>NW_026844214.1:15143346-16343346 GCF_029955315.1 Cylas formicarius | reverse complement strand
TTCGATTTCTGTGTACTTCAGCTTCTAAATACGCAATAATAAAGGAAGACTGTGAAATGTACATTTGTAGAGAATTTAATGATCCAACAAAATGTTTCAAACTACAAGGTTCTTCATTTTCTGAGGTACTTGAATTCAAATCACTTGGAAGCGGATTCAAGAATGCAGAGTGCCCATATCATAATCCTGAGCCCTGATACAGATATTTTCATCTTAGGAATTTATTTTTGGAATAAACTAGAACGTCTCGGTTGTCTTGGCTTATGGTTTCACGGTTCCTATAAAAAGAAATATTATTCTGGATGTCATTTAGCCGCTGAATCTCTTGCTGAAAATATTTGTCCAATTTTACCAGCGTTGCATTCTATAAGTGGCTGCGATACAACGAGTAGAATAGGCACAAAAAAAAAATTTGTTGAGTACTGCATCGCTATATTTCGTACAAGAGGCTCTAGAACCACTGGGAAATTTAAACCTAAGTACTGAACAGTAGGAAAAATTAGAAACTGTTTGTTCAAAAAACCAATCCACTGCTGATGAACTCCGATTTAAATTGATTTCATAAAAAATCGGCTTCGATTTAAATTTAATGAAAGTCATTTGCACGTCTGATGCATTGCATTTACATTTATTAAGAGCTACCGTGCAAACTTATCTATGGATAAATTCCGATCAAACTCAAATTACAACTATTAATTACAATTTATTTGGATATGAAGAAAGAAATGGAAACCTGTATCCACGACAATGACCAAGCCATCGTTACCAGAGTCTTTGATTCAGCCCTGTAAATGTGCATCGCATTGCCGCACCATGGCTTGTCATTGCAAAAAACAGAATTTAGCTTGTATTTCATTATGCAAGTGTGTAAGTAATGACTGTCAAAATATGCATCATTGAGATTATTCGCACTACTCTGAAGTACGTATCTATATAACTATGTTTGCTGATAAAATAAATTTCTTGGTGACAATTTATAATTTTAAATAATTAATTTCTGTTTTAGTTGGTTGGACAATCAACTATTACTTTTAATTAATAAAAAAATCCAATAATCATCATTAAAATAATTATTAAAATAGCGTCATAATAAATGAATTTAATAACTATAAAAATATAAATCATCAATTATTATTTGTATTCTAATTTCAAGTGTTTCAATAAATAATTTTTTATTAGTAATTAATGTTTTCTTTTTCTGTTTTAATTTCGTTTGACAACAAATTATTGTTTCATTTTAAAAAATAATGATTGTGAAAACGTAAATCCCTGATTATTTATAATTTTTTTAAGTATATGTCTTTATATTTGATTTTTCTGGTTAAATAAATTTTTTATACACAATTTATGACTTTTTTTATAAATAATTGCTGTTGTATAATCATTTGCCAACTTATTATTATATGTATTTAGTAAAAAAAATAAAAATATATTACTAAATTAACTATTAAACTAGACCCATAGCACGCGCTCGCTATGGTTACGCGCTTCGGGATGAGAGGGGATTAAAAAAAATTGGACCAATAAAATGTCCGGCAACATCCGGATTATTAATCTACAAGCTTTTCTGAACTCAAATCAATTGCCAAAATGCGGTCCTCACAATTACTTTACTTTAATTACTTTTAAGTGGAGTATTGACAGGGTTCGAATTAGACATTTTAAATTTATTTAAGATTGTTTCAACGTACGCACTTTGATCTAAGCAAATTTTATTACTTTCACGAGTAATTGTTATTGCCAAAAATAATCTACTTTCTTTTAAAACAATATTTTTTTTGTGTATCACCCCTATCTAAAATATAAATAAACCGATCAACAGAGAAGTTTCTGAAACATTTTTCTGACAGGTCCCTTTCGAACTTTTCGAACGAGCATCTGGCTTCTTGTTTTAAACCAAACAAAGTTGTATTTAACCAACAGACCTGATTAGCCTCACTCCTGATTCCTCCACAAACCTTTATATAAATTTCTTCATTTAATTTTCCGTTTATAGCCGCAGTTTTAACATTAACATCATCATTTTTTAGAGAACATTTACAACTAACTATATTCTTACTTGTAGGCCTTTTTGCTAAGATTCAGGTCTTATTTAATAACAGAGAATTAATTTCATGTTCCCATTTTAGCCTCATCAGCACTGTTTTTCAATTCTTGGTGAGAATTTGGAATGCCATATAGCACGGATATTGGGCACATAAAAGATAATCGGGGATAATATTTTCATTGTATGAGAGAGGGGGTAGATTTTTAATCCTATCACTTTTTCCTGGCTCTGCAGTTTTGAGCTCAGGGTTGCCTACGTCTGATTTTACAGCTTTACAGAAATATCAGTTTAGACTCCAGAGTTATTTCTGTCTGTTTTTACACCTCTAGGTTTATGAATGTAATTTTCTTCGAGGTATTGTTTACGTCCAAGCATAAATGCAAAACTTTTGTTTTCGCTTGGTTCTAACCGAACACTTCTCTGTCTATCTGCCTGTTTATACCCTTATGCATTCTTATAAAGGAAACAATATCTTTTAAAATGTCCAGACCTTCCACAATGATGACATTTGGCTTTGTTGGCTTTTTTGTGAACTTTAAACAGATTATTTGGGGGGGGGGGGGGGGCTTTAGAAAACTTTGGTATCTCCACTTTCACTTGTCAGCTTTACTTCGTGCTCGAGTAGTCGTGTTTTGATGAAGGCCAAACTAAAATTATTCTCTGACAAGGTTTTGATTGCAATTATTACAGCATCATATGAGTTCGGCAGTGTCAATAGTAGATATGACACTTTGTCCGCTTCTTCTAGCTTCGCATCAGTTGCTAATAATTAGTCAATCAGGTCATCACATACTGTAAAGTATTCTATCTTTGAGGTAAAGTCTGTTCATAGATATAAGAAAGTGACTAACTGATACGAATTAAGGAAAGACCCGGACAAGCTGTAAGAATGAAATATGGCGCAACAGGTCAGTACTTTGCTTAGAATTTAATTATTTGGGGTTTGGTTAGGAAAGATACTAAACAATATCTATTTATTTATGTATGTATTTATGTTTAAATCTAAAACAAAATTACATTGCTTAAATTACTTAAAATTATTCACATAATAGTATCACTATCACTATCATCGTTCTATTTATTATTTGCAATTATTTGCAGCATCGCTTTTTTTTCCTCGTTGAAATGGGATTATTCACAATTTTTCATACAGTTCATGTTGGAATTATCGTCAATGCGGCCGTTTCTTCTAAAGATGCTTGCTTGCTGACACCACGTTCAATGAGAGTCAAATAAACATTGTTTATAACTTCCTTAGTCTCAATAGAATAGTGTTTTCTACACTTGGGCCGGAGCATCTCCTGAGATACCCTAGACTCGCACATATTTTTCATAATTCGCACACGATTCAACACAACGCTGTATTACATACGAAATAAGAATGATTACCAATAAACTTAAACTAAGTAGTATACCAAACCAAAAAATATTAAACACAGGTAGGTATAAAATTATTTTCTATTACGGACCACAATTTTACCTGATTTTAAATTCCGAAACTTTAGGTAATAATCTTGTTGCATTGTATGTTAATGACCACCCTTGGATAATCCCATTCAAAAGCAATTGGTCACTTTCTTATCTATGAACAGACCATATCACCTTCAAGATTTAAATTCAATAGTCTTTTCCGCAGTGCCAATTTTAGACACTACACTTTTTCGTTCATATGTTTTATCCAAATTTTGCAAAAATTCCTTAGGCGTGAATTCTTCTTTTGGAAAACCAAGGAATGAATCGACTAAAACACTAAAAGGCTAAACCACTTTTCGTAGTACGTTCTAGTTTTCGCTGTTCTTCGGTAACTGGATCAGGTATTTCATTGTCTTTCTGTCACCTGCGTTATTTTATTCATCAAAATTAATGTTGTCGCCTTCATCGTAATCCCCCCAGATATATTACACTTGCGCCAACGTTTTTTCCAATCCTAGAAGCATTCCTGGTATAACCTTGAGTTCCTCCAGCGATTTGTTCTTTATCTCCTCAATCGTTCCAAATCTCCTTCCTTTCCTTTGTTTCTTGAGTTTTGGGAACAGGAAAAAGTCGCAGGTCCGGTGAATATGGTGGCGGAGGCATGATTATGATTTTGTTTTTGCCCAAAAAGCAACGATGAGTGAGGAGGTGCGTTATCGTGATCCATGAATTGTTTTCCCACAATTACGGACGTTCTCCTCGTATTGCTTTTCGCAAACGACGCATAACTTCAAAGCAATAAATACTCTTTATTGACCTTACGACCTTATGAAAAGAACTCTTGATGTACTGCGACACAATAATCAAAGAAGAAGACCTTTGGCTTTAACATCATAGCCATATATCCATGATTCGACACCATTTATTATCTTTTTGAGCATATCAGGATCATCATTGACGTTGTTTAACAGCTCTTGAGCGATACTTCTTCGGCGGTTTTTTTGTTCAAAATTAAGTAGTTTCGTGACCAAAAAAAAGGAAAAAATTGCATGGCACGAGCGAATAGAGATACGACTTCTCTAAGAGTGAATCGACGATTTCTCAACATCATTTGTTTCACTTCTACAATGCTTTCATCAGTTATTGGGGCGTCAAGAGCGACGATCGTCATCGGCCTCTTCTCGGCCATCTTGGAACAGCTTGTATCACTTATAAACATTTCTTTTGGTCAAAGTAGATTCACCATATGCCGTTGCCAACATTTCAAGTGTTTTGCAGCACTGTATTCCATTTTTTGCATAAAATTTTATGTAAATCCTTTGTCCACTTTTTTACAGCAGAAAATCGCCGAGCACACAAAACACGTGTAACGTTTATGTCTCACAAAAAAAAGTAAACGCGCAAACGGGCTCAAACTGTGTACATATGTTAGGAACATGTGCACCAACATAAAAAAAAAGAAATATCAAAGATCGAATGTACCTAGTCCGCCCAATTACAAAAGTCACTTTACTTTTTGAACACAGCTCGAATACACAATCATATTTTAAAAAGCTATTAAAGCAAACACCACGCAGGGCCCCATAATCTTACACAGTAATTTCATTCATAGCGCCACGAAGTTCCTTTGTCATTTTTATAAACATAAACAAACCGAGCCGGTGGAGATTTAAAACAAAGAACCCATGAATTAATTGTTGTAAATATTCAAACAGAATCTACAAGGCGCACATAAATTAACCGCTCCGGAGGGGTGTGGACTCTTCAAAGTTCAGTACCAAAATTTCATAACTTTTTTTTTCTATTCGTCGTTTTTACGATTAATTTGCGTAGACTGTTTGAACCGATCAGTAGGCATCAGGGGGAGTCGACAATCATTAGGTAGATTACATAATGCCAGTAAAAGCACATTCTATATATGAATAAATTACGACCACTGGTTGAGGCCGGATGAAACTTGGTTCGGCATTTATTTTTAGTATTGGTTTTGGATGATTCCTCCAAGATGAATTTCCAAAGTGAAGAGTGGAAATGAGCCTTTACTTATATATTTGGCAACACCGCCCCGTAGACCGCAGATAGGTAACGAATCGAAAGGGGCGACGCGTGACGGTAGTCGATATTCGACTCGCGTCCGGCATTAATGGCATCATCGAAATCTAAATAGCGGCCGGGATCGAGGATCGCGGATCGCATTTCCCTAATACGGTGAAACAAATTGGAAAGTTGGGCGCCGAGCCGCGGGCGCCACCGCCGTTGATTGGTAATTGCGCACCCCCCCTCGCTGCCGCCCCCGCCCACCCAATCAACGGCGGGCGAGATCGCTGGCACGGAAAACGCCACTCCGGCTCTACTTCTTCGGAATAACAATGCCCGCGCGGCGATCGCGTTTGACGATGCGCCTCACCGATCAGAAGTTTTTTTTCGTACCGCCGGGGAGTTGGCGGTTTCAATTTGCCGCCGCCAATTTTGTTCAACGAAGCATCTTGTTGGCCATTTACAAAATATTAATATAACATTTTTACACTCCGCAAAAAAATTATCGCATAATCGCTAAATATAATTAATATTAATAATTTAACTACAGAACGAGTTGCTAGAATTACTGAGTTAATCGATGATGAACGGACGCAAATTTTTGGTGCGAACATAATCGATATTAATCAATCCTGTGTCTCGAGAGCGATATCCCGATATAAAGAAACTGGAAATAACAAGATTGCTTTCGAAAAATCGTCACTGGGCGGGGCAAGTTCGTAGCGCGAAGCAGCTCTTTATTATAAAAGTGACGCATTGTTTTTCTATCGTGCTCCTGCGGACCACTATGGAACTTTCACAAAATCGATGTAATTTAATTGCGCATGCACCCTGTATAAAATGTCCTTCACATCTCGTCGAACTTCAAAGTTACAGCAAACATCGGTAAATATTAAAATTTGCACAAATAATAGCGTTGTCGAATGATATTTTTTCAAATATCTCGCGCCCCGTATAATTGACGAAACCTGAAACTCTCTCACGACACGGTTTATATCGTAAACCGTGTCGTTTACGATACTGTTCAAAAAAAATTATTCCATCTTTAATGGTTTCTCATTGATCGCCAATAATTTATCCACAAAAACGGATTTTTTTAGGATATCTTAGATTTTTTGCCCATAAACGACACATGCTGTATATGATTCAATCATTGTACGAAGTAGAGGTCATAGCCCTGGATTTTTCACGTTTCCTGATTCAAGAATTTTTTGAAAATCGTAAATGGTTTTCGAGAAAATAAGTTTTTTCTCAAACCATGCAGTCGCCGTAATAATCAATGACGTTATCGCGATTATCTCAAATATCCCGAGCAACGTATGTGATAGACGAAAACCGCAAATACAAAAATTTTAGCTCTTGATGCGGCCTATGACACAGTTTGAACCATATTAGCCATATTTTTTACGATTTTTGATTTGCCGCTAATAATTTGCTCTGTAAGAAAACAATTTTCTAGGCCTTTCAGATTTTTGCCTATAATTTGAAAACCCCGTATATAATCGAAAAAATGCCCGAAATAAATGTTATTGCACTTGATCTTCTGCGTCTGCGGGTTAAATAATTGTGCGAATCGGATGAATGATTATGGACGAAAACATATTTTTATGGAAGCTAAAATTACCAACAAAAAAAAAACATTTTAAAAAAATACTTGGTAAAATTTGATTGAGCTAAATTTCTACCGTTTAAATGTGGACACGGACTTTTACTTCTCTGCTAAATTTGAAATTGATTAAATACAAAAGTGTTTGCTGTTATTGCGGGCTATATCGCAATATAAAAGAAAGTGAGATCTGAATCACAGTTTTTCAGCTATAACCAATAATAGGGGTACCCATATTTTAGTTTTTTTGAATTTGCGGCTCACCCTGTATATTTTTGAAAAATTGTCAAGATTAAAAGTTTCTAGAGCCGTATCTTCTGCTTCTTCCAGTCCAAGAATTTGTTTGATCTTTTACACAGTTATTGAAAAATGATTTTTTTGTAGACTCTTGCACCCGCGATTTTTTATTTTTTTAGAATACTTTCCGACCCCCCAGCCCTCCATTTTCAATAGGTGCCATCACGGAGCAAAGCTGCATATATGTGCCAAACATAAAGCCGATTGCTTCAAATTTCGGACACTTATCGCGTTTCATAGCAAGGTTCAAAAAATAGTCGAAAATCACGAAAAAAAGATGGATACCGGCGTCGGATCAGGGCCATTTTTTATAAGCTTATGTGCCTCGTGGAGGGTTAAACAGGAAGTAAATTTCAATTTTGTAGCTCCAACGGTTCGAAAGTTATTCAGGAAAAACCAAAAGACGAGAACGGAGAACGGAGAACGGAAATGCCCAAGGGGCTCGGATCCGTGGGATAAGAAACTCACGTGGTAAAGTGACGTTTTCCATCGGTGTATAATTAGATATTTTACAGACGGAAGTAGAAAAAAAAAGTTTCACTCTCACTGTTACTGTCGTCATCCAATAATTCTCTCCCATGGCAACAGATCTTCATTACCGTATGATTGTTCTACTTTTTGAACATGGAACACGGAACTTTATTCAATCTACTTATGTAAAACTCAGGCGAGTCTCAGGCTGTCTATATTATGTTTTTTGGAGGTGTATTTGCTAATAATTTGTTCTTAAACTCGTCTTCAAAATATTTCTAACATAGTCCATCAGTGCCTGGAGATACGGTAGCCAAATTTTATTTTACTCCTTGAATCTTAGTGGTGGTCGAGAGTGAGGGATTTGGCTTTTTAATGAATTCGATAGATCGGCCGTTATACTATAACTCATATTTAATAAAGGGGTCAGTTCGGTTCTGTTCTCCTATAATCTACGAACACAGAAAATCAATTTAGGTGGAATAATAGATTCAGAAACACAAATATTATTCATTATTATTATTATTATTATAGACGAGATTACCTCATTCCGGTAAGTACCAAAACATGATGCATTTTCTATTGCACTTGCTTTTGGTTTTAGAACCCTCCTTACTATTTTACAGGTCACCAAAA
Organism: Cylas formicarius; assembly: GCF_029955315.1. Taxonomy (NCBI): domain Eukaryota; kingdom Metazoa; phylum Arthropoda; class Insecta; order Coleoptera; family Brentidae; genus Cylas; species Cylas formicarius. The sequence continues at coordinate 16,334,839 of NW_026844214.1, read as the reverse complement.
TCACGGACTTCTGCATCTCAAGATAACAGTTTTTTTTTGGCAGGATGATTGCGGCTGGGATTGCAATGTCAACAAGACCAATTGAAGAGTGGAAATGTCAATGCCATTTTTTGATATATTAACATTTTGTGTTAGAATGGTCGGACGTGCCCCGCCGCGTGTCCTAAGAAAAGGAATGCTTATCGTAATAACTGAGTAACCTGTATGTTCCTTACTTTTAGGAACACTGGCAATTATAAGCATTGTTGTAAATTTAAACAGTTTTTCTTGATTGTCCCCAAAATGTAATTTTGGCATTTTGACGCTTCAATTGACTTCTGTGTCTTGTTATAGATTAGAGTATCTGGTCTGTGGTATTGGACGGTGTGGTCAGTTTGTATGGTTCTTTGAAATTTTTTCACTCAGTAGCTTCAAATTGTTGACTACTACCTGCTGAAGTATTTAAGCTACATTGGCATGCCTTCTGGTGGTACTCGATATTCTCATAACCTTCACAAATGCGGAAATTCGCTGATGTTGCGGTATGTTTTTTAATTAGGTGTATAAAATAAGAACGCATACATGAGCCATCAAACCCAATACGCTCTTATCTAGGAAGTCATTCTAGAGCGAGTTGAGATATGTACAGTGGACCTTGAGTTCTGTTAGCAAGCACCGATAGTCCAACCGATAGTGGCTTCCCACGGCCCGTGTTTTTGCAGGCCCGGACGCGCCGGCTCGCACCAACGCGCCGTTGGAAGACGGTCGCCTGAGGTGGCGCGAGGAGGTGATACGGATCCGCAGCGAGTCGGTAAATTCAAAGGCGCGAACCGGCGCGGCGCGTTCATGCCTGTGCAGACCTGTTGTTATTAGGATAGACATACATCTTCATTGTTTTTGCGGCTCAACAAGTTGTTTTGGTGTTTTTTAAGCGTTAATATGGAGTGGACGAACGAAATTCCTTACACATTTATTAATTTATATGAAAATGAACCCGCGTTATGGAATACAAAAAGTGACCGTCATAAAAATCGAAACGAGCAGCACGAGCGTCGTATGCAAGATAAATTAAAAGACAGTATTGGTGGCATTACGATTATGTATGACAGCGGCTGCGGCAACAGTTTTTTGTTCTTCCGACATTACTGATAATCATCAAAAAACAAATTGTTAGCAATCACCAACCCCGAACACCAGTAAACACAAAAATATGCAGACAGCTAATTTGTTTTGAAAAGGTACTTGGGCACAAACACGCCGCGCCGTGGGAAGAGTTCCGCCTGAAGCCCGTTCGAGCCCTTTATCGAGACCTGATATTGCTTGGGGTAGTATTGTAATTATTATTATTATTACCACAAGTATGAAGTCGTTGGGGATTAATAAGAACCTTATATTCCTCTGATCAGGCAATTCCGCCGGGTTGCAACCGAATTCTATATTCCTTTTCTACTAAGTCTTCATAAATAAATAAATAAATAAATAAATAAATATATATATATATATATATATATATATATATATATATATATATATATATATATATATATATATATATATATATATATATATATATATATATATATATATATATATATATATATATGATGACACTATACACCGGGATATCATCCGTTCGCTCGTTGAACTCCGACTGGAATCCTGCATCCGACTGGAATCCTGCAAATCCTGCAGACGTTTCGCCAAAATCTCACTTGGCATCTTCAATGCTCGCGCTCCGAAAACACTTCGAACACTCTATATGTATATATATATATATATATATATATATATATATATATATATATATATATATATATATATATATATATTGAATTCAAAGGATATCGGGTAGCGGTCCGTCCGTGGGTCCGATATCCTTTGAATTCAAATAAGTTTAGTACGGTCGATATAAGAAGAAATTCCAAGTGTTATATATATATATATATATATATATATATATATATATATATATATATATATATATATAATTAATAATAATTAATATAGTCAAATGCACTGCTCCAGTTTGGTAAAACCCCTAAGTAATTATATTTAACGCAGTGGGTTTTCGTACTATACAAAATTTCAAGTATAGCAGTTAATTTTTTAAATAGTATACACTGTATCTAAATACTTTCTCCTGTAAAACTATTGCCTCTGAAGCACTTTCGTACAGCTTTCGACATATTAATATATATAGTATGCTATGGAACAAGTTTGATAAATGCCAGCTTAATCACTAGTTTGATTTATCTACTATCTTGTTCAAATTCACTTAATTGTTATTAATTAATTAATTCAATACCCCAAATTTACTTAATTATTTCTCATATTTGAAATATTTATTCTTGCGCGAGCCAAAATTTTTACAAACTAAAGCACCACACAAAATTTACTAAAACAATAAAAAATGATTTTGGATTTCGCGGACAACCCTACGCATCCGCCAGCTAGCTCACATGACAAGCACGTATAGGTCATCTGTTTTAAAAATCGTTTCAAACTGACCAAAACTTAATTGATTAATAAGAAGAGTTTAGCTAACGACAATTCACACAGCAAGAGTTTCAAATCACACACGGATGTGATTAGCAAATCAAACAAAATGTTCGACTTTACTTTAAAAACAAGGAATGTTAGAAAGTGAACATTCAGATTTTGTCACCATATTACCAGTAAAATGTGCTGTGACCTTAAGCACACCACAGCACAATACTTACTATTCTGTGGTGGGAATGCGGGTCAAGGCTTTTGGTGTTTTGATTTTTGATATTTTTGTATTTAAATAAGAATACGCATTGCTAAAAGGATTCAGACATTTTGGCACTTTTATATGCACTAGAATACATACAACATAAAGCGAAAACGTAATATTCGATATGATATTTTATTAATGGGAATATTTACTTTGCATGTCAAGAAAAATAAGCACTAGATTAATTTCTAAACCAGGTTTGAGGTTATCCAGATAAGATACCGTTAAGTACTGTGAAAAACTGAAAGACATAAACAGGAAACCCGAGAATTACACGTATGATTAATTCTATTCGGCAATAAATGAGTGATATCAGTAAAATTCCCATAGAGGAAAGAAATGTTTAAATTTTGTATGTCCCCCAAAAATGAAGACTGTAGCTGGAAAAGTTGTTGTTTTGGGGCACCAGGGTAATATTAGTTTATTCGTTACCAATTTTCTGGTTGCTTAAATTTGAATGTCTTACAGGAGTTGGTAAAACTTCGACAGTTATGAGATATGTAGAAGATACCTTTGCTGCACATATTGCTCCCACGGTAGGTGCTTCGTTTTTTACTTGTAGGCTATGCATTAAAGACGTTATAGTTAAAATGCAAGTGTGGGACACGGCAGGTCAAGAACGATTTAAAGCTATGGCACCAATGTTCTACAGGAATGCCAATGCCGCCCTATTGGTGTTTGACTTAACCTCATATAAGTCATTTGAAGATATGAAAGGCTGGGTGCAAGAATTAAAGCGAAATGTTGAAGAAACTATAATTTTGTGCGTCGTAGGTAATAAACTTGATCTGCCCAATTTGAGGGAGGTACCTAGAGATGAAGCACTGCAATATTCGAAAAGTATTGGTTCCTCATACCATGAGTGTTCAGCAAAAACTGACCAAGTAAGTTTAATTATATATTTCTCTATTTGATTGCAAGAATCGTGGAAAATATTTGTGACACTGAGTGCTTCTCTTGTGGACAGTTAATATGTTTCTTAATCAGTGGAACTGCCAATGTATTTTAACTGCATCTCATGGACAGATAATTTTCGAAAATATCTTAGGGTGTCAGGCTGGTGTTTGAGGATATAGCCCGATGTCTTATTAAACTTGTCGGACAAAACGCACGGACGTTGCAAGTGTATGACGATGGGGAAGGCTTGATGGCCAAATCAAGTCAGTTAGAGGCGACTGACACTGCAAGAGAGGAGACTGTTAATCTTAGTATTAGTAATATAGCTCATGGAAAATCCGTGAGGCAAAAATGTTGTTGAGTTCTTTTTTTGTACACATTGTTTTTACATAAAAACAAACACTCTTACGCAACCTGTAAAGTTTATATTAAAGGGGGATTAGAAAATAGTAACTATTTGTTTGAGCTCATTTTTCTGCATTTTAAAAACTGATTTTTTAGCATAGGTTAACAAAAAAAGGTTCAGACAGGTTGTGATAAGTTTAAGGTGGAAACTAGCTTTCTTATGTTGTTTTTCAAATGACAATAATTTTTCATAAAATTTTTACTGTTTTTGAAATTTCATATATTTACCCACCGCCCGTTTTTGTTTAAGACATTTTTGTTTAAGCATTTTTTTTTCTAATATTAAAAATGAGTTTTGACTGTTAGTGGTTTTTTGAATTTTTTATTCCGTTTTTGTAGTTTTAGTAAATTTAATAAAGTGTTTGAGTTAATGTTTTTTTTTTCAATATTATTTATGCCCTTGTTTATTCCTAAAAGCTCTGGGAAAGATTTTCAATCTTTAAGGCGCCAGTTTCGTTAAACAGTGCTCTCTGATGTTTTCGCTAAAATAATAATATATACTAATGGTATTCTGATCTTTGTCAGTTCTGTGTTCGTGCTGTTCTGTAATAATGTATGGTATGTCCCAAAGTATAACGTCTTGACTTTTAAAATAACTTGCCGACGGCAATAAAACACCTGACTAAATCTAATCCTATTCCACTATCGGAGACGTCTTTAAGATTAATCACAATGGGCTCTATGTTATTTTTTATGCAAGGGTAAAAATTTTTAATTTAAAAAATGTGTACTGTATTTTTCTAGCTCTTAATATTAATAACATTTTTAAATTTATTACCCTCGAACTTAAAGTAGGAGTAACATTTTCTGTTTTTACATTTGATTTTACTGGGGCCACTATGGGCTTGAATGATATAGAGTAAGACTTAACAGAGTATGCCCCATCTATTCATTTAAACTATTACATGGTGTTTTCCAAAAGTTGCCCTTTCTAGTAACTGGAATCAAAATAAATATCATTTTGTAAGAAATATTTTTGAATTTCAGTTTTGGTTAGTTGAATAATTTGGTGCTTTTTTATAGCAGGCTGCCATGATAGTTATCCGTTACGACACTTTCGTTTGGATACTGTGTCGTGTGGATCGAAGTTTCATGTAAGTAAATTATACATCGTGTTTCGGATCTTTGAATGGTTCTTAATTATAAGTTAATCCGTGCGATTCACTTACCTTGGGTATTTATCTTTCCAAAGACGGAACAGTTGGGTTTGGTAAAAGGAATATATTTTCTATTTTATCATATCTTGTTCACTATTGTACAGGCAATGAGATTGAAAATCACTACATTGTTTTCTTTCATTCAACAATTGTGTTTGTAAGTAAGCAGATTTCTTTTAAAGCTTCTTGTTTAATATATATTTTACATAAACGTAACCGAAAAATTTGTGATATTCATGGTAAAACGGGATATTCAACACTGCCACATATCAGCCATTGATTAAATTATTGGCTATTGGGTTGACCCAATAGGTTTCGTTTTCATTTCAGTCATTTGGGAGGTTGTCGCTCCATCTTTTGCTAGGTCTTCCAAGGCTCTTTCGTCCTGCAGGTGATTTGTCTCTCGATATTTTCACTATTCGCTCTTCTGCTATACATCAATGTTTCCTTTTTATCTTTCGATCCAACACCCAGTTATTGATGTTATCTACCACGCACACTCGCCTAATATTCGCCTTTTTTCCTTATCGATGAACATTTTTCCCCCTAACCAAAACTATTTTTATTTCCGTGGTTTCTAATATTCTTTTTGTTTTCGACGTTTCAAGTCGGGTTTTTGCTATATAGGTGAGTATAAGTCTAATAGCAGTTTTATATATGCGGGTTTTTGCTTCAGTTTGGATGTGTTTATTTCGTCAGATTGTATTGTTCAGGTATGCTGCTGCCCTAGACGCTCCTGAAGCTTAGTTCCTTACTTCTGTGTCGATGTCTCGGTATCCAGCTATTTCAATTCCTAAATATTTGAATTTCATTTCCTTTTGGTATTATTTTGTCCTCAACCACAAATTTGCAGCTGATCTGTGACTTGGCAGTGACCATCGATTTTGTTTTTGCCGCTGATATAACCATATTAAATTGTTTGTTGGTTTCATCGAACCCGGTATAATAGGTATGAAGGTCATAATTACTTTCTAGGGAGGGTCCGTCCAAGACGATATACTTTGAGACACCCTTTACAGCCGAGGATGTAACTGTATACATTACCCAAAAACTAATCTTCGTAAAAATATACTATGTTTATCAAACCGCTAAACTTCTTCAGACATTTGTTGCAAAAACACTCGCTCCGCTGGAACAAACTAGTAACTAAGTTGGAGTTTATGAAACGTGTTGCATGATTTACTATACTGGTCCTATCAAGACTTGAATGCACATGCCACGGGGAACAGTTAAAACTCCTCGTGTGTGGCGAAGAATACGGAATGCGCATTCAAGTCTGCTAAAATCAGAATTGTCTTGATTTTTAGCGTGTGCAATCAAACCTCCGCGGGGAAAACCGACTGTGAGTGGGTACAAGTCGTTGCACTCTGCGGTGTTGTTTCAGTAGTGTCGTGCTAATTATTGTTATAAGTCAAACTTTTTAAATTAAGAAAATAATAATAATAATAATACAGAATTCATTGAATTATATCAAAAACACCTCTGTTTGTGGCGTGTTAAAAGCAAAGAATACAGCGACCGAAACAAAAAAAATAATGCCTACGAAATTTTTGTCAAAAAATTAAAACAAGTTGATTTACATGCATCTAAAGATACGGTAGTAAAAAAAATTAACACACTATGTGGATGCTGGCGAAAAAAGCACAAAAAAGTGGTAACGTCGCAAACTACTGGTGCTGACGAAGAGGATGTATATTGTCCACATCTGTGATATTACAACTTACTATTCTTTCTACAAGACCAAGAAATACCTCGATCTTCGATATCAAATATGGAGGACATTCAGGTAATAAGCAAATATACGTTTTGGATTTAATCGTTTTATTATATTTATTATACTTTAGGGTCGATTTACCCAACATTAATTAAACTAAAACGTACAGTTAAGAAAAATCCTTACTATGATCATAATAATTGTGGCTATGGTATTATTCTATAATTAACTTTAACTTTTGTTGGTGAATCCGGTCCTTAATATAATTAGCCACTGTTCTCAGTTATTTTATCATGACCTCTTGCCACGGAACAGTTCCTTTTTCATTAAAATAGTTCAAATACAATTTCCGTACAGCTACAGCGCCACTGGTTGCATGTCTATTATGTCTCCGTTGTAATGCTGCCAGATGATCAGCTCTAAGTCCAAAGTTAATAGCACCATTTGCAATGTCTTCATTATCTAGACACTCAGTTGGAACATACCTTTCTAAGCATTTTCTTCGAAAGAAATTGTGTAAAACACATAACAATCGTGTCAGTACGTTCTAATCGTACTGAAATTTCTGTATGAAATATACGAAATCGGGCAGTCATTATTCCAAAAGTGTTCTCTATAATGCGTCGTGCCCGAAAAATTCTATAATTGAAAATTTTTTTTGTCGTGATTTCATTCTCGCTGGTTAAAAGGTTTAAGGAAATCTGAACGTAACGCAAAAGTTTCGTCGCCAATAAAAACAAAAGGAAGATGTTTGTCACTTTCCACAGGTTGTTCATAGTTTGCATTAGCTACTGCCATTAAAACTAGGCTGTTGTAGCCTTTATAATTCCAAAAGTATTAACCACTTGCGGGGAGGGCTGTTATCTTTATGTGTTCGCCGTCAGCAGCTCCCAAACAGTTAGGAAAATTACATTTCTTCTCAAATCCTTTACTAATTACTTGCCATTCAGCGGTAGTTGCCGGAAACTGAAACAATGAACAAATTGAAGACACATTGTAACACATGTGCCACACCAATACATTATATGTAAGCATTATCTATATTGACATGGGTACGTGCGGAAATCAGGATTGCACCTGTTTGACATTTTTCTAATGATAACAGTGAAGAAACCTGGATTAGGATAAAATTTTCCCATATAGCATTTTTATGTACGTTCCCTACTTTACATGGAAAAGTTATTATTGCAGGTGCTGTCCGATAACCAAGACACCGACGACACCCAAGACGTTCAAGACTCCCAAGACACTCGAGACACCCAGGCGGAAGGTTTTATTAATACTCCTTCGCCTGCTAACACTGAGCCTTCCACTTTACGTGGTATAATCAGACCTTCATGAAAAAGGCCAATGGCCAATACTGCTCCGGTTTCTAAGGCCGATGAAATTTTAACATTAATTGTCCACAAGTTATAAACTGAACCAGAAAAAGATGATGAGTTTAATGCTGTGGGCCACAAAGTCGCTTGCAAATTAAGAAGGCTGCTAGCAGAAACAAGAGTGTTTGCCGAAAAGCAACGACGTTCTGTTTTATGCCGAAATGCCTGCCCGCCTGGACCATCCGAAGCCATAGTTTCCCATACACATAACGCAACTGGTACTTCGACTAGCAACACCTATGATAATATTGGAAATACCGATAATATTGGAAATTATTTTAGTAATTATACTTCTTTAAATACTTACAACTATTAATCATTTTTGTTAGCAAATATACAATGTTGTTTTTTCTTTATTTTTTGTTTGTGTTCTGCTTTTTAAAAAATAAAGTTCATACGTTTTATTAAAGTATAGCCTTATTATGCACTTACCTTCATAAACTCATTTTTTAATACAGAATATGTAGCAGCACAGGTTTCAGGAATTATGCACCCTAGTGCCTGTGGTGAAATTATTGTAGAAAATTTGAGGTCTTCATAACTTCGGCCAGTTGCCAAGAAACGTAAAGTAGCAGTTAATTTTTCGTCTACGGATATGGCAGGTCTCATCAGAGAGTGTTGTTTTTGAAGAAGAGGAGTAACCAACTTCAGTAGCTCACCATACGTTTCTACATCCATCCTTAAGTAGTTATGCCAGTCAGCAGGTTCAAGCCGCAATTCTTCGAGCAGATTAACATGAGAATAATCATTGCGCTTTTGTAGCCATTCTTTAACCCATCGTGATCGCCGAATTTTTTTCTTATTGTTGATAACATTTCCTTTTTTTATAACACAACTGCACGCCACTGTCATGTAGTATAGATCCTTCTTTGCCGACATAGCCATGAACATTTGATGCACAACTGACGGGAAAGACCTAGTGTGTGTGGAGGTACAAACAGTAAACTTTTAGCTTAGGACAAGCGTGCACACGTTTAATTGCACATTCTTCCCTCTAGGTGAGTGGCTGGCCGGCTTAAGATTAGCAACAGTCTAGTTCGTCGGATTTTACAATTACATATTATGAAATAAAATTTTGCTCCTCGATTAAGATGGGTATATAGTTAGCCAAAACGCCAAGTGTTAATGAGGTGCCTGGAATTTGATAGCTTGTGATAATTATAGTGGGAGTGGTGCCTAATTGTCTCGGAATGTCAGACATTTTAATTTTTCAACGCCGTCGCGTTTGAAGTTCTGGCTTCCGGCTATTGCGGAATTTTTGCCGGTATACCGGACGGAGTGGTGACTGCATTTTCAACGTGCACAGGTTGCATATGACAAAGAGGAGAATATACGACCAAAAACATTTTCCTTCTGGGATAATGGTAACTTTTTAAAGTTTCTTTCACACTATGCACGTTGTCTCAAATGTGTTAAAAGCCTCAAATTTGCATTTGTATGTCGGAATCTTAGATCAAAATAAGTGTGTGTTTTAATAAGATTTTTGATAACTAAATTTTAAAGTTTTTTAAATAATTTTAAGGAACTATTTAAATTATGTCAGCGAAATTTACAGTGTAACAATAGACCATATTTTATATCTCAATTAGAAAAATGTTCCCATCTTAAGTCGCCGAATGGTGTGCTATACCTAACTCTTCGCATTTTCGCAAAAGAGCGTATTGATGATTTTTATCCTTCGAGAATGTCACCAATATTGTTTATTGGCTTCTCAAGTTTATGCTCATAGGTTTGCTGAAAGAAATCATTTCAATACAGACGGTTTTAAGAGAATGTTAAAAAAGTTTAATAAAAGTGGAAATTTTAGTTACAAAAACCTCAATACAACAAACCGTGTCGCTGAAGACAAAAAAAAGTTTTGCGGTTGTTAGTTCAGTAATAGAAAATCCAAATATTAAAATCAGATATTCGAAAACACAAATTCTTTCCTTTGAATTGAATTTTGCACGTGGATGTTAAATAACGCAGCAGGAAATAAACTAATCAAAAACAATTATTTTGCACTTACCTTCATAAACTCATTTTTTAATACAGAATATATAGCAGCACAGGTTTCAGGAATTATGCGCCCTAGTGCCTGTGGTGAAATTATTGTAGAAAATTTGAGGTCTTCATAACTTCGGCCAGTTGCCAAGAAACGTAAAGTAGCAGTTAATTTTTCGTCTACGGATATGGCAGGTCTCATCAGAGAGTGTTGTTTTTGAAGAAGAGGAGTAACCAACTTCAGTAGCTCACCATACGTTTCTACATCCATCCTTAAGTAGTTATGCCAGTCAGCAGGTTCAAGCCGCAATTCTTCGAGCAGATTAACATGAGAATAATCATTGCGCTTTTGTAGCCATTCTTTAACCCATCGTGATCGCCGAATTTTTTTCTTATTGTTGATAACATTTCCTTTTTTTATAACACAACTGCACGCCACTGTCATGTAGTATAGATCCTTCTTTGCCGACATAGCCATGAACATTTGATGCACAACTGACGGGAAAGACGTAGTGTGTGTGGAGGTACAAACAGTAAACTTTTAGCTTAGGACAAGCGTGCACACGTTTAATTGCACATTCTTCCCTCTAGGTGAGTGGCTGGCCGGCTTAAGATTAGCAACAGTCTAGTTCGTCGGATTTTACAATTACATATTATGAAATAAAATTTTGCTCCTCGATTAAGATGGGTATATAGTTAGCCAAAACGCCAAGTGTTAATGAGGTGCCTGGAATTTGATAGCTTGTGATAATTATAGTGGGAGTGGTGCCTAATTGTCTCGGAATGTCAGACATTTTAATTTTTCAACGCCGTCGCGTTTGAAGTTCTGGCTTCCGGCTATTGCGGAATTTTTGCCGGTATACCGGACGGAGTGGTGACTGCATTTTCAACGTGCACAGGTTGCATATGACAAAGAGGAGAATATACGACCAAAAACATTTTCCTTCTGGGATAATGGTAACTTTTTAAAGTTTCTTTCACACTATGCACGTTGTCTCAAATGTGTTAAAAGCCTCAAATTTGCATTTGTATGTCGGAATCTTAGATCAAAATAAGTGTGTGTTTTAATAAGATTTTTGATAACTAAATTTTAAAGTTTTTTAAATAATTTTAAGGAACTATTTAAATTATGTCAGCGAAATTTACAGTGTAACAATAGACCATATTTTATATCTCAATTAGAAAAATGTTCCCATCTTAAGTCGCCGAATGGTGTGCTATACCTAACTCTTCGCATTTTCGCAAAAGAGCGTATTGATGATTTTTATCCTTCGAGAATGTCACCAATATTGTTTATTGGCTTCTCAAGTTTATGCTCATAGGTTTGCTGAAAGAAATCATTTCAATACAGACGGTTTTAAGAGAATGTTAAAAAAGTTTAATAAAAGTGGAAATTTTAGTTACAAAAACCTCAATACAACAAACCGTGTCGCTGAAGACAAAAAAAAGTTTTGCGGTTGTTAGTTCAGTAATAGAAAATCCAAATATTAAAATCAGATATTCGAAAACACAAATTCTTTCCTTTGAATTGAATTTTGCACGTGGATGTTAAATAACGCAGCAGGAAATAAACTAATCAAAAACAATTATTTTGGGTTTTTTTTGAGAGAATTTGAGGTGCCCTGCGTGGCAAACGCAGGGGAGTGTAGGACTTACCTGTCAATCTCTATTGCATACATATACGTACCTACGTCCCTCGCCTAGTCATAGTATTTTCTGTATATTGTTAAATATGTGTTTAATTTGTTCCTCCTTCAAGTTGTCTTCAAAAATCGGTTTTATATTATGTTGTTGAATTTGCCAACCATACATTAGCGGACATTCACTCATTATGTGAACGACGCTCACATTTACTTCACATATGTCACCGTATGTCAGGTTCACCGTTAAGATGATCTTTGTGGGTAAGGGTTGTGTGTCCTGTAGACACACTAAAAGCTCGTACTGTCTTCACAGTCTGAGTAGTTCTGTGGATTCATATTTTGCTGTTACTTTTAGTATTGTTTTTCCAAGCAAGGTGTTACATCAAATCCCGATGTTTTGCCAGTCCTGATGGATTTTTTCATTAACCAATTGTCTGAACTGTTTTCTTCTTGGTACCAGGTTGTTTGCAATTGTGATCTCATCGTCTTCTATCGGTTCCCTTGATAGGCTAAACTCAATTTTTTCGAGATACTCTCTATATCTCACTGCTAAAGGACGTGTCTTACTTGTTCCACTTCAGGTTCAGTTTTTTTCAATATGCTTTTACATGCGTTACATATGTTGCCATCGCTACTTTGCTTCGTAGGTTTAGTGGGATCAATCCAGATCCACAGTAGAGACTCTAGACTGATGGTGTTGTTGGAAAAGCAGCCAAGAAATATCTAATTCCCATATTTTGAATAAGATTTAGTAAATCTAGTAATCATTTTCTCGGAGATGAATACACGATACTGCCATAGTCAATTTTTCGTATCTGCTATCTAGTTTGTGTGTGAAAAAAATTTCAAATCTTGTCTCCATTACTCTCCACATTAATAGCTGATTGTAGCCCTTTTGTTATATCACCAACTGTTTTACCACTGCAAAAGACTGCTATATCATTTACATAGATAAACTTTTTTATTTCTGGAACTATACTTCCACATATATCATTTATTGCAATTGCGAATAACGCCCAGCTAAGTGTTGATCCTCGTGGCTTGTGGGATGTAGTTCTGCAGTATCCTAGATGTAGAGTAAGTATCACCAACTCTCACCTTCAAATTTCTGTTCTAGGGAAACAACTTAATAAATAATGGGAGCGTACCTTTTAGGCCTGTTTTTTTGAGTTTTTCTAGTACTGTGAAAAGCCACGTCATGTCAAAAGCTGCTTTTATATGCTCTCTTTTTTTGAAAGCTTCCTGTATGATGTTCAAGTAGTACTAGATGATCGATCATCGATCGTTTCTTGGTAAGGGACAAATAAATTAATACTCTCTAGATAGTTCTGAAGCCTGTTGTTCATCATTCTCTCGAGCAGTTCGCCTATGCAGCAAGTTAAGCTAATTGGTGGTAGACTTGACGGTTCTAATTTATTTTTATTTGATTTAGGGATGGGGGCCACTATTGCTTCTTTCCAGGAGTTAGGGTAGACATTTCGTTTGTTGAACTCCGACTGCAATCCTGCAGACGTTTTGCCAAAATCTCACTTGGCTTTATCAATTCTCGCTCTCCGAAAACACTTCGAACACTGTCAATTTGTTCTTTGTTCTTCTTTGTTTTTTGTTCTTCTTCAAACCAAAGAACAATCAAAATAGTGGATTTTTGAAGGCAAACAGGACGAGCAAAGGAATCAAGGAAAAACGTCTTCATCTAGAAAAGAAAAACATCCTTTCATTAAAATAATGCACGGGTACACACTTGCGCAGTTGCAGTTGACAAAATTATAGAACTAAAGTTCCAATTATTACAACATCCATCGTATTCACCAGAGTCAACCCTTGGGAACTATTTCTGTTATCAGATTGGGAGAAATGGCCTGGTGGTCAAAGGTCAAACGAGCAAGTAATCTGTAAAACCTACTTTTAGACTGCCCAAAGAAATGGTTTACCTACTTTTTTCCAAGGACTTATGGAACAACTCTCTCGGCTTACCAAACAGTATTGGCGCGATCAAAATTGGTTAATAGGGGCCGTCTGCGAAATGATGTTATATATTCAAAAAATTTCCAAAATAATACAGATATCCAAGAATCCTTTGGGAGTAAGCTTAACTCGTTTTCTCAGAAAATTGAACGTGGCGAGAAAAGTGGACTGCATAATTTTTAGGAAATCGACGAATTGGGGCCTTATCTTACTTAGTATGTGTTTGATCGCACTCCCAGATTATGCAAGGAGCAGGCCGGCTGTCGAAACGACAACAGTGAAGAGAGAAAATCACGAGCGATGAATTAAAAACGTGCTGGTTTTTCTGCAACGTTCTACCCAGTACCGATAGATCGATACACATTGAATCCAAAAAAGGGAAAAAACGACTTGCACTTAGCACTTGCCTATAGGCCTTAAAACATACCGCGAAATCAAAATAATTCAAAAGTGACAAAATAATTTGTAGTGATAGCAAGTGGTATTAGGATAACTTACATAAGAAAAATGACAAAATTAAATTAGTTAAACTAGTAAACGTAACAGTGATTCTACTTAATATTTTTATTTTCATAAGTTCCTCTATTATTAGTATTAGAGACCCTCTACATCTCTAGTAGCTATATGGGAAACGAAATCTGAAGGAATTGAAATCAAATAAAAGAAGTTAGGTGCTGTGAGATACTTATGAGAAACCCAGTAGAATGTAACTATGTTCATTGCATACTTCCATACAAAAACATTTTATGGACTTTTATGGACAATCCCGCAGCAATATAATTTGAACTAAACCATACTTTTCGTTTAGAACACCTTTGTCGCCCCATATCAAATATTTCGTCGCTCTTGGCACCGTCTGCATATGGCGGGCTGGCACTTCAAACAAGATCCTGCGACTCGTATAAAAAACAACTTAGTTAAACTAATTAATGTTTAAGTTTAAATTTACAGAGGCTGAGAGCTATTAATCTTAATTATGGGGCGCAAGACCACGCCCCCGACGCGTTCCAATTGGTTAGGAAAATCCGTGCGGACGCCGCGACGACTTAAGTCGTGGGCCCGTCGCCTAAAACGCTAAATGGATGTTTTTACTCGTCCTGTCACAACAACCTCCTCCGTTCGGGCGTTGTTTACTAACACGGGGTTGTGAAAATGACTGACGAACACTTATCGACAAACGACGCGTCTTTCGGCGACGTTAAAAAGTGCGGAACGAAATCGACAAGTTTTTCGATAGAGTCGATTTTGTCCACCTCGAGAAGTGAACGAAGTTTGACAACAAACGCGCACGAGGGATGCGCGGAAGGTCCGACTGTGGGTGAAGAATGCGCGAAATTTGGAGGCGGGTTAGCGGAGATCGGCCCCGTGTATTATCAAAGAGATTGTTTAGAAGGTAGGAAGTAGGAAGAAAGATACTGTACAGTGTACCATGTTACTTTATTTCCGTTATTTATATATATGTTACTTTTTAGTAAAACTAAAGATGCTATTAACAAGATTTTCATAGCTCGTTTATTTTTTTAGATACAGGACATTTTTGAAAATATTGAAAAGCTTATCAAGAAAATGAAGTAAATTCTTATATATTTTTACGATAGATTGCAGTGGTGAGTAATAATTCAAACTTATGATTTTTTTAAAATTTAACATCCCGTATATTTATAGACTGTATTTTTTTACCTTTGCAAAAATATATAATTGTTTGCAGTAGGTAACAAATAACAATAATAAACGATTGGAAGTTACTAACCAAAACTAGCCAAGAATTGGATTCCTTGATGGTATGTTTTATAAAAGCATAAAATTTTCGAAAATACCTATATACTTTTTTATAGCAGCAAGTTTGTAACAACAACTTTGGAACATAAAGTAACAGTATATCAAACACCAAAAAAAAAAAAATTCATTATTTTACATTTGAATAAATTGGTCACGTAGGTACCTATATATTTTTCAGAAGTTTTTCCAAAATACTCAAAAATATTCATTTTGCCCAATATAAAGCTGTGACACAACTGAAGTGTATACAATACGATATGAGGCAATTTATTTTGCCTTATGAAATCTACGAGTGAAAACGAATGTGCTAATCAAAGAAAAGAAAGGTTGTAAAACATGCCAATTCTAATTTTAAAAAAGATACCTGCATGTATCCAATTCTTCGTTAGTAACATGTAATAGTAATTGTTTGTTATTGTTATTCATGACTTACTATTAAATTAATTCTACGGAAAAAATCTATTAGAATGTTATTTTACCTTTTCCATAAGTTTTAGAACAAGGGAGTTACGTGTGGGATCTCAAAATGTACCATTTTTGAAAATGTCCTCCAACTAAAAAACTAAAATGGTATGAAAACTATACGCTAAACGCTACCCAAATCAACACGGTTTTGTTAGTACTGACCGAAAAGATCAGACCGATTGATTTTGGTAAGGTAAATGTACACAATATACGTGTCCCACGACATGACTGCAATAGTTTGCGAGTGTGTTGCTAGGCTGATTTCAAGCTAAAAATGTCAACTGAACATATACCCGAAACGTTATTCTGAGGCAAAAACCATTTAATTTTTTTTTTAATTTATTTACAATTTATTTTTTATTTTATTATTTTTTATTTATTTACACTTTATTTTATTGAATTCGTTGTTCAGAATGTCCACCCAGTTACTGTAAACATAGTCTAGCTCTTCTTAGAATTGCAGTGATAGCGTTGCTAACAGCCTCAGGATCAGCAGGAATAGTTTCTGCGGCATAATTCTAGCTGTCAATTGTGGTCTGTTTTCAATACTTTCTGCATAAACTAAAGTTTTCAGTCTTCTCCATAAAAAGTAATCTAAGGGATTAAGGTCAGGCAACCTTGCAGGCCAAGGAGCTGCTGAACCTGTTGGAATCCACCAGTTTGTAGAATTTGGATTAAAAAATTCTGTTACTTGTCGACCAAAGTGAGGAGGTACGCCATCATACTGAATCCACGTTCGTTGTCTTATAATTAAAGGAATATCATTCAGTAATATAGGAAGATCATTTTCATTGAAACGTAAATGATCGTGAGACGTTCTTCAATTATAAACGGGCCAATGAGGCGGTTATCAATAATGGATCATCAAATATTCACCGAAAATCTATTTTGAAAATGGTATTTCCGAGTTTGTCGTGAATTTTCAAGTGCCTAACATGTGAATTTCTGCTGTTGATATCGTTTCGGGTGAATGAGATCTCATCACTAAATAATATTATCCGACAAATCCTTTGATTTCTCAATATCCAGTGACTAAATTTAAGTCTTGTAGAGTGGTGGACAGGTTTTAAAACTTGTACAGATAAGATGTAAATTGGTAAAAGTTCTCCATACTATCATACGGTCTACGTTAAGCCGGACACTAGAAGAATCCATCTTCTTGAGCAGGGTCCTGTTGAACGGGACGTTCAGAAGTAGCTGTAAGAAACTTGCCTGTTTCTCTCAAACATCGATGGACATTCTACAAGGCACCCTATGAGTGAGAAAAAAAGTGGTTTCATTTTAAATGGTCGTTAAAACTTTAAATGCTTGTAGCTCAGTTAGAATAGCTTTCCGGCTATATGTTTATTTGAATTTTTCACATTGAAATCACCCCAGCAACATACTCCCAAGCTATGGCAGTCATGTCGTAGGACACCTTGTATAATAATTTTTTGTGTTGAAACACATTATCATTTTAAATCGCTTGCTAATTAAAGCTGAAAGATTTACCTGAGAGGAATTTTGAAATTGTCATCACTGGATTAGCAATATAACCAAGCATTTTTTATGATGAATTGTAATCCTAATTCCTAATTGTAATCCTAATTCAGGTCCGTCTTAAGGAAAAATATAGTGCATTTATTGCTTTGACGTTTCGCAGGACCATGGTAAAACCCATCCCAACAAATATTAATTCTGCATTAAGTAGGTCTTGCCTGAGATTGACCGTAAAAAGAATATTTGTAAAAACTTGAAATTTTTATTTGAAACGTAAATGGACCGTTTTAAATTTGATTAAGAATTGATGGGTTAAGAGTTTAATCTAAATTATATATTACAGAGGTATTTGACTGTAATCCTTCCAGTAAGTACGTATTTATGTACCTGATTCTCGAGCGGTGACCCTGCGATGCTGTTTTCACTGAATAGTTCAAAGGGTAAGGGTAAGTATAAGTGTAAGTGCCTGTACTCTATTTATCTTGCAGGTAAGTTTGAAAATATTAATTTTTGTCTTGTGTTCCTATAATTCTTCTTTTTGTATTTTTATGTCTTCTACATAGTTCTTCCATTTGTAAACAACAACAGTCTTTTTTAAGATTATAGATTATATTCGCGGTAGATAAAGGTACGTCATAAGAATACAGATAAATATTTATTAGAATTTTACAATTAAACATTTTTTGAAAGTTCCTGATTTTTAACACTTTAAAATGTGGAGACCGTGGAATGAAGCAGATGTTCCCCTGTTAGAAGAAGACACGGAGAACAACGTAGACTTTGATAACTAAGTTTAGATGGTAGTCGAATCTAATGACAATTTAGAAGAACTACCTCAGCAAATAAAAAAACGGATCCATTTGTCTTCGGATGCTAAACAAATTGTTTTGAATATTTACAATATTATAAGAAATTCAAAAATGAAGTTCCGAAGTCAACTGCAAGAAAAATTATTGCAAATGGGATAGTCAAGAGGAAAGTGAGAGAAGATGCTGGTACCTCGCGAGTTTCTAAAGAGCAACACGCAGACCTAATTAGGCGTATAATCTACGACGCTTACAAAGTGACTAGTGTTTTAACTCTAGAAGAACTGCATAAAAAAGTAATGACAAACATTAGTTATGCCAAAGAGTCGTTGCGTACTTTTTTGAAGAAATTGGATTGTCAGTTCCGCAGAAATATTTGAGGACTGGTTTGAAATAAACTGTTGCCAAAACTACGCCGAATACTGTTATTGTGTTGGATAATGCCTCGTATCATTGAGCCCAAATTAGAAAAATTCCAAATACTTCTTCAAATAAAGAAGAAATTAAAGAATTTCTGTACGAAAATGGTAGGTATATGTTTTTAGGAGCTACACGAAAAACAGCTTCTGGAATTATTAAAAATAAAACATTTTAATAAAGACTACAAAATGGATTCGATAGCACAACAAAACGGATATGAAATCTTGGGATTACTCCGGCATTATTGTATATTTAACCCGATTGAGATGATTTGGTCTGAGTTGAAAGCGCATACGAGAAGTAATAACACTGCATCAAAATATAGTGATAGTACCATAAACATAATACATTATTATTATTATATTGAATATGATACTATGTAGAAATGTAATGAAATAGAACGTAATAAATTTTTACTTTGTACTAATTTTTTATGTATATGTTTCAAGAATTGTTCGGCGAAAAAGCTTGAAAACATACTTATATCCCGCTTTTTAGTGTAGGTAGATAAATTCCTAGGACGGTAGTGAAATGGTGTGGGGTCTTCTATAAGGGGCTGCGATTTTCGAGCAATAAATAGCAGGCAAACTTAATCACGGGGTTGGTTGTAAAAGCACTATATTTCTGGTCGAAGTATATATCAATTTATTTCGTCTTCTTTTGTTAATTCCAGGACGTCATAATGTAAATAAGATTGGCACATGAAACAAAGGCACATATCAGAAACCCTGCCTTAACGACGAGGTTTGCAATCAAATTTTGTTTTGTTTCTTGAATCTCTTGAATCCTTTTTGAATCATCTAAACTTCGTACACCCAAAGATCAATTCCACTATCGAATTAAAAAATAATATCGCTCTTTCCTTTCCGTACATTCGTATTAATCGAAAATCAAACTTAACCAGTGTTAGTTGACGATTCTTCTTCTTCTCTGAACTTTTTCTCTTAATATATTTTTTAGTTTTGCCAAATTTGTATTTCTAGTTCCCACTGTAGAACAGTTTGTTATTTGCGACCGACCATGGTAATTGCAGGTCCGTAAGATGTGACTATTGTTTGCAAGTTTCATTCAATTATGTTAAGAAGGGAAATAACTCGACAAAGGTACGACTCGACCAACTGAAATTACTTTTGGCTCTAACGATTTCCTTTTGACCAAGTTTACACCAATAAAATACAACAAATGAAAAAGACAAACGGAAAGAAATGTAAATAAACCATCATTAAACAAATGTATAACACAATAGTATATTATGCAACAAATGAGATAAAGAGTTTACTAAACGTGTTGACATACTATACTTTTTCTACGACCGTCACGAAAAAATCACAATTTAACAAATTAAAAATAATAACAGATTATCGTATTACTAAATTCCGTACCATTCAAACAAAATATTTACCAGTTGCCATCAAACCTATTCGTTTATCATTCCGATCTGTTCTGCTATTGTGTTGTCTCTTTTTAACTGTGGACGTTAGACAGAGAGAAAGATGTATTTTATAATAATAATATATAATAATAATAAACACAATTTTAAAACGTTATTCTGTTTTTACTTTTACAATTGCTCATTAAGTAGTTTATTTAAAGAAAAGGACTGTAATTGCAAGAAAAATCATCTAAGGATAGGGCTTTTAAGAGGATAATTTTTTTTTAAGATCGTATAATCAAGATAAACCTAATCCTAACCTTCAATTTGTTTTGTTTGTACTGATGAGACATGGATATTTGAAATTCAAACAATTGCTCTTGGCAAGATATTAATATAAAAACTGTAAAAAACCATTGAAGTTCATGTGAACGGTAAGTAAAAGTGCTGTGGGAAACTGAAATTATAAATGTCGCTGTACTTACTGACTAGTCCACTAAATTGTAATTGTATCTTATAACACCTAGAATTTAAATTGTCTAATATATTTCGTAACATGTGTCTTAGTTCTTGGGTACATTTTTGTAAAACAACATGAATACATTTAGTCCGGGAGCCCTGGACCTTTTTTCAAAATGATAAGCAACAAGCTAATTCTTTGGAAATCGTTTCATTTCATCAAGACGCCCAACCTTTTCCTCTACGAAAATTGTTGTAGCAGGTAGCTAACTATACGCGCAGGTATAAAATCATGTCAATTTAGTTACCATACCAAAATGATCAGCAACAGTTTAGTTTTTAGTTAAATCTATAGATATTGAAATATATAATTTGAAATTAAATTTGGCCTACAAACAAATAGGTTTGGTATAGAGTGACCACCCCCTCAAAGTTGTATCTATTATTTATTTATAAAAAGTGATGAGCAACATGCTAAATTTTTTACTGTAGCTTACAAATAAACTGGTAGGATTTTTCAGTCCTACACTTTAAAGTTGTTGACCTCACGATAATACATAATTCATCAGCAACTGTAGGACACCAAAATTAAATGAAATTTTATGACATTTTCTATCTAAATCAATTAATGTCATTACATAAAAATAGGTAAATTTCGCTAGTCCGACAAAAAATAGGTTGCAAGTTCGACTCTTGAACATTATTCCTGCTCAACCTCTGAATTACGGTCTAACCTATAAATTTAGTTGAGCGTTTAACTTTTTTTTTGTTCTTAAAATATTCCTACAGCCATTATTATGATGCTGTTTTTTTACAAATGAGTTTAATTAAGTTATTTCATTACTATTTATAATGTAATAAATTAACATTTATTTATTTTTTTCATATTTTTGTCACGCCGGATTTTTTTTTACTTGTTTCTAACTCATATCAGTATCATGGCAGTATTTGATCGATAAACTTTTGAAAAAGTAAGTAGGTAAGGATTATATGGGTGAAGTAAAAGAGGAGAGGGTAAATAAATCAAAATTTTATTTTGTTGACTTTAATCTATTAAAAATAATGCGGTGCACCCATTCATTATAATACAAGTAATAAGTAAGTGGGAACGGTAAATAAAATTAATAATTTTTATTTTCTTCAATGGCTTAGATTAGTTTTGTTGTTAATGTGAAATATTTACAGAATACAATGAAAACAAAATTGATAAAATAACTTTTATTTATTAATTAAAATATATTTCATGACAAGTCGTCATCATCAGTTTCACTAGATAATTCATCATCTTCTCCGATACTAACATCATCCTCGTCATCTTCATCACTTTCGTCACTCATATAGTCGAATTCTGAATCAAGTAATTAAGAAATTAGTTAATTGCAGAATAATTTACGGGGAATTTTTTTATTTATTGTTTACCTGGATGTGTAGCAGAAATTTCAACAAAAGATGGACTTTGCGGACCGTTGAACCAATAGTATTCGTATTTGCCATTAATAATTGTCCATCCATAATCTTCAGGCTGCCTGTCAGTAGGATTTTGCATGTGTGAATTACACCACACGCTGCAAATATACTGAGTCCTTTTAACTTGTTGCAACAGTTCCTCTTTAGTCGGTGGTAAATTAGATGGATCGAACCCAACAATGTTTTTTTTTTAATATTAACTCATTATCGTTTTTGCATTTATAATTATTTTCAAACAGTTCATACCGTCCTTTGTTGATATCATCTTTTGTTCATAATGAATAAATTCTACAGACAAATTCTTCAATTAACTTAAATATATCAGATGATATTGTCAATTCAGCACATCCGTTACGTAAAAGTTGTATGAAAGCTTTCTGAAATTTGTCATTTTTTTTCAAGATTTCAAAAGGTCTTTTTTTCCCTTTGCGGAAGAATGCAGGGTTGTAATCGTTTCCCGTAAACATATGATAATTAAATGTTATAAAAGAAAATTAATTAACACGTGTTGACAAGCCAAGTAAACAAAACTTTTTAATGCACAATGTATGTTGTATGCGTGTGCTGGATACTACGTTGGTATGTTGCGCGCATGCGCGTCTGATGCGAATATATACCGCCGATTTAATATAAGTATGTGTATGTATACATATACCCGTATATTCGAATATACACGTATGTACATGTAACCATGTTAAGTTAGGGGCAACTTTCGTAATTTTCCGGAGTAGGACTGAAAAAACCTACCATTTTATTTGTAGGACAAATATTGTTTTAGATTATTTATCTGATTATCTCCAAACTTAGTTAAAAAATAAGCTGTTGCTGATCACTTTTACATAATAATCATTTGACATGATTTGATACCTGGTTATTCCTTCAGCTACCTGTTTTGCAACTTTTCGCAAAACAATATCTGGGCGTGTTATTAAAACGAATCCACGCACAAAAATCTAGGCGGTTGCGGATGGTTTTTGAAAATAGTTTTGAACAACATCTTTAAAGTGTAGGACTGAAAAATCTTACCAGTTTATTTGTAGGACACTGTGATCATGTGTTAATAAAAATTATTAGCAAGCTACAGTAAAAAATTTTGCATGTTGCTCATCACTTTTTATAAATAAATAATAGATACAACTTTGAGGGGGTGGCCACTCTATACCAAACCTATTTGTTTGTAGGCCAAATTTAATTTCAAATTATATATTTCAATATCTATAGATTTAACTAAAAACTAAACTGTTGCTGATCATTTTGGTATGGTAACTAAATTGACATGATTTTGTACCTGCGCGTATAGTTAGCTACCTGCTACAACAATTTTCGTAGAAGAAAAGGTTGGGCGTCTTGATGAAATGAAACGATTTCCAAAGAATTAGTTTGTTGCTTATCATTTTGAAAAAAGGTCCAGGGCTCCCGGACTAATTCACTGACATGACCGATTGGAAACCGGTGGACCGTGGGAAACAAAAATGACGTGGTAAAGTGGCGCTTCTCGCAGGCTAGATCCATGTATAATTAGGCATTTTACAGACGTTCCAAAGTGAGCAATAATAGTTTTCCATATAAGCATATGTCGAGGAACACCTAATAACGGAACCCTAAAAAAAATGCATCTGAAAATGGCTTTTATTAATATTTCCGAAACAGATTGATTCTAAAATTAGAAATGTCAAATTTTCTTATGAGCGTACCTTATGTGGGGTACAGATAACAAAAACTTTTTTATGGGTTGACTTTTAGACTTTTTGTTGTGTTTTGTTGCGCGAAAAAGGTACACTTCATTGATGACGCTAGAATGGACCGTTTTCGAGGAAAATGGATAAAAAACTGAAAAGTAGACAGAATTGATAAGATTATTATTCTATTCTTTTAATCTCTTCACATCGACATTTTTCTATGAATTAGTACGAAAAGAAAAAATTTAGCCGTTATTTTCTAATTTTATGACGTTGAAAATGATTTTTTAACGTGGTAGAATAAACCACATGCAAGAACTACATCCTTACTATTATCTAAAAGTACAGAATTTAAGACCCGAAAACATTACAAATCGTTTAGAATTTTGCCCGTTAATTCTCAACCTCGTAACCAAAATTTGAAAAATGTATAATTTTGGAATCAGATTTAGCATTCCAAAATAGGGCATGTGACTCCATTAGGGGACGTTTCTCGATATTTGTTTATATAGAAAACTAGGGCTAATTTCCTTAAATAAAATAAAATAAATTAAATTAAATTAGAATAAAAGTTGCAGATAGCTACTTAATATAAGAATTTAAAGGAGTTTTCTGGAAGGATTTTGTTCATCAAAATACTTCAGATCTGGGCTAACATGATTATAAATTTTCATCCGGTTATACATACATGAATTTCTAACTGTTCAATAAAAAGGTGGATAAATTTCTGAAATCCGAATACACACTAAAAAGCTGTCGGGAACAAGAGCCTCAGAAGGGCAAAGCATGCTTGATTTGACACTTGACGAGGGCACTCTTGTACAACCTCCCTTCTCAATTCGTAAAATATGGCACGCACACAGAATCGGTTGTTTTTTGTGTAATTTATAATTATAATTATAAAACTTGAAATCCACGTCGATAAACAAACAGAGAATCAATTAAATCCAGTGAGCTTTTGAGATACCATATTTATGTTAGTTATGTTTATGTTCTTAATATCTGATGCTGTTGTTTATTATCGGCTGTTTTGAGTTTTTTTTTGCATTTAAACCCAGTTGTATCGCCCACAAATAACGTAAATCGGCCTGTAATTTGAAGTTCATCTTAAATCATTAATGTAAATTAAGAACAAAATAGGTTCCAAATAGATTCTTGCGGGACGCTACAGGAAGTGCCCGTTTGCCGGATAATCCTGCTCCCTTCTACTAATTTTGTGTCAGAAACACTTTAGCCAGGAAGCCAAACAAATTGATTTTCGTTTAATATGTTATGTTTATTTAAAACAATAGGTGTTTCTTCGCTTAGCTTCCAACAAATTTAAAAGCCAATCTTAAAGCACAGAATCTTGTGCAGAATTGAAAAAGAGTTATTGGAAATGTTGGTCAAAGGAAAGAAAGATCAGTCGTTTAATGTTTTTGGAAAGATATCCTAATATTAGAGATATCCTAATATTAGAATGGATATTTTTTGTCTGATTATTAGCAACTAAACAGTAGTCATTTGAAATATGATTAGCTATTATATTTTCTCCCATAACGGTACGTCATAGTAAGTACCTATAAGGGACTTAGAAGAATAAAGGTTTTCATTGATCATTTCATTTGATTTTGATAGAGATACTCAACTATTGTGGACGAAACCCGGAGAATATTTAGGTAGATATTACCAAAAATTTGGGTAAAATCCGAATCTACTTTTTCAAAATGTTTCTAAAAAATGCCTATTGTTGCCCTAACCGAAATTAAAAAAATATTTTTGCTAATCTTCCAATAAGCACTCTATATGAATTCCTATATATTAAATGCGAACTACCCTGTAATCCTATGTTAAATTATAAGAGGTCTTTAAAATACAATTATTAAAAGCTGATAATTTCTAGCTCCTGCCAACTATACATGCTGTTAGTCGTTCTGCTACAGCCGCACTTAACTCCTTTTTTTAGGAAGAAACTATACACTCCCCCAAATTTAGTGCACCCAAAAACACCTGAAATTTTCAAAATGCCTTACGCCAAATAGCACCGAAATATTCAAAACGTTTCAATCGTCGGTCCATTGTTCAACTAATTACTTTAATGCCAAGAGCAAGATGCCATTAGCCCAGTTTAACACCCAAATCCCAAACAATGCGATAATTGCGAATAGGTTTTAAATAGCCGCGGGGAAAACGGGTCGGGAGGGGTAGCGCGCGGGTCTCCGGTAATTAGACAACATTTAGTGTCACTTTGTCTTCCCAAACACTTCCTGTCAATTAGGCGCTGATGTATGGCTGCGCATAGGTACATGTGTGCGTATGATAGCGGAGATTCAGGCTGGTGGAAACCACGCCGCTTGCCAGAATCCGAACGTCGTTGGCATTCTCAAATTTGTCCGCGGGTATTTTTAATTTCCTTGCAGTTAAAATGTCTTTACCAGAGAAAGCGTTTTTTTTTTCGACGTCTATTGCTGGCCGTCGGATGCTTTGTGTTTTCGTCGCGACGACAATGAATCGCACCACAACGTTTAGTTGGTCCAGACGCCTAGCGGCAATTTTGTTAGGGGTGGATGATAACTAAACCAACCAAACCATTATAAAGAGTGATTCACGTTGAGTGTCCGATTAGAAGTTTTGGAGAACTAAATATGTTTTTTTTTCAAGTTTGGTATGTGGCCATAGTTCGCCATAATCTATCTTTTTGAAACATTTAAAACGACACCATTGGAAATTCAAATAGATGAGTACGTTTTCGGAATTTGATCACAATTTTGAGTATCTTTTCCCTAGGCCTATCTCTTTCGACTTTCTTTTTCTGCAAAAAAACTCCGCATTATTAAAATTATTAAATCTTTCTGCGAAAGTGACCTGGCCTGACCTATACGTGACTTTCATGGTAAGTCATACAGGGCGTCCCAAAAAAAAAGATGCATAAAGTGATACATGATTTTTTAAATTTTCTTCCTTCCTGAAATATCATAGCAAGAATATTTTTTTCCATGCGAGGGTGGCAACTAGGGATAATTAATTAAATCTTCTGCAAGTTCTGCTGATCACTGTGTGGCACGCATCATGAATGAAAAACAGGTTTAAAATATCGTAGGTTGTGTTCAAATAAAACAAATTTGCCGAGAAAATCAACATTTTCGTTTTGGATGTAAAGAATATTGTAAAGAGTATGTAAAGAGTATTGAAACAAAGATATTTAAATACTATTTAATACACACGCCAAATTTTTTACGCTAGTATTGGATTAAACCAAGCAGATAATAATAATAATCGAGAATTTCTACACAACGGTAGATACTTTTCTTATATCACTAAATCGCACCATTTTAGAAAACGCTGCATGCATTATGACATATTCATTATGACATATCATCTAAACTGTCCTGATATTTCAGTAGGACAAATTCATTAACTATCGCAGCTCATATATAAACAGAAAATTTCCAATAAATGTGGTTTCGTGAGTACACATTATAAAATAAAATTAATATTGTTAAGAGGATGTTCTAAGAGATATAACGTCTTCCCTGTGAAACTAGCACTGACTCGAGGTATTTGCGAGAGTCTGAATACTATTGTAGGGTCTTCTATTAAATTAAATGAGTATTCCAAATTCAAAGGCGAACGAACACTTGAGAATAACCGATTCAATAATTGTTATTTAAGTTTACTCGGCAACGCAAAGAATTTAGTATTATTCCAGAAAACCAGAATACCTACAACATGAAACTTAAAGTACTATACAGATGATGAAACTGTAAGAGATACAGCGTTGCTTAAATGGAAGAAAAGTGTATGTATATGTCAAAAAATAATATAGCTTTATTTTATTTTAGATCGATACCCTTACGTAGGTACAGGGTAAAAAAGGAAAACGTCAATTTTTGAAAAACCACAATATTTTTCTGATTACAGGAGCTGAAATGTTTCAATTTTCAGGATATGTGTAAAATTTGGACTACTGTGTTGCTTACGCCCAAAGTCAACTTTTCAAAATCCTCTTTAAAAGTGCTTTTCAATCATGTGTAACACATTTTTGCTTAGTACAGATGAATCCGGTAAAATAACAAAAATTTAGACTTTGATAGTGCTATGCAATTTTAAAACACATTTAAATAATGAGTGGAAAAGAAAGGAGTCAATAAAATTGAAGAGAGGGGAAAAACGTAAAAATACACAGAATTTTAAAATAAAATTAGAGTAAGTGTTCAAACAATCCGCGGTTTTGTTGCACGCATGACGAGCATCTTCTCAACACTGCTTCACAGGACGCTCTGTACATTAGCGGGTGATACTGTTAACAGCTTCTGTAACAGCTTCTATTAATTCTTCAAGGTTTCTATGGACCTACTTGATCCTTGAGGTGATCTCATACGAAGAAATCCAGTGGTGTTATATCTGGGGATCTCGCAGGCCATCTGATTGGTTCCAGGTTGTCTATCCACCTGTTGGGAAATTCTGCATTTAAAAAAGTTCGTAATAATCTGTGCATTGTGTGGCGGTGCGACGTCTACTTGGAAAAAAAATTGTTGCAGAACTGCTAGTTCATAAGATATTCTGTTACGTTATGGCCGAATTTTGTGTGTAACGAAAATACCAAATCGAACGTTAAATCTCCTCCTCACGCGATGCCTAACTTTACGAGCTAGCCGTGAATTAACATCGACCCAAAACACAGTGTTCTAACGATTAAAGGGTTCACAATTAGCAAATCGGCACTCACCCGACCAGAGGAAGAAAGTTTGGTATCTCGCTATTTTTTCACTGACACAATGCCTTTCTTCTAACAGTATCGCCATCCTGAAGTTTCTGGCAAGGTCGTCCACGATAATGATGATATCTACGACTCTTTAAAAAAATATTTGCCGTTGACCGAGCAACGCCTGTTCTCTTCAATCTGACATACGAGGTGTTTCAACCATGTTTTGCAAGACCAAATTTTCTTTATTTTCATCTGGAGGTTTGTTTCTTTTTACCTTAGCAAAACTCCTGTAGGTGACAAGGTTATCATTTAGACCCCTAAACATAGCTCTACCCAGTTGACATCTTTCAACTTTTGCTTCATTTCTGCGGCAAAGAATAAAACACTCCAACATATCATTTTAAAACTCACAATTTATTAACCTCACTGACAGTGACTGTTGACAATAATTAAGACTTGCCTGGTCAGGTAGAGACACGCGAGTAAGTGCGAATGTGTATGGGTCAAGGCGCGTTCAGTTCCAAGCGCGGCTCGAAGCGACAGCAGCAACCTCGAAGTTCAATTCGTTTCGCACTTGCTTCCGGACTTACCTGGACACACTTGCGCGCGGACTTGCCTGCATGTGTATACTGTATAGCCCCAAATACGCTGGCATGGCCAACTTGATGGAAAATAAAAGCAGCGATATCAAAGCCTACTATCCTGAAATCTTATTTTTGTTATTTTTCCGGATTTACCTTGACCAACCATAACTGTGTTATACATGGTTGAAACCATTTTTAAAGAGGATTTTAAAAATGTACAAATATAATATGGCGCCCATAAGAAAACCAAAAGTTGACTTCGGACGCAATGAACATAGCAGGCCTAATTTTTTTTTATTCTAGTTTTAGCATCGCAAGTGTTCCAAAAGCTCACTTAATTGCCATGGAAACCATACCGTAAGATGGGGTGAAAAGAAACAAAACCGAGATATTTCTTGTAAGAATTTATTACTTATGTAATTTTTACTAATTAAATTAATAATAAAAACTGTAAGATGGTGATTTAAAGTTTGAGCGCAAGTAATTTTAAATTACATCTAGTTGTCGACAGGTGCTGAAAATTGGACATTTCAGCTCCTATAAGAAAAATATTGTGGTTTTTCAAAATTGGGCATTCTCCTTTTTTCCCTGTGTCAACGCAAAGGTATCGATTTAAAATAAAACAAAGCTAGATAATTTTTCAGCATATACTTACGCTACGTTTCTTCTCTTTTAAGTGACGCTGTATCTCTTACAGTTTCCAATATCCCCGTGTACATCATCTTATACTGGACATCCTGTATATTTCTAGTGAATTAATGAGCAAAACAAAGGAACAGAAAATTTAGTATTTGGATATCGAATGATTCACGTCTATGAAAGTTCCGAACTCTGTAAACTGTTTTGTCAATTGAATATTATCTCAAATTGGGCAAACCGTTTAATTTTCAAACAAAAAAACTATTTCTGCTAAATATACTGGATATTGCTTTATAATCTAGACAATAGTTATATTGCAGCAGACAATTTTGCAACCACAGAAAAGCTTTTGGAGGTCGCCTATGTAAACAGAGTTGTCTGCGTACACATAAAACCGTTTCCACATTTTGCATTAATTAATACCAAGATCCCTAGAAACACACAAAAGCTATTACTGACTTTACTGCATTATATAGCTCGTTACTGTCTTAGACATGATAATGCTAGCTTTGCGAAATAAGAAAATGTTAAAAGATGACGGGGAATGGCTGGATCTGGGATTACTACCATATTTAAGAAAAAAACCTCCTCAAAAAGGTCCGAGAAGACAAACCAAAATCCTTGATGATGACACAAATTATGCGATTCGAAGAGAAGGTCACTTTTTCTATTTTAAAAAAGAATTTTTATAAAACTTGGATTTGCAAACGATATAAATAAAAAACTGCGATGGAAAATAAATATGATAGGATAAAAATATTATTAATGCTCGTCAAGTTTTCAAGTTATTATCTTGAAAAGGAAAAACCCTAATAGTTTTACAATTCGGAAGCACAGATTCTTTAAGAGGGACTATTAACATTTGAGTTCTCTCCAAGTTTTGTATTCTCCAACTTGTAAATACATGTAACTATTTTTTTTACTTATTAAATTAAAATTTCGTTTAATTTGTAAAATTGATGAGCCACCAACATTTCTTTTTATAATGAGCCTCAGTATTTTGTATCATGTGGCGTATATCTCGGGTTTTTCTTTCTTTAATGCAGCATATCAATTCTTTTCTCTTGTGCACTGGTCTAAGTACTTTGGTATTAGTTATTCTTGCTTCCCAACGTTCGTTGATATAAATTGATTTCACAAGGATTGTTTTTTTTTTATAGTTGGATCAAGCGGGTGATAAATACTACATTTATGAAGATATCGTCGGTTTTTCATATTTAGCCAGAATGAAGCACTGAGGCACCCCAGATGTTATAGCGCGGCAGTCCGATTATTGTCTATATAGAACTACTTTTTGTGTACCCTATGTATTTGAGAATAATTAGAAGGTACCAGATGCATTAGAGTAACCCAACATGACCAAGATGGTACATTTGGCTGCATCAATTGTGCGGAATAAACTATCAGTGACGTTTAGAAGAGTTGCACAACTGTGCCCCATCCTTAAACCCGACTGGGTTTCAGGAAGAATACTATTTTTGTCCAAATGATCAATTAATTGATTTTAATATGATTTTCCAAAATTTTCGAAACTGCTGATAAATGCTAATAGGTCGTAAATCACTATAACTTACAGGACTCTTAATTGAGGTAGAAAAATTAATTTTTTTCTTTGTGCTAATGATTTTCTGTAAAGACTTGCACATTTCTGTTGATCTACTATTTATCGCATGTTGCGTCTAGGCCTTTTTTTCCTTTTAAATTGTCATACCAGTAAAATTTTTGGTTTATCTGGTTTATTTGGTTAATATGAAAAGGTAGCGTACCGTCCAAAAAATAGCATCAATCTATATTAAATAATATTTTCGATCAGTTTGATGAACCATTAAATATTGTCAAATAATAAACAGCTTAGATACATTATTAAATTTCCAAACAAATAGATAGGAAATCGTGGACCTATACGATGGCCTGCCAGAAGTCCAAATATAAATACACTGTATTACACCTGAATAATATAAATGAACTACGGCTCAATTTAGTTCGAGATTTGTTGTTGATTTGCGGTAATAAAATGTTTTTTCTACTACCTTCTGTAAAAGACTTTATTAAACTCCAATCTAGCGTGCGGAAAGCGTCACTTTACCACGGGAATTTCTTGTTCTACAGATCCGAGCGCCTTCCGACGTTTCCGGGATATTACCACACGGGTTTGGGAGCAATCGGATGTTTTCGGAGATATTTCCCACGCTTTGAATTTTGACGTTTGTCAATTCTGAGGTTCATGTCAGTGAATTATTTATTATATTTTTTTTTTTTGCAAACGTCCTTTTTCTTGCTACTGTAATAATTAATAATTAAATGTAATTAAAACTCTATTATTTAATAAATACCTCAAGATGGTTTGACATAATAATAATGCTTTTGTTGGCCATATTATTTTTTGGGTAAATTTGACTTTATAAAGAATTTTGGGGAGTTATTATTTATTATATATTATCATTAAGTATTATATTATATTTTATATTATCATTAAGTGCAATACATGTACTTTTTCAGAATAAAGAAATACAAGTGTTGTGTTACGCCGATGATCTGTTTAATATAAATGCAAAGAAATATAATATGAAAATATCGGCCAAAAAAAAAAAATTCACTAGTAATCTCTAAAGAAGCAATTAGATGCAAGCTGGAACTTGATAACTAAATTATAGAGTAGGAAATGAACATCTAATATTAAGAACATAATATTAGATATGATAATAACATAGAGGATGAAATAAGAGAACAAACTGCAAAAGCCAATAGAATAGCAGGATGCTTAAACGACACGATATGGAAGAATAATTACTTAAGAACCGAAACAAAATCCCGCATATATAAATCTGTAGATCGACCAGTCGTGATATATACCGCTGAAACAAGACCGGAAACATCTAAGACTCAGAAATGTTTGGAAACAAATAAAATGAAAACAAGAAAAATAGATAGAGAAACAAATGAAAACATAAGACACATATGTGGAATTGAAAACATTAACCCCTAGACAAGAAATAGAAAGGAAGAATGGAATCAACATATAGATAGGATGTCTGAACAACGAATAGTGAGGATAGCAAGAGATAAATCGCCTGGTCATTGGGGTATAGGACGCCCACGAAAAAGATGGAACGACAACTTGTGATAAAAATTACATTGAAATAAAACAGCAGAAGTGATTAATGTAAAAGAATAAGAAGTAGTGTCTGAAACTGTTTTAAGCACCAAAATACGCAACTTTGCTTATATTTAATCGACTTCGTAGCTCCGAGATACCAATAGTCCTTCTCGAATTTAGAACAACCTGGTCAACTTTCGCAACCATAAAGTAAAATGCAATCATACCTAGAACGAGCTAAAATCGAGTGTTCCTACCTGCGTTTGATAAGGGATTTTGATAAAGGACAAAATAACCAGGTTTTATTACCCCGCATCATTTAGAAATAGATACTGAAAACGTGAGTTTTCTCGCCAAGGTACTTTTTAGTGTATTGCAGGGCCTTGTACAAGGTCTGCAAGAAAACATTGGCTATACATTGTTTCTTAATGGTTTCCAAAATGCAAATTTAAAATCACAGGGATCATTAAACAGGGTGGACAACTTAAAGGTTAATGGTAAAGTTCAGATAAATTACAATAATAGTTTCCGATGAATTCCGTAATACAATTTTTAATATCACTAATTAACATACAATAGGTATACCCGTTTGGTGAATGGAATATGGCAGCGGCGTTGCTACAAATAGTTTATATTAGAATAATAAAAATAAAAACAATTGTAGAAAGGGGCAGTTAATTGAGATATTCATTGTTCCAGGATAAAAGAAATAAAAGTTTATATAACATTATTATTTAAAAAAAATCTATTTATTAATATAACTCCATTTGTAAATTTTAGTCATCGTGTTCCGAATAGTCCGATGAGCTATACTCGTTCAGAGAAATTATAAGGTGTTCTACACTGTTTTCTAGCTTTCCGCATTCCTTCTTCTATTTCAATCAATTCGACCCACTTACTCCAAAGTTGTGCCATGCTTTGCTACAAACCCTTTTACTTGCAACCCAGACCAATTCTGTGGACTTTAATTTGCAGTGATATTGCCGCATTTTCAGCATATCTTTTTGAAATTGCTTCTTATCTAAAGTAAGCCAATGAATGATGTCATTTTTTTTCAAACGAATATTTTTTCGGATTTTCTTGAGTGGTAGCTGGCATTATCCATGACAAGATCCAAGACCCAAGATCTAGATCTAAATTTGCTGGCAGTAATCTTAAAAACGTCAGCATTTATTTCTTCATGATAGTCTTCAGTCCGTTTTGATTGAAATGGTAATAAGCCACCACTGACAAATATATTTTTGCTACCTATGTGGGTAATTATTAATTTTTTACTTTTTCCAGGGGTTACTATATTCCAGTGGATCCTTCTTTCATAAAAGCTTGCCTCCAGTATTTTATATTTTTATGCTGCGAAGTTTCGTTCATATGATACATATGTTTTCTCTTCAAAACTATGTAACTCGAGGTCTAACTGCCTTCAAGTATCATCGTCACCAACAGAAAATTTCATCTTTCTGTATTAAAAGTGATATTCTGTTTAAAGTTTTTTCGAAAATTATTATTTTTTTAAGTTTTACACAATTTCTTCTTACTCATGAGAGGAATGAATTCATCCATTTTAATTACAGACATTATTTTATCCAAAGTAAATCAAGTAAAACGAGTGTATGATTTTTCTGATGGGAGTCTTTCCTCATTTATAACAGCTTCTTTTCTTCCTGTACTTCTCTTTGTTGACCCGGTAAGGACGTGTTTATCCTCGTGCACAAGTCGATATGTTATTGACTATCCAACTCCAGTCATATATGAACACATTTCCACAAGTTTTGCAACTCTGAATCTTCAGTCTCAGTACGAACGAACTTTGTCAACAATTTGAAAGTAATTTTAAACGCTTAAGGCAACTTTGGTAAATTTTTTAAATGGATTCGCAACACCACAATGACGTTCCAGAACCGTAGTTCGGTACTTCGTGAATATGAATGCTGAAAGCTGACGGATTTGTGTAGAGTTTTATCGATGAGTTTCCTCGATTACTATTCGTCCATGCAGTGAAAAATCCATTCTTACTTTAAAATGTTTATTAAAAATATGAAGGAAGGCGCAAATTTAGTTATAAAACAATGTTAGAATATTCATTTAAAGAAAGTTGTTTTACATCAAAATAATCACTATCGTCAATTAATTTTATTCAATGACATACTCTACACATTTTTTTCAAATAGAAGCAGATATTTTTTCTACGTTACTTCTAATTAATTCTATTGCCCCAGAACTAAATTTCGGCGAGGTGTTGTTTCTTCTTAATATGGGTTTCACTGACCCCATATCAGTTGGTAAGAAATAAATTGTAATAAAATGTATATGGTACCTCAATAAAAATGGCACACTAAGTCATGAAAAAAATTGAATACTAGTAAGGAGGCAATTAAGAAAATACTGTTTCATAAAACTGACAGCATACTTCAATTTTACCAACCTCCCGAAATCAACCAATAGCAAACTGGAAAAACATCAATTATCTACTTCGAACTACCTCGAGTAGGGACTGGTTTAGGAAGATTTATAAAAAGCGCAATTAATATAACATGACATATAAATACTCTCAAAATACAATAGTCCGCACGATACAATTCTTGTCGGCCAACATCTTAAATACGGCCCTGGCTTCTGGTACACGTGCTAAAAGGAATGGTCTCTTCCGCTTTACATCAGGCGGAACTTAAACTCATTCCGAAGTCAAAACCATAAAACGTTGTACAAACGGTATATCGTTCGGCGAACTTTACCTGTCATTGTCCGGACATTACTACGCCTATGCAATACGGCTAAGATCACTAAGTTTTACAGTCCAATTAGTTGAACTGAGGTGGCTTTTACTTGATGAAAATCCATTTATCAAAATAAATAAGAACTAAAAGTTCAGATTTTCACGAAATTATATATTTTGACATGACAATTGTTTCGACAACACCGTGTCTTTATCAAAATAAAACCTAAAATTAATGTTTTTGTGAGAATTTAAGTTCAATAAAGGATCGGTTTTTAAATCTAATTGATCGTTAAGCAATACATTTGCATGTCTCATTTTGTAATAATTGTAAATTTAATTTTCTACTTCTTGTGGCTGTATGTAAAATATCAAAATTGTCGTCAAAAATGTGTTTTTCTGTGTTTAAATGTGTAGCATAATTAGAATCTAGACTGTTGTTTTTAAACGCTCTGTTATGTTCGTTAATGCGTTTCTTGAAGGATATACCTGTTTGTCCAATATAAATTTTAGGACAAGATCCGCATTTCAACCTGTATACACCTGATTTTTGGACACTTCGTTTTATTGTTTTTTTAAATATTTTCGTATTGTGTTGTTAGTTCTGAATGTTATTTTTAAACCACAATTTGACAAATGTTTTGAAACTTTTTCACTAGGTTCTCCTATGTATGTAATTGTTTTAAATTGTTCGTCTTGTCTATTAGGTTTCGGATAAATAGAGTTTACTGTTGTCTGGATTTGTTTTTGATTTATAATGTTATAATATATAAAAATAGCTTTCAGAACTAACAACACAAAAGGAACATATTTAAAAAACAATAAAACCAAATGTCTTAAATCTCAAAAATCAGGTGTCTACAGGTTGAAATGCGGATCTTGTCCTAAATTTTATATTGGACAAACAGGTAGATCCTTCAAGAAACACATTAATGAACATAAAAGAGCGTTTAAAAACAATAGTCTAGATTCTAATTGTGCTTCACACTTAAACACAGAAAAACATATTTTTGACGACAATTTTGATATTTTACATACAGCCACAAAAAGTAGAAAATTAAATTTATTGGAAGCCATGAGGATTAACAAAATGAGACATTCAAATGTATTGCTTAACAATAAATTAGATTTAAATACCTCTCCTTTATTGAACTTAAATTCTCACAACAACATTAATTAAAGATTTATGGTCATTTTTCGGTATATATAGTAACAGGTAGTTTGTAAATATTATATTTGATAAAGACACGATGTTGTCGAAACAATTGTCATGTCAAAACATATAATTTCGTGAAAATCTGAACTTTTAGTTCTTATTTAGTATAATTAGTGTTGTGTCAATCGTTCATTTTACGAGAACCGAATCAATCACTGACCGATTTCGAAAAGGATCAAATCATTTCAATCAATCTTTCATTGTAATACTTTTTGTTGCCAACTGCAAGCCATAAACCATAAGCGGCAATAGTCACTGAATCCGAACAATACGAACGACCGATTCAGATTAATTTGAATTTGAATTTTTGATGTACCTATATGTTCTATAATCTGCTTTAGTTATTATAATATTTAGCTGTGTTCGGCTTTTTATTGCATCATGATTTTATCAAAATAGGTGCTACATATTGGGTTGTACGAGTAATACATTAATTTGTTCAAATTAAATATCTACGTGGAAGTAGATATCAATAGAATTCAATTCAATTCAATAACTCAATACAATAGAATAATTATAACAATACCCCCATTCCTTTTCCGTGGTCTGCCTCGGTCGTTCATTTAAATCTTAAACCAATCAAATTCCGCAAGGCGATTTCGATTTGTTTTGGTACGGTCGATCAATCGATTGCCCTGTAATCAATCGGTCGCCTTCTCACTTCATACCAGTCAGAGCGACAGCGAGAGCGAACAAGGTGATCGAATTATTACGAACAAGCGGGATTCAGTCATTCGATACTATGAAGTAATTAAATCAAAGGGACCGAATCAATCGCGATTGACACAACAGAAAGTCCAATAATGATTTATATCTATCTCGCAACAAACAGAGCATAGGTATTATTGCATATTTTGCAGTGCTTATACCTTTGACACAAATTCGAAAGAAAACAACCGGGGTCCTCCGTTTCTACGTATCGAATTTCATAATTTAACTTAAGTCAGGAATCTGTTTTCGTAAACCGTAAACCGATCCAGGGCAATTAAATCCGCAACGCATCACCGTTTAATTGGTCCGGGTGCGGATACCGTGATTAAAAACGACATAGTCGAGGTGCCCCGGTACGATGCGACGCGTCTCTATTAAGGCGACGGCGGCGCTTCGAATTTAACACCCGACAGTTGTTTTTAATTTGCCGTGTCGAAATTTATGATGCGACCGGGTCGGATGAGAAAATCGCGCGAACACATCCTTAAAGACGACGCTAATTTGCGCCGGCGCAAACCGGCGACCGAATTAGATTTTAAGCGGCTAACGATCCGACGGATCGCGCTGAAAAACGATCCCCGTTCCGCGGCGAAAAAATAAAAAGGGAACAGAAACGACGGTGTGATATATTATCGGCGGGTAAACACGACGCTTAGCCTTAAATTCGGCGTTATTTAGGGGCACTGTTGCCCGCGACGATTAGAGGCGTATAACTGACATTCGTTTCGGTTATAAACGACACATAAGCGCATTTAGCGGCGATTTATGAGCCGCCCGGGAGTATTTACAGCGGTTTAATTAGCTCGTGAGCGTTCACCGAGGCGCAACGACTTGGTGGATGTGGAAATACCAAACATTCGCGGTACCAGTTATAGCGAAGAAAACAATTAGTTCCCATCCATGGCATGATTGTTTCAAGATCTCACTCTTTACCACGGCGACGTATGTGTGTAACTACCTGATGTTATTATGTAACCAAAATTATAACAGATAACCAAAACACCAAAACTAACCAGAATTGAAAAAATCAACCGCCTTCACGGCGGACCATCTCCTTAACGATTTGGCATCACCAAGGCGATAACAGAAACTAGCCAAAAGTAACCAAAATTGAAAAAAATCAACCGCCTCTCCGGTGGACCACCTCCTTGATGGTTTGGCATCGCCAAGGCTATGACAGAAACTAACCAAAACTAAACAAAATTGAAAAAAATCAACCGACTTCACGGCGGACCACATCCTTGACTATTTGGTATCACCAAGCCAATAACAGAAACTAACCAAAAATAACCAAAATTGAAAAAAATCAATCGCCTTCACGGCAGACTGCATCCTTGACGATTTGGCCTCACCAAGGCGATAACAGAAACTAACCAAAACTAACGAAAATTGAAAAAAATCAACCGACTTCACGGCGGACCACATCCTTGACTATTTGGTATCACCAAGCCGATAACAGAAACTAACCAAAAATAACCAAAATTGAAAAAAATCAATCGCCTTCACGGTGGATCACATCCTTGACAGTTTGGCACCACCAAGGCTATAACAGAAACTAACCAAAATTGAAAAAAATCAATCGCCTTCACGGCGGACCACATCCTTGACTATTTGGTATCACCAAGCCGATACCAGAAACTAACCAAAAATAACCAAAATTGAAAAAAATCAATCGCCTTCACGGCGGATCACATCCTTGACGGTTTGGCATCACCAAGCCGATAACAGAAACTAACCAAAATTGAAAAAAATCAATCGCCTTCACGGCGGACCACATCCTTGACTATTTGGTATCACCAAGCCGATACCAGAAACTAACCAAAAATAACCAAAATTGAAAAAAATCAATCGCCTTCACGGCGGATCACATCCTTGACGGTTTGGCATCACCAAGCCGATAACAGAAACTAACCAAAATTGAAAAAAATCAATCGCCTTCACGGCGGACCACATCCTTGACTATTTGGTATCACTAAGCCGATACCAGAAACTAACCAAAAATAACCAAAATTGAAAAAAATCAATCGCCTTCACGGCGGAGCACATCCTTGACGGTTTGGCATCACCAAGGCGATAACAGAAGCTAACCAAAACTAACAAAAATTAAAAAAGATTAACTTCACGGCGGACCACATTTTTAAAGGTTTGGCATCACCAAGGCTATAACAGAAACTAACCAAAACTAACCAAAATTGAAAAACATCAACCGCTTTCACGGCGGACCACATCCTTGACGATTTGGCATCACCAAAGCGATAACAGAAACTAATCAAAATTGAAAAAAATCAATCGCCTTCACGGTTTACGAACAAAAAATAACACAAACATCGTCTAAGCGAGAACAACCCACTGACGCTCAGGAAAGTATTTCGATTACTACGCATTATAAAATAGTTCCAATTTAAAACACGTATAAAAACATAAGTTTTGCATTTTTCGCAACCATCCACACTTTAGATAATTAGAATCATTCATGTTTCTTAACCGTTCAGTGTAGTTATTTTTATAGTAAATTTTTTTGTTGTGAATACGCTAACGTCTAGCAGGCTCCCGATATTAATTTTTGGCACAAACAGTGCTAACTTTCCAAATGCAACGCAATTTGTTTGCCGCTAGCTTAATTAATCCAAATTACAAAAGAAAATGACTCTGTAGTGTGCCACTACTTTTTCTTTCAGCAGCGCAACTCATTCGGGAATTCACTATTTTCAAACCACTATACGTGTTCTACACACGTTTTTCAATAACAATTCATTTCGTAGTCGTAGTCGAATAATATCTCCAATTTAACCTTTAGTCCGAATTGTTTTTGCCACACCAGTTACGAAACAATGTTATTCAACCAAATAAACTCTGATTATTTCACGTACACTTTGTTGTGTCTAAATAAACAAATTTTATCAGAAACTTTAGCTTTCAATCAAAAAATAAATGCAATCGGAATCGAAACAAATCTTCATCGCTGGATACGCGCACGAGCTTATTGCGATGCTCTCCGATAGCAGTGTTTTGTCGTTCGGCTCTTTTACTCCATTATTCGAATTTTGGAACATAGATGGCCCCGCAAGTATCGTTTTAAGAAATAATAAAATGAGATTGTACTTGTACATTGTTCACTCTTGCTTTAACAATTATTTTAAACTTATTTATACTTATTATTGCTCTCCTGTTATAAACAATGATTTAATTAAATTTAATATTTTTAAATACGTAATCACAGATGGTTTAATTTTATTTGTGAATCATATTTAAACTAATCAAAAATTGTAAATGTTCTCCACGAAAGTGCATTGTAATTGTTTACTATTTCTTATTCTTATAATTTAATGTGTTCCACACTCCTATTGGTGTTGTTTCTATGGTGTAATGTATTATAAGTGTAGAGGGAGAAACTACCAATATGTGGTTGGGATGGCTACAATATAAAATTACATCGGTGAGCCATGAAACTTGAAGCCACAAAGATTAATTCTTCAATCGCGCGATTGATTCGGTCACTTTGATTCAACCACTTCATAGCATCGAACGACCGAATCCCCCTTATTCGTAACGATTCGATCACCTTTTTCGCTCTTGCTGCCGCCCTGACCGGTGTGAAGTGAGATAGACCGACCGTACCAAAAAAATCGAAATCGCCTTGCGGAATACGGTTCATTTGGAAATGGTATGGGAGTATTGTTATAAATATTCTATAGTATTGAGTTGCGATATCGATCGGTAGATTTGGTTATGTGTTGAATTGAATATTGAATGAAATATCTATTTCCAAGTAGGCATTTAATTTTAACAAATTAATATATTACTCGTACAACCCAATAGGTAGCACCTATTTTGATAAAATGATGACGCAATAAAGAGCAGAACACAGCTAAATGTTATACTAACTAAAATAAAAAACAGAACATATATACCCAAAAATAATTTAAATTCAAATAAATCTGAATCGGTTGTTCGGACTCTTCCGATTTATTGCCTATTGCCACTTATGGTTTATAGCTTGCAGTTGGCAACAAAAAGTATTTAAATGAACGATTGATTGAAATGATTCGAAATCGGTCACTAATCGATTCGGTTCCCGTAAAATGAACGATTGACACAACACTACTTGAGCCGAATCACCATTCTGATGTAGACGGACGCACGCACTGCGCTGAATACGCTCATGCAGTGCGCCAGCCGATTGGTAAGTTGTCCGTCCATCAAAGGAAATTCGTGCTCGGTCTGTACGACGTGGATTTTTCGCAAGAAATGCGTTTACAACTAAACAAAGAATTTGAGAAATGGCCTATTTTATGGAAAGTTAAACAACTGTATTTCAATAAAATTAAAAAAGAAGATGCTTTTCAGCAAATTGCTGAAAAAATGAATCAGGGACGTCAGTGACATTTAAAAAAATAGATAGTCTAAAGAGTTCGGCGAGAAAAAGCAAGAGTTAAAAAGAATAGTAGAACCTGACGACTTAAGTTTGAATTTATTTGAGACTTTGTGTAGCGCCTCCGAATGCAGGTTCCTGCGGTCCTGTGCGGCAAAACAAATTCGCTCCAATGAATGCTCATTCGACCCAAAGTGCTCATTCGGTTCGTTTGCTCAGATGTGGACGCGGTTTAAGGCTGTTTAAAAAGAAAAAGAGACAAAGTCCAGGTTAGTGTGCACTAGCGGAAATATGGCAAGTCGCAGCAATTTTTACCGTCGTTTCAACCACTATTCAACTAAACTTTTAATGCATTGACGTTTATTGTGTTATATTTGGCAACTAAAAGTTACTAAATAAGAACACTTACTTTTACAACGAGCGTAATTATGTGTGCCCCTTTCTAACACTTCCATATTTTCTTCCTTTTTTTCGTCTTATCATTCTAGTCAATGTTAAAACATTCTCTTTCTGTTATTTTTTTTAACTTTTTGGCGATTTTATTTTGACTTTTTTTTAATTGTTGTGTTATGAATGGTACCGGTGAGACGTTTTAATATACCAAAAAGGTTACGGTGTTAAAAATTTAAGCGATGATTTGAGTCTAAGTCTAACCTTGTAGAAAGGGAGAGACTAGAAAATGACAAAGTTTGTAGGCCATGATTAAAATTTTATTTGGTCCAAGCTATTGCTATGTGATTCAAACAAGTGAATTATTTTCCGAATACTTTTCTACACATATGCAAGTGTCATGTTCTAAGATAATCATACAAAAAATCAGTTGTCTTGGGTACAAGAGACTCCATGATTGAAAATAATAAATATTTAGGTATAATATTATCACATTAATGTATGTATGTTTTATATAGTAAATTAGACATAATTCTATTTTTCTAATAAAAAATGACCAAATAGCATATTGTGCAACAAGTGTGATAAACGCTACTTTAGTCGCAAGTTTGGTTTGGCATCGACGAAACGCAGCGATACGAGTGTTTAATGAAAGAGTTTTGTTGGATTTTATGTCAACACAGCAGTAAGCTAGTTTACAAAAAATCAGCCATGTTTCCGTTGTATGTAGGGAAATAACAATTTAGCTGATGTTCCTACCAAAAGATCAGTCAACTGTACATTGTCATGTTGTTCATGTTCATTTAAGAAGAGTGTTAAAAGATGGCATCATAGATCACTCACTAGGGATTCTGTGGTGGAACATTGCACGCGGCGGTTTAACCTCCGTTCGTTCCCTACAGAATCCTTTGTAATCGTCCAAAAATTTTGAAATCGGTCTCCACTGAGTGGATTTAGTGTTGTCAGTGTTTTGTAAACGTTGTAAAGTGATAATCGTCGCCGATCCCTTCGTTTTTCCCCGTTCACGCCGGTATGGTGGCCGGATGGGCCCGGATGGTCCGCGGCGGAAGCGGGGGGTGTCGGTTTTTTTTGGTATCGGTCAAATTTCTTTTTTTGCTAGTTGAGCAAATATTGGTTATATGTCTTCTTTGTACGTGTTGGTCAATGACCAAAAGCGAAGATCCTCGACGGAAGTCGGCAATGGGCGAATGATCCTAGCAGTCGAGCCCAACATTTTTTGTGAAACGCATACTTGAACTTGAACTTAGATCACCCACTACTGTTAAAGTTTTGTCATGGTTTCTTAAAAAATAAAGGAATTTTCTCTCAAGTAAATATTGTTAGGAATATATGAAAACAGGACAATTAAACAGAACCGTACTATTACACGAATTATGTATTAACTTTTTAAATGCAAAAATAGAAGTCCAAATAAACCTCTGAGAGGCGTATTACCCGAGAGCCTCGAATTGAATAGCTTCCCAACAAAAATTCGCTCGTAATCACATCGTCTCACAAAAAAACGTTTACAAACTATGCGTTATCATAATACTTGCACTCTGCCTCAATTTCGGCGACCGGCGGCGGCTCCAGTTATGTACTGTCAACGAGGACGATCTCGGCGCCTCACGACTGCTGGACTAATTCCGGAAAGGGGAAAAAGTTAACTTGTCAAATTGGCCATAAAGTTTTTATTACTGTAGAGACCTCAGCCATCCTCTTGGCTCAACCACTAGAGGGACAAAGACCAAACAAAGCCAACAATAAAACACTGTGGAGACCACAGTCATCCAGTTGGCTCTACCACTATCGAAGATCAAACTAGGACAAATAAAGCATTAAAGTAACTCACCTAACACATTCTAAGTTACCTCGTCATCTCCCTCTAAGAACTCTAAAATGTCCTGCATATCGCAAGTTAATGACCACTCCGTCGCCCACGACCTTAACTGCTCCTTCGCGGCTTTGGTGACTACATTAGTTCCATCTTTTTTATCTCATAACGGTTGTGGGCTAAACATTTAACAATTTCCTAACAATTCATAGTTGTCCTTGCGTAGATTTATGGACTGTATTCAAGACTAACTGAATCTTCCATAGCCCACTTGGTCATTGTGGCTGAACTTTTGTTTCAACCCTCAGAAGATTTCTAATTGATCTCATATATCTCTCCGCCTGCCCATTACCACGGGTGACGAAGTGATACTCAATTTTCCATTCAAGCTTTTCACGAGTTTCTGCAGCAGTTACCGATTTCATGGGAAAAATGCTGCAATATTTGGTCAATGCGTACACTGTTACCAATATGTGCTTGTATCTATCAGATGACAAAGTAAGGGGCCTCAAACAATGCATATGCAATGCGTCGAAGGGATCAGTGGGTTTCTCTATTGGACTTATAAATTTTTGTAAAGGGCCAGTCCGCTTTTTTTTTCACCTACACTACACAATGTTTAATGTAGCTTTTAACGAAATTCCTCATACGAGGAAACCAAAAGTATTCAGCTATAGATTCGTAAGTTTTCTCAACTCTTACATGGCATTGCTCGGCTACCTCCTTTGCAGGCGGTACACTATGTCGAACTTGAAATCTTGAAGGTAAATGCACCATCGCGCAATATGTGGCACCAGGTCCGTTTTGTTGGCCTTCGCTTTTATGGTGTTGCAGTCCGTGACAATGGTAAACTTTAACTTGGTATCATAGCCAATACTACTTGTATCCGT
Source organism: Cylas formicarius (assembly GCF_029955315.1). NCBI lineage: Eukaryota > Metazoa > Arthropoda > Insecta > Coleoptera > Brentidae > Cylas > Cylas formicarius. The sequence continues at coordinate 16,289,903 of NW_026844214.1, read as the reverse complement.
GTGTAATTCGAAAGTCAGTTAGGGATTATAGATGAAAAACAGTGGTCTGGACGTCAAATGCTTTATTATGTATTGCCTGGCCTCTTGCTGTTCTTCTTTCCACTCAAACGAATACTTTGCTTTGTTAATCTTGTTATGCGGTGCGACTCGCGCAACCAGGTACAAATTTCCGAAAGTATCCGGCGAGCCCCATGAATTGCCTTACTTGCTTCACGTTATTAAGGCTGAAGGTGAATCTTTGCGTATCCTGGTCTTATACCTTCGCCAGATGTTTCCCGTCCTAGGTACCCTAAGGAGGGTACGACACTTTCTAATGTTCTAAGGCCTTCTTCTGGAATAACACTAGGAACCAAATGTCGTCAAGGTAAACCAAAGCTATCGAATCCTTTAGTGGACCCGATGCAAAATTCACAGCTCTTTGAAAGACAGCAAGGACATTTGCGAGGCCTATCCCAGTCCTGATGTTAGCAATAAATGAAAACAGAACAATCAAACCCAACCGTACTATTTCACGAATTACGTATTAAGTTTTTAAATGCAAAAATATAAATGCAATTACATTATAAATTATAATCGGCACTTTTCTAACAATATAATTTTAATTTTATAAAATTTTGTAAGTATCAGCGGAAATATAGCAGCCAAGGCTGTCATTGCTGTAATGGAGCTAAAAAGTAAGGTTGTTTTAGAGAAGACAACAATTCGTAATTTGAGTAACTAACGACCCTGTTTTTGTTACAGATTTCTCATCGTCGCAGGATCCCAAGTCGGACGAGGAGCGCAAAAAAAGACCGAGGACAGCGTTCACCGCTTCCCAAATAAAATCGCTGGAATCTGAATTCGAAAAAAACAAATACCTGTCCGTGGCTAAACGATGTCAGCTATCCAAAGCACTGAAACTGACTGAAACTCAGATAAAAATATGGTTCCAAAATAGGAGGACGAAGTGGAAACGAAAGTACACTAACGATATAGAACTGTTTGCTCAGCAATATTATACATCGATGGGCATATTGACACCCAGGCCCATATTTTTAGGAGACAGATTATGGTAATTCGCTTCTTCTAAGAGCAATGCCGCTCAAACAAATTTCAGTAAAAAGGTCGTAAAATATTTTGTGTTTCAACTTTTAAATCGAATGGATGTTGTATCGAGATTCTGTTAAAGTATCTACTATAGAAAACCGAGTAATATTAAATCTTATAAATTCATTTAAAATATAATAATACTAAGAATAAATTGTGCATTTTATTGCCTAACGGATGCATGTGACATTATATTAAGATCAAGAGGTTTTGACATACGCGAACTACAGCTACGTACGAAGATATATCATATAGCTACTAGAAATATATCCCTCTCTACGCCGATAATACAGGAACGTAAGAAGAAACTATGAAAAAAGTTTTAAGAAGGTCCATTCAATTTAAATCTCGTTAACCTTTGCGGTATTCAACATGGCTGTCAGATCGTCAATAAGTTTGGTTGCGGAATTTTTATGGCAGTATTTTTTAGTGGGTGAAATTTAGATGCATCCGCGGAAAAGCATTCCCTTCTCTACGAAAATATCGTAAAATATAGCTAGCTATATGAGATACACATATAGAGGCGTTAGCTACGCTGATAATACAAACACATGATACATACGTACAAAATTTAGAATTTCAAGGTTTTGATTAACGATTCCATATTCTACTAAAAAAAGTTGAATTTTTTTTGCTATATTCATCTGATTAGTTCTTTAATTCGACAGAAATATGCATTAAGGTTTAACTTAATTCGCACTTAGTAAACTGAAAGTGCTGAATATATTTCAAGAACATTATTTTGTAGATCCTTACTACCAGGTTATTCGTGCTACATGACAAGTAATATTGTGGTCAAAACACAAAGTTTTCAACTACCCATCGAATGGTATTAAAATATCATATGGTATTAAATTTCGTGTTTTTGTCTATAACTTTCATACTATTTGTTTAAAAAAGCAATGCGTTGCAACAACTAAGTAATCTGAACAATAACATGAATAATAACAATAATTAGTGTTGGGACTGGTCAATTGACTACTTCTTAATTGACCGGTGAATTGACTACTTCTTAAATGACCGGTGAATTTTCCACTTCTTAAATGAGTATTCAAAAATTGTTTTAAATAACATGTAGAGGGTTGTTACCTGTCATTATTTAATAATAATTTGTCTTTTATTATAAACTATCCTGCGTTTGTGATGTCCAATGTACCTATAACCCTCTCCGAGAAATTCCCAAATACGATACTATGCGATTCGGGGAATCCCAATAATAATGTGCACTCTATTTGGTTTCCAGAACGACGAGACAGGGACGTAACGTAGAATATAAATAAATAAATATAAATTTCTTGGAATTTTTAAAATAATTTCGGTCAATTAGCACAAAAAAAATGACAAAATTACACAACTCTAACAATAATAATGGATAAATATTTACAAATTTTGAGAAACTTGAGAAATAATTTGTTATCCAGGCTGCGGCAACTACATATTCCAAATTGATTAAAAATGACATAAAACAGAAGAAAAACCTGTATTTTGATGAAATTGTCAAAGGATAAAAATTATATCAATACACTCTTTGGAAAAACACTACAACAATAACGATACAAATTAAAAAAATTACAAAAAATTATACCACTATAGCCAGATGGACAAAACTGATAGCGTATACAAATAAATTAGATAAAATATCCAAATATTTAGAAAACACCTTAAAAAACGCCAAAAACCGTATTTTGCCGTTCTTATTAGATTAGAATAAATTTTTGGACAACCTGTATAAGTATTGGAGATATTCAAAAATTCAAAATATTTAAAACTCAGGGTGTTCGTTAATCTCCCCTACTTTTAATACGAAAATGTGGCAAAAAAATTGTTGGATGTCAAAATTCAGTTTGTTGATGAAACACAATTAGATACGTTTCGTTTTTATTATGTATTAATTAGTGGTAAACAATATTTCTGTGATATTTGGTGCACATAAGGAGTTTTAGCACTTTACTGTATCTGTTTTAAAAATTTTATTTAGTTCATTGGATACATTTGAAACTCTCATTTGTTCAAATTACGCACATTTTTGCAGGTTTTTCAATTATCCTGGCCAGCCGGGTCTCTCAACAACTTCTCCTGTGCTGTCCAATGGGCTGCCGACGACGCAGAGCAATCAACTATCTTCCCAATTACACTCCGCCATACCCAGCTCTTACAGCTCGAATTACTTGAAATACACGCATCCGGAAGCTGGCCCGGAATGTTCTGCGATGTTACAACTTCAAAATTTTGGTCGGCATTTTGAAAATCCTTAGATTGTGAAATTTGCCACGTTAGCCTTTGAGGTTTTAACAAATTTTTAAGCTGTGATTTATGGTACCTAAGATCTAATATCCTGGTGTTTCAACAAATTAATGAGATGCGTAACTACCATTTAGTATTTTTATTTGCTTCTCTCTTAACTTTTATATTTTACACAAACTAAGTTGTGAGTTGAACCTTTGCTAATTCCAATTAGTTTGTTTAAGTGTATTTAATGACTCGAATTTAAAAAAATGTAACTTCTGTTGCGCCAACCCGAATATAGCCAAATTTTTCCGCCTGAAGTGGTTTAGAACCGGCAATACGCTTCAACTCGAACCAAATATTAAATGGAAGCTACCATAGGTTCCTTTTTTAAAGCATTTTAGTCTGAGGTTCCTTTCAAAGCACCTAATGAGATAATTACGGATGCCGTTTCTACTGTTGTTGCTTTTACTTTTATAATTCCTTTATTATTAGACAAGCAAACAATAAATCAGAATGATTCTAAATATCTGTCTTGGTTTTTGAAACAATTATTAATTTATTTTTTACATTGACTTACCATGTTTTTGGTTTATAATTATTGCTGCTTATAGGTTCATTTTTCTAACTTTAAACTATTATAAAATATTAAGTACAAAAACGCAAAATACGTAATACTGTGCTAATTTCAACACTATAAGAAACTTGTAAACATTACATTACATTACATACTTCTCTGACGTTGCCAATGTTTTTCAACATACCGACGTCACTCTCAGTTTGAATTGGATGGATTAGTCAGTCATCTTCAAATGCCAAAACAACAAACAAAATTACAAATGATAAATATTCGTGACTCTCTTTGTAAACATAAATTAAAAGCTTGTAGCTAAATGGTCCGCTTCTTTTGTTTTGTACCTTGATTTTTTTATGTGTTCGTTTTAAAATGTATAAGACATTTGAAAATGCATCTAAATATGTAATTATTGTAACTCTAGTCTTAAATGATGTAAGGAAATAAAAGATTTTTATAACAAACCGGCATTTATTTGTGATAATGCTGTTGACATAGACAGTAGACTACTCTATAAAAACAAAAACGGTAAGTCTACTGAAAGTACGTTCGTAATGTAGAAGCGAGAATTTACAGTATCAACAAACTAGTCCCTTACATTTTACAAAAAAAAAGTTTTTAACTTAACTAAATCTTAAAAGACTAACAATTATCTGCAGCTAGGGAAACTCCGGTGATGCAGGTGGGTTGATATTTAGTGCTGAATTGTCCCTGGATTGGTTTTGCGAGGAGATCGCGAAGTAAATATCATCTTCGTCTAACATTGCTTGCATTTTCTTTTTGTAACTAAATATGACAAAAAAAGGAATTTTACGGTTTATTGTGGTAGGCACGAAGTATTGTAAAATATAAGAAACAGCGGGTTTTCAAAGGTTTCATTATGATAACAGTGGTCTAATACACTTTTACAGTATACAGGTTGTACGGTTGTTTCTTGAAAAAACATGTGTAATGACTCTATCTCTCTCTAAGTTTTTAACCAATATAGAAAAAAAAAAGTTATTTATTTCAGTGTTTCTTGAGGTAATTTCGCGAGTTTTCGAGATAATCAAGGCAATAATATGATATAGATCCTCCTAAGTCCCTGAAACTACGACCCTTTTTTAAGTAAGCAGTAAGTTGTCACAAGGCGCAATAAAGTTTGCAAGAAATTACAAGGGCAAAATATTGCCCGCATGCCTGCATTGCATGTGCTTGACATGGTACAATTAAAACATAACTACCGACATCAAACAAACAACCTAAATGTAACCAATATTATTAACCCCAAATATATCCGCTACTATGCTAGTCAAATAATTTTCTCACTTTGATTTTGAAAACAAAAGTGATAATGATACTATAACAATTGATGTTTACAGAATTGCAACTTGCGCGAAAGAAAAATGGCGCTGACCCATAAAAACAGCACGTAAGTCCCTTGCAAGAATCTCGAGCCGTGTAAAACCGTTAGTTTTAAAATTTGTTTAATTTTAATTTCAAAATTTAAATTTTTTTAAACAAGTTTAGAAATCTGACAATTTTTAACAAATGCTTGAATGGACATCCCGTTCCCAAGGAATGGAAAGTGGCTCTTCTCTTATCTCCTCTATTCACAAAAAAGGAAATAAACTGGACTGCAATAACTATCGGGGCATTTCGGTTACAAGCACAATGAGCGCAATGTACGGCAGAATTTTACGTGTTCTCATTGAGGAAGACTATAAAGAGAAAGAGGAAGAAGAACAATGTGGTTTCAGAGCAGGAAGATCATGTACTGATAATGTGTTTACCTTAAAACAAGTTATAGAGAAGAGAAGTGCCAGGAACTTGGAAACGCACCTAACATTTTTTGACCTACAAAAAGCATACGACACAGGCCCAGTAATAAAGCTATGGAGGGTCATAGAGCAATCCAACATAAATCACACTTACATAGCAGCTCTTAAAGAACTATATAGGGAATAAAAATCAAGAATAAGGGTCGCCCAATGCATTACGGAGGAGGTCATGGTGAATGAAGGACTACGTCAGGGATGCTGTGTCTCCCCCACCCTTTTTAAAATATATGTGGCAATGGCACTAAAAAAATTGAAAAGAAAGGTCCAGGGCATGGGGATAGAAATTGATGGTGGATACTTGTTTACTCTTCAGTTCGCAGATGACCAAGCCATAGTAACCAATGATAAAGATGATATGCAATATATGATTCAAAAACTAATAGTTTAAAAATTTAATATCATATCAAATTTCATGTTAAAATTACATTTAATAAACATAGAGGTTCCAAAAATAAAAATGTGAAATACAAACAAATTATTTTGATTTCCTAAATTTTTTCCAATCCACAGTTTTAATATATTAAATAACAACACTTACATTTCACTATCGGGGTTGTTCTCTGGATTTCTGCATTTCTCCAATTTTTTATCAAGTACTTTTTGCAGGTTCTTATCTGGTGCTGCATCTACCATTTTCACCATAGATCTTATAGCTGAAACCCATCTCACACTATAATGAAAATTCACATCAATTTTTACTGTCCTAAATAATTACCTCTCACAGCATCAATTAACACTTCAAGTTTATCTCGACCACCAACCCCAAATAAAATATCAGTCACATAAGAATCAAGATTCTCTTGTAATTTAGAGGCTGCATGCAAAATAGCAGCCAAAGCTACCTGGCTGGGAGAATAGAGCAATATTGCATCTGTGAGCAAGGCTCTTTCCAAAAATTGATCAATTCCAGGTCGTAACCTTTCTGGATCGTGGAGTGATCCTCTGGTCTAGGGAAAACTTTGTTTAAAAATGAATTTTGACTGTTAGTTGCTCACCTTAATGTCTATAAGTAAGCCTTCGACTGGCCTAAAGGGGTTGTGTATGGCTAAATGAAACTTCAGTTGTGCCATCAGTAACAGTTCATTGTTTAGGATGATATCTGTGGCTTTTTCTCTATCTCCTTTTATATTGGCAACAAACTGCTGCATGGAAACATTAAATTCCTCAACTTTGCATGAAAGATATACACAAGTAACCCTACAAATGATATAAATATTATAGTATTAGAACTATCACAAGCATTAGTCACATAATTTCTTTTGGGTGGTAATTCATCACTGAGTTATTAACATAGAAACGTTTGAAATAATGAAATGCTGTTCCTATTACACATCTTGGCATTGGAGGCTGGAAACGTTTGCAAAAATCTCTAAGGTACAACTCATAACGTTTGACCATAACTTTTTCTTCGTCAGGGGTAAGGAAAAAGTCATACTTTGATGCTTCCTAAAATTGAGCTAATGTAGAATTTAACTTAATACCTACATGGAATGATCTTACATTAATTTGTCTACCGTAAATTTGAATATGTTTGTTATTAGTTTCCTCTCGTAAACTGGTAATTTCTTCTTCGTTACGGAATATCCAATGTTTGAACTGGCTGCTAGAAGGAAACATTTCGCATTCTAATGTGCTAACTTATCCGCATAACCCTCTTGCCACAGAAACCAGAAATTTTTTTGCAAATTTGTGGGTTATAAAGATTCTCCGCTTCTCGAAACATTACTGTCATTCAAATTAAACTAATATAACATTCTATTGCCCATCAACTCAAGACGTGAATTCGAGAAAAATAAATTAAATTCTTCTTAAAACAACAAACCAGAGTATTATTATCAGTTTTGACAGTATTAGAATTTGCAGATGAACTCGGGTTGTAAATAAGATTTATATATTAAGTAATTTTTCGAGTATATTTTCATGATTGATAATTGAACATTAAACATTGGTTTGAATCTTACAATTTTTAAATTCAGGTCTGTGGAATATTCCTGTTCTTCCAAAAACGTCGTGCTGCAAAAATTAAGAGTAACAGCCATCTCGGTGGGGCGTTTATAACAACGTCAGTACAACAAAGGAAACTTCTTGAAGAAGCGATTACCATTAAGCTATCATTCCATAGATGTCGCCAAATATACTGTAAAATCTTTTTCGTATAAATTTAAAATATTTTGTATGCAGCATATACTTGTCTTTAAATCAGGTTTTTTAGTTACCAAACATAGCAACAAAAAGAAAGACAGAAAGTTAAACATTGATCACTCGTATTTCTGGTATTGCATAAAAATATAACTGGCAGGTACACATTTGCAAAGTGAAACGACCTAATATCGACTTATCTTCTCGGAAACCTGGTAGCTCAGCGCCAACCTGTTGTTTGTTACTTTATGCGTGCTCGAAGATAAATAATAATAATAATAAATATGAATGTCGCTAACGACGACCCAAGGCACGGAACATAATAATTATATCGTTGCAGGCAAGGAAAAAATCATTTAATTAGCAAAAACGAAACGTACGGTATGTAAATCAGGCCCAGAAGCAACAAATGGAATGGCATATATTATACCTTTACGAAATTTACATGAGAGAAGCCATGCACATCATTATTCGTGTATTTCCAGCAACATGTCAGTTAAGTCCGAATTTACCTTAAGCTGACTAAAATAAAAATCTCACAGTTATACCATCGTATATTTTAGGAAATCGTATAATCCTATAGCATATCTAAATAGGTAGTTATCTGCCCGCTATATAGTGAATTAGATATCTAGGTATAGTTTTTGTTTCGTGTGTCGCAGAAATAACTTCAAATTTAAATACTAAATCAATTACCTAACGTAAAACCGACGTTCTGGTGTGTAATAATGTATTTTAAATATAACGAATGTAATATGAGGTACCTTGATATCTATATATGTACTTGTAGGTAGTAACTTATAAAAATTGGCCATATCAAGGTAGTGCGGTAAACGGCATTTGACTCACAAGTTTATTTGACACGAGCGGAGCGAGTGTTTAATAAACGAATGACTTAAAAAGTTTACCGAACGTGTTACGTACTATACTTTTTCTACGACCGTTAGTTTTTGGGTGCATTTTCGCAAAACAACACGAATACATTCACTGACATGACAGTCAGAATTGACAAACGTTAAAATTCAAGGCGTGCGAAATATCTCCGAAAACATCTAACCTAAATCCGTGCGATAAAATCCCGGGAATGTCCGAAGTGGCTCGGATCCGTGTGAAACGAAACTGACGTGGTAGAGTGACGCTTCCCGCACGCTAGATCTGTGTGTAATTGGACATTTTACATACCGGAGTAGGAAAAACATATGAATCGATGAGTTATTTATTTTACAAAATATTAACACTAGCGTCTTCTGTGTGACTTAGCATGAAAAACTTAACATAAAAAACCAGCTACACATCTTGAAGTCTCTATATGGAAAGCATGGTCAGCCATCAATGTAGACGGAAATCATGCTTTCCATTGTACACCAGTACAACGTACATTTGCCTCTCCCATTTAGGCCGACAAAAACCAAAGCCCGCTTTTGCCCAAGGCAACGTCGTTTCACGAGGTTCGGCGTCAATTTTTGGGTAAGTGTGATCGGGAGATCCTCGGTCCACATTATTTGCGGGGTAATCTCAACAGCGAGAATTACATTTTTTTCAAACTATTGAGTAGTGTACTGATATCACGATGGACCAATCATCTTCAAGAATGATGGGTATCCCGCACACTATCGGGCCATAGTCAAAAAGTATCTAAACAATACTTTCGCCAACTAATGGATCGAAATTCAACGGCAATTTAGAGCACTTCCAAATAATATTCATTCTCTGCGGTAGTATTCGTGGCTAGTCATAACTCATGACTTTAATAGAACATGGATCCTTTCGGACTAAAAATACACACAATGTAGGTTTGGCAAATGTTGAAAAATATTAACATATATAAGAAAGCAAATGCTTTTAAAAATTGCAAAATCAATGATATAAAAAAATCTATCTATATGCGTACTACAAGGTTTGGCTAATCGTCCGCCGAACACCATACAACATAATTTGAGATAATTTATTCTTGTTACACTATAAATTGTAAAATTTCACATTTATATTGAACTTTCAATTAATAATCTTATAGTTTACTTTAACGGCAACTATTTTAAACGTTTATGAAGATAACACAGACTTTTTAAACTCATATTATATGACTTTTAAAAAAGTTAGAACTTCAAGTTTAAAAATTATGGTGGTTGCTTGAAGACAAACCAGCCTTTGTTCTTCCCCATGTTGATTTATTTCATTTGACAATTCGGTTATAATAAACTCAGTAGATGCGGTGCTAGATATTTTGTTTTATATAGTTTTTGTTTTAGATGATTTTCTTTAAAGAATAATTAATTACATTTGGATTCATTTAGGAGCAGACTTGATCTCTTAATTTCTTTTTAGTCCTTCGCACGGTTTTCACTTAAAAATAAAAACTATTTTTTCTTCATACTGTCATATTAAAGATATTGTTATGACCATGCAGAGAACAGGTTTTTATTTTCTTAAAGCGAGAACCGTACATCGAATTGAAAAAATTTAAGAAATTACATTTCACATGTCAATGTCTGCCAAAATAGGAAGGTAAAATTCCATAGGCCTGCCACTGGTGTATTTTTAAAAAAATGTGGTACACTAAATAATGATTTTCATTAAAACATTTAAAGTGGTATTGCAGATATTTAAAAAAATGATTTTATTGTTGAAAACCTTACCACCCTGTATCTCAAGAATTAAGATGTTTTGGATCTATGTTTATATGAAGTTCTCGTTTTAAAATGGACTCAAAAATTGCCTCTATAATTGTTGATATTCAATTAGAAAACATCCGGAATTTGGGTTAGCATTTGGGTATGGGTAATCTTAAATAACTTTGTCCTTATGTTGATTAATTATAAATATATTTACAAATTGATATATTTTAAAGCTAACTATTTTGTTCTGTGATTAGATGTAATTTCCTTGATAGATTTGACAATGTTAAACCTAACAAAAATTCATAAAGCTTTGAAACGCATTGGCATTTTGTACATTTTCTACTCTATAAATCGGGATTAGTCTGCCGGAAAACGCCCGATAAGGTAATATAAAACTTGATGTGCAAAACGCCTACCTAATTTGTTTCAACGACGAGAGTTACCAGCATAATGTTGATATATTTTAGGTATTATCGGTTTGCGTGAAGTTTATTTTGTATACTGATTAAATATGATGATATTATTTGCCGTTATATTGACATTCTAAATGGATAATAATTCATTTTTTAATGTATAGAGCGTGAAGCAATTACATTCCTATATAAAAAGTTTTTTGCAGCACAGTAAGCATATCCACCTATTTATTTTGTAAAGTGAGTCAATATCAAGGTCATTTCTTATTGTAATAATTCTATATGTAACCCTTAATATTGTTATGCCATTTATTTTCTCCATACCTGTTGTACTTTTTTTTGGCAATTCAAACATTCCTCTTTCATATTTGGGCTTTGATCAAGATTAAATAATTTAATCCTAAGCTGACGAGGAGAGCCTGTAGGGCCTCAACACATGGAATTTTTATAATTCCTTTGCCATATTTAATCTTAATTTAAGAATTACCTATTTTTAGAGCTGTATATATAGTTCGGTAACACTCAAGCCAGAATAATATTTAGTTTAACAAAAAAACTACTTAAACATATCAAATAAGGATTAATCTAATCAAAATTTAAAATTGATTGACACTATTTTATGTTCACTTTTAATTATTTTGGACGCGAACACCAGCAGCGTCTGCAATGTGTAATGCTCCTTCGTCTTTTGTTCAATTCTGTTGAATATTTTTTGAAGTTTTTCTTTTCATATTCTTTCGGCAATTCTGACACCGATAAGCTTCGATGGTATAATGGTATTATGTCATGAAAATACGGCTACCTATACAGAACCCAATTAACTTTTAATCACGGCCGACGAAATTTTTTATGACAGGACCAGTCGGCAAAGGAAAGACAGAAGGTATTGGTCAAAAGGTTAGACAAAGCATTAGACAAGCAAAACTAAGTGTTTCTATTTAGTAACTTTCAGTTTGCATATTGGCAGCAAACTTTAACACAAGAAACGTTAATACATTCAAAGTTTAATTGGTCCAAATTATATGTTATATAGAAATCGACTCTGTGGTAATTTTACCTGACATTGTCGATCAAACGAAGAATTCTAAATTATTTAAATTTAATTTGCCAAAAGAGACAACCACAACGGTCGTTTTTATCGTTTATCGCCTATCACGTTTAAAAGTATCTTTTATTAACTCCGGGAGTTAATAAATCTATTAGAATTTATTAGGGCCGGTAGCCTTTTTCTTGCCCCTCGCTGATAAAATCGTAAAGTAGCGTAAAACTATCGATATTTTATGCGGGGCGACGCATTACATGAATAAAATTTCCAATCCGATGGTCTCGCAGACAGACGAGGCCTTGTCAGATAAGAAATAAGTATATATCTCTATGAGGCAACTATTAAAACACTAGTTGGTTAGGCAAATCGATAATTATTTTTGAGATCAATAATCAGTTTAAATTTTTATAACAACAATAATAACAATAAAGCATTTATTTATGTCCGTTTAACCCAAGGCAATAGGAAATGTGTGGTATGTCTCGCGCCCGTATGAGGTAAACGGAAGTTAAATTCAGTCAGTAGTTAAGGGCAATCAATCTCATCACATCAGGACATCAGGAAAACATCCAATATCGCTATCGCACTCCCTGACTGGAGTGACTCTATTTTCCCTAAATGACAAATACACAAGTATGCTGTATTGATTCTAGAGCTTGCGCCTGATTGTTATACAAGCAGTTTCAAATTATAGCCGCATAGTCCAGTTTAGATCTAATGAAAGCGTTAAATAAGAGCTTCAAGGTGGAATAAGAGTTTCAAGACGAAGTTGCTATTATCAGATGAATGCATTGCATTCCTTGGATGACTATTTTGGCGAGATGCAAAATAAAATTGATGATAGGAGGGTTCAACTTATTATCATCACTATAATAAAGTTATTGTATGTATGATAAAAATTTTATTCATCTCTCTGGCGATTGTCGATCTTGGGGTATTTTATAGGCATGACAAAGAAGGGAGGCATACGTATAATCTATAAATTGGATTACTAACTGCTTAGATTTAGGACAATAAGAAAGCCTACTATATGGGTGACAAAAGATATAAAAATGCTGTTCTAAATGGCAGAAAAATAAACTAACCGTCAAAAAAAATAGCTACTAAAAACTAAACCCAATTTGAAAGTTGGATTCCACGTGAACCATTCGATTGACTTGAAGATTTTGATAATTCCTTTGCCATATTTAATCTTATTTTAAGAATTACCTATTTTTAGAACTGTGTATATACTTCGGTAACATTCAAGCCAGAATAATATTTGGTTTAATTAACAAAAAAACTACGTAAACATATCAAATAAGGATTAATCTAATCAAAATTTAAAATTGATTGACACTATTTTATGTTCACTTTTAATTATTTTGGACGCGAACACCAGCAGCGTCTGCAATGTGTAATGCTCCTTCCTCTTTTGTTCAATTCTGTTGAATATTATTTCATTTTGAAGTTTTTCTTTTCATATTCTTTCGGCAATTCTGACACCGATAAGCTTCGATGGTATAATGGTATTATGTCATGAAAATATTGTATGTATGATAAAATTTTTATTCATCTCTCTGGCGATTGTCGATCTTGGGGTATTTTATAGGCATGACAACGAAGGGAGGCATACATATAATCTATAAATTGGATTACTAACTGCTTAGATTTAGGACAATAAGAAAGCCTCCTATATGAGTGACAAAAAATATAAAAATGCTGTTCTAAATGGCAGAAAAATAAACTAACCGTCAAAAAAAATAGCTACTAAAAACTAAACCCAATTTGAAAGTTGGATTCCACGTGAACCATTCGATTGACTTGAAGATTTTGACTTGAAATTTTTACTCAGATTTGAATTTGAGCATAAACGGGATGCAACAATGAGACGAAATCGAATGCGACAGCTGTGACATCTGTTGTCAGCTAGAACCGCAATGGAGCATATTCTTTTCTGACGTTTTTTTTAATCGTGATATTGTCTCCGTGTTTATTGGAGATACACAAGGACATAAAGATTAAAAAAAAGTAATTCTAAGGCTAATCGAATCTAATCTAATACTAGTGCGGCCTACTCGTGCATTCGTTACTAAAGATTTTTAACAAATTCTTCTGGAATGGTATCAAATTCAATCCGAAGTTCAGTACGTGACTTGAACATTTTTATATATCTTTAATACATTCGTTTATGTGTACAAATAACGCAAACCAAATGTCAAAACTCAAAACCCAATATTTAAGTTGCAATCAATAATTTAAGTTGTGAACTCGGCGATTCGATTTAAACTACATTAGACGAGCGGAAATGATCGTGACGTCAGACCGCTGCTTTTCGGTCTATTCTCAGGTTGTAGGACGAGGATGTTAATATTTACGTTTACTTTTGGTTCGTGTAAGGTATGTTTGAATTTAATCTACGACAGTTTGTATTTGTGCTTAGTGATAATAATGCAAGCCACACAAAAACTATATTGCATATGGTGCCCTCATGTTTAAATACAACAAGTTTTTATTCGTCCCCTTTTATTTGTACCCTTAACCGTGCAAACATTTTTAACTCTTCGAACTTGCATCCATCCTATTGCAGTCTTCATAGGAATATCTTCCTGATCTATAAAATAAACAACAGATTGGCATCAATGCCAATATACTTTAAAATTAGTGTTTAGGTTTTTTTTTTTGACGAATAATTTACATTTCATTTGAATTTTAAAAACTAGAAAACTCTAAGCTGATTTCAAAATTATATTGGTTAAAAACTAGTGGTTAAATTTTCTATGAACATGCCTTTTAGCTTCAACACCATGAACCTCAACACAAGAAAAATTTTCGGTGTTTTGTATGTCAGATGTCACCATAGACATATCCACTAAAGGTAAATTATGAGATTGACCTTTTCAAAAATCAGCTTCCCAAACTTTATTTTCGATACCAATCACAATATAACAAAAACAAGCAAAAGGATCAATACTAAAATTAAAATTAAAACCACCAAAATGGCTGGCGCGTAGTCTAACGAGCGAATTGACGCCACAATCGCTCACAGCCAATGACAGCACGTTTCAGAGAAGATTTAAATTTTACAATTTTTAATTGCTTATATTTGTTACATGCAACTGCGAAATTGTTTTTTTGTGAACTGTGGTTCTTTTTCAATATTTATCAAATTAATATTTTGTTCAAGTTCCTAGATCGTATATGCTGCCAATGGGAATTATCTGAAGGAGTGGTCGTGAATTTCGAGATTTAGTATTTGTGGAAAACGGCATCTTAAATGCACATATCGAAGATATTCTTCAGAACCCTGTAAATCCCTACTTTCAGATATTGAGATGAAGTGGGTGTTGAACGAATGGTTTAGCCAGCTTGTTGTTATGATCTGATTCCAATTGAACAACTCTGATATCCACTTCATAAACGCATTTGTTTCCGACCTGTTTTACCTCACACTGATCAAACTCTAGAAATGTATTGATGACTATAAAGTCGGTTGCAGAGAACCTGATTTGCTAAAGCAACGACGGACACCCTGTATAGAACCGTCGCTTTCCATCTTAATCATTGTAATTGGAAATGTATAATTAGTGGCTCGAAGAGAGCAAGCCCGAGAGAGACCCGTAGAGCGGCAACTTCTCGTATTTATTATACATGCTACTGTTTAGAGATATGCCGTGCCCAGTGGACCGCGTATATATTAAAATAAATTAAGATTTTCATCGGAATATGGGTACGCGTACACGTATGTGTGTGGGACGGTCCGTGGTGCCCCCTCGGGACCCTCCCGACTGACTACGTCGCAAAAGCCTTAATAAATGCGAATGCCGTGCTTTGCCTCGCATTGAACCCCGAGGCGCTGCTTTCCATATTACTGCCCCACACAACCGGCGAAAAAAAAAAGAAGAAATATTTTTTGGTTGTCCGCCGTCGGATACGATTTACATTTTTATGAAACGATCCGAGAAAAAAATCGGGACATACTATTAACAATTTTTTTATTCTGAAAAGAAAAATTATTCTCATATCAGTGAAATAAAGGAATAATAAGTAAAGGAAATGATAGGTAGAACACGAAAACATCAAGTGTCCCTCTTGTGTAACGACGACAATGAATTGGTGCTGGACACGCGGGAAAGATTACAGATTTGGGAAAAGTCCATAGAAGCGCTCTTTAACGATGAAAGACCAAGTGAGTTACAAACATACAACACCAATGAAGAGGTAAGTACGAAGTCTTGCTGTAAAGCTACACAAAGATGGTATCCACGGACAAATTCTTAAAGTCATCTCTGATGACGATCCATTTGCCGATCTGCTGGTGTCGTTGCCCAACAGAATATATATCTCGGGCAAGATTTCTCAGGACTGGCTGAAGTCAACATTCATCACCGCACCAGAAAGCAAATTCAACTAAGTGACTAATTAGTTTGATGTCACATATCCTTAAAATATTATTAAGGATCATAGTGTGAGGAACAGATTAACGAAAGTCATTTCGGCTTTCGTAGTTGAATGGGCACTCGAGCGGTTCTTCTCTGCTTAAACGTTTTAGTGCAGCGATCTAGAGATATGAACGTAGACGTCTATGCATGCTTTATAGACTATCACAAAGCATTTGTGTCAAACATAAAAAAATGATAACAATTCTTCAAAAGACTGGCATTGATGGGAGAGACGTGCACTTTATATCCGATCTATGCTGGAATCAGACACCTTAAATCACCACTCTTATTTAATCTTTACTCCGCACTATTTTTAATGAGGCACTCGATGAAAGTTTGGGAGGAATAACAGTGAGTGGAGTTTCGATCAATAATATAAGATACGCCGATGCTGACTGCTATACTGGAAAGCAATATCCAAAGAAAAGTTTGGTCTGAGAAGGAATGTTGGTAAAACCAAATTAATAAAACAGGCGACCGGGAATTTTGAGAGTCCATGGCGACACCGTAGAACAAGTTTCTAGCTTTAGATATCTCGGAACACTTTTGAACGACGAATGGCAACTAAAAAAGAAAATGCATTCTCGAATACAACAAGCGGGAGAAACCTTTGTGGCAATGAAAAATTTCTTTTGCAGGAACGAGTTGACCCTTCCACCCAGAATGTGAATGGTTCGATGCTACATATTCTCGGTTGTATTGTATGGTTGTGAATGCAGGACCCTTGACCCCGCTACGGAGCAGAGAATCGAAGACTTGGAAATGTATGTTTACCGCCGTATCTTTCGTATATCTTGGAAAGCATCAAATGCAGAAATACTGAGACGGATCAATAACTACTCTAAAAAAAACACTCTACCTTGGGCATGTATTGTGCGGGGAAAGATATGAAATTTTGAGCCTGATATTGGAGGGCAAAATCCGAGGCAAAAGGTTTTTGGGGAGACGTCAGAACTCGATTGATAAATTCCGTACAGCAGTGTCAAAGGTTCGATTGACTATATGGATCTCCAACCATCGAAGGCAGACGGCGCCATAAGGAGATTTCCAAATTTTAAAAGATCATATAGAGTAGACTTAAATATATAATAATAATTTTAATTATTCTGGTAAGTTGACAGATAGCATAGCTACTGATATATAGAGGCCCTGTCTAGCTGACAATAATAGAGGAACTTTTCATGCGACAATAAAAAATATGTTCATAGGGGCAATTCAATATACGTACACCATTTGAAACGTTGTTTTGAACCAATTAGACCTGCCATATCAAACAAATCAATAGCGGTGTTCAAAATCTACTATTTCCGCTGACAGTTCGTTAATTCGACAAGTTTCAGTTTAGATGTCGCGAATTTTTACTACATTATTTTCTTTTGCGAATACGAGTTAATTGTTTGAGGATTGCTGCTTATAAAGAACATGGCGCATAGTCCAGGTCAGTTTCTGAAGTTTAGAATCATGTGCGGAAAATTATTCCTTTTTCTGCAAAGATATCATTGCCACCTGAGGCGCATCAATTTTTACTTCCTTAGGCCGCTGTGTCATCTAATAGCTATATTTATCTTGATATTGCAGCCTCTATAACTAAACCAACCATAACATAACTGATCAAAAATCTCTGTATTTTATCAAAATTGCATGTAGTTAATTCTCTTGTGTCTCGTTGCCAAACAGCCGCTTCAATAATGGCAAAAAGATTATTATTAATATTATTATTACTATTGTTATTATTTACTGCTTATCAGAAATTACATCTCCACAACAAGAAATCCGCATTAGATATTTCATAAGCCTAAAAAAAACAAAATATTATACTAAAAGAGATCTGTCAACATGTGATCTTAAAGACACAGATATAAATTATAGTTTTATTTTTACTCATTTCTTAGAAAGGCGTAGGTCTTAATACTGCGATAATCCTTAAAATGAACATTGGCAGTTGGCAATTTAAGTAGGTAGGATCAGAGGGTCCAAAGCTTGAGTAAAAATTCGTCTGGTGTGAACAAACTGCTATGTTGAGATCTGCTTCAAAAAGTTTTGTTTTAAAACATTCTAGGATGTCATTCTTTTGCCGTCTTGGAGTGATATATGCCCAGTTGAATTTGGTGTGCCTTGTGTTATTGATCAGAGGCAGCTGACGATCAAAACACAGTCTCGGGAGACGGCTCTCGCCCATTCTTAACACTTTCACAAGGAAGGTTAGGAAAGATTTAAAGGTTTGGCAAATTTAGTGTGTGGAACTTGTTTCAAGGCGACGCAAAGCACTTGAAGTTGATTTAGGAAGTAACAATAAACTCTTTTTAAAGTTGGCCTGTAACCACTCAAGTATTCTCCAAACTGGAAAAAATATTTGGTATCGTTGTTTGGTATATTTTCTGAATTGCGGCGTAAGAGTACGTTAGAACAAGCTTACAGTTCACTGCAAACTGAACAAATCTCCAAAATGTTAAACAAACACGGCCATCATACTACGCCACAAAACTTCAGGTAGATATTAGCAAGACCAAAATGACACAGCGAGCAGAAGATTTGAACAAGAATTGACGCTCCACCGTCAGCCCCAATATCAATTCTACAGCTTTTGATAGTGTATAGGTAGAAAACAATGCATTTCAATAATTTAGAAATACTGGTGCTTCTTAGTGATAGCGGACCAAGAGATGAATTTTATTGTTCGGAAGAAGTCACAAGTATAGTGCCTCAAAACTAGAATTTGTCTTTCTTGCACTTGTCGCAAGAAGAGCAAGCCCAAGGCGACCTCCATTATTTCCTCTACGAATGTGAAATCTTGATGGCAGGCATTTGCGTAATATGTGCTAGTGTACGATTGCTTGGCAAAAAAAGAAAGAAGACTCGAAACGGAGAAATTCTGGTTGGTATCGAAGAAGTGGGGGGTCCATCGGACTAGGAGCACCAACATAATCGGGGCAAAATTACCAAATTGCCATCCGTTCGGCTTCTCCGGCGGTTATTAGAAAACGGTAAAATAATAAAAGGGGTGCCGATAGGGCGCTCGGCGCGAGGGGGGAGCGGTCAAATTATCCACTTTAATGCCGCGCCACATCATGACAGTATAATAATATTTGGGCAGAAATTGGAGGAACGCGCTCGACGATGGCGGCGGCCATAATAATGCAACGACTGTGGCATTTTAAACCGAGCAATGTAATTTTATAATTTTCCCCTTATTTCGTCACAAATTACATCCGAACCGTGTTCACCGGCTTACTTTAGTTGATTCGCGCCCGCGTCGGCGACGACAGCGCAGATTTTCTTTCGACGGGGTGGAAGGTGCATCGGGGGTGAGTTTTTCGCACCCGCGCATTTTTTTCGTGAGTGAGTGGTGTGCAATTTTCCGGAATATCCCAAGTCAAGACTCGATTAACCACGGGCATTTGTGATAACGTGGCTAAGGAGGGTGATTTAACGTCGGTCGCACACATACAGACACACAAAATGTACCTTTTCGAAAAAGACTAAATAATAATAATAATAAATAAATAAATTTAAAAAAAGAAAGGGGGATATCTGCTATATTCATTTTATCCAACGTTGCCAAGCGTGTCTTAAATTTTAGCGTAAATAGAAAAAATAATTCCTAACACAAATAAAAACGTTTTAAATTTAGCTGTTTGGTAAATGCGGAAAAAATGATCACCCAAAACTTGGTTGACTTTACCGTCATGTTGAAACCGGATCTTCGAGGACTAACAAAAAAATATTTACTCCTTTGGTTAGTTTTTCCCATATTTTCCTAATTTTATTTGAAAACTGACAACGTTAAAATATCCCTGCCAACCATAGATTGTAGTGGGTATTCAGCGGTTGCCATCTTTTGAATAGTAACTGACTACGAAAAAATCGCGTAACGTTGAATTTTTTTCGACAAAACCAAATTGAAAAGGCATATTTGCCATATCAAAGATAAACTGTTCATTCTGTTTTACAAAAATATACGAGGGCTTTGAAAGGAAACCAAAAATAAAATATACGTTTTAGTTTACTTAGGCAAATTTTTGAGGAGGAGAATTTCTGACTTAAAGCACACTAAAAGCATCTAAAATCAGTTGCCGGACTTCCGCCACTATTTTTTTCTCATTTTGTAACTCTGTGAGTTTGTCGTCTATGAATTCAATTAAAAAATTACTCTAACCAAATATATCTGGGATATGCTTATAAAGACGCTTGTGAGTAACTAGCATATCATTATACGAAACCCCAAACAATTGTCGTTGCACATTAACGATTCGGGGGTTTTATGCTCTGGAAAATTTGTACGTTTTAGTAGATACAGATTTTTTGATCCCGATAGTGTCGTATTCGCCGCCTCCAAAAGAAAACAATAATCATTATGGGTAGTAGTAGTGCCAAAGTAGCCGCGTTTGATGGTATTTCGCATAGTAATTTCTTGGGTATAAAAGGTATGTCTCTAATATTTAGTATTTTTTAAAATTTCCATTTGCAATGTTTGAGTATTTGTTTAATTAATCAAACAATTTTATCGATTCACATTATAGAGCTTTCCGAATAGTATTAGTGTCATTCTTCCTTTTTTATGTCAAGTTAATGACTACTAAGTGGAAATGATATTGCAGGAATAACAATATTCGGCTTGAAAAAGAAATAATATGGGACTGCTAATTACGATTTTGCAGACAACAATTAGTGGACGCCTTTCAACCCAATGACATAGAGACGACTTTCATAGTTTTAACAGAATGGAGTTTACACCTTAGGTGAATAATGAAACTGTCAGACCATTCGTCTACATTTAATCAATTTAAAATTTACTAATATCTACTTCGGAAAAACTTGTTAAGACCCTTTTCTGCAATAATGGTTTGCAAACCATAGTTGTTATAAAGCCTAATATTTTATTTTATTTGTCCCGTGCTGAAGTATTATAGCAATTTTAGTTAGTGGGACGAGATTTAGGACTAGGAATGGGAAATGTCTTTTTTTAAATAAAAGTCATTAAAATGTCAAAAATATGTTCAATATGGATAGCCGTTAGACATACGAGGGCAGCGCCAAAATTTCCCGCCCTGAATATGAAATAAACAAAGCAAAGTGACAATTCTTTATTATTTTTCAATATAATTCCCCTTAACTTCAATACACTTATTATATCTTTTTATTAATAACTGAATCCTTTTAAAAAATATTCTTTTGGTTTGTCTGCAAAATGAGCTAAACAGCTTCTTTTAACTCGACTTCGTCGTTAAACCGCCGTCCACGTAAGTCCTTTTTCAAATATCCAAACAAATAATAGTCGTCTGGACTATATAGAGGATGATCTATCTGTTGGAACCCGCACTCTAAAATGGCAGCTTGTGCAACACCAGCAGTATGGACAGGTGCATTATCGTGCAAAAGACACACGCCTCTGGTCAGTTTTCCTCGACGTTTTACACGTGTGCAGTCTCGCAATTTATGTAATAATGTTGCGTAATATTTACCATTGACAGTGGTATCACTTTCTTTAAAATCTATCAAAACAATTCCTTCACACTCCCAAAAGATCATGGCCATCACCTTTTTTGTTGGCTGGCAGACTCTGAATTTTCTTGGAGGTGCTTCACCCTTACGACGCCACTCCATTGATTCTTTTTTCGATAGAGTGTCATAATAGAGAACCTTAGTTTCATCTCCCGTCACAATAGTTTCTATCACAGGCTTCGGTTCCGACCCACAGAGTTCCAAAAAAGACCGCGCACACTCGACACGGCGTTGTTTTTGAATAGCCGAAAGGTTTTTAGGAACACATCTTGCACTAATCTTATGCATACCTAAATGATCATGCAGGATTCGACGACGAAGACTTGTATCAGAAAGCTTAGTAATTTCTTTAAACGTCGATCACTCAATACCACCTCTTCCACAATCGCAACAATATCTTCCGTTATGACCTCCACTGGTTGACCAGTTCTTGAATTATCTGCAAGGGACTCCTGCCCCATTCGAAAATGTTTTGCCCATTCTTTCACTACAGAATACGAATGAGAACTTTGACCGTACACACCATCCAGCCTTTCTTTAATAATTTTAGGTACTAATCCTTCTTTTGTCGAAAACTTTATCACTGCTCTATATATTTAAAAGAAGACAAAGTTTTATAGTGATACTGGAGCTGCATCTATGTCAGGCCGGGAAATTTTGGCGCTAACCTCGTACCTTGAAACACTAAACGAGGACAAAATTAAAAATATAGATAAAGTCTTCTATCGAAATTAATCATTGCCTGAGTTTTTCTGTAAATTTAGTTAAGAAGAATGACAAGGGTAGTCTATTTCAATTCCCTCCACTCATTTAAAAAAAAATATGTAGAAAGTGTTTATAATAATAATACGCTTTTAACGCTTTTGACCAAACTTAAAAACAAAAGATCTTAGTGCTAAAACAGAGCACTGGAATTTGGATAATTGTGTGTTTGCGAAAATAGTATTAAATAATTATGACAATTATGGTTGTTTTCTTATTTAGGTATTGTAAAAGGTATTTGTAAAATGCCTAATAAATAATTTTAAATTAAAATTACTCCAAACAAAAGCTTGCCGGCGTCATAACTTACCTGGAATATGCTTATAGACGATTTTGAGTAACTAGCATATTATTTTATGCAACTCCAAAAAATTATCGTTGCAAATTAACGGTTCGAAGGCTTTTATCCTCTGGAAAAATTGCACGTTCTAGTAGATACAGCTTTTTGTACCCCGATAACTGTCGTATCCGCCCTTCCCAAACGAAAAGAATATTAATTATGGGTACCACCTTGGTATCGCGGATCGGATCTGCGCGGTACCCCTCGCAAAGCTACAATTAAACCTGGACAGAAGGTGCCAATTATAAATTAGCCTAAATATATTTTAGCCGCGGCGACACAGCAGCGATCCACAGACATGGCGGTAGCGTGGGTATTAGACGAAGGCTGTTAATTTAAACGCACAGCTACACAGTTCTTCGGCTAGGTTAATCATTAAGTATAGTTGGACGAACGTGCTACGCAGAGGTAGGAGAGTTTCGTCTGCGTTTTGGCGCCATTTTGCCCGCGGCCCAGTAGACAATTATATACCCCTGTTACTCCGGATGTATATTGCTGTTCGGGTATATGGTTTTTTAAGTCGTCGGGTGTGGACCGGGGTTGGGGTTTCTTTATCACTCTGCCTTGGTTGGTTTTTTCGTTTTGATATTCGGAGTTATTAAAAACCCATTACTTGCACTAAAACGTTGTTTTTCTTAATGAAAATGGTCGGGGTGAGGTTCTGCCGAAATCGGACTTTAATAACAGAAAAATGTTTCGAAGGTTATGATAACTCCGCCCATCCTGTTCAAATTTTAATTTTAACATTGATCACCACGTGCAAAGGAGAAAGACATTAAAACAAGAACGTTTTTTTATAAACGAGAAAGTAAAAAACTGGCATACAAAACAAATGCGAACTTATGAGGAATCGATGGTTGAAAACAAATGGTAGCCAATCATTACTGATATATTGCACAGCATTAAAATTTTAATAAAAGTTGATGTATCTGATCATTCTGTAAAGACTTGCGGTGATTGAATGATAACACTTGGTCATAAATAATATCGTGATAACAATTCATAACAAATTTCCAAAAATATATTGATTTCTATAGATATCCGGCATTCTTTGATAACTCTCGAATGTATCTGGCTGAAGTAAACATGTAGGTATAAAAGTACATATGTATAGCATATTATATGCAACTTTAGTCACAGTTTTTAATTCTTGGAAAAAAAATTCTAAAACTATCCTGTTAAGAGTTCGTTGGGCACCTCTCAAAAGCGACTTTAATATGAAAAAGCTGCTTTATTTCTAATCGGGCAAACTGGGCGGGGGTCTAACTGCCGATTTCATATTTGACGTCCTTGTCTATATATATTCAAAATCTTGTTGCTTCCATCAGCATACAGAATCTTAGATGGTTCATGCTTTTTATGAGTACTTTAAATATTTGTATTTTTCAGGTTGTTTCGTTCTAGTCTTTTGGGGAAAGTTTCAAATTCATTTTGACGGATACATGAGCCACGTCTCCACAAGTACTGAAGAACGCATATTGAATAGAAAACAGCATCCGTGGTTTGTTGCAAATGACTACAAAGTTATTTAACAAAAAAATTGTCATAGATAAAATCGCAATATATTAAATTTGAAATAATTTTACATTTTACATTATATTTTGGCATTAGCTTGTGAAGATTTCCATTTGAAATGGTATATACCTAAATGCCCCATCTTGAAGTTCTTATTATATAACATTATCACATTTTCAGTAGAAAATTGATTGGGCTTAAATGCAAAGGAAAGTTGCATACCGTCAGCGTAACGTCCGTACCTCACTGTTAACTGGAGCGTTGAAAATGTCATTAATGTAATAAGTAATCTACTAGAAAATAAAGCTCGTAAAAGAAGTCGGAACTTGATTGCGTGAATAACATTAAGATCTATTTTAAACATTGGATTCTGTCTAGATTAAAGAATAAATGGGACTAACGAAAAGTTAAGTTTTACTAGTAGCCGGTTGATGAAGCAAATCTTGATAGATAATATACAGGGCGTAATTGAAATGGCATCCTTTAATTCAATGGATAAGGGACAAATGGAAAAACACTCGCTATAACGGTTGCTGCTTAGCATTTCGGAAAAATTGCTCCAAAAATACCGTATAAAATGTTTGTCTTGCCACTGTGATAGGACAGGCAATACGGTTTGCCATGGTGCCGCGTTTAATAAGCCCAAATGTGACAAAAAGCTATTTACACATTATTTGTTAACAACAATATTGTTAACCTCATAAATTCAAACACCAAAAAATATTTTTTTCCAGTATTCATATTAAAATGATTTTGGCATCAATAGTTAAATATACCCAATCAAACTATTGGGCCGATATTATTATTTTGTCTACTAACACTACAAAAGATTCCCGGTCGTAACGTTTGGTCTTGATTCTCTCTACTTTTCTCTACTCTTGCTACGATAACTTCCAGTTCCTTCCCGAGTGGGCAGCATTAATAATAATAATAATAATAAAGTGTATTATTCCAAACTACAAGTTATACATGTCAGATTAAATACAATGCACAGAAGAAATAATGGGCCCTTACGCAGCTTCCTTTTAAGGGAAGGTGTAGTTCAAGCCAACTAAGCCTAAAAAAATTAACACGTGCCTCTTCTCGTTCAAGATTTTTTTTTCCTTTGCTTAAACGGTTTTCGAGAAATGATTTTTTTTTTGTTAGACGCTTACAAACGAGATTTTTTATTTTTTCAAAATACTTACCGACCCCCCCCCCCCCAAACCTTCAATTTCAATAGGTTCCGTTAGGGGACCAAGCGCTATTCGCCTGTCAAATTGAAGTCGATAGCTTCAATTTTCGGACACTTATCGTGTTTCTTAGCAAGTCCAAAAAACAGTCGAAAATCGAAAAAAAAGATGGACGCCGAAGCTTGACCGCAGCCATTTTTTACATATTTTATGCACCCCGTGGACTGTAAAAAAGGAGCAAAATTTGAAGCGTCTAGTTTAAACCGTTCGGAAGTTATCGTCGAAAAACCCTGGAACACAGAACGGGGAACGGACGGCCAAAAAAA
The DNA here is from genome assembly GCF_029955315.1 of Cylas formicarius. NCBI lineage: Eukaryota > Metazoa > Arthropoda > Insecta > Coleoptera > Brentidae > Cylas > Cylas formicarius. The sequence continues at coordinate 16,263,944 of NW_026844214.1, read as the reverse complement.
ATGTTTTTTTCAACGCTGATCATTTCTGTACCAAGGGGGGTGCCTGAATTCGATATCCAATTGCTCGATACGAATTAAATTGTTTTATTAGAACAAATGTGCTTTATTTTCAGGAACTAATTCTTTTTCTGTGTACCCACTGCACAAACTATAGTTTGCATCAGCAAGTTTCTTCCATTCAGTCCTCGAAAGCGATAAGAAGTTTTCGGCGTTTTCATTGACACCTCGTCAATTCGCAACAATCGGAGGTTCGAAATTTTCGAGGCAAGAAAATTTAAATACAACCATGGCGCAATGTGGTCTCTGTAATTACACACGCATTGGACGAGTGTTCCGCCTCATTGATATCTCAATCCCATTGGAAATCGCCCACATTTTCAATGATTCGTCAACACGACTTCGGTGAAAATTGCCACGTAAATTTGAATTCCGTTTCTATTATTTGCAAATCGTTTATTACGGGTACCATTACAATCCCATATAATCGGAATGACTTTATTAAACCGATAGTTAAGTCGTGTCTGGCCGTCGCTCTATGCAGATGACTGATCGTGCAATGCCGAGTAAATAATACGCTATATTGCGTATAAGAAGATGTACATGAAAGACAACGAATCGTAAACATATATTTCAAATCGCTCTTCGAATGGTGATCACTGCGTAGGCATACTCCAGTCATATCGGCTGTTCAGGTACATCACGTACAGTGACGTAATCAAAAATGCTCTGTATGTCTTAGCTATATTGCTACCATTTTTAGATGCGGCTGTCAAAACTGACAAACAAAATTCTTGTGCCAATTTACGACATCCAGTAATGAACTAGATAAAAATATCATCCTATGACAATGACAATTGCTCTGACTGGGCTTTATGTACACCGAACTAACATTTTTGTAGGTTAAGGTTTTATTTACAAGATTTTACAGGAAAAGCATCTGTGTTACAAGTTTTGTACGTTGTCCAATAAATATTAAAAACATGTTTTACAATATTTACAAAACCTTTGGTGTTGGTTGCTTCTGGTTAAAAAAAAATATTATAAAATCTTTGCTCTTGCGGTTTTATAACTTTCTCGGCAAAATTCTTAGCAACAAATGAATATTTTAAAACCGTCAAAGACGGTGCTGTTTTCCCGACATTTTTCATTTTCACAATTTTTAAAGGCATATTTAGTTTAATTCTATACTATACTAGATGTTTATAGAAAATCTCTTTCAAGAACAAACAAACAACTAAATTGTAATTGACATTTGACGTTAGCGCAAAATAGTTTTGATTAGATAGGTTTTATAAAAGTTTCCAAGGTGTTTAATTTTACTTGATGGTTTTTAAAAAACCACCATGGCACACGGTGGGCCAGGGGAGAGCCCAAACCGTTGAAATGAACCCATAATACATGTCGTACAATGAACATTTTCCTTATCACAGACTAATTAAGTATGCCATGAACCTTCACAAAACAAGGGATTTAAGTCGCCTTGTTACCATGGAAACGTCAACAATAATATTGTGAAGTTCGTTGTCAGTGTCATTTTGAAAATATTTTATTTATACAATTTCCCATGTGAAAAGTAGAGGGGATTTTTTAAAGAAATGTTTTGTACACAATTCAAAATGTAGGAAGCCAGTAAAGGTAAGTTTTGAGACTAATTTTATGCTAAATTACTCTAAAAAGCAATTATCCTTAAAAAATTATACATTATTTTGAGTCATATTAAAAAAATAGCCCAAAAAGGTATATTTGTAATTTATAAGGCAATACGTTACAATTTTAGCATAATTTAGGGATGCTGTTGATACTGTCTTAAAGTAACATGCTGTTACATGTAAGACACAATCTTGCTTCCACCTGCTCAAGTTTATAAAAATAGTTTTTAAAGAACTTACCGGGTAGGCAAAAAAAAGGACAAAAATTATTTTCGTTATAAGTTTTGACCTATGTGGCCTTCTTTATGTAAAGAAATTGCAATTTTCGGGAAATCGGTCAAGGTTTAAAACTTTGATCGAAATATTTTTTGCCCTCCATCTTAAAATCCAAGATGGCATTAAAGTTGAAAGTTGATTTTTCACAGATCCGTTTATTTTTATATTTTGGGAAACTTTTTAACCTTTTTTTAATTACTAGGAAAGCTCTATTTCCGCCACACACAACGTGGTAGCTGTTGCTAGAATCGGATCAGCCAGTTATAGTATACTATGCAACAAGTGCCGTAAACGGCATTTGACTCACGAGTTTATTTGACAACAGCGGAGCGCAGCGAAGCGAGTGTTTAATAAACGAGTCACTTAAACCGAACGTATTGCATACTATCCGTTTTCTAAGCCTTTGTATGAAGCCCGTCAACAGAAAGTATCAATAAAAGAAATTTTACTTGGTATATGTCAAGATTGTAGGAATCAAAATCAAAAACTTATAAAATCTTTGACAAAATTATTTTTTTCAATTTCGAAGAAAATGGCAGGCGAAAAACAGGAATAAAAATAGATTTTTGAAGAGGTATGTCGAATAGCTGGAAACAAAAGTAACAATACCGTGCAATAAACCAAAAACTTCCGCCGTGGGCCGACAGAAAATAAATTTTGACAGTTTAAGACTATTTCCAGATTGTTTTCAGTTCTTGAGCTTTCCTCCGACAGTTTTGATGAAAATAACAGTTATACTTTGGTCAATAAGTGGGGATGTGATAATAGTTCAGGGCAAAAAGAGTACAAACAAGGTTTTCATGAGGGTGATTTTATTGTAATTTACTTTTGTCCTGTTTGGTTCCTATAGAATTATACTCAAAAAATAAAAAAAAAAAACAAAAAATGCTTATAAAAATGAGAAGAGTGGCATGGATAAAGAAATATAAAATCTGCAACTCGAGTAAGTGAGCATTGGACTGTTTCCATAAAACATGAGTTAATAATGTCAATGATTGATGGCAAAGGTTAGTGCCTTGATAAATACATCGTCACAGAAGTGTTACATATGTGGGGCTCTACTTTCGCAAATGAATAGCATAGATGAGGTACTAAAAAGACCAATAAGGGATGACTGTTTAAATTGTGGAATGTCTACCTTACATGCGTGGATTCGTGGATGCCTGCTTAAGATACGCTAACGTTTAAATTTACAAAAATGGCGAGGTATTGGAGAGGACAAAATTGTAATTCAAAACGAAAAGCAAAGGATTCAAAAAGACTTTAGAAATCGCTTAGGCATGATAGTAGATCAAGTAAAACAAGGTGTTGGTACAAGTAATGATGGAAATACCGCACACATTTTTTTGACATTATATTATATCTGCTGAAATAACCGGTTTGGATAAAATTTTTATATATCGATTTTTTATAATTTTACAAATTAGCGAACTTAGCATTGATATTAATAACCATATTCTTTGGAAACAGCCAAACTTTATGCCTGGTACAAAATGCCCGTCACTATACGTAAAATTATTCATGGGGGCGAACTTGTTAAATCATGTCCTGTACCTATCGTACAATTATCGGAGGATGCTCAAGAAGCTCGGAATGAAGAATAAAGACGATACGGGGAACATCATGCAAGAAAAATGCAGAGTGGACACTAACAGTGATGTGTTCCACAATTTATTAATCTCTTCCGACCTGCGTATAACAAGTTTAAGAAAACTAAAGTTACCTAAAAAGGAAAAGGTAGTTCCAGACGCTCTAAATTTATTAAAATCGTTTAATTCAAACCTTTTAGTCACAATCATAGTAGCAGCAGTGATTCTGAGTAGGTATATTTTATGAAAAAAATAGTTCATCTTTATAACCGTTACTTAATATGATTTTTTAAAGTGTTTCTTATTTATTGTTGTTAAATAATTAATATATAAATTTGTTTTCTTTTTTTTTATAGAGTGATAGTGTAACTTAAGTTTGATTCATGTAAGACATTTCATTGGCATTTCAATAGTGAAAGGTTTTGTTATAACTTTTGTTTACTATGGGTTGCCATGCTCTTTTGATACTAAGACTAACTATAAATCAAAACCTTAAATGAACGCTCTTATTGCAAAGCAATGGTTTAACTTTTTTAGTGCTAATGCAAAAATTGTAACAAACACAGACCTTAACTGAATGATACTTTAGATGTATAAAAACCCTGTTGTTTTATTTCGTTTCTTTCAAGCAAACAAACTAAAATATTTAAAAAGATCCGATAACAATATTTTACTTTTAGAACTCCCTGCATTATTATTTTTTTATTTACTTAAATATAATTATTTCAAAATGTTTCTACATTTTGTGTAGTGTTACTAAAACATTTTTTGTGAACACCCTGGATAATAATTATATTGTATTAAAGTTTGATGTTCGCACTATTTTTTCCTTTTTCTTGTTGTGTTTTCATTAATATTAAGTAAAATTTATTGGCATTACAAAAAAATCGAATTAGTCAAACACCTAGGGTTTTCCTGGCCCACTGTGTGGCGGCGTCCTTTTGAAATTAGTACCTTCATAAAAATGAATTTTAAGCAATATTCTTGAAACTATGACATTTCTTCAAAATTATAAACTTGATGAGACCTAATTTTAACTTTGAAATTGTTACTCAAATTACGTTTTATAGTGCGCAGAACGAAGGCGTTTCAGTTTTATTAGGGGAAAAATATAAAATTATTCCTTAAACTTTCTGGAGGAGAAAGAGTTTTTGAATTGTAATTTTTAATAATAATTATAAAAATGTCACAGCAAATGTCCGTTGCTTTTAACTTTTGAATAAAAACCAAATATACTGACTGACAAGTACGCTAAATAAAATGTATTAAGCTGCCGTTTTTCAGTGTTTATAAACACGGTAGCGATAACGAAAATGCCGTTAAAATGTTTATGGTTTATAAAGGTAACGGAAATTTCCTAATTAAAAATAAATGTTGAGCAAAAGTTTTATATGAGACCAAAATTTGGTCACCGTTACCTATATGAGATTCTCCATTTAAGTGCTATAGGGTTTTATAAGAGTAATTAAGATTTTATAGGTAATTGAAACGTAACCGTTACCATTATAAAAAAAACGTTAGTTGGTCAGTGAATCATAATACATACAGTTTTGCAATCAAGAACTCTCTACTTACCTACGTAGGGTGGGCATAAGTAAGTCCCTCTTCATTAGCTTCATAATCACAATCAAAATAATAGAATGTTTTAATAAAAAGACGTGGTGTTGTAAAAAAAAAACGTTTTGGAACAATTCAATAGAAAATAAAGATTTAATCGTGACTGACGCGTGCACCAAGGCTACCAGGTAACTTATGCCCACCCCGATATATTTAAACCAGCAAAATAAAAGTCCATCTGACTGTGACAGAGCTAACTTACGTCTGTAGAACTTGTTACAGGTAATTTTATAAGGAAAGAAGGAAAAACTGACGAAAGCTAACCCAAACTGCCTTAATATTTCATTTTTGCAGGCGATAAATCCGTTTGGCTCAGGAAAAAGCAGTTTTTTGTTAGCTTTGGTTAGTATTTGCTCCTTTTCTACATATATTTGCTAGATTGAGTGTAAATTAATCGTCAAAATTACATTTTATTTGATATATTTTATACTCCATTTCTCATCTTTCTCTATAAAAATAAATGCGCAATACTAAAATTTGCTATTATAACTTGAAATTCCATGTTTAAAATCGAAATTTTAAAATTTCGTGTTTTAATTTGAAATTTGGTTCGACGTTTTATTCTGATTCTACAATCAATTAATTAAATATTAAAATTCATGAATTAATTATAAAAAATAAGCTGTGGTGTTTTGGTGTTCTTCATATCTCTCACATATCTGGGACACTTTGAATACAGCTGTAATATTCTTCACTTTTCTCCAACAAACTAACTGACCAACTCATATGTCAATTTTTTAAAGGAACTTCCACAGACTACCGTAATACGATTTACAAATCTTCTTTATTCCTCGTGCGTCGGCAGTTGATAAATCGAACTTGCTGACGTTTCGGCAATCACCCTGTTGGCTTCTTCAGAGCTTAACTGAAGCAGTTTCAGTTATCAATAACCAACGCAGGAGGAATCTGGAAGATTTGTAAATAATAACTCATATGTTTTTGGTAAATTTTTAAATGAAAAGAAAACGATTAAATATATCTACATTATATGCTGCTGCGTTTCTGTCAAAGGAGATGGATGCATTGATTAAGAAGTTAAAGTGCTACTACGATACTTAGATATGACGGTAAATAACTTAAGATTCTCTAGCGTTTTTATGATTGTGCTGGATGGTCTGTCAATAAGAGGCGCTCCCTTTTTTCATTATAGTTTCTGGCGATTTGTTCTAAATTTAAACGAGAATCACGATGGGTGATTATTTAAAAAAGGGCGGACGGATATCCAGAAAATCAATAAATTATTCGAGGTTGCTTTTAAAGTTAACTCCGAAGATAAAACTTGTTATCAAAAAATGTATTTCAAATTAATGACAGAATCCACAACAAATAACGTGGCGTAACCTTACTTTTGTGAATATAAACTCTTCATCTTTTCATTTTTTTCCTATCTCCATTTCCCAGATATTAACCCTCGACACACTATTAGGGAGACACCTCGAATTCTTTGACCGTAAAATTTCAAATTAAAACATAAAATTTTAAAAATTGAAAATTCGTTTCAGCTAGAAATTTAGAATATGACATGTACTAAATCATTAACATTTAGGTATAGAAATAGCATGCAAGAAGCATACATAACTTGATATTTATATATATTTATATATATTTACTACAAAAGGTTGTCCTTGAGTGAGAGTTTCCTACAAACTGAAAGAAGCCAAATGATTGACCAACCATACCATCCTTCCCATCTTTTTAAATAAAATTAAATTTAGGACTCACTTGCATACGCTTAATCTTCGATTTCTAGGGTATCCCTTGTCTCCTCAACAGACCAAATTATTCGACTTTTCATTCGCCTTTTTCAACATATTGTCAAAAGTTACCTATTGGCGTTTGGTGACGGTCGAATGATAATATATTAATCCTCATTTGTTATACCACGTTATGGAAAGTGTAACTAGTAGTTGCTTAATATTATTTGTAGTTAGTATTTCTATATTATGCACTTTTTTAATTTGTATGGCATATTAACTCTATTATCATTATTATGACTATCGGAGTCGAAATTTTTGCCATAAATTGAGTTCTACACCTTCATAACATCCTGTTTCAATTCTCTCATTGCTTCCCTATCGATAGGCGCATGGATTGGCGAATGTTCTGTGTATAGTCGAAAACATTGACAACTGTGATAATTATTTTCCAATTAGTTAACCCAAGAGCATCTGCCTCACCGGCAGCTTGCTCTTCGTTAACCGGGAGACACTGACAGAAAAAGAATCGTCGCATGACACTTCATTTTTCCGCCGATGCCCGTTAAAACAATGAGCGCTTACATGAAATCCGGTCGCATTTAAAAGAAAAGGACCATCGTTTCCGGCATAAAAAATATATAATGATACACATTGCGAACGCGTAGAGACGATCGCTCGTGGGTTATAATTATCCGTCTGTTCGACTTCTTCGGGCCCTGTGGCTAGGGTCCGCGATGCGCTCTATCATTTCGGTCCCGAATTCGGCGTGCGTTTGTTGCCTACGAAAGACTTTGGCGCCGCTGACGACTCTCGTTTCTTTTCTTTTGTTTCTGACGTCTGCATCGCCGGCCCATTCTTTTGTGATGGGTTGGCCGCCGTTTTTGCATACCCCCCCGGGCTGCGGGACCGACACGCGAGATTCAGGTCGAAATCGGGTCCTTGGCATGCCGATCTTCACCCCAAAATTTTAGACGAGTGTGTCGCGCGCTATTTGCGCATCACGGAGGAATTCAGATATGACTCCATTGCTCCATTCGGATCTCGGATGGCGGTACGACGATCAATGAGCAAAGTTTTCGTAATTTCATTTATTAATTGTAGGGGTATGTACCGGGTGGCCTGTTTACTCTGTGTCTTATTTCAAAACTTTTAAAAAATCTAAAAAAACCTAAACACAGAAGTTGTTTGGATTCACTTGTACTTTGAAAATATTACAACGTTGGGGCCCTTGGAGCCTTTTGACTGTTTATCACACGTTGATCTAAATAAACTCGACAAATATGGAGTGAAAGGACCAACATTGTTCTGGTTGAAGTCGTATCTGGAACACAGAGTCAATCAGTTATTACTAAAAATCAGCAATAATGCTTTTTTTAACATCCTATTGGACTTGGGACTTTGATTTTAATCATTTTTTTTTAAATGACCTCCAATCTATTGGCGTAAACGAAAATTCAGTCATTATCAATTAATCTGACGACACATATATTAACCAGAAGCTGGGAAGGACTAAACTTACTGAATCTGTCAGACCAGCAATTCATTTTTGCAAAAAATTGATTTTAAGAAAATGGTCTAGTTCTGAATATAAAGAAATTCCCGAAAAAATTAAAATTGATAATACTAAAATAAACATAATCAATAACTGTAAATGTTTAAACATCGATTCCAACCTCTAAATGGTTCGGGCATATAGAGTTACTTTCGAATGAACTTGTTATATGTTGATAACACTAATCTGATATGGTTTAGTAATTTTATGCCCGTTTTGGAATAATATTCTTGAATTTAGCTTGAACATCAGTTCTCATACTCAAATTTTAACCAGTCTTGTCATACAAGAAGGAACTGATTAGATTACAATACATATAATTTATTAATTTTAATATTAATGTTAAGAAAATGGGGGGGGGGGGGGAATTATGCCTAAAATTACACTTACTTTTATGTGTAGGTTGGCCCATCACTAACAGTTCTGAAAATATCGTAATAAAACACTAATGAGCCGACTTCAGTAAATCTTCAAATTTGCTGAAACTCATCAACTTACGAAAAAGAAAAATATTTTTCTAAAAATTAGTTTTACTTGGGGTTTCAAAAGGAAATAAACATGTATATTACAAATACGATAAAAGTTAGAACTGGGCAATGATTTATTAACTTCAACGCCCAATCCAATAATTATTAGAGATAATTAGAAGATGTAAGTAATTCAAATGCCTTTTTAAACTGCGGTATATACTTCGTTTTCTGAAGAGGCATTTTTAATATATAAAAAAAAAATATATGAACTAGTACAAACAATATGAAAGTGGTTTGAAGATTACCTCACCTCAAACGAGTGACAGCATGATAAGACTATAATTTATTGAGTGCCACAAGGGCAGTATTAGGACCGGCCCTATTTATAATGAATATAAGTGACTGGAATTAATGTTGTAGAGATATCAAACTTACAAACCTTACAATTTAACATTTTAAATAAGTTTTTGAGTAACAACAATTTTCAGTTAAAAATAGGGAATACAAAAATGATGCTAATTAGTACTTGCAAATTAAAAAAAAAAGAAACAAATTACTTTAATGTAAAAATTAACAATGAAACTGTACCAAACTTAATTGCGTTGCATTTAATTGTACATAGTAGTAGTAGATTAAAAGATTAAAAAAATGCTTAAAACGTGAAAATTAACAAATCACAAAACAATAATTGTACCACATTCTGTTCAACTCTCTTCTTTTTAAAAGTCATATTAAACTGTAACCGATATAATACTAGGCGAATTGAGTTTAATCTGTAAAATGTAACAACTAAGTCGAGAAATGACCTTTACCTACGAAAAGTAGAAGAATAATACGGATTTAAAACAGTATAATGAATTTCCTGATTGTATTAAGGACTGTTAAAATTTAAATAGCTTGTAAGAATGAAAGCAATATATAAAGGAAACAGTGCCTATTTAGGATTGAAAAGACTGATAGATATTATTGAATACATTGAACATTTATCAGTATACTATGTTTTATTATATAATATAAAGAGTATTATTAATATTATTATAATTAATTACAGGCGAAGTTAAAATCATCAATCACAATGAATTCCACAAACGTAACTCATTAAATTCCAGTATTCTCGGTAATTTTATAGGTTTCAACTATACCCGCTTGACGGCAGAAAGGGCCAGGCCTACGCGATTAAGATATTTTAATACGCAGAACTACCACCGAAATTCCTCCCGTAAAAATTACGTTTAATTATAACTCGCGAACACTTTTAGTCAAAATCATGCCGGTCGCAGTCTTTTTTTCTCCCGGTATAAATGAGATACAGCTTGACGTAAATCCAATAAATCTTATCGGGAATACCACTCATGCCTTATTCATGAACACGATAGGAAATCTACGGCTGACAGTCCCGGTCGTACGGCGCAGCACCAAATATACCCGCGAGGACCAACGACTTGGTCGAGTGTAATAAAATGTGGGCGTGGTCCAAATATATTAAAGAAAATTTATCGACGGTCCGTTCCGAGAAAAAAAAAGGAGCGTCGGCGGGACGAACTCATCCGTAATAAAAAGGTTGCAAATACGTTCGAAAATAACATGCTTTATCCTGTTATCGGGTGCATAAGTATAGCAATTTGTACTTAGTTTATAAAATAAGAATGCCACCGAAAAATGTCCGGCGCTTGTGGACGACGCCACGCCTCCAATGCCTAAGCAATTTAATTCGCCTGAAATTTTGAAGCTGAAGAATTTTTTGCCATCCGTATGTGGTTCGTAGATATTATCAAATCACGTTTGTTTTGAATAAATATTATATTCATTAAGGTTCACTGACACAAGGGTCTAGACGACGTTTTGTGCGAGTAAAAGCGGCTGCAAATTATATTTAAGCTATGAATATTATCGACGATCAAAGCAGGAAATATCCACCACGGAAAATCTATAAGAACTCTCAATATTTCAACTCAATTTTCAATTCAATATTCAATTTTCAAAAAAATGCCGAAAAAATAAGCACAATAAATAGCGGGTGACATAGGAAAGTGGAAACACTCTATCACTCTATAACTTTTAAACGGCTTGAGATGGCTATTTGAAATTTGGAAGGGTTAATATACGCTGAATGTACAATTTTTCAACAATATGTAGTCCGGTTTGAGCGGAAACGACAGTAACTTTCGAATTTTAAATGGCACTACCTATTTGTTTTTGCATTTTTGGATTCACGATATCATTTTACGTTAATTTTTGAAAATTGTATCTAGGAGGCTGAGACCATCATAAATACTATTTATCGGGTCACCTGGTCATGGGAAAAATTGTAAATGAAACTTTTCTTTACTTGTCTAATGGCAAATAGCATTTAATGTAATGAACTATTATTTTTTTATTATAACCTAGTTTTTTCAAATAGCACCCTAGTGGGAACAAAAACTTTTTAAAAAACGGTACTTTTTTTGCAATATTTTGACATAAAAATTTTCAAAACACGTTAAAAAATATGCTCATAGGAAAAAAAACAAATAAGTAAATTCATTTTTATAAAAACAAAATATTACTTAGGTGGCTTTGCTTCTATTCATTATTAAAGCTCTTGCAGTTGAAAGAAAAAAACAGATTAGTTTTTAAAAATAAAATAAAATTCAAGGGAGATTTTCTTCTGAGATTCAAAGATTAGAATTTTTTTTCAAAGTATATATACATATATATATATATATATATATATATATATATATATATATATATATATATATATATATATATATATATATATATATATATATATATATATATATATATATATATATATATATATATATATATGATGACACTATATTCCGGGATATCATCCGTTCGCTCGTTGAACTCCGGCTGGAATCCTGCAAATCCTGCATCCGACTGGAATCCTGCAGACGTTTCGCCAAAATCTCACTTGGCATCTTCAATGCTCGTGCTCCGTGTGTTCGAAGTGTTTTCGAAGTGTTTTCGGAGCGCGAGCATTGAAGATGCCAAGTGAGATTTTGGCGAAACGTCTGCAGGATTCCAGTCGGATGCAGGATTTGCAGGATTCCAGCCGGAGTTCAACGAGCGAACGGATATCCCGGAATATAGTGTCATCACATTTTACCATCCGTGAATCAATACGTGAGAATATATATATATATATATATATATATATATATATATATATATATATATATATATATATATATATATATATATATATATATATAAGTAAATTATGGTAAAAAGTTGATATGCTTTTTAAATACGGGGATACAGTCAAAAACTAACGTACGTATTGTATGTGTACGTATGTATAAGCACTTTTTACTGGAAACTCAGAAGAACAGGAGAATACAATTTTTTTGTCTTTTCAAATCTGTCTCTTTTTGGGATAATTCAACACAATATTTTGAAAATCAGTTAGAAAATAAAACCTCAACGATGTCGGTAGAATTGATTTGAAAGTTTTATATCTTTCATAGAATGTTTTCAAAATGTCCTACTTCTTGTACACGACACTCTCTGGCTCTAGAAATTACATTCGCTGAAACCCTTCCTAACATGTTTGCAAAATGTTGCAAGAAAATACCGGTTCTAAAAAGTTTTTGTTCCCACAAGGGGCTATTTGAAAAAACTAGGTTATTCTAAAAAAATTATAGTTCATTATAGTAAATGCTATTTGCCATTGGAAAGAAAAGGTTCATTAACAATTATTCCCATGATCAGCTGACCCGGTAAATAGTATTTATGATGGTCACAGCCTCTTATACACAATTTTCAAAAATTAAATAAACATTTCAAAAAAAAAAAAACAGAAAAACCGTCCTATCCTATGCAAAAAAATATAGAAAAGTTACTGTCGTTTTCACTCAAACCGGAGTGCAACCATTGACTAAATATTGTCAAAAAATTAGACATTCAGCTTATATTAACTCTCAAGCCGTTTAAAAGTTATAGAGTGCTCCCACTTTCTTGTGTCACCCGGTATAACCAAACACAGTTAAAAATAATATATTGTCTTTGAATATGACCAATTCCTTGGTTTGAATCTTGATTCAAATAAATGATGTTGCTGTAAATGTAAAATATAAACATACTGTCGACTAATTTCACAAAAATATTTATTTCTTCAAGCGTTTCGTGCTATAATCTGATATTTCAATAATTTAAAAAAATAATACGATGCAGTGTAAAAAAATTAAAATTACATATTAGATATTTACTTATTTTATAAATATATTTATAAAAGTGGTTTTATAATAATGTAATTACACCATTAAGTCAAAGTTAAGTTATGTGAATTCAGTTTTATAGAGTAGTTTTTAATAATTTATATATGTAGAATAAGTATTTTGTAACAGTAGAAATTTCTCCTCATTTAATATTGCAATGGCAACAGCGCAAGTAATTTATAGTTTAAAGTAATCAAAATCGAAATTCTTTTTTACTTATGGTGTTGCTCTATTTAACTCATGAAAATGCCATGTCAAGGTTGAATCGTATCACATTAATAAACCTATTGATGAGTAATTAATGATGATTTATGCTGTAACACATAACCTCTATGAAAAATCTGATCCGTGTCTATTTTTATTACTTTATGAACAACACTTACCTCTACAGTTGCGAAAATCACTAGTACACACTTAAAACTATATAATAGTATATAAGTATAACATAATAGACCTTTAATCAATGTTAACAACAAACTGAATATTTGAAAATCTCTTGTGACAAGAACAGATAAGTTATGTATCTTTTAGAAGTAAAAGATATAAAGGACCATATACATTAACCGCTTCGTTAAATATTATTGAAAAATTTTTAGATTTAGGCAGTTTCGAAACAATGTCACGAGGTCTACCCGAAACTCTTCTGGTTTTGTGAAAAAACAATTGGGGGGCCCATTCAACATGGGTGTGTGCGAGATTTAAAAGCTCTTTTTTAACAAAGGACATCTGTAATTGCAAATAAGACTTTGCGCCATTTAACAACCTCCATGGCCGCTGGCCGGTCGTCGATGAATTTTACTTACGCATTTTCTCATAATATCCGTAAAACCCTTTAAATTTTTGGGGAAAACGAGTTCAGTGTGCGGAAATCGCTCTCTAGAAAGAAACTGGTACAAAGTGCAAGTTAGTGGGTGAAATGCAGCGACATTTACAGATTGTTATTACCTACGAAAATATCAATTTAATATTGTCTATTAACTTTAACTAATTAGTCGATGTGCAACTAAAGAAAATAAGATCATCCTCCCGGATTCATTAAACCCTTTTTTAAATTGACTTTTCCCCCAACTGAATTGATTGGTAACAACATTTAGCATGCGTTGCAATAATGCTGTCGGACCCTTTAGCGTTTTCCTTAATCGCTGATTAGTTGAACTTTGAAACCTTACATTTTGAAAACTATGCCAACATGAAACGCTCGATATTTTCCTGTTTTCGCGCTCAGAAATTTTTCCCCTCCGTCCCACCGGGAGTAAATCATCCACGGCCGATATCAAATTATACACCGAAAGTTGACGTATTATAACTTATATCTACTACGAGTCCGCGTGGTGGGCACAATACTCCGACCTGTATACAGCGCTCCGCCACGATAAATCATCGACAGCCACCGCGAACCCGTACTTAGAGCATCACGTGTGATGTAGTGTTGCGCCGGAGCCAGTCTCAAATTATTGCATATTTTCAGAGGATCAAGCGTTTTTCTACACCCCTAAATTTTCTTATCGACTCGCCGAGGTCAGCGCGGAAAAAAATGAAACGGCGCAATCGTACCAACCGTATCATTAACTTATCCGTTAGCGTTCTGGTACAAAGTTCCCAAAGAGCGAACCAGGGTCGAAATAGTATCGCGATTGATCCGTCGAAAGCCACATTTACATTGAAATTCAGTAACCAATTTGACATTACAATAAAAACTCAAATGCACTCCCCAATCCAATTATTTTCAAAATGTAATACAAGTTTCGCCCATACGGGCAACAACAGAACTATAAAATAACTTTTTAAAAGAATACGATAATTTAGTTAGTCAGTTACCTAAAGAACGTTTATATTCCAGGTTGCATTAACTACAGGATTAAGTAAAAGTTTTCTAAATAATGTTGAGAGAAACAATATGAATAGTTAATTGTTCTAATAGCCTACACAAGGTATGTGGACGATGTGTGTGTTGTCTCGAATGGCAGCCAACAAACACTAAATTCCTAACATTTATCAATTCCTTAAATGGAGAAAATTATTTTATATTAGAGAACAAAGTCGGCGAAACATTACCGTGTCTCGATCTTGTATTAGTAAAAAAAGGTAAAAAGAATTGAATTCGAGATTTTTGGAAAGTCTATTGACTGTGTGTTAATGTACCTCCAACTCTTCCTATTCTCATAAATTTTCGTCGTTTAATTCTTTGTTCTATTGGCTTTTTAATATACCACTTTTAAAGGAAATTTAGTAGCGCATTGACGATTATTAGACAAATTGCATTCAATAACGATCATCTTATTTGTTTTTTCCAAATTCGCCATAAAATACAATTTGTCATATCAAGACCTCCACAACGTAGATTCCAATGTTTGACTTTTTTCGTAATATTACATTCCCGTTGTCGTTAAACAAAGAAGATACACTAAAGTAATTTCTAATAAAATTTTCTAGATCAGGGGTATACTCTCTGAACTTTGAAGATTGTAAGGACTCTGATGTGAGAGCAGACCAAATCTGCTTTTGCTACTCATCTTTTATTCACAGGGCATAAGTTTTCTTAGAATAGAAATGTCAATATTTTACAGGAATGCCCAAAGACGTTTTGAATACGTAATACCCTTAGGTTTCTAATCACTTTTCAATATTGTTTTTCCAATACCTGCGAAAGAAACCTATAGTCCATAGCAAATTTCTTCAGGAATCTTTTCTTGTTGGCATTCCCAGACAATACGTCACCCTTAGTCACAAGTTAATTAAGTGCTTTTCAGGAATTTATCACTATATCTATCAAAACGTTTATTGACAATTTCAGTAACAATAATAATAAATAATAAAAATAATATCTAATTATTAAAATTAATTAATTTCTTTTTGTTGTAGCTGTATGTTCTGGTCTGTAAAATAACAATGCTTAAAGAAAATTTATGGCGAGTTTATAAAAAAAAAATTACAGTTAAAAAGTAAGAACCGACAACTTATTCTCTTCCACGCAATACAATTTTCGTGACAATGTGGTCAAAATTCCATACAATACAGTAATATATGTTATTTAAAAAATTAAAGATCTATTTATGCATCAATCATGAAAACATTTTTTGGCGACAGGTCGTTGTTTGTTAATTCAATAGTGTACATATTTCCACTTTTGGTGTTTAATATAAAATATTTATTCGTGCTTACCGTTTTAATCGAAGGTAGGTGTTAAAATTATTGAACCTGCGTCACTTAATGGTGGTTTCTCACGGCAAGTCGAGCGTTCTATTGTGGAATAATTAAATACTTCAAATGGTAATACGCTGCGAGATGTTAAAAATATGTTCCCATGCAGTCAGTCCCCCTTTATCGATATCTAAATGCTAACAACCTGTTTTAAATTGAAAACAAAAACGATTCGTGAATACATAAAAACTAAAACGATGCATATGTAGGTAGTATAAATAAAAGTACGCTTGTTTTTTTTTTTGATAAATCCTTTATTAATAAAGATAGTCGGGACTGCTAAAAACGTGACAGACAAAAGAGTGCTAAAAAAATTATGCAATATTATAGACACAATTATCATAAAATACAGGGTGTCCTAACATTTGCGATAAAATACAGTTTTAGGAAAATGGTGTTAGAAATTTGAAAAGCAATTTATGTATTGTAAAGTAGTAATAAGAATAATCTTAAATAATAAATTAGCGTTTTAGTTGATAAATTATTGATAATTGGAATTTAATAAAAAGCTATAAAGTGAATCTTTTTCAAAAATCCATAGATAGAGCAAACAACATTAACCAAAGAACGATTTGAATTGGTCACAACTTTAAAATAGTACTCACTTTAATTATGCTTAACATTAGAAATTTTTCTAGAAAAATAATTTTCAGCATTTCCTCTTGACCGATTCACGCAACAATTTTTTCTTTCAAATTTCTAGGACCGTCCATTTCCCTAATACCGCACCTCCGATAAAATAAGAAGGCATATCAATCCTGTATAGTGCAAAACTAATGAGATTCTCCTTAAAATTCTTTAAGCATTTTTCTTTTGCAATTTTAAGATCGAAAACATTATAATTTAAAACCCTTTTTTGAAATTATTTGTTTTAATATCCTGTTTACGCTAGAAGCGAAAAATTTCTAATCGCAAAATAATTCTAATACTCTTTAACAAGACGAACGCTCTTTTATGTAACTATGTAGGTTCTGTCTATTGTTATAGTAATTATTAAAATTTAGATTACAATCTCCATGTAATTAAATTTAGTAATGTTTCATCTGCTTATGTATTTTTTTCACTTGTGAACGAATGAATTTTCTTTGGTCACTTGTCATAATAGTTCATCACTGTGCTTAAGTTGAATATGATGAAGCTCGTTTGTTTTACGAGTAATAAAGCTCTCCGAGTTGAAAAGTCCGCTTTGAAGAACTTTAACCTAGAACACAGTATAATTTATTTTGAAATCAATCAGTTTTTGTAGGTTATGCACAATTTATAACAATCAAGACTAGGAAATCTGAATTTTATATTTATTTATTTATGTTTATTTATATTATGCGCTACCTCACCGTCACGTCGTTCTGAGAACCAAATGAAGTCGATGTTATTATTATTAAATAGGGTTAAAGGTAAATTGTACATCACAAACACAAAATAATTTATTATAAATATATAACACTCTACAATTGCAAGATGTTATTTAAAAGATTTTTGACTGTTCATTTGAGAAGTGGTCAATTGACCCGTCAATTGAGCAAGGCAATTGACCAGTCCAAACACTAATGATTAGTGAGAATGATTACACCTTTAACGGGGCATTCTACCTCACCTTGAAAGATGTAAGATATATAAAGATTGAGGAAAAAACCTGATTAAGATGTGTTTCTCATTTTGCGCCTACCAGAGGTGCAAAAAACGCAAGAAGTTAATATGTACCAAAATCGGAATTATATTTTTTATTATATTATTATATTATATTTTATTATATACAAATTTTTATAATGCTTTACCAAACTGCGAATAAGACTTATCGGTCTTTAGTCTTAGTCATTGTGCAGTCCAAATTGCACGGTCGTTATGTACACTAATTTAAAAATGAACTTTGCAATAATTTTATGATCAATTTTTCTTTAAATACTACCTAATTCTGGTTAAAAATAATCCAATTCCTACATTCCGATTTTTGGTTCATTTTGTCGCCTTCGAGAACGACATAAAGTTGTTGTTTAAATATTAAATAAACATTACTTTTTGATGAGGTGGCTTTGCCTGTTGCTACTCTCTCAGCGCGACAGCTTAGTTTATGAGTGCTAGAAATCTAATCCCTAGCTTAATCATACCGGAGAGCGATGAACATGAGGAATTCTTGCTACGTATTCATAATTAAGTACATCTTGAAGAAAAGCGATAGCTTAGTGCTCCGTTGTATCTTCAAACATAAAAAAAATCTCATTTCAAAAGCGTATAATTAATTATCTCTGCAAAATAAATTTTAAATTGGTGCCATGATATATAATCAAAGCTTTGATTTTTTTTTTCAACGTATGTATCGAGAGAAAGAATTTTCAATGTCAAATGTTAATTATGATATTAAAAACAATCACACATGTTTCCTTTCTGTTTCTGTCTATCTTTTCTATAACTTAAGCTGTAAGAATGCTAGACTATTTCTGGAATCTTGAATTATACCTAATTAGTTCCTTTTTTTCTAGATGCTGTTTTATGGGGAACATCATGACCGAAAAATTTGGCTTTAGCTGCAGGGCGCTGGGATATTCAGGCTGCTAGAAGATCAATAAATGAGTTTTTTCCTAGACTAAAGACATTAACAATGTAGATACTGCATTTTGTGTAAAAATACTACTTTAATACGATTTCTGCTAATCGCGATATTTAAACATGTATCTTTAGCGAATTAAAGTGAAATGCAAGAATTGTTCTACTATTTTAATATGGGTAATTTAATTGCGTTTAGTTGTAGTATCCAAGTACATCCAAAGGGCACCTACCAAATCTGTATAACCAAATCAAAATTAAATGAATGAAAATATTCTGTTCTGTTAGCACAGATGTTCGTGTGTCTCATGTTTTGTGGGTAATCACGCCTTTAGTTTTTTGGCATTTCAAAACCACATTTCTATTGAATGGCAGTAGAAACTCTATCTATTTGTTACAGATAACAAATTTGGTTAATACAGATAACAAAATTCGAAATAAATCTGAAAAATATATCAACTGATTCCCATTCTATAGACATTTCATCAACGACTTGCCGGATCTGCTTTTATAATGGTATATATTACCTATTAACAATTTATTATGTCTTTTTAGTTATTTTCTGCTAATTATTTATTAGTGATTAATATTAATTAATTCATATTCATATTTGAATATGAATTTCAATTCAAACAATAGTTAGTACAATAAATGGTCGTTAGACATTACTGTTTTACTAAACGTCCAAAATCCCAATTATTTCCTGAATGCTATTATGGTCTACCACCAATTTTATTTTGCAGAGGTGTGTTTTTTTAGCATCGGCTACTCACTTCCTAGAATTTTTTTTAAAGAAAAGGACCCTATTTACTTATTGGCGAACCGCTTTCGCTGGGGCAGTATCAGTTGGAACAGAGGCGAAACTAAATCTAATACATTTTCTACTCGCTTCTGTAGAATATCTAATTATACGCCGATCTAGTATGCGGAAATCGTCATTCTACCACGTGATCAATTCTGACAGTCATGTCAGTAAGTTTATTCGCGTTGTTTTGCAAAAACGTATCCAAAAACTAACAGTCGTAGAAAAAGTAGTATGCAACAGGTTTGGTAAACATTTTAAGTCACTCGTTTATTAAACACTCGGTCCGCTCGTGCCAAATAAACTCAAATACCATGATGACTCAGTGCCATGGTATCGCCAATTTTCTCAATGCAGGTCAAGTATACTTTAACTATGTATTTAGGTTCATCCGTCCTTAAAAAGACTTCTTAAAATATATTCACACTAGAGAACAAAAAATGGATTTGTACCAAAGATATTGAGTTTAGGGACAAAGATTAATGCGCAATAGAAAAATACGGAGGTATTCGATTGTCCCACAATTAACCTCATAGGACAAACATGTTTTATTTTTAAAGATAAAAATTTTGTGGTTTAGCAAGGCTTTTTCTAAAATAAAAAAAGTTCTCCGAGAAATGTGCACCCTATAAAATCACCATTAACTTTTTTATGGCAATTTTTGACAAAAAAAATACCTACCTAACTATTTTTTTCTAACAAATTTTAAAATTGAGTTCAACCGACTTGTACACAAGCTTAACAGGGTGTTAAATTTCTTTGGAAGAAGTTGTGATTGTTTGACAGGTTTTCCGAATTCTGTTCTTTAGTTCGTTAACATTATTGCGGTTAAATATTGATAAATCCATTGAGGTACTTGATCTGGGTCCTGTGGTCCTTTGTGCACTTTGGGGTTTGGCTCCATTTTGTTGACAAATCACTTAACGGTCAAATGAATATATTGGTAATAAATTTTGAAAAAGTATAAATATCGCTCTACGAAGTTAACGTAATCTCATAAAAGTTTTCTCGCTAAACGGTACTTGAAAAATTTTATACTTTTACAAAATTTGGTACAAATAAAACACATTTGACAACATTTTCTTCATTTCTAAGGTCGTCAGAATGTGTTGTCGATAAATTCCATCAGTTTCAAAACCATTTTTTCAATATTAAGTTTACTACTTATTGAAAATAGTTCTTTAATTAAATTTGTACTTTTAAATAAAAACATTTATGACTCGTGAAGTTATTTAGGAGACAAACGTGCCTATAATTAATTTTATATTTTAGCTTTTCTAAAACTGAAGTTTCCTTATTGTAAGCACTTTAAAACAAAAGTTTTCTGAAACCCCGAAAGTTAAAATTATGGTACCATGTTGCCAAAAATGTATTTATAAGAACCCTTGTAACTGATGGAAAACTAAAATTAACCGGAAATCCAATTGAAAACTATTGCCAAGTGTCAATTATCAATTATGTATTGATAATCTCATCTTTCAGTTGTTTGTTATTTAGTTTAAAGTTTCAAGCGCATAAGAGTCAATAAGTCGCATAAGTGACTGTGGAACATTTATTAGGTTCTTTGAAATTTATAAGGGTTTTGTAAGTTATGAAACAGCAGGAGTAAAAGACTTACAAACAATTTATTATGTTTTTTCAGTAATTTTTTTCTAATTATTTATTAGTGCTTAATATTAATTAATATTCATATTTGAATATTAATTATTGAACATTGAATTTCAATTCAAACAATAGTTAGTACAATAAATGGTTGTTAAACATTACTGTTTTAGTAAATGTCCAAAATCCCAATTATTTCCTGAATCTTATTATGGTCTACCAATTTCATTTTGCAGAGGCGTGTTTTTTAGCATCGGCTATTCATTTCGTAGGATTTTTTTTAGAGAAAAGCACACTATTTACTTATTGGTGAACCGCTTTCGCTGGGGCAGTATCAGTTGGAACAGAAGCGAAACTTCTGTAAAAAAGTCTTAAGAACGCTAGAAAACCTTAAATTATTGATATACAATTCTTTTTTTTAAGAAACTTCCACAGGTTAGTGCAATACTATTGATAAAACTTTTGGATTCCTCCTGCGTCTGTTATTAATAAATCGAACTTGCAGGGTTAGCGAAACGTCCGCATGTTCAATTCATCGACAACCGACGCAGGAGGAATCCAGAAGATTTGTAAATAGTTACCAATTGTTTTCTTATAAAACTATATATATTTATGTTATAAAAATAAGATTTCTTATAAACCCCTTATAAATATCCCTTACCTTATAATAAAGACTTAGGCTGCGAAATATGTTAGTTGGAAATTTTGGACGAACAAGTCACTATAAAGTATGTAAAAATTATAGTACATTTGGCAATCCTTCCATTTTCGATTGCTCCTCGATCGAGCCGTACCTCCAGCGTGGTGGTAAAACCTGAAATTTTTGTTCGCTAACCTACATAAAAGGTCGAGCTGCCACCCGACGGTCGCGGGCGAGTCGGATCCCTCTATTTTGCCCGGCGTGGGTGGATGGGTGTGAGGCGTGGTCCCCGTCGACCAATAAAACGAGGCGATTTCGAAATAAATAAATGACCAGAAGGAATACAGCACGAGCGACTTCATAAATAAATGTATGTCGATGTCCGCCTGAATGCGAACATGCCCGTTTGCCTTTCGTTATTTTTTTGTCAAATATATAAACAACTAATAACTGATCAATTGATTTGTGTCGTGTATGTGCGTGCCTCGATGTTTTAGCGCACGACACAGAAATAACAGAACAAACCGTTTTAGATAAAATGGCCGTCGCGCTTGACACTAGAATTATGCCGAAGTTTAGACGATTTCCAGCGATCCTCAGCGGACGATGCAAGTCGGTTAAAAGCAATCTGGATTAAATAATGTACCGACTCGTTTTTGATTTATAACTAAATATTCCTATTTAATTTTTTTTCTTTTTCTTTTCTTCGTTTCTCTCCATGTAGGTATCAGCCTGAATACTTTGTAAAAATTGTAATTGCTTTGTTACTTATTACTTACGATTTTTGAATTTTGAAAAAGCACCCAAGAAAAGAAAAGTGTGAAATCCTTTTTTTTTAACAAAAAAAAAGGCATCAGGGCGTCAAGTTTCGAGCACTTAAGTGTTCATCTTCAGCTGACACTTGTAATAAAGACTGCGTCCCACTTTAAGCAAAAACCGTAACCCAATATGAAGGGAATATAAACGCACAAGTGATATACACCATATTGAGCTAACCCTGCTCAAAAGTAACCAACGCTATGCAAAACCGTAAATTTTAAGAGAAGAAAGAGAGAATATTTAATTAATTTGAAACATATTTTTATATAAGTCAGAGCACACTGAGTTTTTGTTTGGTGGGTAAAAATGCTCCCAAAAAAAGAAATACTAATTTAACTACTCGTACCGATATCCTCATTTCATTAATAATAACGAAAGCATGATGTGATGCTAAAAACTTTTGAAATTTGGAAAATAAATGTTGGGACAACTCTATGCTTATTTATTACTGACATATTTTTTTAAACTATATTATCAGTCGATTGATTTGGTATCTGAATATTTAGAAAAAGAAATGGACTTCTAAAACTAAACAACTTAATTCGAGTTTGCCATCCCGATATACATAGTTTAACTACGTTGTAAAATTACCACAGGTAATATTGAGTTCCTAATAATTAATTGCCTTTAAGATGTGGTTGGATTTCTATATGCTATGCGTTTCACAATATGAGTTAGTTTTCTTTATTTTTATTATTTTGTGGAAGCGTTTCTTCAAATATATTTTTTAAGGCACCAAAAATATTGATTTCAGTTACTGACGGAGAAGAAATGGATAACTTTCACACTATCACGAAAAATACATATTTTTTCCGTTTCCATGGGTCTATTAATCGGTCCATAAATAGATCATTAAAATAAAACAATTTAATCGAATAAAGCGTAAATTGATTTGATATTTCAATATTTGCAAATATGCGTTTGAGTATCAGAGCTATCGAGGAGTGCGTCAGAAATTACGCTGGAAGCAGTTTTGGAATACCAGTTTCTTTGTTTAAAAAATTAAACAAAAAATAATCAAATCTGATGGAACTTCTACGGTATGCATTTCCACGTGGACACGACGTATAGCGTGACGCGCGTCTAACATGCGAAATTGCCTTTCATAGCGATATATTTTGCCGTAAGGATTTTTTCATTTTGATCTCGCTTTGCTTTGTTACGCAGAAAAAGTGGAATTCGATTAATTTGGTGACCAGCAAACGTTCAGATATTTCGATTTGCGGTTTCGCATTAAATCTGTTTCTCCAATGACATGGTGGAGAAAAATCTACACCGCATTGGAAATTAGTTTTTTTGTTTTTTGAGTTGTCTTACAATGCCGATTCCCTCCGGGACCGTTTTAATTTTTTTCTTCTTGCTTTAATCGGATTTTTATTTGTATTCGTGGGAAATCTGATAGCATCACTGTTTTAGTTTTGGGAGACCTTAATTAGAGCAGAAATCTCAAATTTTCGCATATTTTCCGTTTTGAAATTCGCCCCAATTTAATGATACTTGTATCTTCTACAGTTTTCAAGATTTCAATGGTGCATGGGACTCGAATTAATATTTTTATTTAATTAATTAATTAATTTATTTATTTTATATAAGACTGTTCCAATCATATATGTTAGGTTTAGATTATTGTGTGTGCGTCTTTCTTCCATCAAGTTGAATCCTCATTTGAAGTCCGTTATTTTATAGGTGGTATGTCCTTGAGATTCTCAAGTTCCAGGATGTCAGCTCCTAGTTTTAGGTATCTAATCCTTTCCATTGTCGATTATGGTCGTCCCAATGTCAAGAGATTGCAGTGTCCGGAGAGTGGAGATATACACAATACCCGCTACCGTGCCAAAAGGTTTGCTTTTTCGTCTCCTCCAGGGCACTGTCTCCATATAGTCATGTCAACTTATTTCGACAACTTAACTTAGACAGAGCCCCTTGGCAGTCTCTTAAGGTTTTGGAGGAGCATCGGAACGATTTCAACGCCTTTGATGCTGCCTGGCCAGTATAAGTATATTGATGTTTTTCTGTATGAGTTGTCATTCCTGTACAAATAGATGGCACGCACTTGCGTTTTGTATATGCCTGATCTATGTATGAAGGCCATCTTTGGATGTTCCCCATACATGCTGAGCATTGGTTTTGGTTTTGGATGGGGTTTTGGTTTTGCCCAGTAGGGCAGTCTTAGTCTGTACCCACTCTTCCTTGCTTGGCAGGTTTACTTCGTAGGTTCCCATTAATTCGCTTGTATGTGTGTCTTCAAAAACTTGGAATCTTTAAAGAGGCCTTTTCCTAGGCTATCAAACGTGCTATGATCGACGCGATTGAGATTGCTCGCCTTGCAACCAGACTTTCTCACATAATCGCAAAAAAAAAAAAAAATCTGAAAAAAGAAGATATGACCTTTTTATGTCAGCATTAAACAAAAAAGATTTGAATTTATCTCAGCTTTAAAGTAATACTCACTTTAACTATGGTTATTTGTTAGAAATTTATGTAGGAAATAAGTTTTAAGATTTAACGTCGAAAATAATTTCCCGTTAGATATGTCAGGTGGATATAATATCTTTCCTAACACCAAAACCCGGAAGTTATGGTGAAAATAATTTGCAACATTTTTCCCGGGTTTATTCCACTCGAACCGCAGCGGAAACGACGCAGCAATAAATTCGGAATATTATTTACTCGAATGGGAATCAAAATAAATTCGTCGGTCAGTGCATAAACAGAGGAGAAGCAAACGAGCGAAGAAAAGCTACGACGTTGCACGGAAAGGGGACCGGAAGAGTCATGGTTTCCGGTTTCGCGAACCCCGCAGGAGAATTAACTAAGGCACGACACGACATTCGGCCATCATACACACACCCCCTCCACCCCCTGTCCCTCGGGCCAAGCCGAGCACTTCTCTCAAACAAATTAAATTAGAAATTGTTGTTTGAGGCGAGAGATGAGGGATGGGTCGCCGTGAAATGGATTAATGTGACGCGCTAGTCGAATAGTAACTCGTTTGTACAGGGTCTCCCATCGAAAACTGTTAATTATTATCAATTTATTTTAGTTCACTAAATAACAACACAATGAGAAATAAATTTTGTGAAGAACAAGTTTAATTCCCATAATAACTCACGGTGGTCGCAGCATTTGATTAAAATTGCCCGGTATTTCATTTAAAAAATTAAACACCATACTAAAAAATAAGTTATTATTATCTTTTTTAACTGTAGAAGTTAGTTAACTATATTAATTATTTCAGTTTATCGAGTCCTACAACTCAGAACCTTGTAAAAATATCTTTATCAAAACACCAAAAAAAAATGCGTTTTTAACAAAATATATAATATAAAATAAATAAATATAAAGTAAAATTAAATAATAACTTTTTTACAAATAATGCTTCAAAAACTATTTTTTTTGTTAAATCCATCCCAGATACGAATAAACACCTTTTTCAAGTATTACATACGAGGTTCTGTTTAATAAGTCTATCAACATAAACATTATTGTAGTGTGGTGAAAAAAAAACTGTAAACTATAAACCTTCTTTTTATTTTAAAATAGCTACTGTAAGAAATAGAAATAAGAAATTCAAAAACAACAAACACAAGAAACAAAAAATTATTTCAATAACAAAAACTATTCATTTATGGAGAATTCACTGATTTTATGCCTTGTAGATTTAAATTTGCGCTCTGTTATTGCCAATGGACCCGCAAAACTTGCACATGAAAAAACGTTTATATTTTTTGATCTCCGTGGAAGTCCTTGAAACTCCCTGTCAATTTATATAAAATATTACGTATTACGTATGTGGTACTGCAAAAGTCGTAACTCGGTTACAGCTGGATCAGAAACCGTTTTTCCATAGCGAATACCTAAGAAGTGATTTATATCTGAACTTTAAAAAAATCACATGATGGCTAAATAAAGATGGTTTTTCCTGGCTTGGGTAGTTACAGTAACATAGTCATGTAGCACGTAAATTTCCTTATTTCTTAGTGCATTTTCTACCAAAAATTTTTGGAGAATACAGATTCAGTGCTTCTCACTCAAGAACAAAGCGTTTGCCAGCGCACAGTTTCTGTTCTGGGCGCTACATCCATCAGAGTAGATTACAGTAGTTTTTTTGTGATATTTTTTTAACCTTAAGTGTATGTTTTTTTAATGTATATTCGTTAGTCACTCGGTCAGTCATTCAGTCAGTCAGTCAGTCAAAGTCTGCTATATAGTAGATACAGATTATTATTTTTGACTCTACCATGTTAGGATTTATTTTGCATTTTTTCAATTAAGAATTTATTGTACGTTAAAATTACTTTGTCTTCTATTTGCAGAATGCAGAAAATTAGTAAATCAGATTTATTGACATATTTCGGTTAGCTCTATCTTTTTTTATTGTACGAATTAAAAAGAGCCTTTAGGTCACAGAGACAGAGAGGCCCCCAATTTGTAACCACCACCACAATAATCATTTTTTCTCAAACAGTTCTGTTTGAAATTATATTTTATCTAACCAAAAAGGTGGAAAATTGAAACAAATTAAAAAAAAAATGAAGTCAAAGCTAGAGAGAGAGAGAGAGATTCTTATAAAACAATATGATTTCAAATATGAAAAATGTGTATTCTCATGGACGCAAAAATAAAATCCAGTAACTATATGAAGAGACTGTAACATCAGAAAAAAGCAAATCACACAACACAACAGAAAACTGCCCCAACTGTGAATTGTTATAAAATTCACATAACCCTCAGAGACAGGACCGCATTATCAACTCTATGACAACATCTCGCATGAACGTAAATTTCAAGCATAATTTTTTGTCTTTCATTGTGTCGAAAGTTGTTGTTTGGTGAAATTGTTTAATTACTTTTTGAGACACACTCTATATAAGTCCAAGACCAAACATTCTAATTGTCCATCTTAAAAAGGTACACCAAAGGACCAAATTAACATCTATTGAAGTGAGATGACCAGCGTGAAGCTGGATATCTAAGAATATCGAGAGAAAAATATGGAAATATTTTGACAGACGGTTTAGTAGCATTTAGAACACAATACCTAATATACTGTTCATAAAATTTAAATTATTGCTCCCAATAAAGCTTAGGGGTGTCTTAGCGGCAGTGATGGGAGGGTAACTTATTAAGTTGCTATAAAAATTGGTTTAACAATGTTCTTTGCTCGTTAAACTTGTCACGTTTTTTGGAGCGGTTTGTTGTTTTATATCCCGTGCTTTCATTCATCCTGTGCCATTCGACCCATTCGACCCAATTTTTTACACATCAGTATTCAAATACGTTGTTTTACAGGCAGATATTGATAAGCCTACTATGCGCAAACTGTCTAACTAACGTTTGAATTTTGGTCTTTTAAGATGAACTTTTTTGACAATGTCACACACATACTGTTTTCATTGATCCCAAATTATTTTTTCCAGAAGTATTCAGATAATTTGTTGATCCGTTTTATTTTTTGGTAATATAATACATAAATAATAATGTTAAATAATTCGTGACCAGTTGTTGTTAGATATGTTCCGGCACTTCCTCTATTGTTATTTGTTTTCTTTTAGATCCATTGCTTCTCAAAATGGCTAGATTTCTTTTGATGTGGAATTCATATTTCTGAAAAAAAAACTCAAATAAGAAACGCCACACTTCATAAACAACCGAACAAAAACAGTAACTCGTAACTTATAAAGAGTACTTAAACATAGATAAAACAGTGCCTCGTAACTGTCATAACAATAAAATAAAAAGAAAAAAAAAGCATACGTTACCAAAAAGTAAATTGATAAAGCCCAGTACAAAATCAGTGTCAGCACCCCAATTTTCGACGTTTTCTTAAAAAAATGTCGGAAGTGAAGAAATATTTTGCCCCTGGTGCCACCCCCAAATCAAGGGCCCACCAGATGAAAACTGATTCCAGTGTTTTGACTGCAGCCAGTGATGGCATGAACCTTTTATTCCGGCAGTCAATTTTCCTGCGATTTCTGTACTTAGTTTACACATGCTTAGTTTACACTCTTGTGCATGCACTTGCACCGTACTCTTACAACAAGTAATTCTTAAGAGTTAGCAAGAACATTGGTATTTGTATTTTTTATTAATAAAAATAAACAAAGAATTTGAAGTTGTTTTTTTCATATCAAATGGTAAAAAAATTGCTCCTTATATAGATGTTCGTATTTAAGTCGTTGCTCACTCTATAGCTACTAGAGATATAGAGGCCCTGCCTGAAGCTGATTATACAGCCACAATTAAGCATTTTTTTTAAAGGTTGATTCAGGATAAACATGCGCGAGATTTAAATCCCGTTTTTAACATAACCGTCGGTAGATCGTCGATAAATTTGGATGCGACGTTTTTACGACAGTATAATTTCAAGATATGCCCAGATCCCATTAAATCTTTAGGCAAAAATGATGTCAAGAAGAAGCAATTTTTTTTAAGAGTTGCAGTAGAAAATGCGAGAAAGATATATCCTTAAAAACAATGAAGATATTTTGGACTCTTTCGATAAAAAATTTAATTTTCTTTGAGATTTTCATTCAACCATAACCTGACAGGTAAAAAAACAAGATTCGATATATCTAAATAATAATGTGAGACTGACAATTTTTATTATTATTTATTATAAAGCCTTTTCTACTTTGAACGCCCTGTATGTCCGAAACAAATTGTTATATTTTAGTGTCTAGTATCTCCAGTTTAGAGATTACTTATCTTCGTCATCCTGTATGTGTTAGGAGACAAAGGATATCTATTTTTTTCTTTTTTTTCGAATAAACGACCACTGCAATATAACTTAAGTTGACCAGATGCGAAAACTGGTCTCAATACCTACATCATTAATCGCATATGAGTACGGACGGGAGATCAAAACGGAAGAAAAAAAATAACGAAGAAACTCATTTATTTTTCGAGAACTGAGGAATCGGCGAGCTAGCGATAGACAACAACGCATTTAAAAGAAGTATGGAAATCGTAATACCGGGTCTTTCAAACACAACGACTGGATCTGTTATTACTATAATTACTACCCCGAGGGCCCCCCGGTTCTGGCCGTTTCCCGGGATCTCTTCACTTGGACCATTCGGAATCTAAAACGTTATTTGTCTGACTGATGCGGCAATCTTGCTGATGGAGTCAGGGACGGACTGATAAGAAGCCTCATGCAGCAGCGGAACATGCATTTGTAAAACCTAGTCTAGCTTGAATAGGGCTCCAGCAACTCAATCTCGTTCAGGTAATAATTACTAGGCACTGAACTAGCACAAAAGTTTTAATTGCGCTCATAAAATTTGGAATTTTAGGCAATAGATTGGTGCATTCGATAAAAGTACTCAACCTAAATTTGTCAGACAGTTGCAAAAGTAGATTCTCTTAGCCATGAGTCTTTAGTCATCCACATATCCATGTCTGTTCTTTTCTTTTTTATCATTCTTCATAGGAAACATATTTTCAAGATATATTGGATTAATTAATTTTAATATATATTTATTCTTTTCACTCTGCATTCAGTTTTAACACGCTTATAGTTTTTGAGGTGATATAAGAAGCTGATAACTTACGCGGGCGTGATAAGTAGCTGAAAACATCTCATCTGTCTAGAAATTATTTATTCTTGTCACTTCTAAACAATTATGTACATACGTATGTATTGGGAGTAGATCTTAGAAACAAAAAAAATATTTGTTTAAACCGGAACACTACACGGTGTTTCAAAACAATTGGGAATAACTTAAGCAGGTGCTTTCTAGTTCAAAATAAAGGGTACTTTGTTATGCATTAAGTACTACTATTATCAAAACACACTTTCTGCATATTTTTTAAATCGAATGGAGGGGATTGGATTAGACTACTCTCATGTTTCTTAACTAAATTTAAGAAAAACTGCAATTACATAAAAAAAATAATTTTTATTTCATTATTTTTAAAATGTTATTGTTTAGAAGATAAATGACAAATGTTGGCACAAAATACAGTACAAGTACTGCATGCAAACTAACCACAACTAAATTATTTTTCTGCATTTAATTTCTTTATTTGAAAGCTCTAAGTTTGATGAAAAAATTGCAGGAGACAAAAAAGATTCTAATTAACCCGTTTTTCTTTCAATTTAGTTAAAATGGAAGGAAGGATTTTAAAAAAATTACGAAAATAAGCAGAAAGTGTGTTTTATTATAGTAATACTCCTGTAATATTTTAATGTTCTATCTATTTTTGTTTTTAAGATAAAAATATTATTTATGGCTGACTGTTGAACCAACCAAAATTGTGAGGTTCTATTGAAGAAGTCATTCTTGAAGGGAAAGTAATGTTCATAAGAAAAAATATTATTGCAAACATTGTGGAGTATTGTACAGAGGTTTACTTTGTGAATATTGTAGAAAAAGTGCAAAAGGTGTAAATTAATATAATATTGTTATTGTTGTTTTTTATTTATTCATTTTTATACAGTTAAATGACGCTCAACGTAACTCCCTCAGTTGCGTGGGTGTACACGGCGAACTTTTCTATAAACAGTTTCTGTGTGGTTTGTATCACTCACTCTTTATGTTCTAGTTCAAATGCCACGATTTCTTTGTTGACCTGCGTTCCGGAGTCCTGTGGTCGAGACCAACAATTGGATATATCGTAACATGCTGTATCTGCTCAGGTTATAGATATTTTTTAATTCGTTAGCTACGTGTCTATAATTTTATTGTTTCTATTTTTCGTTTCCGTTTGGGTCTTCATATCTTTGTATGCCTTTTTTATACTGAAAATTGCAAAGTCAGTTGTGCGAAGTTACCAATAGTGTAGATTAAATTTGATGCTCAGGACTTAGTGATATGTGTGTGTGTGTGTGTGTGTGTGTGTGTGTGTGTTTGTTTTACGCACCTATTTTAAATAGAAACTTGGATCATTTTTTACTTTAATTTAATTTAATATTTAGAAGCGCTAATATCACAATCACACATATATCTAACATACAACACCCAACCAAACAGCAAAGTTCTCTAATATTGCCGACTACTAAAATCTTACTTAGCGATGACATTAAAACAAATCGACATATTCTACATCAAATTAAATGCAGCGTACTTTCAAAACTTGAGAACACCTCAAATGAAAATATTTTTAATTTTTTTTTGTATTCAAACCTTGAGAAATTTAACACATTTTAAAAACAGGCAAAAGTTTTGAAAAACCAAAGTTGGTATTGGATCTGTGAAATATATTATTTATGTAGGTATAGGTATGCTGCTTTGGGTAACATCAGATTTGACATTAATTAATAATATAGGTATAAGTTTCATGCATTCAGCATGGCAATACAGATATGTTGTCAGATCAGGTCACAAAGTATATTTTGCAGTTTGTTATTACATGAAATTTTACACATTACTGATATAGTTTTTATTAATAAATTACTCACTATTTGCGAATTTATTCTACAGTGGTTGTACTGCCGACAGTAAACAAACGTTTCAGTTTGGAAGTGTTTCCTAATATTTCCTTTTTACTTTTGAAGTTTTGGCTGGCTGATCCTACCTGCATAAGTAAAAATAAAGTGTTATTAGTGGTTCTGTTAACATTTTTGTGGTGTGTGATTTGAGGCACAAGAACAATATCTGACAACGAAATCCATTTATCGTATTTAAGTTGCAACGTTACATTTTAGTTGGGTCTACTGCAGAGGTCGATAACTCAACGGACATTCCTGCCTTGAAATTTCAAACTAGCAGAATAAAAGTACAACTTATAAAATTCAGGACGGTATGTGGCGTTGCTTGCAGTTGTTTTACATCAAAAGTCCTTATAAGGATAATTGTTATTAAATGTTGTGTAGTGTTTTATTATATATTTGTGTTGTTTTTGGATTTGAAACAGAAAAGCGTGTCGTTTTATGTTGAATACTCTGATTATTTGATAAACATCCTGAATCAAACTAATTATTTTTTAAAGCAATATCAATATAAAAACCAACGCCGTTATTCCAAATTTTACTTCCGAAATAGTTTAACGCTTCACTGAAATGTCTTTAGATATAAATAAGCACAATAGATGCATACATACAACAGAGACAACAAAGTTATATTTCTACCATCCGTGCCATATAAGTAGTTTTATATCGGATCATAAAAATTAATAAAGTATAAATATTGGTTACCAATTAAGGATTTCCTTTTTTTTGTCAAATATTTTATGGATTGTCATTATCATTATGTTTCTACAAGTGGCATTTTTCAATTATTTTTTATTAAATATTTTTATCGATATCAATATTTTTATGTATGGAATAGTTTCAGCAGTTACTTGGTGAAAGTTAAAATCAATAATGGTGTTTAGAAAACAGACCGTTTAATATAATTTGAAATAGTTTCAGAATTAACGAAACATGTCACTATAGATATTTGTAAAAAAAATACTCAATGTATTGCGGAAGCGTGTGGTTTAGAACTTATTTTTTTAAATTAGAAATATTAAGATTTTTTTTAATCTGAACTTGAGAAAAGTTAGATTGCAAAAATTAAAAAAATAAGACGGATTTTTTTTGGTGGAAAAATTCAATCGGAACAAAGCCGGCCCTGTCTTGCCGCGAACGCGACGAGATTTATGTTAGAAGAGATTGAAAAGTTCGGCGCTATGATGTGTGTGTGGACACCGAAAAAATATCGAAACCCCAAATTATAGGGCACCGGTGCACGTCCGAATATTTTAATACGCCATTTTAATTGGTTTCAATATGTAATAAATTCCAAGCGTACGTCAATCGCGGCTGGGATTGATGATCGATGGACGCATCGATTAAAAATTATTTTTAACTGGCTTGCGTCGCGGTTACGTGGGTATAGGGGAGATTTTCCGCAGATAAAATTAATAGTGTTTTTATTTATGGGGTATTTATAAATAAAATCTCGAGATATGGGACGAGCGGCTCTTCTTGGAACCGACATGTTAATGTCGTGATGGCCATTTTCGGTGCAGATCGTCTAAAGTTCAGATTAAGTCGAAATTATGCAAAATTTATTTAATTTCTTGTTCGTTTGTCTATTTATTCAAATTTAATTTGGTCTTGTATTTGTCCACGGTATTTTTTATATTCAACATATATAATGTAAATGAAAATAACAATATTAGTTGAAATATATGGTGGCGATGAACATTAGTGGTTAAAACATTACTCTCTCTTCGTTTGTAGATAGATTTCGAGTTCCATGATACAAGCCTCCCTATGGCTTTCATATCCTCTACTGTTTTCATGACTTCTGCCAATGACATATTTGTAAGCCTTACCAATATTTTATTTTATGAAATAAATTAAAAAAAAAAATAAAACGCTTTTGTTACTCCTATAAGAACACTTAAATGAAGAAAATTATAAGGGTAACGGTGGCCATATCATACTTTTACTCCCCATTTATTCGTAACAGATTGCCGTTACGTTTATAAACCATAAATAAGTTTTATAACTACCGTAAAACCTACCACCAAACACAAAATACTCGCTTTTAGCTTCACGTTTATTTACATGTTATTTCGTGTCTTTGTCGTTAAATTTTGCTTTTATTGTAAAGTTGACAGCAATGGACTTTTACTTTGATACAGTTATGAAAATGTTTTAATAAATATTATAACAACTCAAAAACTTCTACGACGTCTTAGTTTTGTTTTGCATAAAAAGCACCGTCATTGTAAGCACTGTAAACCTTAATTTTCGTAAAAACCTGGAAATTCTGTGTCGTGTTTTTTTTTCAATAAAATGCAGATTATTTTATAATTGTATATTTTTTAAAAATGTCTCCAAGTTTTAATATTGCGTAAAATAAGATATAGTTCCTTTCTTTAAATAGTTATATATGTCAATTCGAAAAAACATAACAACGACAGTTACATAAAAGGGCGGCATGTTCGCTTATTACATTTATTGTTTTATATTTGCTTTCAAATAAACACATTGGAAACTTTTATGAAACTTATCATTCTAAGGTAATTTTAGAATAATTATAGTTTTTTTCAGTTACCAAAAAGTAAGCGTAAGTGTCAACTATGAATTATGCAACCGTAACTTCATTTTTCAGTTGTTGTTTATTTGTTCTTGAAAGAATTGTGCTTAGTTTTTATTGATACATATATATATATATATATATATATATATATATATATATATATATATATATATATATATATATATATATATATATATATATATATATATATATATATATATATATATATATATATATATATATATATACAGAAGTGTGTTTGGTGATCGTTCCAAGCGCAAGCTTTGATTGTCGATTTTGATATTTGTGAGGCGCTTAAGATTTATACGGGTTTTACGCAAATGAAGTAACCAACACCAACACTTTACTTTGACATTACTTTGACATAATTTTATTTGGCACAACAAACTTTGTCAAATAATTTTATATTTTACCCTTTCTAAAACTGAAGTGCCCTCGTTTTAATCAGTTCAATTTTGATAAAAACTTGAGAGTCAAAATTATATCTCTTGGATTTTTGTATAATTGTATATTTTTGAAGAAATATGCCTTCAAGTTTGAATATTGCTTAAATTGCGACATGTTCACCAGATCCGCTTTTCAAAAACTTAGAGTAGCCCTATAAAAACTTCTTAACAACCCTGAAGTAACCAACACTAAAAGCGTCATACGCAACAGAAACGTCTTGGATGCAATTTTATAAAACCTAAAATAGTTTGATAATTATCGACGTCTTCAAAAACTTGTAACATTAATGGCTTTCTTATGAAACTATAAAAACTGTTATGAAAGTTAAGGTTACTTTTGGATAGTTAACAGAAAATGTGCGTATTATTATTATCGATTACCTATCGATTTGTGGCAAAAGCTTTTTTCCATTTTTCCTTCTTCAAGAAATGGAAAATGGTTTAAATAATATGAATTTATAGGAATATCAATTTTACACCTTTTTTCTCGAAAGAAATTTTTGAGAAAAATATCGTTTTGTCACTTAATAATAATGTGTAAAAAGTTTCAGTAAAAACATTTTCGTAAGGAAAGTGAACAAACAACGAAACTTGCTTTGAATACAACAAAAATCTAACTTTTAATCATTCCAACGGATAACCGGAATAAAAAACTGCCAAGTTACTTGGTGGACTGATCGGCTCGCGTAGATCAAATATTTTATGAGCTTTCTAGCATCACTTTCCTGCTTAGAGGGTTTAAATCGTTTTACTTTGGTCATTTTCTTTCATTCAAGGCTGTCTATACTAAGTAGTGTGGGAAAGTTGATCGAGTCTTCTCAGCCTTTTTTCCGTCCACACAAAATTATGCCTCTGTCGTGTATCTATTTGTTTTATCCACTGCAAATCTTGAAAATTACATCTTGATGAATTGTAATATTTAAATTGCAAAATTTAAATTCTTTAAGAGTAAAAAGAATTGTTTAGGTTTCAAGATTTTAATTGTCCCATGGACACAATATAGAGGCAATGTTTCTACAGTGTAGAAGACTATTTAAGATCCAATTTCAAGCTGTGAAGCTCTTTCTTGCATTTTATCGTTTTTTTTTTTGTATCCGCGATAATGAGATTGATTTGTTCTTATAATATTTTTGTCATCGTAAAGCTATTGCTGTCAACTCCCAGATCTTAAAAGTTAAATTTTCTGTTCTGTTTCTCTTTCTGGCTTCAAAATCTCCTTCAAACGACTTAAGACATCGGTAATGGGTCATTAAAGACTTAATAAAGGATTAAACCTTTGAAATATCCCACCGCCGGGTGCAGTGGGCAGCGTACCATAAGCGACGCAACGTCCGCCCCATTCTGACCGAAAAAAATGCGACTTTCTCACACACACATACAGAAATCCACGATTCTTAGAAACCTGACACAGTGAACGAAGGAAAAAATGGTCAAACCCGCAGCGTAGACACGCGATATGCGGCTTGGTCGTGCACGAAACGAGCACAACAGTCACGGAATACTTTCATATACCTACCTACATAATACAGCCACAGAGTAGAACATTCCGTTTTCGAAATACAGAGTGTCGCGAATTAAAAAGATCCTGGCTAATAGGCAAAGCCTCCAAAAAAAAACGAAGGGTACCTCGCTATTTACCCGCCGACGTTGCGAAAACCATTGGCAGAGGTGAGGCCCAACTAACATTTTGCGTAACTTGATGGTTATAACAGTTTTTATAGCTTCAAGAAAATCACTGATATTACAAGTTTTGCAAGACTTCCGACAAATACCAAAACAATTTAAGTCTTATAATATTGCAACTAAAACGTTCCCGTTACTTCAGGTTTATAGCGTTCTTTAACATATATTAAAACACACTTAATTTTTTAAAAATGCTCAATTATACAAAAATCCGTGAGTTATAATTTTTTCTCTCAAGTTTTTAAAACTGCGTATTGAACTGCTTAAAACGAGGGCGCTTCAGTTTTGGAAAATTATTGCAAAATTAGGTCAAAGTAATGTGAAAGTCAAAAAATCCATTGCCGAGAATAGAGTAAAAGCAAAATACAAGAAAAAATATTGTGTTGGTGTTGGTTACTTCAGATTTTATAGCGTTTTTAAAACCCTTTTGCTCTTGGGGTTTTATAGCATATTCCGCCAAACCCTTATAAATCTTCACAAATATTCTACAGTTAGAATCAAAACTTCCGTTTGAAACGATCGCCAAACAGGATGCTGTTTCCCAACTTTTTTAGTTTGCAAAAAGTCATGTTTCTTTTAATTTTAAACTTTATTTCAATATTAATAAAAACTAAGCACAATTCTTTCAAGAACAATTAGATAAACAACTGAAAAGTGAAGTTATGATTGCAGAATTCTGATTTGACATTTACGCATCGACATTGGATATTTTTAGTTTCATAGCCGTTGCGAAGGTTTCTATAAATCCTTTTTATAGGAACCATAACATGGGCAAAGATATGGCTACAAATTCTCGCAAACCATTTAGAATAATTAACAAATAAATAAGTGCATTTGTTTTCTAAACGTTTGTTCGCCGTGGAAAATGAAGCGGTAGATTTCGCTCCTTTATATTCTTTCTCAGCTTTGTCGATCAAAACCATTCTCTATTTATAGCATTTTTTTAAAGAAAGAACGAGGATAACGCCGTTTTTACTTGTTTGTTCTTATTATTAATGAAAATTATTTAGCATTTTTTTATGATAGCAATACGTGCAAAATTTTGCTGATTCATTTGACTTAGTAGGACAGTATTGCAAAAAAGGAGGTATATCAGAAACGAACCAAAACTAATATTTTTGGGTGAGTAAATTTTGATAGTGATTTTTACTAATATTGATGAGAGACTAAACACGAAAGAAAACATAAAAATGGCACTTTATTGAATACATTTAATAAGTTTTCGAAGAAACTTCCTGAAACTGAATTTATCGTGCGTCGTACAACTGTGAGGCAAATGCTCTAAGCTGGGTGGTCAATTAAGTAGGGCACTCGGTCCTATCTCGAAAATTAATTGTCGTAAAGACTTGAAGTGAAAAATTTATGATTGAAGCGGGCAGAAGAAAATACTTGAAATTGTTAAATTTCTAGAATGGCGGGACTAAAATTAATATTTAACAAACATATTATTGCTAACTAAAGAGATTATTTTTTTACTACTGTTAAAGAGAAAACATATCGAATTGCGTTTTTTACTAGCATATTAAACAATCATTTGGTTATCTTTTGTATCTCCATCTAGCGGCCATACAAGCAATCTAAGGCACCATAAGTTAGACCCAAGTACTTTAGATTTGTCAAACTGTGATGGACCATTTCATGATGATGTCTGTTCTGTGCTGTTCCTTTGGCCTGGTTGATATTGGTGGACTTGTTTGTCTGACACATTCTTTACCACAATTGTACAGTATACTGTAAACACCAGCTATGTATGCTGTAGATCGGAAATCGGCAATTTTTGGCCGAAGAGAAAATCTGGTTCCGATGTTATGTTCTTGTATTATTTTAAAATACTTCCCAGATAATATGTAGAACGAATATTTTTTATATATTTATAATTGTTAGTGTAGTTCTTAGGCAAGGCATAGGTTAAGTACGGAAATTACTTATCTAAACTGGTATGATATGGAAATACGTTTGATACCTATACTCTGTCAATGAATTTTCGATAGCAAGAATATATCATTAATCTCTCGAAAACTGATTGATCATTTCAAGATATTTTTCACGATTTTGGATTTTACTGGTATAAGGTAGTTTTAACAATCACAAAGATATTTCAACAATGTCGAACATTCCTTGTTACAATTCGGTGAGTCAAAAAGCGGAAGAGGAAGACAAATGAAATGGATATGAGTCGAACATATGGTTCGGATATAGAATAAGAAGTAAACGCCTCAAAACATAGCCTCAAGCATATGCCCTTTTATATGATTTATATGTAGGGTTTTTTACCCGGATTGATTTAAAACCAAAATATAACTGGCGGTTGTTTAAGAGAAAGGTATAAAGTCTATTTGACTTTTTTTATGAAACACGTTGGGAATTATAAAGAGGAGACGTGAAAATAAAAGAGACAACAAATAGCAGTATATTGTTAATCATCATCCTCATCACCAATACCTCAGCGAAGAGTAAGAAGCAATATATACAAAAATTTTAATTCAACTTATTGTAATTAATACAAACGATGACTCAGATGAAAGTGGCGATTTGGTTTATTTCCCATAAAATTAATTGTAACAAAATTTTTGTCCCCTCTTTAAAATTATTCTGTCACTTCTCCGGAGAAAAATTTTGACCTAAAAATTTTAATTGACTAACTGGGTATCAACTTTTATTTAACGTTGGCATGATGATGAATTTATACATAACAGTTCAATTAACAAACATTAAAAATCTCGCTACCTAAGAAGGGAACCTATAATTTGGTTGTGGATATAATAGTTTATGCCTTTATGTGATTTTCATTAAATATTTAATTACCTTGCGAACCCTTTACTTCCTCCCTTGAACGTAAATTGTATCAACAATCAATTGGCGCGGGCGTCTCATTAAAAAAAAAAGGTGAAATTTTTAAGAACTCAGACTAAACGGACAAAAACGTACCCAAATTTTTTCCAGGATTGAAGCCTCTTACGAGTCAAATCCTGTAGATAATTTTGTGCCACATTTTAAGTACATGCTATCAAACACCTATTGACCAAAAACTTGTAATTTATATATACCAATGTGTCTATATGAATTAAATATATGCTATTATAAAATATATAACTTTCGCCCAAAAATTATGACCATTACGATTGGTGTAATGCTTAGGGTTTTGTTGATATCCTAAAAATATAATCTAAATATTAATTTAATCAAACTCAATTGTGCGGCAATACCCATAGTGATCACCAGATCGCGTATTGATCGTAGTTTGCGATCACTGTCCGAAATCGGTGGTTGATTCGGACATCTCGAAAGTCTTTATTTTGATGTAAAATTTGCAGTTTACAAATACAACGTTATTCAATAAAAAACAAACTTTTTATTTTTTATGTATTTCTTAGCTATTTAGGACAATCGCAATGTTTGTAATGATGGTGTTAAGTTATTGCCAGAAATTCTGCATGAATTGTATATTATGTTTTTACTGAAACAAATACAATATTGTAAAAAGCAATGTCACCATATTGGATTGTAATAAAAAGAAGTAACGCAATAAGAATATATATCTTACAATTTGGAATCTACATCATTGTATTTTCATGTACATGAACTTTTATCTAGTGCATCTAAAAATTAATAAACTTTTTATTTTTGCTGATAATGGATTGAGTGATTTTGTTTTCTTTCAAAGTGCCGCTGAAAGTTACATATTTCTCGTAACCCCCGAATCTCCTCTAGATCCAAAGGCTACTGAAACTTTTTAAATTTTAAAAGCCGTGTTGATATTGATGAATCAATGGCGATTTGAAAAATACAATGTACATTTTTTACCAGAAATGCTCACAACTCCAATATGTAAAATGTTAATAAAAAAACATGAAGACTCTTGCAGATTATTATTTAATTAATAGAATATAGAATATAATATCGCAAATGGCAAACAGTTTGATGATATGAACACCATAACAAGAAAGGCCCCAATGCCAAAAATTAACTCCTAGTTGAAATTATTTTACTTTATTTTAGCATTCATGCTATGTAGGTTTATTGCAAATAGTTGGAACTACCGTATTTAAGATGAGTAGAATATAAAAAATACTCATCAGTTATCTATAGCTGCAATATGATTTGCCAAAACAGATAAAAGGAATCCTACAGTGTCCAGAACCTATTTGATTCCAGCTACAAATCATTGCTACGCCAGTAAAGTCTCTTTATTAGAAAAACAGAGTTTTTTTTAGTCACTTTGCTATTGCTAACATTCTTGTCTCGGTGCAGATAAAAACTTCGTTAAACTAGATATTCTTTTGAATCACGCTTTTTTAGCCCCAAATTTCAACATTTTCGAATCAGGCGCCGTCGAAAGAAATTTCAGTTTCGTCTGAGTTTCCGTGGCGTAGATACCTACCCCATGCTTTTTGTTGTGTGTTGTGATAGTTTCCGTCCAATGCTCAATTTTGGTTAGTTAATATCCGTAATTTTTGCCGACGTCCCTGAACACTTAGTAAAACCAAATATAACTAAAACTAAGCTCTTATTCATTATCCCCTTCAGGAACACCAATTATTCTCAAATTCTGCAAATCGTTTCTTTTGTTTAATATCTCATTTAATTCCCGTCATCCGTAGAGTTTTTGTTTGGGTTGGCACCCAACATCTAATTCGTAATCGTTCCAGTTTTCATTTTACTTTTTTAATACTACTTTTATTATTTCTCCGTCTTTATAAGATTGGCTTTGGCAGTGGATCCTATGTTTAATGCACTTTTTCAGTTTAATAGGGTACTATGCAACAAGTGCGGTAAA
Organism: Cylas formicarius; assembly: GCF_029955315.1. Classification (NCBI taxonomy): domain Eukaryota; kingdom Metazoa; phylum Arthropoda; class Insecta; order Coleoptera; family Brentidae; genus Cylas; species Cylas formicarius. The sequence continues at coordinate 16,222,355 of NW_026844214.1, read as the reverse complement.
CAACATTTGACTTAAAAAGTTTACAAAACGTGTTGCATACTATCCTTTTTAAACGGCCGTTAGAGTTTGGGGGCATTTATACAAAACAACACGAATACATTCACTGATATAACAAACGTAAAAATTTGAAAAATTCAAGCCGTGCGATGAAATCTCCGAAAACATCCGATTGCTCCCAAATCCGTGCGGGAATATCTTGAAAATGACCGAAGTCGCTCGGAAGGATTTTTATTTTTTCCTTTTGCTGATAGAAAAAAAGTGCATTAGATTATGTATTTGATTTGTAATACATTAGTTAATATTCTGTTTATTCTTAAGAAAATATTGCAGCGGATTTATAGTGTTTAAATTAAAAGAGTAAATATACGTACGTGTATTAGTATACGTTATGTATTACAGTATAAGGATTATTTCAGGTTTCTTATATATATTAATAAAATTTAAAAAAAGATAAATGAATCAATTTCATGGATTTTCTATAGAAAATTAACGGAGAATAATTCAAGTTGATCCTCTATAAGGATTGTCTTTAAACCGACTAATCATCATTCTTAATTTTGGTCAGTACCGAATGTTTAAAACTATTTTGTATGTTCAATTTTATTTGGAATTGAAACAAACTTTTATATCATTTGATAATAATAGTGTATTGATAGTAACATGTTCGATAAACGTCATTTTAGTGATGAGTTTAAATTGGCACAGACGGAGCGTAGCATGAATAGATTCAATGAGTATTGTAGGACGCGACCGTCAGAATTGACAAACGTTAAAATACCACGCGTGGCTAAAATCTACTGAAACCATCCGATTACTCTTAAGCCCGTGCATAATTTACCGGAAATGTCTTCAAATGTGGCTTAAGACTGTCGGTGTTAAACCTGATTTGTTAAAGTGACACCTTTCTTGGTGCATAATTGCATATTTTGATATAAATTGTTTTATAGATGTTTTCATACATATTAACAAAGAAAACTAAGCAAAATGAGTTTCGCTATCACAGAAAGGCAAGCTGGCACCTATATGAATAGGGTTTTATACTAAAATTTCTACAGCGACCTAACTTGCTGTCATTTAATGTGTTCTTTTTTATTCGAACGGGCACAATACATCGCGAGTGTCATTATCCATAACTAATTAAGCATCCTATATGAACTGATTATCTACGTACCAACCCAGATAGCGGAGAGTCGTCAAAACGGCTTCATTAGCCAGTCACGAAGGGACGAAAATGACGTTGATGTCATTTAAGTGACGTGTTTTTTATGTCAATTACTGTTGTCAATTTTTGTCATTTAAGTGACATCTACGTCAGCTTAAAGTCAGATTTTGGTCATTACTGCCGAAAGAAATAACGTTTTTTAAATGTTTTTTTTCTTTTTGTGGTCGGGACAACCGAAAGTAAAATTATAGCAAATAAAGTAAGTGAAGTAAATTAAATTATATAGAACGTCTTTTGCGGTTGAGGAAAATGTTAATGTTAATGTAGTAAAAAAATTTTATAATGGAAGTATAATATACAGGGTCTTCTATACAATTTTTTCACGAAAATTATTATTTTTAATTTTGACTCAACCTGTATAAGCGATTTGAAGTAACTTCAAAACAAGTGCAGACTTTACCATTTCAGGCATAATAAAATTACAGCTGTCTGAAACGGCATCAAAAATATAGGGTATTAAACGCGAAAAAATGGCCATAAATCCGAAAACACTCTTTTTAGACCATAAGAACCCTACTTTGGGTGATTGAATATAAAAGAGAATATCTATTAATGGCATATACATAAACATAACTTTAATTTTCCACGCATTGATTAATCACCCTGGAAATATTGAAAATAATTTATTCTTTTAATCTCATATACCTTTCGTATTTAACATTTTTCTTAGAAAAAAAATCAATGAAATATATTTGATACACAATTTTAACACCCTCTAGATATATTCTTTTAATTTTAAATAGAAGAATTTGATAATAGTTTAAATTAATTATTTATTTTTAAGTCCATATCAGAAATTAATCAATTGATTTTATGACGACATTCTGAAGATATTTTTGTGATGTTAATATTAAAATTTTTTTTTACGTCAATTTGACCACTTATGACTCGAAAATTACGTCACTTTGACGAACCTTTGTTACCTGGGTACTAACGAAAATATTTGTATTTTTACGCCAACTCCAATAATTGATTTATAATAAAAAAAGACTTAACAATGTCGAACACGGTAGTCCATATTTTCATATTTAAATTGAACTTCTGTTTAAATTCACATTTGTAATCCGACTTAATAATCAATTATTATCAAACGATTTCAGGTGGAAATAATACACATCGACTCCGCTCACAGTTATTTAGCAGTTTAACGTCCCTAATAGCTTAATAATAACGCGAACGCTGTAAGTAGAGCGTTTTGTTGATTAGCGTGCCCAATTTTCCGTTGGCTTAAATGTGATTTAATACACACATTCGCGCGACGACAGCCTTAATGTATAATTAACGAAAATTTCGATAAGTGAATCGTCCGGAGTTGAACGCAGAAACCTACGAAACCCAGAGGAAGGCGAACGTACGATTTCGCTCGACAACCGATAGGTGGCGCCACAAGTTGTCGATTCGGCGATAAGTCACTAACGGCAGTAATTGCGGGATAATTAACAAATAATTCCGCTTTATTATCATAATTATTGTGCAATTTCGCGAATTAGGAAGCTTTCGGGTCGAAACTGCGGGCATTAGAGGCGTGAGATCCAAAGCGGTACGGCTGAGATTGTGCCAGTATGTAAACGAGTCGGTTTTGTGATGACGGAGAATTACGGGTTGGTTCTCGTTTTGTGACATTTTATTGAGAGTGCGGATGTTATTGCAGGCGGCCCTCACAAAAATGTGGTAAAAAAACTATACGTAGTTAATATGTAAAATGTTATTTGAATGATATAAACATAAATTATAAGCGTCATTTTGAATGAAAATTGTGTATTGTATTCTGGATTTTTTTTTTAGAAGTATAATATTTTATGCTTGAATATTTTGTTTTATTTCATTTTTTCAAAAGCTACCACGAATAGCAATTACAAAAAGAAACTTTTGAATAGTGATAGATAAACGAAATAGGCAATGATGTTATTAAAGTACATAAATATGAATTTTATTTTCTTTCGAATCCCTGACCATAAAAAGTAGTAGTTTTGATATTAAAAATCAAAAAATTGCATCAATGTAATAAAACACATTTGACACATAAAATATGCCTGGGTATACTGTTACTTTCTATTACGCAGTCTCGATTCGCAGGTGAAGTTTATTGCGTGTTGGGTAAAAGGTTATAGTGCACAAAAAACAGGTACCTATTTATAATTATCATAATTTTTTATTTTATTTAGTGCAAAATGTTATTAACTGAAGTTGTTCAGGATTATGAATTAGAGTCGAATACGTAAGTGTGTTCCCTTTTTAAACAGTTCCTTACGTTTTATTTGCATCTAAACTAAACGTGTGTATAAGTTAGTGAACGGACGGTTTAAAAAAATAGTATTATATGCAGATGCTATAGAAGTATAAATAAACCTATTGCCCTATTAGATGTATATGGAGAATGGAAAAACCAAGACATTTAATAATTGTGCTTCATTTTTTAAATAAAATAATAATAATAATATTGATTGAAAATTTGGTACATAATATAACAAAGTAAAACGACGTCAAACATACACAAAATAATTAGCAAGCCTAGAACATATTAAATAGTCATCAAAGCAATAAGGTTCCAACGGCAGTTTCTAATTTCTACCTTGAACAAGCGTTGACAATCAATCCATTTAATATTTACTAGTAATCTATTCTACAATTTGACACACACATGTTCTGGACCTGTTTCAGTGATTTGTAGAAGATGATTGAAATTGCCAGCTCTTGTTGCTCAAGTAGTACTACCTAACTATTAACTAACTACTATTACTTGAAAACTTTAAACCTTCGAAGATGTATAAAGCATGCACAGTAAAGTACCAATTCAAGTTACCAAAATAAGGTATTTTTAATGTTCTGTTATCTACATATTTACCAAGGACCAGATCGAGTTTAATCTATTTTGCAACTGATGATGATGAACTTAGCCAAAAATTTCAAGCTTGTTATATTTTTTGTTTTAAAAAGTATTACTTACGTTTTATTTGTATTAACAATGAGTTTATTTGGACTAAATGAGTTTTTTGCTCGAATGGAAAAATTACTGCTATCGGTTAATAATTGTGCCATGTTCTTGGTGCCAGTTATCATACTTGTCATCTGCATAGTTAAGTATTGTTTGGTCTGGTTGTTGTGAATCAGGAAACATTTCATTTATGAAGATTACAAATTAAAGTGACCCCAAAAGCATTAGTAATCACAATTAGCATTCCAGATTGTTATTAATCCCAAATACTTGCGTTTGCCCATTAAGATATATTTTCAACCATTTTTTCTAAGTTCGTATCTTTCCAGGTTTCGTAGAAGTATATCGGTCTAGACAGTCATAAGCCTTGGTTAGATCCAGAAATATGCCAGGTGCTGCTTCCCTTTTTGCAGCAATATTTTAACAAATTGGAATATTGCGGATTTTATTGAATATTAGAGATATAGTAGCTGCACTGCTGCACAATCGTACCTACGATAGCCTATTTTCTAATTTTGTCCTAGCTCTACACGTCACTGATCGATTCACGTAAATTTTTACACCACCATATTGTTTCTCCTGACGGCCAAGCATAGACGCCAATCTAAAATTTTTAACTCCCAACTGTTTTAGTTCATGTCCTTTTTTCCAATACTAATAGTACATTCCATTCCGGGTGTTCTTCTACCTATTTTTTTAAAACCATCTGGCAATATCAGCCTGGCCTTGCAAGATCCAGTTCTCTTTGGATAGATTCTGACACATCGTTTTAGTAATTACTTTTACTGTACTAAGTCTAATTAATTTCTCAAGAATTGTATATCCGAAAATCCCTTTTCACTACCTCTAATTACGAACATTGGGTTATGGTTAGGAAGTTCTTTTAATTTTGTCTGTTGCGATTCGTTGCAACTTTCAACCACTATTGCTCCACTACTTAAATATACGTTCTTTAAACCGCCATCTATTTCTCTTAAAGTAATTTCCTTTTTTAATAGTTTGACTGTTTGTTTTGGATCTGACACATTATCCACTATGATGACCATTTGTAACTATTTTGATGTTTCCAGTGTTATCTATTCCTTGTTTGTCGATCTACTTTGCAGTTTCCCTGGAAGGTTTGTACGGTTGCAGTATCATACTGCCAGTAGTGGTTTTTTCACTTTCTTGCTCCGTTACTTTACTTTTTTTATTTCCAAGACCGTAAGCCATAATACTAATATTTTTTGCAAATTTTTATCTGCTTTTCTAACTAATGCTCGCTTTTCCTTAGAAAAATCTTATTTATTTATGTGTTCTGATTTATCGCCTTCAATTTCAGCAAAGGGTGGCGTTCGCAATATCTCAGGGCGATCCAAACTGTCTGTATTATTCAATTTTCCCTGACGATTATTACTTCCTTTCGAATAATGATTTTTGTCTGGTACACATATCAGCGGTTGTTTTTGCAGTGTTTTTTTATCGTGTCCTAGTATACTTTTATTTATTTCACTTATGCAATGAAAAATCTTGGGTCAATGGCATTCCTTTTTTCATTAGCTTAAATGATTTAAGACCATCACAATTTTTACTCATCGCATTTTTGGTGTTATTTCCTGCCGACAAACTACAATAAACATAATTTATTGGGGAGGAGAACACTATGAAAAATTCCGAAATTTTCTATGTAGCTGCTTTGAGCTAGTTCGGAAAAAACTGTTTGCGTTTTGCATGCCGTAAATTTACATTACTAATACATTTATCTTCAAAGAATTTGTACAAGTCCACACCAACTTCATCGGTGCAATATTCGACACTACAGTTCTAATGATATTGAAATATTTTTGGTTTAAGATTCCATCCAAATTTTTGGGTAACACAAAAGTGTGAGTTTCTTCTGTCGAACATTCCTTCTTTGGATAATTTATACTCAGTTCAAATAATTATTGCTTAAATGTTTGGATCTTTTTGATATTTTATCAAAATTATTTGACACAATTTGTACGCTGAGGGGGATGGTTGGGTTGCAGAAATTGTAGTGTAATTAACTTATAATTATGAATTTTAATTTTCTTTAAAATTTTTATTTTAAAATTTTATTATTATTTATTTAAAATTTGATTATTATTTAATTTTAATTTTCTAAAAATTTGGATTAGTCCAATATCGTTTACTGTATTGTTTATGGACGTATGAGGATATGGTTAAAAGCATGCTAACACTTTTACGTTTTAATAGAGCTAATGATAAGGTACGTCATGGCTTACTATTAAGAGTTATATTTGCTAAAATTGCATTATTCTGGTTTTTGCTTGGAACTTCTTGCTTGGTTCAAAACAGGCAGGATAACTTAAATTACTTTTAGGGGAAAAATGATATTTTTTTTATTATCGCAAAAAAACACAATGAACCTAGAACCTAGAAGCAGTTCAGAACAACAATCTCTTCTCAGCATATGTAAGTATTTCACTTAATATTCTCAAATTCGCTTACATAAGTGATTATATAAGGTTATATTGAAAATTATAAATTATAAAGGAAAATGAAAGTGAATAACAGTTTTGGAAAGTACCATTTTCAGGTTTACCGATCTGCGCAGAAAACAAAAGCAGTCTTGTGCAAGTAGTATTTCAATCCTGTGATCCTTTAACCACGGCAAAAAGTCACATTGCCGGTATTGATCATTTTAGCTAAGTTTCTCGGACAATTGTTAAACTATTCGCAACATTCGATTCGACTCAAAAAAATCAATTCGCTTAATACCGCTTCAACCTTATTCCCATACATTCCTTGGCACTCGCAGCAACAGGTGCGTGAGTACCACTCTCTAAATCGCAGTACCATTACATGATTATTTATTAAGACCATACGTCTTCCTACGTACGCATGAAGTTTCATCCGTTCTGAAATCGATCAAACATAATTGCGCTGAACAATTTTGTTCCTTTAAGTCAGTCACTTTGAATTATAACAACGACAATAACAAAGAGACATTTGTCTCGAGGTTCGGACGTTTTGCTCGGGGCAAATTGGGAACCGTTAACGACGTAGGTGCAGCCGCCGCTGGCGTTGTGTTCTAGTCGTCATTTGGATCCCACGCTGTCCTTTGGTCAGCGACCGTCACTTCCTTGGGCCGATGCGGACAAGAAAATGACCAACTAGGGCGCGTCTCTTCCGCTAGCTTCCTGTTACAGACAATGTCGACGCTACTGACATAATTTTGTACAGGGTGCACTCGTGTATCTCAGAATAGGACTTCATATTAAAAAATACGAGAAATTAAACCAATCAAATTTTTTTTATGATACCTAAGAACCTATCAATTGTTCGCCAGACCTTTCCGTTTTATAGAACCTTTATAGCACTTAAATAGAGAATGTTATGAAGGTAACGGTGACCAAATTTTAGTCCAATGCAAAACATTTAGTTCCCGTATAATTTGTAACTTAGCGTTTGTCGCTACCTTTATAATTTTTTTGTTTTTGTTACCGCTATAAAACCTACCTACAGTTATTATAAACACCAAACAAAAAACCTAAAACTGACGCGTCCTCATAAAATTTCTTTTTGCAATTAATCGCATATTTTTGAAAAAAGTTTCAGAAATATTTATTAATTTTTTATGAAGGCATTTATGTCAATTCGTAAAAAAATAACAATAGTTTTATAAGTTATCAAAAAGGTTCATTTATAAAAACTGAAGGTAACCGGGAAACTAATTGAAAACTATTATTTTGCAAATGTTAATTAGGTAATTATAACCTCAGTTGTTTATTAATTTGTTCTTGATAGAAGTGTGCCTATTTTTTATAAACAGCGAGATAAAGTATAGAATTGAACTAGGAAATAAAATTCTACAAACGAAGAAAGTGATAACCGCACTGTCTTTAATGGTGGCTCAAAGCGCATGGGTGTAGGTTTCATAGTAGTAGTTTCATAGTAGTTGCAGCTTATAAAGAACCTGAAGTGTCCAACACAAAGGTTTAATACATAAAAGAAACGTTTTGGATGCAATAATATAAAAATTAAAGTATTTATTGGACATGTTACAAAATTTGAAACACCAATAGCTTTTTTTATTGTATGAAAACTGTTATAAAAGCTAAGGTTTCTTATATATAAATATCCTTTACCTTGTAATAAATTCTTAAGCTGCGAAAATGGTAGTTAGTAAGTTATAAAAGATAAGTGGATTAAATAACGCCTTGAAACCACTTTCCAGCTAATGAATCAGTTATATTAATATTAAATTCGTGAGCGGACATGCGTCATAGAAAAGGTAATGGCAAAAATTTATAATGTTTTTTTCATTTGATAACCGGTAGATACACATTTTTCGGATTTCAAATCTTTCCTGTCCTGACTGGATATCGCTTACGTTCCGCTTAAGCTGCTTCTTTAGAGCGCTGTGCTGCCTGCCTTCAAAGAAACTTCCCCATGCTGCTGTAATACTATTTACAAAACTTCTGGATTCCTCCTGCATCGGTTTTTGTTGAGTCGAACTTGTTAACGCTTCGCCAATCACCCTGTTGGTTTCTTCAGAGCTTAACTGAAACTATTCTGTATACACTTTAAAAAATGTAGTAAATATTAATAAAACATTAACCATTTTATTCAAAATTTCAATTAAATATGAAAAATACTTTTAGGGTAACCTTTATAGTAGATAATTGAACTTTTTCAGTGGAAAGTGATATTATAAATTTGACGTATTCAATGCGTTCAAGTTTTTAAAGCGTCTCGGGGCCTGAAGGACCCTGAATATATCATCTCTTTATTGAATCATCATCATCATCATGTATAGCTGTTAGATATTATAGAGGCCTAAAAATTGTGACACCTGATGCAGGCTGCAAAAAAGTTTACGTATACAAGGGAATGATTTTCCGCGCGTGCCTATAAATTCCATATACTAACGCGCATTTTGCGCCATTTCATTTCCAAGCAGGAATCTCCACACATCAAATAAATATTGGAAACTATCGAATTAACGAACCTAGCTCTCACATAAATTGATGAATGACGCAAAGTCTTATTGGTTGAAAGATAGATTTGAAATGACCTTATTGGTTGAAAGGGAATTTTGAAATAAAAATATATTTTGATGTTGGCTTTAAAGAACAGTACAAGTATTATCAGCGTAGGCAAGGCATTTACATGGCAATATCATCCAATTTTGGCAGAAGGAACTGGGCCATCAGGTTGAGGAATCGAGCACCAGTGAGCCACTGCTTGACCAACCTCAATTTCACAAAAGCATGGTACCATGTTACCTGCAGTCCAAAATCTTTACCCATATTAGTTCTTAACAAAGCTATCAAAATCCGTCAAATATGATGATTTTGTTAGAAATATTAACAGACAATTGTTCATGTCGAATACTCCCGTCGCTGAACATGGTCAAATCAATCTGAGATTTTTTATAATAATATCAGACACCGCGTTGGTATTTACATTGGTTTTCAATCACCAGTTCGCTTGGCATCTAAAAATGATTAGTTTCCTCGAATTTTTCAATTAATTTCACTTTTAATGAATTTAAAATACTATTCCGACTATATCCTGCATAAAATTCTCGGATTGTGGCCGTTAAACTTTCATTATGTTTCAAATATAGACCAATAATAAAAGCACGTTGTTTTGTCATGTAACGCTCCATTCTTACTACCTAACTCCATGCTCTGTGCTATCAAATTGTTCCTATTTCGAACAATTTAAACTGTTCAATCAAATATTGCGTTGATTTTGGTAAACGTTTACCTACATGTACTTAATTTGGCAAAAACCATCAGCATGCTGGTTTTTCAGTTGCAGGAGTTTAACAACGATCAGATGGAATATTAGTTGGTCGATTCTGATTTAAAATTATAGTTCGAATTTCTATAATATTCAGCACACTCAGACCAGGACGTGAAATATATTTGTTTATGCGCTTTTCTTTCTGTAAGCGTCAATTTTTCTTCTGATTGTTCACATTTAGACAAAACCATTTGACTTAGGTAGATACATACCAGGTTTATAGGCTTATTTATTATTACTATCTTTTCAAAATTTCACTGGCTGTTATGGGATCTGCTAAGATATATTATGATTAAAATAAAAAGTCTTTCTTCATTTAAACTGGACAATGTGTGACATAAAAATTTACTACGAATATAGATCGAATTTTCACCAGTTTATAATGAGATTTTTAGCATAGGTTCGGAGACAATGAACTAGTCAGGTACCGTTCTTTTTTTGTTCCCAGCATGCGGCCAGTTCTTTAGAACAGATAACTTCCACAACGGCCCCCCATAACGCACTACTGTTTAATTATAATGTATCGCATGGCAATAATGCTCATTGGCGTACCGAAGTGAAGGGAAACTGTCAGCTTGACATCGATTCGTATGACTGTGGTATGGTTTGTACTACCAATTTTTAGAAATGATATGTTAAGTAATATTTAAAAAAAATTATATAAATAAATCATTATTACTATATTATAAATAATGTAATTATAAAAATAGTATTTTTATATTACAGGTGCATTCTTAGATAAGATGACACTGTACAGATGAGAAAATTTTAATTAAACATGGTGGGTTTATTGGTATAATTACGAAAAAGGTAGTACCCACACCCGTCCTGCCAAAAAATAGCGGTGTGCTTTTACCGTCTAACCTTGGCATGCCAGCTTTAATGTAATTCAAATCTATTATAATAGAATTGTAATATATAAAAATTCAGTACTTTGGGGATTTTTATTAAATTTATTAATAAATAAAGATTACAAGTTCTGTTTTTTTTTATTAAGAGTAATCATTTGTTTTCGCATAATAAAAAGGCAAGTTTTTACGGGTTTTACATGTTTGGGTATTTTTAGAACGAATTCAACATGTATTCGACAAAAAAAGGATATGCATCTAAGGAAATTATCAAATTCTTGAAACGAATGAATGGATGAAAATATGTTTTTAATTTTTTCTTGAACCTTATACTAAACTGAATTCGCACAATGGCCTTTCATATAAAATTTTGCTTCGTTTTCGAAAACAAAAATAAATAACAAAAAAAAGATAAGAAATTGTAAATTCATATACACATCTTCCTTTATAACAATAATATTTTATTTTAAAATCATAAAAGGTCACACTTCTTAACCTATTTTGTCATAACACGCCTCTAGGATTTTAATAGTACTGCTATTTATCTGGCTTAGCAACTGGATTATGGGCGATTTTATGAATTTACCTAGTTTAAATGAGATATAAAATAAATACTCATGTAACAAATATCCGTCGCCTTCTAGGGAAGTGTATGCCACAAAACGTAATTAAATAAATCTATCTTGCAGATTGGTATTTTTGGTATTGGTAGTTTTCAATATGTTTTTAAGAAGTCACGTGTAGTTCCCATATGCTTCAAAAATGTGCTGTGGATGTCATATACTAGAGATTTTCTTGCTTGTTCCAGTAATATGAAAAAAATGTGTGCCTGCTCAAGAAGCATCTTTGAAATAAGGGCTCACATCGTTTTAGAACTGGTGTTTTAGTATCTCGGTTATCAACTAAGCAATTTGAACATATTAGCTTCTGATTTTTATTATGCTGTTTTTGCTATAGCTATAATTTATTGAGTTATGTAGATACCTTTTTCTTTCGTTCTTTTGCTAGACGTATTTTTTTTAATAAAACGCAACATATAAAAACACTACTTTTAAATAGTGAATTAAGCAACTTTTTTCAAGTTGGTGTTCTTACTCATCTTCAGACATATAGATGAGTAAAAAACTTCTACTGAAATATGTTGCCGCAAGGAGTTTTTTACAGCTCTATAGTTGGAGAATGAGTTAATCTTGATAATTTTAATCAATGCTAAACGGTATCAAAGCAGTAATTAAAGCCAAAGGAGAAGATACACTCAGTAATATATTACGTTTTCTGTTATGCTTATCACTGTGAATTTAATATGTTATTGTTTAACCTATGTTTTTAAAATTTTCAAACGAGGAAATGCGATACTATGAGATTGATATTCTTCTTAAGTAGTCATTTTGCAAAAACTTTAATGTCAAATTTGTGTATTCACACTACAAATTTTTAGTAGTTATAGTTTAAGATCCGAGCTATGATCGACCTTCACCATAGTATCAACCGGATGAAAATCACATTTTACCAAATAAAATAAGTTTCTGAACTTTACTTGATATGGCAACAGAAATGTTCCAGATTATTTTTAATTAAAATTAAAGAAATATATAATTTCTTTAAATTTCACCAATGCGCCTACCAAACGAAACTGAGCCCAGTATATGCAATATGCAACACCACAGTAGCTTACTTTTTTTAAGTTCGGTCAAATAGGTTAATGTCAACCAATCCGGACTAGTCTTAAAATAAAAAGTTGCTTCAAAAAATTTTGGTCTAGAATAATTAATTTACTACACAGCAGGGTTTTGAATATATACATTCTGTTTGTAAACACGTTGTTTATTGTTTCCAAAATTGAAAATGATGAAGAAAAAGTGTCTTGTAAACATTGTTCTTTAAATTTAGCATTTCGAGGATTAAGAGGTCTGCAATTTGTTACGATAAAATAACTGTTTTCAAAAAATTACACTGAGGATTGTGTTGCATTTGTTAAAAATTTTGAAGTAAGTATTCAAATCAGAATTTTTTTTCTCCACTACTTTTGACGAAAGTAAATCCAAACTCTGAAATAGAGAGAGGCTTTGGTACAATTTTTAGAAATCTATTGGGAGAACTATTTGTGGAACATAATAAATAACAAATAACAAAAAAAACATTACTATTATTATCAAACTCAACAAAATGGTTTTTCACGCTTACATAGCAGCACCAGGATCTAAAATTTTACTTGGTAACCTGCATAAAATGAAAAACTTTGAAAGTTGGCTTGTAACTTCGCTAATTAAAAAACGGAATAGCATTTATCTTAATTGCATGAATTGTACGGGATTTGACATCAAAATTGAGACTTGATATATGCCTAGATCTACCTGCTTTTGATGCTTACACTGGTTCCGAGCACACTGCAGCTTTTTATAACAAAGGAAAAGTAAAACCTTTCAAGCTATTTTCGAAGAACCAAACATACCAAAAATGTTTTGCTTCATTAATATATGAAGAAGAAATAGTTGTAATTGAAGAATTCACTGTGGCTGTGTATGCTATTAAAAATTGTAACTAAGTTAATGACGCCAGATATCAAATATGTGTTAAAAAAAAATCTGCAAAAGAATTTAACGAAGATTTTCTAAAAAGAGGTAGAAATTTTAATTCAAACTCTATAACGCCCTGCCGGATATGCTCTTGGTTTTATGTTAAGTCAAAATGAGCCTCTTGAAGTTAGCTTTCCATTTAATTCGCTTGCTCATCGACCAATAACTGTTATCTCAAAATAACGGATTGCTGTTATCTTTAACGAAGATTTTCTTTCCATCATAGCGGTGCTGATCATTACCAGTGGGAGAAGGTCAAAATGCGTGACTACGCCTATGGGGTCCGGGGAAATCTTTGACTCTGGTCGTTTCCTATAAAGTCAAACTAATTACTACAAAGGTGTCGGAATTGCGTTTCAATAAAAAACGAAAAGAATAAGAGTGTATGTGTGTGGACGAACATCAATCATCCACGCTTAAAAACGCGGGCAGTTCATCAAGCGATACAATAATAATGAAATTCGTATAATAAAAATCGTTATTATTTATGATTCGGGCGACAAGGAACGATTCAAAGCGGCGCTTCTTAATTTGAAATATTCTAATTAGATTTGTCTTTGAACGGCAGGTTCCAACGCGGCTGAACAACAATGATAATTAAAGTTTGAAAATTTGCATATAAATACGTCCCGAGTATCCCTCGTGTAGCTTCTGCCACTATGCTAAATAATATTGCCATAGCATTTCGTTTCTTTCTTCATTTGTATTGCGACAAAATTGTTTTGTGAATGGAGTACGTTTCATGAGGAGTAGCACTTCTTAGGAGTGCTGTACTTTGATGAAAAATCTAGCTCTGAAAACAACTGTTGAACGACCGCTCATAATTTTGTAGGCACACTTCTGCGTTTCTCCTGCGTCGAGTACTGATTCTGTCTCGCTGACGTTTCGCCAAACATTCTGATGGCTTGTTTAGAGCGCTGTCTGAAACTGTCAGGAGACGCAGGAGAAATCTTGAAAAAGTGTACGTACAAGTTTCACAGATGTTACTGAAATTTAGATTAATCAAGACTTTCATTTACTTTAGGTTCCAAAGGTACCTCTAATACACTCTAGTAAGTCTTATAGGTGATAAGGATAGGATAACTAAAAGTTACTAAATACAAACATTTACACATACTTCGTCTAAGTGCTCAATTATCTCTCTCAATTAGTGTGTGTGTTTATAGCCGTATTATAGCCATTTTTGATAATATTAAGAGATTTCTGAGACCATTTTTTGAATTGTATTGTCATTAGTGTGTGACTTTGTGGCATGTTGAAAAGATCAGAGCACTGGAAATTTTGAGTCCGTTGCTCGACAAAACTAAACCTTTGTACAAATGAAATCACCAGAAAATAAGACGATTCGAGGACCCTGATTAAAAGTTTATTTGATCCAAACTATATAGAATTTCGGCTATCTAAGTAAATCTATCTAGCTATCTAACTGAAATTAGTAAATCCAACCTCAATTTTTTTTTGTTTGCCAATACCATAAAATGAATACGGAGATGGGGTTTTTAGAGGATTTCCTCACATAATTGGATAATTTTATCAGAGAACTACTTTAATGCAATGAACAAACACTTAGCATATTTACTGTGTTTAGACCTAGATCTTTAAAACCTAATGAGCTCGTGGGAAAAATTTGAAGGGGTTGTGCAATTCTTGCTAACCAGCCAACCAAAACTAACCCAAACATTTTATTCGTGACAAACTTCGAGCTTGCACTGTATCAGATCATTTTGAATTTCTTTCGAAGTACCCTTAAATATCGGACAATTTTTTAGCTGCTCACTTAGAGATGTATCTAATTCTGCCGAAAAAATATTCTAGTTTCGCTCTCATCATGTCTCCGGAGAGCCAATTCAAAAACCCCGTAAAATTTAACACAATTAATAATTTTTAATGAAATATATCTTATTCTTTTACGCATTTTCATTTTATTTCTGTATATTTACCCAATGAACAGAATCTAATTAAGACCTAATATTGGTTGTCTCTAATAACGAAAATTCCGTACACTTATGAACTTAAATGTTCTAGAACGGTGACCCTTATTTTCGTGCAAGCTGCATCGCCACCCAAAAAGTAGGCAGGCAAAACAATATAGAGCATTATTTTAGTTAC
Source organism: Cylas formicarius (assembly GCF_029955315.1). Taxonomy (NCBI): domain Eukaryota; kingdom Metazoa; phylum Arthropoda; class Insecta; order Coleoptera; family Brentidae; genus Cylas; species Cylas formicarius. The sequence continues at coordinate 16,206,887 of NW_026844214.1, read as the reverse complement.
TTCCACAAATCCGCCGGCGCGATTATAGGTTGGTTATTCCACTGGCAGATTTTACCTACGCATTCAGCGACATTTCCATTCCAGTTTTTTGTCATCATGATGATACGAATGGGAAATATGAATTTTATTGACGTGCACTCACCGGAGAAGTGGCTCTAATCATGGTATTAACATCCATAACAGAATAATCTGTATTTTCGTTTTTTTTTTTTGAGTTTAAAGTGCTGCTTTCATTTTCCTTATAGATTTCTGTATTTTTGGAAATAGTCAAAGAGGTTGATTTTGTTAATTCGCTTAAAATTATATAAAAATACTGACGATAAGTATTCCACATGGGATTTAAATTGTCAGAATTTTGTCCAGACTTAATATCCAGATTTAATAAATTTTGTAGCAATTGATGCTTGGGTATCTTTCTAGTATCAAGCATAATTGGGAACTCTACAATATAAAATGATAAAGCTCAGACATTTGTTGGACCTTTTTAATGGATTTATGATTAAATGCAAAAAATATAATAAATACAGTTAATAAATGCCGACAAGTGAGAAATTACATTTTAATTTCAAGATTCGAAACAAAAAAATGCAACTTCGATTTGTGTGTTTCGAACTGTCGGCTTTAGTGTCTCTCGTGTATTCACTAGTTATTCCAACTTTAGGGCCAGATATAAAATCGAATACATTCCATTAAATTTAGCAATTGGAAAAATTATACCAAACTATTGGCGTCAGCTTTTAAATTATTCAGGATGTGCATAATTTAAATCTAAGATTTAGATTTCTTATATCTCCTCCTTACCTACTTTATGGGGTTAGAACCTTGATCTTCTTTTCAATTGTTTCGCGAAATATTTCGAACGTATCCATTTATTATTTACTTATTTACCACATATCCATCAACCCCAAAATGTTGGTGTTTTTAATCTTTCCCTACATAGTTATACATGATTAGGAATTAAAAATTAAACAAGATGAATGAATGAAATGAAACAACTAATGATCCTATTATTGTAGGGTACAGAAAAGACTAAGCCCGACGGTAGTAGCAGAGAAGACTTCGAAATTTTCCTACATGTCAACTTGTTAAAAGATACAATTTAGAAATATCCTTGAGGGAAATATTTTCGGTAAAAGAAGTCGTAACAAAATTAATCACCAAGAAACAAGAAAAACGACGGGAATTGAAATCTCTCACAGAAGTCAGGGCTAACTGGAAATTTCAATTCTTTCAATTCTTCAGAAGTTTTATCTAGAATAGCGCTAGACTTTTTAAGCCTCTTCCCTTGTTTATATGTTTATATCTTTTTAAGAGTGGTTTATTGCACTGTGAATATTGAAAGCTGTATAAAACTTTAAATTGTGGCAGTTAGAATAACTATCAACTCCAGGAGCTTCTCGTCACAGCTTTCCATCGTCGCTGTGGAATTACCGATAACTTCTCAAAGTCAATACATGACACGCCGAAAATCATCTTCGAGGGCACTCGAGCGGTCCCGATGACTTTACGGTTTCTGGTCCCGCACGCAATCGAAAAAGGCCACAATTAATGAAACTCTCGTACGAAAAGATAAAAACAAAAGGATAAAATTACGTGGCATGTGAACCGCACAATATACGAGTAGTAGAGATGCGAACACAAAGGAGGGCTCTATCGACGATGCGATGGAACGAAATAAAAACGCGAACAGTAGTTGAAGTGGTAGGCATGGGAAAACGCTCTCTACTCTCTTTCTCTCTCTCGCTCTCACTCGGTTTCACATTCTTTTGTTATCTTGATGCGTCATTCGCGGTAACGATCGCGTCGACGACTTTTTGTACAGCTAGAGATTTTTTTTTATTGCCGATGTCTAAATTCGCTGAGTATACTAATGTACCGCGTGTCAAATAAGATTAGACAGTTTATCGTTTACTTTTTTGCAGAAGATATCAGATAAAAATTTATTAGAGATTCAGAGATTTGTTGATAAGAAAGGGGGAGGCTCCTAAATGTCTAATTTTATCACCAAGATTTAAATACTACGGTATAATTTTGACATCGTAATCGGAAAGTATATTAAATTTGCAAGAAAAAATGTCAAAACCGCACTTCTAATGTTAGTTTATTTCAGATATTTTTTATATTTACTTAAAAGTGAAATAAACTGAACGGCAGATGAAATGAGACACCTAAGAAATTGTCTAATTTGCCTAGCTATAAATTCGGTATATTTTTGCTGATGTTAGTGTTTAGGCCCATAGTATCAGTATATAAGGCAATGAAAATTATTCGCAAGTACAAACACATAAAAAATACGCGCAATTGATGTATATCATATCTATCTTGCAACACGGCTTGTTCAGGATATGATAAAACGCATATTTTAAAACACCTAATAAAAAATATAAAAATAAGCAATCCAAACAAATTTTTGCTCAAATTTGACAAAAAATTAATATAATAATAAAGTCCAACACTCAAAATGTAACTCATCCTGAAATTTGATATTGAAAACCCATATTCGGCAAAATTTATGTATTTTAATATCACTTAAGGTTGCGCAACCTTAAATGTACTCTAAACTCTAAAATTATTCTCTCTACGGACTCCCTAATATCCAGAAACCAGGATTACATCTTCGACCTATTGTCTGCGTCATTGGTTCTCCAACATATTCTCTAGCAAAATATCTAGCTTCTATATTAAAACTGATATTTTCGTACTTCATTTCACTGTTCTCCTTTCTTACATTCAAAACATCACTGACCACATATCAAAAATTCTTAAGAAATATCACAAAACCAGATTTACCACTTGTCCAAAAATTTCTTCACATCTTCGATCCGTCAAAGACAAAATTCCATTTGAGATGCCAGGAGTTTACAGCATTCCATGCATATGCGGCAAAGAATACATCAGAGAGACGGGACGAAAAATCTCACTAGCAGTTGCAAAAGCCAATCATGGAACCGGACATAAAATTTTATTCAATAAAACTAAAATTCTTGCATGTAAATCTATAAGCAACGATACAAACCGCGACTCAGGTGTTTACCTTTCACCAATATGGAAATCAGTTATCCGAGACCGTTGTTTATGTTCCTCATTTAGCTCCGCCTCCCTCAAGCAATATATAAGCAGGTACTGAGTATTAAGTTTTAGCTAAGCTGTAAAGAAGCCAAGATGATTTGTGAAACCTTAGCAAGTTCCAGAAGTTTTGTAAATAGCAATATCACTCTTCAGTTTTAATTAAATAGTCGGAGGACACTTGGTAGAAAACAAATGTAAAAAAGTTTATGTATCTTTTGCATCACAAAAAAAGGTAGTCTTTAAGGCAAATAGGTTGCTATTAGAGTTTTCTTAGTAAAAAGTATTTCTTCGAATTTTACAGAATGTTTTCGAATTTTATAATTAGCCCTTGTATATTTTAGGCTCAAGCCAAATGATAATGTCAACTACTCTTTTAGTGTTATAAACATATGAGACAAACAAATTGCTAATGTATATAATATAATGGTTACTTTGTTCGTAGCCTTCATCATAGAATATAAATTTTAGATATTTGATAAATGAACGGTAATCAACCGCTATAATCTGATATTAGTAAACCGAGAATAAGCATGACCTACACCGACTTATGGACAAATTTAACTTTCTGAAAAAATACAAATAACAAATAGCTTAATGTTGACCAAGCATTTAATTTTTTTTAAATGCAGTAGCAAATGTGAGGGATTTGTTGATAAGGTGATGTTATATTGGTGTCTAAATAATCATGACTAACAGGGCATTTAGACCTGATATGTAATGAAGCTTTTTACTTAAAAATAATACAATGAAGCAATCATCATCCCTCGTGATTGTGGCTGTAAAAACATTTTTTACTTTTTTGGAGTTTTATTGAAGAATTATAAATTTTAATACGAAAGTTGCATGAAAGGACTGCATCGAATGAAAATAATTACGCTTATATATCAACATAGTGCAAGCTGTTGTGAAAGAAGAAGATAAATTCGATAAATTGAAGACCCATTTATACTTAAATTAAAATTATTGATTGATTTTTAAGTGAAATGGTTTTTGTATTTGCAATTATCGAGGGATCATGACGTCAGCTCCTTTACCCAGGATCGCGAGCCACTTCGGACGTTTCCAGTATTTTAGTGATGAAGTTTAGAAGCGATTGCAAATTTTCGAAGAACCGAAAAAGAACGCTAGTTTTACAGGTTCAAATTTTAGAAAGCGACCGCCATTTTATAACTGGAAAACCCATCAAACGTTTTATTATAGTATTTAGAATAAATGTTATATTCATTTATATCATTTTGCTAAATAATAAAATCTTAATTGGTCTTAAATATTCCTTTTCGCAAGTGCTTAGCAAAGTAGGCAGTTTATTCTGTTGTGCTGTTGACGAAAGGCTTTCTCAATGGCTTCTGAGACAGAGACTTCGTCAAAAGAAGAGATTGTGCTTCTTGTCTTTGTATGACTATGATAAATAGAGGAACAAGTTATTTCTTTAACTGATATTTTTTAAATTCATATTTCTTTTTCGGGTTGCCGGCTGACTGAGAGTCCGTAAAAAGATTTATTTGACAAAAGTGTAGATGTGTTACATAAAAATCTTCAACCCTGTGATAAACATTTTGAAGTACATACATATCTAAAGATGGGATACATAAATATTTGTTTGACCAGGCCTCTCCTACAATTTTTATAGTACCAGTAAGAATATATATATATATATATATATATATATATATATATATATATATATATATATATATATATATATATATATATATATATATATAATGTATGACCTAATGTGCATTTTTTAATAAAATCTCCTGCGTGGGCTGTAACTTTTTTTCTTATTTGAATTATACTGTACACAAATTGACATTTGCTCTAGCCGTTTCCGTATTATTCATATTGCAATGAATTTACATTATCTAGATATACACTGTCCTAGTTATAGGATATAAATTAACAAGTATGGTATATTCCAAAATAGGAAAATACACACTTTTGAAATTTAATAATATTCATTCCTATTTTTTATTTATTTTATGGAAATAAAAATATCTTTATGTTCTGGGTTTTAACCTGCTCATTTGCAGTTGTTATATAAATATATGTGGCGATGGTTAAGAACGCAGATTCAAAAAATGTGTAAATTATTATCTCAAATTTTTGTGAAATTTCCATTGTTCGGAATATTACTTTCGTCCTCCAAAAAATATGATTTTTTACTGGAGTATTCTGCTATGATAACATATTATTTTCTGTTGACTTGGTATTCCACATTCGATTGTTTTAAGATGTGAGATATTTTATTAAGAGTTTAAAGTAATATAATTTCTCCCCTGCACCGCCACTGTCATTGTTATTTGCTTTATTGTAGCCCATCAAAATAGTGCAAATTTTGTAGCTGTTATGGGGCACTGGACAGTAGCTTGCTTATATTTTTACTTGGTTTTTAAGAAATGGCGATAGTCCTTCAGAATGGAAGGATGCGAATATAATTAATATACATTAAAAAGGAATAGGTACCATAAAATTACAGATGGCTAAGTGTGACTAATTGTCTTAGAAACAGAATAGAAAAAGAGAGTATCGAGCAACAAAGCGATTTCTGCGCTGCCCGCTCATGTAGGATAATATATTTGTGCTTGCTGCAACTTTTAGAAAAATGGATGGCTAGCAATCTCGAAACTCACCTTGTCTTTGTAGACTTAAGAGCCTATGACAGCCTTAGCAAACTATGACCCGCACTAAAAGATAATGGTGCCAGTCATATTAAAGTAGTTTAAAGACTGTATTCGATTATGTCAAGCAATATTAAAGTTGGTTTCCCAATTACACCTATACCTCGAACTCTATTTAAAACATTCTTAAATTCCACACTTAGATGCTGGAGACGCATGTGCCGTAGTAAGGGAATAGAAATAGACAGAGAGGAACCCTTTATATTACATTTCTGGGACAACCAAGTTATTCTCGCTGAGGATGGAGACGATGTTTATTACATGCTTAGAAAGCTCCACGAAGAGTACGACAAATGGGGCTTAAGCATAAACACTGAAAAAAAAACAGAATATATTGAATGTTGTCTTTGACGGACCGAAGATGTTGAGAGATTTTTGGACAAGTGGTAAATCTGGTTTTGACGTTATACTCCTTTAGAACTTTTAATATGTGGTCAGTGATGTTTTGAATGTAAGGAAGAACCACAGTTGCAAGTGTAGGATTGCTTTCGGCCTCATTGCTAATGGAAGGTAGTGGTGAAGTGTATTTTTTGATGGAACGCTTAATATCTTTAATGTGGAAACTATTAGAGAGAAGAGCAGAGGTAAGGTGTTTTAATTCTGTTTTCAGTGACTCGGGCCGAGATAGTTTTACGGCTCTGAAAAATTAGTTCTTTCAAAAGGTTCCAACTTCGTCCTTGGCCCACGTATTATCCCAAAAGAGAAAATCATTTCAAATGTCGAGTACATCCTAAACAAACTGCTATCTCAAACAGCTAATGAAATTCGATTTGAGACCGCAAAAATTCCTAAAAAATCATAACCTCCTAAATCCAATATTGCAAAGCATGAACACATTGCCCTAAAATAAAGGAAATATATAAAGATAGATAAAGATAAAGGAAATTCTACGGTGGTCATGGACACAAATGAATATCACGAAAAGATACAAGATATTCTTATAGACGGATCATGTCAACTTAAAAAAGATCGTACGTCATCTATGGATCGCAACCTTAGATCTGTTATTAAGGATTCTTCTCTATCAGACTCCGTCAAAAAAATCTGTGACCCTCATGATTCTAAAATTCCTCGTCCCTACGAACTCTCGAAGATCCACAAACCAGTATTACCTCTTTGACCTATTGTCAGCACCATTGGTCCTCCAACATATTCTCTATCAAATTATCTAGCCTATTTATTATAACCCCTTACAGGGAACACTGATAGATTCGTACAGAATTCCTTTCACCTCATTGAATAATTAAAAATCATTACATTAGATACACAAGATATTCTAGTTAGTTTCACCGTAGAATCCCTCCTTAACAAAGTTCCTATTCCTGAAACTGTCAACACCAAACTCGCCTTAATCGAAAAATGCTTGTCTGGAACATATTTTTTCTACTCCTGTCTGTAAAACACCTAATTACGCCCCGATCTAGCGTGCGGGAAGCGTCACTTTACCACATCAGTTTCGTTTCCCACGAATCCGAGCCACTTCGGACATTTCCGGGATTTTACCGCATAGGTTTGGGAGCAATCGGATGTTTTCAAAGATTTTTCCCACGCTTTGAATTTTGACGTTGGTCAATTCTGACAGCCATGTCAGTGAATGTATTCGTATTGCTTTGCGAAAATGTAAGCAAAAACTAACGGTCGTAGAAAAAGTATAGTATGCAACACGTTCGGTAAACTTTTTAACTCACTCGTTTACACTCGCCCCGCTCGTGTCAAATAAACTCGTGAGTCAAATGCCGTTTACCGCACTTGTTGCATAATATACTATTACTTATAAAGGTCAAATTCTTGAACAAACGTCGGGAACAGCTATGGGTTCTCCACTATCACCAGTCATCGAGAATATATTTATGGAAGCCTTTAAGAGAATGACGACTGTTGAGCTGTTGCCGAACACAATCACGAAACAGGACATAAAAAATTATTGGATAAAACTAAAATTCTTGCATGTAATCAATTCTTCTACAAACGAAAAATCCGAGAGTCTATGGAAATCTCGTGACTCAGGTCTTTATCTGTCACCAATATGGGAATCAGTCATCCGAGACGGTGTTTATGCCCCTCATTTAGCTCCTCCCCTCTTAAACAATATATAAGCAGGTACAGAGTGAAATGCCAGCCAGTTTCAGTCAATCCCTGAAGAAGCTAACAGGATGATTGGCGAAACTTCAGCAAGTTCGACTCAGCAAAAACCGACCCAGGAGGAATCCAGAAGTTTTGTAAAAAGTATTACAGTAGACTGTGGAAGTTTCTTTGAATAAAAAAAGAAAAAATAAATCTTCAGTTACCAAGAGAGCAAGTGAGTGGAGAGAGCGGAGAGTAAGATGGCCCGAAAAAAATGGAGAAATATCGTTAAAAAATGTATACGATGTAATTGTAACTGAACAAAAAACTCTAGTTATCGAGATTCACTAAGTTAAAACAGAGGACAAGAACAATCTTAACGGTAATTCAAGAAAATATTGAATCACTGAAACAGGAGAACGTACAGGAGGGGATCAAAAGTATTGAAGTCCAGGTGAAAAAGGAAAATCTGGTTTTCTACGGACTGGCGGAAAATAACTTTCCCCCGCAGGAAAATTGCGTCATAGAAGTTGTCACAAATAAATTGGGAATTTCAAAAATCACGCCTGATTTTATTAAAACTATCTGCCTTTAAACAGAAGGTCTTTAAAAAGAAGGAAATTCTTAGTAAGAGGACAACACTTAAGGAAAGCAAGATTTACTTCAGGTTCTATCAAAAGAGGTGCTGTATCAGATAAAAACTCGCCTCCAAATCATAAATGACGAAAGGCTCGAGAACTGTCAGAAGGTATAAAATTAAACGCTAATATTAAATACTTTTTCCAAAACTTCTGGATTCCTCCTGCGTCGGTTTTTGCTGAGTCGAACTTGCTACCGTTTCGCCAATCATCCTGTTGATTTCTTCAGCTCTGACGTATTACTACTACTAAACCTAATATTGAAATCGATGGTATGGCCTACAGCTATGAGGAAATCATAGATAAAAAGAAATTATCACCCCAGTTTTTGGACGACACCAGTTGTCCTCTACGAAAAAGGGCAAATAGTGCACCATCTACAGTAACACCGAAAGGGACAGCGAGAAAATCGGATACAACTGAAGATCAGCAATCGCTGAAACTTATAAAGAGAAAACTTAGAACTCTTTAACTCAGCTGGGGCAGAGGGCGGCGGAGAAACTGAAGAAAGGCAGGAGCAAGACGGACGTGCTCAAAGAAAGGACTCAAGAAAGGACAAGATTTGCCATCAAAGAATCTACGAAACCCGCCAGGTGTCACAACAGAAAAAGTAAAGTAAAAAATGTTTTTTGTTTTTTTTTCCTTTACGTCATTGGTGGCATAGTTTTTGTTTCTATTATTTGTTATTATTTGAGTACCAATAGGATTTCTATTTATTTTAATTTTTGTCGATACTCAAACTATTCCCAAATTGTACCACTTTGAGGTTCAGTCGGTTACATATGTATATTTTGAAAAATATTTTGGTCTCAATCTGCTGCACAAAAATGAAAAAATTGTCAGTTGCATTTTTCAATGTCGGCTCTCTAGTAGCCCATTTTATAGATATCAAACACAGTTTGATGCATTTTGTATGTCAGAGACTCTACTGATTCACCGCGTATCTAATTTGTCTGTTAAAATACCAGGCTACACACTAACACGAAAAGATCGACAAGCGATTGGTGACAGAAAGTTTATGGGGAGAAGTGTGGGAATATATATAAGCTTTGACATTTTAGATACCATTTCAAATAACAGCATGGAACCAATTTGGAATAAAATAAAAATGCTTTTTTAGTTTGTAAGTTAGGTATGAATTAGGGATAAAGCTTGAACAATTTAATTGCCTCTCAGCTCCTTTTTGCATTATGATATAAATATTGTTTTTGTATTGTTTCTTTACCTTTGAAGATGCAAATAAATCTATTATTATTATTATTATTTTTATTTTCATTATTATTATTATTATCTGTATAATGCCGAATACTATATGGCTCAAGAAAATTCTCAACCGAAATCCGCCAGCACGTGGAAGAAGGAGAGGGCCAACGACAAGCTGGCGAGATGGTGTGCAATACGCAAAAATTTGGACGCAGAAGACTGGCGACACCGGAAGCGATGGAAACTAGGATGCGATAAAGAACTTTGACAAACTTAATAAAAAAAATAAATAAATGACATAAGTTTTCTTTATTTATGATAATTATAGTGTAATAACCGTAAATAGTCAGTTTCCAGTTTTAGAAATTTGTCCATCGAAATCACAGGCATTGACACATTAGTGCATTTCTGTGAGGTAGTAGTATGGTGCAGTGTGGTACTCTGTGATTTGTAGGTATGACAGACCTCAAAGTTAACGCTTCCACCAGAAGAATAGAATAATAAAAAGACACACACAGCTGCCCCTCTTCCATGGTTACGGAATATTGGTTTTAACGTTCCCTACCGCCTCCGGGTGAAGGATCAACGCAGATTTACGCGGACGACCCCGTATATTATATTCCGACGCACGTTAGATAATAACTTATTTTCGCGGTTGCCAATTAGTCGGAAATATCGCGACGGGCCTGTTAAAGCGATCAGCGACCGCAGGCAACAGGCCGACGCGAATCAAAGAGTTCTGGGTCCGCGGCCGCCCTTGTTTTTGCGACGATTCAGTGTGTGAAAACAATGGCACATCGCGGGGACCGCATTCTGACTTTGTGGAGCCGCGGTATGCGGACGGCGGCCTTGCCTCCGCTCGCCTTATAGACGACGTTCCGGGCAGTCCATCCGACGACCGGGACCAACAGCAACAAACAAACATTTTACTATTTGCGGAGAGGTTTCATTCCCTTTTTTTCGCTCTCTCTGGTATTATAAAGAATGTTTTATGGTCGGCTGGAATTTTAGGTATTGTCAAGTGACGAGCGTCGCGGGTCTTGGATACGTTGACCTTTGAGCCGACCGATTCCGCCACTCGTTTCGTTTTTCTGCGTTAAAATGTAAATTCGCCGACCGGCAGCAGTGGAACTGCTCGTCCCATATGGCTGTGCTGGAACAAGACAACTTAAAAATTACCGATTTTGAGTTATACTTAAATACTTACATTTCAAACCAAACATTAGGAGGTCACAGACTGACGTATGTGTGACGCATTAAATCGATAAGATATTTATGGCTTGTTAGTGTCTATTTAAACTTATTATATAAGGACTGGAAGCAGCTTCACAATCCCGAATACATTCACAGTTCAGTTTACATAAAGTCGCAGTCGCATTTTTGTGATTTTATTAATATTAATAACTCTCTATGGTACCTAAATTAAACGATTTTTCAAATAACAGTACCAAATAACTTATGAATTCCTAATTTGTCTACGATTATCATAAATTCCGTTGGCCCTATTTTGAAATTCTTATCATATTCAGCACACCTCGAACCCTGCGACAGTCTACACCAAAGTCATGAGTTAAACAGGAAATTTCGCTGCAGTTAGTACTGCGCAACCTCGAAGAGGGTTACTAGCGTCGAATTTTCTCGCAGTTCTGTGGTTTACTGCTTTACGGTGGGGCGTGCTGAACGCAAATGTAAATACGAAGAAAATTTAGAATTAAAAGCAAAATGTGGGCCTATACCGTTGAAAAACCTGGTTTAAGTAGAGGAAGTTATACACTGAAATATTATAATCGCATTGACTCAAAAGATGAATGGATTTGTGGACGTAACAAAAATTGCTCCATATTACCTGCTTACCTTTTGGTGGCGATAAAGCTTGGACGGAAATAGGGGTTTTCGATATAGAGTATTTAAATTTGAAAATGAAAAAACATGAAAATTCTAAAAGTCTCTTTCAGAATTGTATGAAATTTATGTTATTAGGGTCAACCAATATTAGGGCTCAACTAGATTGGATAAATATACAGAAACAAAAATTTTGCGGACATTTTGAATTGGCTTTCCGGGACATGCTGATAGCAAAATTTCCGAGAACCTCGAGATATTTTGTGAATTTAATTTTTCTGCTGACTTAAGTGAGTGAGCGATATTTAAAGACACGCTCAAAGAAATTCAAAATGATCTATTACAGTGCATACTTGAAGTTTGTCATGAACAAATAATTGAGAAAATCAATAATTCTGTTTTTTTGGTTAAGTTAACTTTTTCAGTTGCTATATATTTTTAAGATGGCCTCCTTAAAAGTTTAACGTACTACTTTTGATTCGGTTTTTTTCAATAATTTCGGCGTCGAAAGCTTTCGTGAGATTTACGAAAACGCATAAGTAAACTTTCATAATGTGGTTTGTAGTATAAGATTTTAAATCAGTGAAATTTGTTGTCTGTTTTTATTTTTTGCTTTAAATAATAATACATAATACTTTTTTACTTTTTTTTTATTTTCATATTTCAATAAGAGCTTTTCCGTGTATTGCTTTTGTTAGTTATCGGTCTTTCCCGTTTTTAGTATTGCTTAATTGAATTGTTCATGTATTTCATCCATTAAAGACCCAATTTTAAGATTAGACCACAAGGGCAAAAAAAATCGTCCGAGTTTCTTTTTAAAATAGGAATATTACGTATTTAAAATCAATGTGGATGGGTGTCGCAGCATTAAGTAAAATACTCAAACTCGAACTCGAACACAAATATTGTGCAAATAATGGCCCTTGCGGGAATACATTTTGCTGCGATAGTCGGTATTCTGGGCGCCATTTATACATACATATATAAAAAAACGTTAATAATACCGCAAGGCTAGGCGAAATAGGATAGCCCCACCAGCTACACGTTCAAAATTTCAGCGTTATCGCACATAACCCGACGCAAATTGCAGTTTAGCTTGCTTCGAGAACGGCCATTTTATATAACAATAATTAAATTTTTATCCGCGCGGTTTTATTGTTACGAAAGTTTTTCTCTTGCGCCTGGTGGTGGCTTTAATAGCGTCTAATGGGCAGGTAGGCGACTATGGCTCGGTCGGTTGGTTCCGCGGAAGAAAATAGGGTAGAAATTCGTTCGCGATACGTATTATCAAGCGATCGAGTACTGTGATTAGTCGCGATTCCGGCGGAAAAAAAACACGCGATGCGAAACTTTTACGGTGATATATATTTCATGCAGGATGATCATTAATTCGCGAGTCTCGTTCTCCTCTCTTTACCCTTTACCAAATCTTGTCCAGCAGAGAACCTAAAATCTAAGTGAAATGTTCTGAGTTTTTAACATAGGAATCTGCCTTTTCCACTATGGGCTGAAGTGCACTGGCCAGATGTTTTTCCAGCTTGCATAATGGTGAGTTAAAGGCGCTTACGATTGGACGCAGGGAAACCCCGTCCTTATGGATCTTTGGGAGCCCGTAGAATTTTGGGCAACGACTCGATTTTTCCCTCGGAATAAGTTTCTTCTTTGTATCCTCGTTTATTGATGAATCGAGAATTTTCAACTTAGTTGTTTTTTCCAAATATGTCGTAGGATCTCTAGTGACTAGTCTGTATATTGGGTCGTTCAAAACATCCTCCAATTTTGCATTATAATCATTCATGACGACAGTGGCATTTCCCTTGTCTGCTGGCATCATTAGAATATCTTCGTTTTTGTTTAGATTCCTTAAGGCTTGCATTTCTTCTCTGCTTAAGTTTGGTTGCGGTGGTTTTGACTGTCTTAAGACTCTGGCGACATCTTGCCTAATTAACTCCGCATCTTGTTCGTCTATGGTGGAAAGACTTGCTTCGACGTTGGAAACGATCTCTTCGACGGGTACTCTTTTTGGAGCTATTGCATAGTTAAATCCTTTATTCAGTACGCTGACTTCTGTATCGGAAAGATGGTATGCTGAAATATTATGAACTGTACTGCCTCGGTTTGTATTTGGCACTTGTCCTGATTTTTTGGAATTTGACTGAAGGATTGCTAATTTCTTCCACAGTGTTTTTGCTTAATTGCTCGGTCCTTCAGGCTCACAAACGAGAGGAACAAAGATGAAGAACTGAAAAAAATTAATACCCGTCTTCGACAAAACGGATACCAAAGGCGCATCATCGCAATCAATGCAATCGGTAAACAACAACAGCCGCAGCAGAGAGTGCAGGACGAGACCCAACGAAGATCGATTGCTATCCTGCCATACATCAAAGGGGTTACTCACAAAATCGGCCGAATATTACCGAAACACGACATATCAACGGCATACAAACCTGATCATACCATCGGAGCAATACTAAGAAACCCAAAACAAAAAATTACTCTGGAAAATTAAGGAGTATACAGTGTAGCATGCGGATCGTGCAGCCCAACAGAAGGATTTCAGCCAGGCTCGAGGAACATCGTTTAGCCATAAGAAACAAACAAACAACATCTGCTTTGATTCAGTACCAACATCAGACAGGCCATAAAATTGATTTCGGTACTTGCAAACAAATAGCTCATATTCCTGATTTTAAGACTAGGATTATACGAGAGGCCATCGAGATAGAAAAGTCCGGATACCTGAATACGAGAGACGACGCTCTGCATTTATCCAATACGTGGAGAACGATAATCAAACAACAGAGCGATACGCAGCAGCCAACGGGGACATCGCAACTACGATCGGGCGAAATTAACAACGCGACAATTCGGGGGGCGGAGCAACTTCCCCTCCCGCACAAGCAGCACCGTTACCATCTCCGGCGCAGGGTATAAATACCGCACGCACCGGAGATAACCTCAGAGTGTTCGGAGTGTTTTCGGAGCGGGAGGATTGAAGATGCCAAGTATATTGCATGGAACATTCAAAGAAACTTCGCTACTGTAATACCATTTACAAAACTTGGGGGTTTTTCCTGCATCTGTTTTTGTTGAGCCGAACTTGCTAAAGTTTCAGCAATCATCCTGTTGGCTTCTTCAGAGCTTATCTGAAACTGTAGCATAGAACATCCTCACAATGACTTTTTTCTACTCCCTTCTCGAAAATTCCCAATTAGAAATCGAAGATATTATCCACGGCTTGAATTTTAACGTTTGTCAATTCAGTATTCTCGGTGTCACTCCTACCAGTTTTGGTTAGTAACGTAATGTCAGGAAAAAGTGCTGGACCTTTGCGAGACACACCTAAAAGAAACATTGCGAATTACTCAAAACTTCTTCAAAGTTTTAACTTGTATAGAGGTGTATAATTTAAAATAGTACTTTATAAGATATTTCAGAAAAGTGACTTTTTCTTACCTATTGAGGTTTTATTTACATATAAAAATGGCTAACTGAACTTTATATCGGTCCTCCAGCTGGCCAATAGACGATAGGGCAATAAGCGACATGGGATAAAACTAACATGTCACAGAGTTGCAGTTTGACTCTTTATTGAGGAAATGTTTATGAATATACAAATAAATTTATAAAAGGATTTTTGCAACACCGAGCCAACATGCGTAGAAAACCGCAAGTCGCCGTCCAAACATTATCCTAAAATTTACACCCGTCTGAAGAAAGCGAGAGAATCTCATCATTTAGTGTAATCTTAAAAGAGACGTTTTTTACAATATCTGCCCTTATATTTCCAAATAATATCTGCGTTTTGTTAGTATTCAATAAGGGGTCGTGAGCCGCAGAAACCTCCTAAATTACTTTTAGATCTAAATTTACTTTAGTAGCGGCATTTAAAGCTTCACTAGCAACAAAAGATAAATATAACTAATATAAATAAAAATAACAAAATTTAAGTCAGCTGTATAAACCGAGAAAAAAATAGGTCCCCGAATACCTCCCTGGAGATTATAATTATTTTCATTTTAACGTGTTGCAAGTAATTTGACAGACCGAATATGCCTGACTAATATTTCGTTACCTTTACGTTACTTTACTTACTTTTTTCTTGTTTTGTGTATTTGTGCTTCTTATTGTTGATTTCCGAAGAACGCTCAAAGACGTCGGATGTGGTATGAATTATTTATAAAAAAATTGTTAAATTTAACTATTTATAATATAATTATAAAAAAATAATATTGCTACATTATAATCTGGCAAACCAGTGATTTAAGGCCCCTCTCTGGATCTATTTTCTCCAATCTGACGTGGTTGTCATTTAGGCAAACTCCTCACCCCACACTCTACACTACAATTTTATGAATGACTTATGCAGTCTCTGTGGGTGCTCATTCATTTCCTTAGGAAAGAGCGAAAAGACGACGTTATCCGACCAATAATTTTTTTTTATTTCTCATTCGAAGTTACAATGATGTCACCATAACTCTAAGCTTGTTACACAAAGTGTGTAAGCATTAATATTAATGGACACCTAAAGGACAAGGACAATTAAAAGGTATTTTAGAGGTATCAGAAGCAGAGGTCTTATCCAGGTTACATATAGTTAGCACATTAACTCTATCAAAATTATATAAAGGTTAGTTGTTTAGAGAAACCTATCTTTTATACTTATACTTATATACTGTATAGTTTTAGGTTGTCTGACCAAGCTAGACTACTATTTCTTGTAATGTAATAGTGGAAATCACAATTACATTGCAACGAATGTTTGAAATAGAATATAAATGACAAAATAAATGATGAATAGATAGATTTTATTTCACATTAGAGCGTACAAGTTCCTTTGGGCCCAAGCGGAGCGGAGTGTTTAATAATCGACTGCCTGAAGGAGTTTATCAACGTGTGGCGTGCTATTTTTCTACCAAATTTTCCCGCTCTCGAAGATAGAGCGTTGAAGACATAGTGTGTACCATAAACCGACGGAGACACCAATGATTTAACAGCGGGTAGAGTCTGTAGAAAACAGCAGCTCCGAACACCGTAGCAAAATCACACGACAGCGCAATTTCCTACAACCTCGCGCCTTGATCAAACGCAAGTGGAGAAGCAGCCTAACACATAAATAAAACTCCATCGGTTAGTAATTCTGAGCACGTGCGCAAGCAGACACCACGTCCGAATAGTTTAAACACTCCTTTAGGAGACACCGGCTGATTGAGTAGGAAATAAAATTTCAGAAATAAATATTAGCCGGCTGGTAAAGATACGACTTCACGGACTGCGTCTATAGGACGTAAGTACTAATTTATTTATTCGTAGTGTCCGTAGATGGCGCGTCACGAACGAAAAATACCGACGTCGATTAATGGTCGCCATATGTACGAGTCATAAACGCTATTTCGATCGATCGGCATTTAACAATGTTCGAACATCGATCTGTCAAATATGTATACTAGAGGCAGTCTAGTACCGTTCCTTCTGGCGATCGCGGCTGGTAGTACACAACTTTTTATTGCCGTGTCTGTGTTTAACGTGGCATTTGAGCCATCTTTAATCCAAAACAATATATTACGCAAAAAGTTTTAGCAAACGACACTTTTGCCGCTAATTTGTTTAAGCGCTAGCTGACCGCAGCGCATATTTCAGCAATCCGAATCTTTCATTTACTTTGATCTCGTTTCCACACTCTGTGTTTTTCACCCGTAATCCTATTCCGAAAACGAAATATAACCTAGGGTTTTGTAAACGATGCTTTCTATGCCTCAAAAGCAATAAAACTGAATAGCTCTAAGCTAATTCCTAAAAAAGAAAATTAATAAAACCTGTTTTTAATTTTTGTAATAAAAATCTGGTGATTTGTAAACAGATTAAAACAAAAATTTTATCGCAATGGCACACAGTACTTATATATTTCATCGCTTTATGTTTTTATTTTATTTCAAATTCTCAGTTTTGTAAACAAGCTTTGAATTATTTTTTTGGAATTTATTTTTAATAATATTATAAAACTTTCTTGCGTTGAAGTAGGAATTTCGAAAATTGCACATGTAAATTGTAAGCAGTAAAGGACCCAAATAGATTACCCCGATGGTATACCAAACAACAACAAGAGGAAACATGTATGATTATGTATGTCTATGGAGAAACGACAGGGCTACCCTAATCCTCAGAAGTTCAAACTGCATCAAGTCAAAAACATCTAATAGTAAACCTTTGTAGGTGCCTCTAAAAGCAAGATATTTTACAAATCTTCCCTTCACAGATGCATTAATGGGTAATGTGGTGGAGGTACATTGAATTAAACATGACTTACCCATACTCCAGTTTCCTAGTAACAAAGAAGAAATACAATCATTTCTTAGTATTTATTGCTTACAGTTGGATACAATCTGCAAATGAGTTGTGAAGGTACAACCGCTATCAAATGTACCAAGATGGGTAATCTTCTTCTAATTAATGTTACTATAAAACACGTAGTTAGCTTAATGTTAAGTCGATTGACATTTTAAGATTATCAGCATACAAAACTTTGCAACAGGAAAGCAAGCTGACCAAATCATTAATAAACAACAGAAACAGTAACGGATCCGACTTTCATAAACTATCTACGCTTATGGTCAGGTTCAGGTTCGGACACATTTGCATTCCATTGCAATCTGCTTTTACCAAATACATAATGTACAAGTAAAGTTAAAGATAAACCCACATTTGCGCAATATTGAGTTTAAATGTTTATAATTAATTCATTCATTGTACAACTGTTTAAACTGTAGACATATGTTTACCCTTATTATATCGTACGACGTTAAACCAATATTGTTTACTTTAATTTATATTTATATAGATCATAATTAGTTTGTAAGGAAAAAAAGAAAATGGCGGAAATGTATGTTTATTCAGCAACTTATTAGGTAAAATACAAAAAAAATTAAACATTTTTAGATCATATTAAAAAGAATGCTCAAAAGTCTCCTGTTTTGCCAGTGACGTCACTTTAACCTTCGACAAATGTCGGATTACTAAAGACTTTAATATCTAAAAATATAGTAGATTATAGTTATCATGCATTTTAGATGCAGACCCAATTTCCCGGATGGTAATTTTTGCATCGAAACCGTCTAATAATGAAGTTCAAAAATCAACAAAAACGTCGACAAAGGACGTATTCAAAATACTACCATTATCCCATTCAGGATATTCTAACGAAAAAGTTATACAACATATAATTCCATAGTGGTCCCTGAAAACGTATGAGACTCATTAAGACTGGTGCACTTCATATCAAACACTGCGGACCTTAATCGATTTTGGTGAAATTATGGTAATTTTGCGAATAAACGATTTTGATTTTTGTGCATTTTTTCTCAAAGACGCATATTAAATTTTCGCATATTTCGGATCCTTCGCCGATACAATATAATTTTATAAGTGGTCCCTTCGCAATTTTTTTAATCCTTCTTTTTTTATTAATTCCATGGTCGCTATCGAGCTTAACATCGTCAACAAAATGACGTTGTTGTTTAAGTTATATTAGTTTTGGGTTATAAAACTTGCTCGTAGATAATATAAAAATTATATCTTGTGGAAATAAATAGTTAAAAAATGGCGTTTTACTTCAATTTTCAAAAGTTCCTCCAAAAAAATAAATGGCTGGAATCAATTGCCTATGAACCAGCAAAGAGGAAATTCACTAATTCTTTAGGGTATTCTACAAGCTGAGAGGGAGAAGGACCACTAAAACAATTTACATTTGCTATGTTTCATGAAAAATGCAATATCAATTTGTAGTATATTTATAAAAGTGCTGAGAAAGATTTATGACAAAATACTGTATGTCTTCGCCTTTAATTTTGGAAACATAACAAGCCAAGAGCTCCACGAACTGTATAAAAATACAGATAGCGTCCAAGATGAAGAAGAAGAAGTAGAAGACTATTTTGGGCAATGAGTAATAAAACATCAAAGGATTAACCTAGTCTGGCAAACGAATCCACAAGGCCGAAGAGCGCTTGGTGGACCCCGACTTAGATGAAGCCACAATATCAACAATGACCTTAGAATTATGGGGTACGCGATGGATACCGGTCTCATGAGGGACTTAGATGGTTGAAGGCATATATTACAGTCATCCAAAACTAATATAGGCTTGTCGACTTGTAAGACTATTTTTGGTTACTTCATACAAAACTTGTTTTACAATTGTGATCCTCTTACAATTCTGCTGGTTAAAATTCAACGCAAGTACACTGAAACAAATACATGTTGAGGTTTAAATATGTTGTCAAGTTTTGTTATTCAGTTGAATTTGAATTTATTTGAAATAATGACATACTAGACCATAATGACAAATCAATATAACCATGGAATATTATACACCCTGACAATTTCTCGAAAATATGCACGTTTTAAGGCGTCCAAAAGAATTTTTTTTATTTACAAAAACGCAGATTTTATTAAATCAAAACCAAATGTTCTGTGCTTTATGAAAAATACTTTTAGAAATCTGAATGCTTCCAGGTTAAGCTCGAATTTATAGCTGATCTCGGATACGTTACTTGCGTTTACAGGCATTCGGGCTAAGGCATTTACAGCAAGAGAAATGCGAAATGACAATGTGTTAAATACATGTGTAAGTAGAGATGGGAGAAGGAGAGAAGGAACAAATAAATTGGATCATTAACGACTGTTTTGTTTACTGACAAGTCTAGATTTAGCATTTTTGCTTCTGTTCTATGTATACCATTTTGCAGACGAGATGATTAACAATATTTAGACTGTAATATGATTTAAGTGCAAGTTTCGTGGAGGATCTGTCATGATTTGAAGAGGCATTTCATTAAACGACAGCACGGGATTAACTGTAATAAATGGATGACAGGTATATAAGAGACATTTTAAAACAATATATTGTACCATGCGTGTAATATATTAGAGATGGGTTCATTTTAATGAGTGGTAATGCGATATCACACATGGCTAAAATTAGAAGTTAGAAGTTTTGGTTGGCTTTGCTTATCTGTAAGTCCGGATATGTATTCCATAGAACACGTCTAGGATTATCTACTACTGAAGTTAAAAATTCGAAATATTCCTCCAAACAACATTTTAGAACGCGTACATGGTCTAGTTGAAGAATGAAATAATCTTGATGATTTTTATATTCTAAGACTAATTGAATCAATGCCAAACCGTATGAGAGCCGTAATTAGAGCCCGAAGAATAACTACACGGTATTAAATTGTTATTGTATTATTTTACTTAAAAAATAGATGTTGTTTTCTGTTTTACTTTTCACTCTATAACTAATATATTATTGTCTTTCTCAGTTTATTTGCCTAGGATCTCTTAAAAATTTATCGGACGGTTGAAAAATTATTAAATTTGCAGAAACGATTTAATGGTTATGCATTTCTCAAAAACGGAAATTGCTTCAAAAATGAACTATTCTTTTTTGCTTAATGCATTAGTTTGCCAAGAGCGAATGGATTTAACAACCACTTCAAGAAAAATTCTGAAAATATGATCACACTCGAATAACCGATTTCAGGCAATATATAAAATAATTTTTGTTTAAATATTTTTCATATACTTTATCTAGTCATTTCATGCAAGGAACGTGTAAAATAAGATTAAGAGAAAGATCCAGGAGAAAATTGATCAGCTGTTTATATTGAATTTAGAAAAAGCTACTAGAACTAACTAATTTAACTAAACTTAGCGATTTTAGTTCGTTTGAAGGAAAGATCCAATACCGTAACATAACATAATCATCATATTTAATTTTTTGTAGGATAAACCCCCTTGTTGCTTGGGAAAAACTCCTTTTTGGTCAGTGTGGGTTACTATTTGCTCTTCTCGTTTCTTATTGAGTCGGCCTACGACAAATTTGAACTTGCAGTTAATGCTAGTTTGCCCTGAAATCGGATTTGACGGATAACATCGATATCTGAAAGGAAAAAGCGAATTAACTCCATTTTCCGTTTATCTGATGCGGGTCCTAGTTATAGTAGCATCACAACCATTTCATTTCCCATATCCCATAATATTGAGCCTCTTATTCGGAATACTATTCTTGAAATAGAACATATAAATCTAATTCGGCAACAAGATGGCGCTCCTTATCATCGATATCAGTGAATTTTAAAATGGAGATTTTAGATTTAGATGGATTGGGCAAAATGACACCTTCTGAGCAGCAAGGAGCTCAGAATTTCAACCAACTGAGCTTCATTTTGTGGGGTACTTTAAAAGAGATAATATACAAAAATAAGCCCATTGTAGTTTTAGCATTAAAACAAATTCGGGATGGAGTTAACCAATTAAATTCGACCAATTATATGTTAATAATACAATAATAATAACATACTTATTCTGTAAACAACGACAAGTTGAAATTAAAATTAATATATCACATTTTGTATATCCACATAATAAACAAATGAAAATTCTCCCTAAAACCCTGAAGTTATGCGGGATTAAATGCCATACATCATTTCGAGTTAAAATATGTATGTATACATATATGTATGTATATGTGGACGTGTGGAAAATTTAATTGAAAATCATTAATTAAAAGGTTTGTGTTTATGTTGCATCTCAAATCGGTATTCTATAAAATGCTCTAGTTGTATATATAAAAAAAATTATTTCATAAAATACCAGATAATTCTAGGCCATTATACAGCGTTTTCGAAAACAAAGGCGAAAAAAGCTGGTTATTCCGGGTTTAAATTAAAGTTGGAATAGTTTAACGACCGATTAAGTTAAGATAAGATGTCATTTAGAAATGAATGAATGAATGAGTCAAATTACGTATCTGCGTGCAGATTTAACTTGTACCAATGAAGGAAGCTTCTCCTATTTCTGAACGTCGAAATGATATTATGGAGGACCAAATATGTAAACAAGGATATATAAAAACGCAGTTAGACATGTATTAACCTATGCAGCAGAGACAAGATCAGATATCACAAACACCTTATTGAAGGAAGAAGTATAGTTTTTTGCAGTTCAGCATCGAAATATCATCGTTTATGAATGTGTTGAAAACTGGCCCTAAATTACAGCCCTATGCTTGTTGGAATTCCGCTTTTGAATTGCATACTATTTTTGTAGTTAATGATACGGAAAGTTTGACTATTGAAAGGAAATATAGCGCCCGCCGACGTCGGTCGGCCGCCATCACGCCGCCGCCGTCGCCGCCGCCCTAGAAAACATTCGCCAAACCGCCTACGAGCACGCCATTTAATTTTAGAGATTTCGAGTCGGCCGATGTCGATACATAATAAGGTCGTAGCCAATAAAACGCTGCGTTTTAATTAAGCGAAGAAAAGAGTCGAGTCATGCCGGCCAGCCTGGTGCGAGAGCCGCATCGATTGATTAAACCGCTCCGAGTATGCTACGTATATACATATAACTAAAATCTTGCACGGTTTATGTATACCTACGTCCGATCGTAGGTATGTAATTTGGCCCGTAGTTATACACCCGCGCCTTGCCCGTAATTCGTATCCCAAGTTTGGCTCGCGTATCTCCGATCGCCTATAACGACCGAGAAGATAATATACTGTATGGTTTATTTATTGCAAATGTCATCAAAGTTTTTTTCGAAATTAAGGGTATAATTGAAGAAAATTGGCCTTATATTGGGCATTTTTACTGAACCCTCTTCGATTGGGAAACAAAGTTTATAGGGGAACGGCCATCTCGCTTGCTCCATGTATAACGCAAATGACAACTGGTTCGAACTTCCAAGGCATTTCGTGTCACGCAACAAGAAACAAACCGAGATAGAGTGTAGTAAGTGATCCTACCAAAGTAACATTTTCGTGACTTACGACCACTTTTCATTTGGTTACTATTGGATTTCTTTTATTTAAGTGTTAATGCCAATTTATAAGTTAATGATATGTAAAGAGTGCTTTACAAGGAGGTTAGCGGGATGTCATATACCAACTAATTTTCGTTGGTCGGTGACTAATTTGACTCTTTAGTTTTGATAATACTATTTCTACATTTCTTTTCCGTCGGTCGTAGTACAATTTTCGAACCGTGATGTTGCGTTAAACTTAAACGAGGAAACCATCATAAACTTACTTGTGCCTGTTTTTTCTTTCATATGTGAGTCCTGTATAGTTTTTTGGTATATAATATTCTATAAAAAATAATTAGTTTCTTTGAGAATTCAGTACAGTTATGGATTCATCCAAGTCTTGAAAATTGAAGGAAAAGTCAAGAAAAGGTGATAACCGATGATTTTCATGAGTCCCTGTAAAGTCAATATTCAAGCTTTGAATCTAGAGGGAAGAAGTAGATAAAATAAAATCCTGAAAGAAAGTTTTTTTTTGGAATGAAATGAATGAAATTCGTAGGATCTTCCACAAAACATTTATTTGGATTTCAACGTCAGGGTTGTTCCTGTGCCATTTTTTACAACTCATACTAGTGCAGGAACATTATGGTAAGATGTGCTCGGCACTCTTCAATACCAGTTGGTACACATATCAAATATCAATTTTAATTAAAATTTCTAATGACTCGAGGTTGTATTTTTAGTCCACTTTGGAATTTTGTCAACTGCTGACTGCAGGGGTATTTTGATTAACGTGCGGTCCGTACTAGTAGAGATTAGGTCCATTTAAACGACTATACGCGATTTTTTGGATGCACGACTCGAGGTCGCGGCATTAGACAAATGTTTTGTATGTTACTATTATTTGCATCCATTTAACAACTTTTTTGAGATTTTATGGCTGTGTCTTACCACGAATTATAATTGATGTTAAAATGTATTTTGCAAAATAAATAAACAACACATTTTTGAAATTATTTTCACTTGGCTAATTTGTTTGGAAACATTTTACCTAAACGTATTAGTAAAGTATTTTTGACGAAAGACAAAATAATAACTACACTAAATCAGCTCGATTTTTTAACAGCTAACTTTGCATCATAACATCGCACTTATTCGAACGTTATTTATCACTTTAATATGACTATAAAAATTCTTAGTTGTTTTGCTATTTGGTTAAATATTATTATGTGCTTCTGGTCCCTACTTGATGATTCAGATTTCATGTTGTTATTTTAATTTAACTGTAATTAGAATAGATAAATCTTTATTTTACAAATATTACTATTTTAAATCTTGAAAAATTTAGTTAATATAACAACTGAAAACAAACAAAATTAGAGCAGTTATAGCAAAAATCTCTTTAATTTTCGTTTGCCTTTTTCAGTTTTTTGAATTTCTTATTAATTATTACATTTAATATTATAATATGAGAACCCAACAATAGCATTAAATCTTGTATATTTTTACCTGAAATTGTAAAATAGGTATTTAAATTGTAATATATTAAATTTTACTGCGGTATTTGAAGTCTGCTAAAATTGTAGATTAATTTTCTAATTTTAACTTCAAGGTACTCTCTGCTAACTCTCTTCAGGACCCCATATTTTTCTTACATTTTTTACAGGCCATCATTAACGTTTTCATGTGCTTGAATTGTTTTATAGTTGTTAAACCAACCCTAACACATCACAACTTAATTATTTAAGTTTTTTGCTAAATATATTTTTTTAATGAAAATTGTCTTCATTTATTCAATTCGTTTACTGTATCTTGTATACTGAGACCTGATTACCGAAATTTTAGTTTATTTGAGGATTATACATCGTTAAACTAATATGCAATTCTATCTTCAACTGCTGCATTTCTCTAGAATAGTGGCAGTCGAATTTGAATCACCCTGTACCTTCTAAATTTTAGTTACAAATATTACAAGAAGTTCCACCTTATTGGCCATTTAATGATCGATCATAGGCTAATAGCTTTAATTATACAGTTTAAAAACAACTTAATTGTACCTTTGCGACTAGGAAATTATACTAATTGGACATTTTTACTAGAGCATGTGCTACTAAAAAATTAACTATTTTAAACGAAATGTTCTTCACGCGATTTTTTTTTACCTCCACGTTTGGCCTAAAATTTGAATTACGGTTCTTTTTATGAAAATGCGTTTGTAAAATACAAATGGAAATCAGCTTTCTTGAAAACGTTATTATTTTCGGATGACCGATTGACAACTACATGTTTCAATTTTCCGACTTTACGGACACATTATTTTTCTGTTATAAATTTGAATAGGGACTTTGAAGTTAAGACCAATTAGAACAATAACTAGAGGTTAAACTGGTTCCAGAATAAATTTATATATTTTTTAGTAATTGAAGTATTCAGAATTAATTAATTAAAACATTTAAAATAAAATTATTAAGTAATAAAAATATGAAATTACATTTATTAAGGTATTCCTTGGAACTATTTGCGAAATTACTTGGAGTTCGTCTGGAACTGTTCGAAATGCTTCTGGGATTCTTTGACTCTTTAGAAGGTATATAATTATTATTAAGGTACTGTTTGAAGTAGAGATGTATTTATAAAATTGTTGCTATAAGGGTATTCTTCTTTTTTGTTTTTATAATGCAAGACATTGGGAAGGAAGAAAGAAAATTGACACTTGTTCTTGAAGAAAATAAATGTTTGAATGCTCTTCAGTGAAAGAATTTTAATTTTGATTTTAACTAATGAAAACAAATTATATTATTATAGATAAACTTCAGAGTCAAGGTCGTTTGATTTGATAGGGGTGACTGTTAACTTGACGAACTAGACAATAGCCAGATGGTTGAGAAAACTGAACTGTAAAATTTGTACGAAGTCGAAGAATTGAGGCCTTACTTTTGTAGGTGTTTAAGCGCATTGATAGTGCCAGATTATGCGGGGAGGCTGCCGGTTAAGGAGATTAGAAAAAGTAATGAAAGCATGAGCCAAGAATTGAATTGTTTTTGCCCCACCGATTCTACCGAATCGGAATAACCGAAAATTTTCAAATCCAAGAAACGGAAACCACAACTTGCACTTTGCACTTGTGTATGGGCCTCAAAACGTACGGCCAAATTACAATAAATCGTTTCCTTATTGAATATTAGGACAAATAACGATAGAAAAATGATCAAAAAATTAATAAAACTATTAAAAGAAAATTAACATTCCGCCCACCAAAAAGTATTTTTTAAAATCTGCTATTGGTAGCGGACACATTTTAATCACCGGACGCATGAAGTCTTGACAAGAGCCAGTCTAACTGTACCGTTTGAATCGAGATATACTTTGATTATACGACCCATCTTCCATTACAGTGCCCTCTTTTAATAAAACCAGGGTACCAATTACAATACAAGTAGGATTTTTATACTATTTTCTACCCTGAAAATACATATGTAGATTAAAGGGTCCACAAATCTTGGAGTAGTTGCCAACTATCTAAGCGACTAAGAGAGGTCTTTGTTATCGCTACTAAACGGGGTAAGTGGACGAGTATTCAATTCAATTCAATTTGGACAACAGTGTTCAATTCTTCATATGTTAGTATCTGACCACCAACATTCCTGTAAAAGTGATTTTTAACCACTTTTGATACAAAATAAATTTATCAAACGAACATCGGGTAAATTATATTATTAAGCACATTACAGAACGTCACTCCTAGGTTTGAATTCTACTGATGTTACTGGCACCTGGAGAGGATAAGGGGGAGTCCATAAAATAAGCCGACAATAAAAACCGACTCGCAAGTGAGCAAAGGCAAGCTGGATCTTTCAGGGTTGGAACCGATGCTATGCTGCGTCGCTGTACAGGATTGGCGCTGAGATCCCGCAGGACAAGGCAGCTTTAAGGGTGTCTGAAGACAAGCCATTAGCCGAATTTCTGCTGTTCTTTTACATTTAATTATAAGGGTTATTTAATAATTCTATCGTTTTTGAAAAAAAGAAAAACGCTTTAAAGATATTCGATTTCCATCAAAAATTTTGTATTGTTTATTTTTTAAATGGATTTTTTTTCTTTTATTTTGTGTTTATTTAATTAAATTTATTTTTATTTATTTATTAAATTACACTAGATGTGTATCACATTGCAAATTATTTTCATTTCGTGTATGTGATATTGCTACTCTATAATGGGGAAGACGCTATTGTGCGAGCAATTGAGTGCAGCAGAACCGAAAACTATTTGCTTGTGTACTATTTCTCTCGCGCGATTGTACTTCTATTTAAAAAATAAATTTATAAAAATCAATTAGATCAATGGGTCATAAAAACAGTGAAAAAGTGTTTCATTCCATTATGCGAAAGCGGTAAGTTCCTGTCCTTATTTTATTAAATATCTTTCATTTAACACTTATTTCACCCTGACATAACTCCAAATATCTGCTCTAAAACAAATATTAACTAAAATATTAAAATTTCTAAGAGTTCCATTCCAAATCTTATTGGTAAAATTTATTTTTACGTTGTTGTTAAAAATTACTTTTTCCGTCACTGCATTGTGTCATAACTACGAAAACACGATTTATTTGACTCTCCCAGCCCAAATATTGATCTAAAAATAATCTCAAAAATTTCTTTCAGTCATCTCAGGTGTTTTTTGGATATTAATAGTGAAATTAAAATTCACCACTTGCTGTCAATTGCATAAAACAGGTTTTTTCAACTAGTTAATGGCAAAGTCATTTTTATACAATAGTTTATTAATTGTTTCCTTAAAGTTTTGTCATTTGCTTGAAGGATCTCGAGCGACTTTCTACATTTGTGACATTCAATCTTTCGTACATGCTATTTGCATATGACAGAAATACAAAAGAAATACCTAATCGCTCTAATCGATATTATCTCCTGGCGGTGAATACTTTATTATAATTTGAAAACGGGTTTTCAACACTTTGTCTCAGTTTGGCTGTAACATGGAGCATAATTCTTTCCAATTCTCCATGCACTGTCGAAAACTCTTCGTGGTCGAAATTTTCATCTTTTTTATTTTATTGTAGAGATTTTTTGAACAAATATGGTACGTGCCTGGACAGGCAAGAAGTAATATTTAATGGTTTACTTTTCGCAAATAAAAACAAAAATAACTAAATTTTAAAATTACGTTTGCCAGAATATTATTTAATACTAACAAAAACATATTCTTCGATAATTCGATTATTTAAATTTGCAGATGCAGACGAATATTGAAACTACTTAATATGGCGTGATATAATGTGGTAGCCAGAATCCACAGGATATGCACATTAAGAAAGCAGAAGGCCCCGCGTCAGATATTTCGGTGATGTGTCAAACTCTTAGTAACATATTTTTGGTATTATAACAGACGTATGGTTTAAAATGGAGATTAGAAAAAAGTTTTCCTTTTAGATTTGCTTTATATTCAATTTTAAAAACCCACATAAACATTTTATTGCGGAATCATACCTACAAAACTATATAGGAGCTGTATATATATATAAACTTTTTCATCGTATTTACTCGATATGTTTACGTTTAAACATCAACCTTTTAAAAGTTTTCTCGGAAATTTAAAAATAGACGTCGATTTTTTCATCGTGCAAAGTCGGAAATGAAAAATTTACCGGTCGTGGTTTCCCGTCGGGATGACAAACTGCAATTTATCCGTGGCCGCAGCCTGATTTGGATTTCTCCGAATCAATGACAAACGGATGGATAATTGCGTAGAAAATATGCCAGTAGCAAGTGTACCTGCATATTGGATGTATCGACCATTATTTGCATACGTAATACCTGTGTTTAATGGCTGCGCGGATTTTCTTGGGATTTTTTTTTTCAAATATGCGTGCCAGGACTTAACAGCTGTTATTTTCACTAATGAATTTCTTTCTCTATCGACAGTTCGATTAAGGTGAAAAAAATGATTTTAAATAGTGTCCTCGGTATATTATTGCACAGTTAACTTTTAATTTTAAATTTTATCCAACTGTGAGAAAAACATACTTTTTTATGCTTTTTGTTGCTTGTTGCTTCGCCATAGTTGAAGGTGTTTTACTGAAAACAAATTGGAATATTAAAAAGTTACAAGAAAACATTTCTCATGTGGAACAAATCGTTCTGGCGCATTATGAAAAAGTGAAAATAACTAATTTGCGTAGCGTCACAGCACAAGCATAAAACATCAAAGCAATATGTATTTCCTGCTTAACACTGCTCCGGTTGATTGTAAAATTTACCTAATACTAGAGAAGTTGTTATAACACTGTTTATTACTGACAAAGCTGACAATATACAAATGTATATTGAGACTTGACAAACGAATGGCAAAATGAAATCCAATTTTTACTCTCAACACACTCTATCCTCGATAGCATTCCCATAAAAAATGAATAAAATCCCATAAAAACTCTGTATAATTTGATCCATCGTTCCCGCCATATAGCTGGATAAATAACAATTGCTGCTAATTTCAAGTTGCTATTATTGAGAGAAATTCCCCATGTCGGCTGCAATTGAGTAAAGGGAGCTGCCTTAGTAAAATGTTTCTCGTTAGTGGGATATAATGTGTTAAAGCTCAAACAGGTTTTGAAATATCAATATAAAAACTTGGATTCAGGGGTTTTTCCAGATGGTGAATACGATCACATTCTAAATTTTCACATAATATTAAATAATAATAATAATAATATAATAAAGTTTATTCACCTTTGGAACTTAGAGAAACCGAAATTCAAATATAAAGTGTAACAGTTTATAAACAAATGATCACAGAAGTAGTTTAATTCACTTTGTTTGTGATATAACTAACTCTACTATAGTTATATAATTAAAAATTTATTGTCCCAGTCATTAATTTCGCTTTATTACCAAATTTATTTTGTAGTTAACTACTATTGTAATTACAATTTGTAAATATCTAATCATAAGTTAGGCCTCCCATATGCTAGATCAGTGTGTAATTAGATATTTTACAGACGGGAGTAGAAAAAACATTTTTGAGGACGATATTGTAATGTCTGCTTCTTGCATCAATGTTTTTCTTTTCCCTATTAATCGTTTTTCACTCTTCAGAAAGAATATTATATATTCTTGGAGTTAATAATATAATGTTCCCTGAGCCAGACATAATACATTTATTTCTATAAAACACGTTTTCGAAATATTAGCATTTTAACACTCACCCATACCTATTGCATATTTACATATATACTGCATTAAAAGAACCCATGCAGATGCAGTTCAAAAGTGTTAGAGATCGTTAATGGTCTGCAAGATGGCGAGCATTTGTCACTGTCTTTAAATGATCAACTATTGGCTGGTCTCAATCTACACTATTGTTTTCTGAATCGTATTTTAACAGTCGAACACAATACGTTAGTATAAACGCGAATGATTAAATCTAAAACATAGAGTTCTTCGGAGGGTCCGTCCTAGGGCCACTTTTCTTCATAATTTAAATAAACTATTTCATCTCACGCATTACTCCCATCAGATGTTCACTTTTCGCTGACGATAAGACAATAATCTGCAGATTAGATGAACTGACTGACTAATGCATCTCTTACTAAGGGTGATAGCGTGACTCTCCTTGGTGTCACTTTGGACGATAATCTTAATTGGAGTGCTTACATGTTTTATGTAACAAATTAGCATCTATGCTATTCGTGCTTAAAAGGTTGAAAAACACACAGTACGGAGGTCCTAAAAACGTCTATTTTGCATTGTTCTATTGTTGTCTAAAAAAGATTATGCAGTTACACTATGGCGAAATTCTAACCACGCAATGAGGGTTTTTAGACTCCAAAAAAAGGCAAGAAGACAATAGTATATTATGCAACAAGTGCGGTAAACGGCATTTGACTCACCGAGTTTATTTGACACGAGCGGAGCGCAGCGAAGCGAGTTTTTAATAAAAGAGTGAGTTAAAAAGTTTACCGAACGTGTTGCATACTATACTTTTTCTACGACCGTTAGTTTTTGGGTACATTTTTGCAAAACAATACGAATACATTGACTGACATGACTGTCAGATTTGACAAACGTCAAAATTCAAAGCGTGGGAAATATCTCCGAAAGCACTCGATTGCTCCCAAATCCCTGCGGCAAAATCCCGGAAATAGCTCGGATCCGGGGAAACGAAGTAGCTCGAATCTGTGAGAAACGAAACTGACATAGTAAAGTGACTCTTCTCGTACGCTAGATCGGTGTATAATTAGGTATTTTACAGACGGGAGTAGAAAAACTCGTTTATTAAGCACTCACTCACAAATATACAGGGTGTTCGATTTAAAAAAAATTGAGAGAAGCTACATAACACCGCGCATCTGATAAAAATATTTTAATTTTGAAAATTGTCTGAGAAAAAGTATTATTTTCTAAAATATGTTACGCAGAAAAATGTTTTAAAAGTTAATATGCGACATAACAAAAACTTTCCCAAACTAGCCTGAATCCCGATGGATTCGTCTTTTCAAGGGGTATTTAAAAATGTAGTAAAAAAAGATAACTCTATTTGGCCACCCTATATGTATTTGAGTGACAATTGAAATAATATAAAAAATTAAAGATCATTATATTGGAAACAACTTCATAGATTTAGAGATAAGGCCACCCTGTACAGTTAACCAAAACACACCCAGGGTTGTTGTAGCGCTGAATGATGAAATGGATAATAACTTTTTTCCTAAAATTAATAATAAGTAATTCCCCATATTGTTACAACTTCCACAACAAATTACAATAAATCGATTGAAATTTCTCACACATGCGCAGAGTAAAGATACATCCTTTTCATTTAGGTAAGGCCTCTATTTTATTAGAGCGTTGTAAACAGTGAAAATTTGAAAAGTCTAATAAAACTGTTTTTCTTTAACTGTTATTCGTTCGGCAATAAGTTCCGTACACCGATTTACCCTGTTGCGTTTTAATTCGCAATAACCATTAAAAACATCTCTGGCGGGCGACATGCGTGTCGTCCCCATTTTGTTTGCCGGCACCTGAATCGCTCGCCATGAACGCCGTATGGCACCGGCGATGAATGCTAATCAAAACGCGCTCTCGATACTTGCACTTGCCCACTAAGACTAGACCGGCGTTGTTTTTTAATAACAATAAAGTGGCAGCTTCTTCGACGTTTTAATTTAAAATTAACCAACCGGCTATATCGCGGAACGTTCCTGATTAATTTGTCGTAATTTACGTAATATCGCGATTCGTAAGCTCCGATGAAAGCTAGGCGTCCGGCATTCATTAAAATTAATAAACGGCAAAAAGGCCATGAACGCCGCCGTATTATAATGACCGGCTGAAAATCCCGAAAGCGATAGACTCGACGTTATGCATGCAAATAACTAATAAAAAAAAACTATAGCGCCTGTGAGCTTTGCGGTCGTGGTCGTTTACTACGTCGAAAATGATAATATCCGGAAGCATCAAGTAACACGACTAAGGAAAATGTCCCCTCGTCGATATCTAGCCAAAGACGAGAGAATAAACAGCACGTTTCATAATGAGATTTGAAGAAAATATTTTTAAAAGTGATTTTTTCAAAGACTTATCGAAAATGCTTTAGATATTCCTGAGTTCAACCTTTCCCTCGATTTGAAAATGTAGGAAATCATATTGTTGGTGTGTCATGGTTTGTGAATATAGCCTTCCAAAGATTCTGCGGTGGAGCCACATCTCGAAAGCCTCTAATTTGTTAATTGCAGCCGTTTTCAATCCATACCGTATGGAAGCACCGCCAAAAAGTCTTAAGCGAAAGTCAAAATAGGAGCAAGAAAGCACACTTTGGAAACCTGTTCAAAGCTACATTTTATTTCATTATCCGATATTTGATCTTCAAAAAGTCATACAAGTGTCCAAGTACTTGAATTCATCAAATCTTTCTATGCGCATCTACTACAAACATTCTTTTTTTGTAAAAATTGTTTTTCTAGTTTCGCCAGTAGCTTAGCAGTACGCACAATAGTTTTATCGAAAAAAATCTTTTTTTTTTAATAAATTAAATTGTAATCCCGATTCATTTCTAAAATGCATGTGCATATCGCTAAACGCTTATGATTTTAAGAAGAGGCCAGTGCGATAGTTTAAAATCAAATGGAAGGTTTTGGCAGAGTGAAACATTATTGAAAAAAGATCGTTGTTTTCAAGTTCATGCAGCGCATTTGAGATGTACTTCAATATTCTTGGATCAATATATTTTATGCTTCCTGGTCCCTTTTTTAAATTATAATCATACTTTTCATATTTTTTTTAATACTTGTTTTGTTAAATAAAAATATTGAATATCATGCTTAAGCTGACATCACCTGCGAAAGCATGAAAATAAATTTCACTTGAAGAAATTGCTTCTATTGCAAAAAATTTACAAAATATCTATAGCAGTTTCAATGAAACACAGAAAACCCCGTTTTTTTTTAATATTTTCAACACAATGTGTAACAAATATGAAGCGATTACAATTTGTATATAAGATTAGCCCCGTGGGAACCCGAAGAATAAATTGGACTTAAGACTCCTAGGACAAGCAGTCAGACAATTCAGACCAGAGAAAGTTACAGTCAGTAGCTGTTAATACTCGTGTGAATGTGATATCCTTAAATATCCGAATATCTACTGGCTCTAGAAACTCAAATCTAAATGTATATAAATAGCCGTAAAAATATTTTTTGCTAAAACGATGGGGATAAATTGCAATGTTCGTAAAATGGCCCAGAAACATGTCGAGTCTCTAGATATTATGTTCAATATCTTGAACTGCAAGAAGCTTTCTCTCAAATGTCTGGCCCTAGCTATACATTCAAAACAGCGATTATTACAGTAAAAAATTACTCTAAAAGTAGCAACAGAAATTTTAATTACAGAAAATATTTTGCCTAGTTGTTTATCAATAAAACAGAACTGCAGTATCACATAATTATCCTTTTTTATTTCGACGCATTTTCCTTTCTTTTATGGCTTATTTAGTTAGTTTTAGAGAGAAAGAAAATATCAATAGTTGTAAAAACTCAAACACCGGAAGTAATTACAAACATTATTCGTCTATGGTGCAATTCATGAAGCAATCAATCACAAAAAACTGAGAATTTACAAAGCGTGTTTGGCTTGGTTTGCAAGTATTGGCGTCAACGCATTCGGATTCAGGGGTGTTTGTTAAATGTTAGTCTGCATTTGTATTGTACTTCTTTAATTTAATTGATACAAGCCGTACGTGAATTAATACATAAGTTCTTCTCTTATTATTTAAACTAATTACCAGTAAATTTGCTTTTTCATGCTGATGGCCTAAAAACTTTCAGACATAAATTACTTTATTGTCCGAATATTTCTATGTATATCTTTTACTAAAAAAAAACGCCTATTCGCTTCAACTACTTTATTAATAACAGTACTCTGAAAAAATCACAGAAGTGAGAGATCTTGGAGCCATCTTGGACGCGAAGCTAATATTACAACCTCACATCAACACCGTCATGTCATTTAGTTTTCAAATATTAGGGTTTATGAATCGACGAGTAAAGGTTTTCAACAGCTGCCGCGATTATCTCAGCCTGTATTATGAGTATGTACACAGCAGCAAATTCTGCTGCTATTATTTGGAGCCCTAGGTAATACAATAACAATCATACAAGTGACCATTTCCAGAGATTTTTTTTAAACTTAATAACCCAAGATGTAAATAACCTAAGAATGCGTTACTAATCTTGAATGGCCGAGCCGTTCTTAAATATTTAAGAAAATACCATTTAATGTAGCACCTCAACACTTTGGAACTGAGCCCTTATTTATTATTCGCTTCAGCAATACCAATAATTATTAAAATCCTCTCCTGGTTTTAATGCTGAGAGGTGCAAACTTTGTTGCTCAGACCTGGATTTGTTTGTTACATAATCATGCGAGATAGCGAACAAATAAAAATTGCAATCGCCTTTATAACTTTTCTGGCTTCCGTTTTACTTTATCTCTTTTAATACTGACTTTTCCCTCGTCATCTCTATCGCTTTGGCTTGGGTTTTGCGTATCCTTGGTTTAATGCACTTTTTAAGTTTAAACTATATGTTTGATGCATTTATGTATGTTTTCTATTATTGGTTACGTTTTGTTATTATATTATATTATGGCATTTGTATTGCATTAGAGTAATGAATATTTTGTTCATTCTTGATAGAAAATTGTTGTGTCCCAAAGAGCAAATAAATAAATAAGTTTTTGTTAAAATTGCGTGGATAGTTTTTGTGGCAATTCTTTATATTAGTCGGAGAAACCAATGCTGAGGAAATAGGATGAGATCTTTTTATGACTGTTTTTGAGATAACACTGTACCAAATGCTTTGGGTGAAATTTCAGTTATTAAAAAACGTTTGTGAGCGATCACTGCACGTAACAGGCGTACTAGCAAATTTACCCTATTTCGCAACAAAACTTAAATTAAAAGATCTTAATCTACTCCAAGCAAGCGTTGTTACACCGTGTATACGTGCTTGACGACGACGAAGTATTATATACAAGAGCGGTCGCAAAAAATAAGCTGCCTCATAAAACGACTGAGTCCCGCCCAATTTTCCGTCTGTCGGCCAATCGACTTCGTCTTTCAAGATACGGATTATCAACTGAACCCGGACGACCGTTATTATAGGTTAAGATGCGTGCGTGTATATGTGTATACCCGAGTATATAAATATGCATGGATCCAAAACCATATGCCGGGACACATAATGCGGTTGTTCTTGCTTCAGCGGACGGATACATAATGCGCTTACCTACACATGTGTGCAGAGAGAGAATAAACGCGTTTGGTGGACGTGCGTTGCTTATATTTGGTATCGATTTTTTCTGAAGAAATCGTGCATTGAAAATGATATTTCATAAATGCGTGTAAGATAGGGTAACCATAATAATAAAATATATTAAATTGAATAATTATTAACTATTTTGGTCAAAATGACAGGCGATCAGTCCATCAGCGAGGTGACACGGTTCGCATCTGAAATTTAAAAGAAAATAACCTGAGTATCAAAGATTATTAAAAATAATAAAACAATCTTAATATCACCGGAAAACACAGATACATCTTGTTATGGCATAAAATTTGAAACTGAGTTTAGGTTGGTACTAAAAGCAGAACACACATAGTACCTATTTCAATCACTAGTGCTGATTATTTCGATCGTGCAATTGATACTACGGGCAGAGACACACGATGTATCCTGTCGCAAATAACCACACTCGCACTAAAGGGCAGCAACACGCAATAAACAACAGGTTATAATATGCTGAAGGGCAGAGACACGCATCAGTATATTGGTACATACATAGTACCTATTTCAATCAATAGTGCTGAATATTCCGATCGTGCAATGGATCCTAAGGGTAGAGACACACGAAGTATGCTGTCGCAAATAACCACACTGGTCCATAATATTTTGAAGTGCAGAGACACGCAACAGTAGCCCCGACTTTCATCAACAAAGTAACTACGTTTAAAATAAAAATAAATAAGAACTATAAAGTCCAGATTTTCACGAAATTATATATTTTCACATTACAATTGTTTCGACAACATCGTGTCTTTATCAAACATTTGATAAAGACACGTTGTTGTCGAAATAATTGTCATGTCAAAATATATAATTTCGTGAAAATCTGAACTTTTAGTTCTTATTTATTTTGATAAATGGATTTTTATCAAGTAAAAGTCACCTCAGTTCAACGTTTAAAATAGTTCAAAGAGAGAACACAATTAACTAAATTCCTTGGGTATATTTGATAAATTAAAAATGAAACCTATCAATAAATCATTTGGTAATTTGGTATTTTAGCCAATAAAACGAAATCATCATGAGAACACTCACCTTCAAGTCTTCGCAATTTCACGTAATGCAAACAATAGCCCGCAACAGTCGAATGCACGGTTAGCCGAGAAATGACAAAAGATATTTATTAAAATGTTATTGCACCCCATTTTGACAGAGCGAGGGGCGAGAAATGCGGTTTTAAGAAAACATCTGGCTCTCAAGTGGTTGCTTATTGCGTTGTACATACAAAAATTTTATAGGGTAGCCTAAAAAAAAATATGCGTCTAACATTTAGCCATCCTGCAACTATCTCACCTCGAGATACAAAATTAAAGGTTGGAAATAGTCCCCTCTTCTAAGTCTGCTAGTAGAGAAACTCCATCTTCGCCATTTTCGCTGTCTGTACTATCAGACATAACTCCGGGAAAGCACCAACGTCGCATTCGATCCACAGACATCGTCCTCTCGTAAGACGACCGGAGAACCCTTCATGTTTCTTACTACGTAAATTGCCTTGTTCTACTGCTTTCTGTAAAATACGCAATACTGATCCAACTTGCAGAAAGTGTCCCTTCCAGACAACAATCAGAATTTTAGTCACGGATTTAAGAGCGATCTAATGCTTTCGGAGGAATTAGCTACGTTTGTCAATTCTGACGGTCACTTGGTAAACGTAACCGTGCTGGTTTGCCCATATGTGCCCAAAAATATAACACAGAAAAATTTATTGTTGTATTGTATTATTGTTACCTCCGACGGGTTGAAATTAAAATCAAATAAATTAGTAAAGATAAGTAAATTTAAATTTATAATTTACAGTTTCATACTGAAATTTTTAAGTACATGTATAAAATTCAAAAAACTTAAAATCCAAAACCCAAAAATGAGTAGTCAAAGAAAACATTATACTTGTAGGCCGATTGAAAATTCAGCAAGCTGCCGCTAAAGTTGCAGCCAGTTCTTTGCAGTGAAAATATGACCGAGTTTATCAAAATTTCGTAATTTGGAGAAAAGCAAAGTCCTGCTTGCATATTTCAAAAAACTTTCATAGTCGCTATATGTGGCCCCGTCGACAAAACGTAAGGTTATCTGAAATTTTATCCGAAAATTTAAATTACACAAATGTCTTCAAACTGGCTTTTTAATTAAGTGCCGGACATGAAAACAAAGACGGGACAGCAGTTTTTAATTACCGCAACATTGTCGATTGGCAGAACATTTTGATAATGAGCTATAGATTTCTCTTAAGCTATCTAAGTTGATAATGCTCTAAGCATGGTATCAACAAATTTAGTTAGTTTGGGAATGTGGCCAAAAAAGTTTAGTTGACTCTGGGGCTGACATTACAATACTAAAACACAGTGTAGGTGGCTATTTTTCAATAAATGTTAATTAGGGACAACCATAATAAACATGTGACAAAGAAAAAAGGCATTTTTACTTTATCATTTCACTAAAAATTAAAATATATAAGCTAATTTAATTTAATTATAATAAAAACTTCAAAGTAAATTTTTAATCTGGACTAGCAAATGGGAATATTTCTTGTCTCAAAGTGTTCTCTTTCATACTTTTATTTTCAGTGGTGCTATCTTGCTCAATATGGCTGTTCCAAACGTTTTAAGGGCTTTAAAATGCAATAATATGGAGGCTTACCTACCGTCATCCAAAATTTGAGTGAATGGAATCGCCATGCAAGTCACCTGTTAATGCTATTTTTAGATAGCCGCTTTTATCAGTCAAAGTATGCAAACATCATAGGATAGATAATTGCGAGCCACAAACAGGTTACCTCTGCCTGGAGATTATACAAAATTAAGCAGCCAAGTAATT
This sequence comes from Cylas formicarius, assembly GCF_029955315.1. Lineage (NCBI taxonomy): Eukaryota > Metazoa > Arthropoda > Insecta > Coleoptera > Brentidae > Cylas > Cylas formicarius. The sequence continues at coordinate 16,167,911 of NW_026844214.1, read as the reverse complement.
GCAGGTGATAAAAAGCAATGGTCAATTTTGGATAATTGTGCAGATAACCAATTTGTTATCTCAGCCCTCTAAAGCAAATACCTTACGGCATTCATGACGAGTCTCTAATATCCACAAATATAGTGTCTCGTTAACATGAAACCATACTTGCCAGATTAGACAAGAGGCAAAACAATTACAATGGCAGCGTTGTTAACTAAATAAATTTAATTTTTCTCTCTCTCCAATTTTGCAAAAACAATATCATTCTCTAGTAAGTTTTATTTTGTTACGATCTATTTCGAACTGCGTATATACGTAAAATTTTATTATACATTTATTAAAACTTAGAACCTTATAGAGTCATTTATTTTTAGCGTTAACTCTAAGGAAATCTCAAACATGTCTTTTCGAAGGCTCATAGCATTTTTCTCAAGTCAAATAAGGAATTGCGTTCTTGTTTTAAGTAAATTGTTTGTTTGTTGAATCTTGGTTTGGTTTTGAACACCTAGCGGTGTTGTAAATGGACAAATAGTCGATGTCTGTTCATAGATATAAGAAAGTGACTAAGTGATACGAATTAAGGAAAGACCCGGACAAGCTGTAAGAATGAAATATGGCCAAACAGATCCGTACTTTGCTTAGAATTTAATTATTTGTGGTTTTGTTAGGAAAGATACTAAACAATATTTATTTATTTATGTATGTGTTTATGTTTATCACCTACCTAAATTATTCACATAATATATCAATATCACTATCGCAATCATCGCCTGTTCTAATTATTATTTGCACAACTTTGTGGAGGGATGTGAAAAACTTCGGTTTCTATAAGTTTGAGGACATTGGAGTTAACACAGCAAAAAACATTGTTACGATGAATGGCAGATTTCAGTTGGTGCCAAACATTTTCAATGGGATTAAATATATAGTGGTAAGGTGGAAGCCTTAAAACTGTATGCCCTAGATTTTTTGCACAATAATCACAATACGTATTCCTTTTGTAGGTTCAAGCTTTGTAGAACCTCAATTAATTGCTTTTTGGTATAATCTTCTGAAAATAAATGTTATTATCATGTAGTTTTGGATTGTTGCTTTTGTGTCACATGAGGAAGGGGTTTTAGTCAACTGTCTACTGTGATAACTTGCATTGTCCATTACAATGACGCTACGCTGACGGAACTAGTTTGTTTTTAAACCAACTTTGAAGTAAATCAGCGGTGGTGTCTTCATGGTAATCCAGAGAAGAATCTTTAATACTTTTCGCACACAGAGAAAGTCCATTTGGAATCCAACCATCTTTAGAGCCAGCATGCAAAATAGTTATTTTCCGGGATATCATAAGTGTCCAACCAGGTTTCATCCAAGTAAATACTTGGACTTTGTTGTTCTCTGTAAATCCTAATTTTTTCTAGATATTCCAGTCGCCATTTCCGAATTCTAAAAGATTTCATTAAAACTTGCCATTTGTCAATTTTTTTAAATTTAAAACCCATGTGTTGAATACACTTCCATGAGGTAGTTCTGTCACATTTAACACCGGTTTCATCTTTTTCAAGCCTCCTAATTAAGATATCTAATGTAGGCACGCTTTGTTCCTCGTATAACTGGTAAATTTTACGCCGTATTATATCTTGATCACTATCATCTACACTCGAGAAAATGTCGGCATCGATTCTTTTTTTTCCTCGCTGAAATGGGATTATTCACAATTTTCCATACAGTTGATGTTTGAATTTTCGTCAATGTGGCCGTTTCTTCTAAAGATGCTTGCTTGCTGGCACCACGTTCAATGAGAGTGAAATAAACAATGTTTATAACTTCCTTAGTCTCAATAGTATAGTGTTTTCTACATTTGGGCGGGAGCATCTCCTGAGATACGCTGGACTCTCACATATTTTGCATAATTCGCACACGATTCAACACACGGTGTATTACACACGAAATAAGAATGATTACTAATAAACTTAAACTAAGTATATACCAAATCAAAGAATATTAAACACAGGTATAAAATTATTTTCTATTACAGACCACAATTTTACCTGAATTTAAATTCCGAAACTTTAGGTTGCATTGTATGTTAATGACCAACCATCCTTGAATAATCCCATTCAAAAGCAATTGGTCACTTTCTTATATCTATGAACAGACTTTACCTTATCAAGCATAAATTTATAAAAATATTTTAAATAGGATCACCGCCACGTTAATACCAGCCAGAATTATTGCTGCTCGGCGACAATAATTAAATATATATTAACAATAACCTTTTAATCTGCAGTCGGAGCTTTCTCAGGCGCGACGACATTGTTCGCTTTGACGTTGTTTTTTATGTTCAAAGGTGACATTTACCGCGTCCCGCAGGAACCAAACACCGCCGCACGGTGCCAACGCATCATGCAAAGGCCAGCGAAAAACACGCTCGCTTAATGATCCTGTTCCGGTGACAGTGATGCAACGACGTAATCGGTCCGAATTAAAAAATATTTATCCTGCGAGAGTTTTTACAACTTCACGGTGCGTGTGTAAAGACAATAATAATAGACGCGAAAAATTACGTAAATGTTATAACGTGACGATACACCTACGTCGACGTCTCGCAGGAATCATTTCGAATTTTATAGAAAATTTAGTGGACAGATTTTCAAGTGATTTGAATTTTTTTACATACATATTATGTCCTCAGTTATCACAACTCTGTTACAAAAGCACCACCGATATGATTTTTAAAAAGAGCCAAGAAACTCATTCCCGCACCTTAAAAATATTCTTCTGGCCGTAAAACGATTAGATGAGAAATATTGATTTTACTCAGTACGGATTTTGGAATAAAAAGTCAACCTCTTTGAATTTGTAGCTCAGAACTTTGAGCAGACTTGACACGACTGCCTCCTTCCCATAATTTCAGTCAAAGTACCTCTTGCAGGATCCCTAATGGTAGACAGAGAACAATATATTTCATATTATTTATTGATTATAAAGAAATACAATTATTCCATATAACAAGGAGGCCTAAAAGTTAATACGTCCAAAAAACCTAGAGTTAATTCCAACATAAACACTGATCTGTGAAACCTGATGAATATCGTAGGATCAAGAACAGTGTCCCTCGGGGATCGCTGCTGTTTGTTGATCCTATGTAAAACTTTGTGGTCATAGTTCAAAAATTATTCATCATGGAACTTTTATCTAACTAGCAAATTGTCGCTTGGCCTTAAATTCATTATAAATATAAATTGCTACCATAAGGGATTTGTAAGGCTATCCTGGTAAATGTTTATCGGTGGACGGTAAATGATCAATGGTAATATGATAATATTATTTCCCCAGTATGCTCTGCGATTTTTTTTTAAATATTGCCCAACTTGTTAGTTTTTTTAGTCGCTAAGTAATATTTATTGACAAAACAATATTTGATTACTTTGTTGTAGAATGCTTTATCAAATTATCAATGATTCTATATCGGTTGATAATAGTTTTGGCTTGCCCTTCAACTTTATGCGTTTTTTTTTCACCATTAGCTGCGCGATTACGTTAATTTCTTTCCAACCTTTTTGTCCTTTATGTTAACTTTCTTTCTGCTTGGTATCTGTTAGACTTGTTTTTGTGGTTCAATTATCATAACTGCTGCTGAAGAAAAGCGAAGATAAAGCGATTTTTTCACACCAGCCCTTTTGAAAGTACTTGAAAGTACTTGATAACGCGGATTCTTTAAAGGGCGTAAGGGTTTTTATTATGGATTGAACATGTGTTTGTCCAATTAACAGGATTTATACATATAATACTTTGTTAGAAATATCATAAAGTAGCTTGTTGAAAAATATATACATCACTAGTAACTAACTAGGTAAATATAAATTTTAGCGCAGTTCAGTTTCACTGTCAGTGTCACTGTCGTAATCCAAGTTTACAATACTCACGTAGCTTTGCAATAGATCTACACTTACATAGGCTACGCATTATTCCCAGATTTTGTTCGGATTATTCTGCATCTCCGTCTGGATTATATCTACTATAGAATTCAAGGTTGGCGAAACATTGTTCCTTCTTATCTACGCTTTGAGATTATTCCATATATGTGTCACAGTGTCACAGTAATACTGTTTTTTTATTTAAAATGATTATAATATGTCAAGAGATTGCTTTTTGACATGTTATGTCTTTTTCCATCATATAATTTTGAATGGTATTCAATATAAGGGGTGTTTTTTTTCGATGTATAGAACTTTAAGTTGCAATAAAACAACGATGGATTATTGGATTGACATAAATTTTATTTACCCGAAAGATAATCTTGTGGCATTACATTTTAAATATGATTTCTGGCATATGACCGCCACGACTGGCGCGGATGTAGTCCAATCTGGACGTCCAATTTTCGATGACTTTTTCCAACATTTGTGGCCGTATATCGGCAATAACACGACGAATGTTGTCGTCCAAATGGTCAAGCGTTTGTGGCTTATCCGCATAGACCAATGACTTTACATAGCCCCACAGAAAGTAGACTAGCGGGGTTAAATCACAAGATCTTGGAGGCAAATTCACAGGTCCAAAGCGTGAAATTAGGCGGTCACCAAACGTGTCTATCAATAAATCGATTGTGGCACGAGCTGTGTGACATGTTGCGAAGTCTTATTGAAACCACATCTCCTGGATATCATGGTTATTCAATTCAGGAATGAAAGAGTTAGTAATCATAGCTCTATACCGATCACCATTGACTGTAACGTTCTGACCATCATCGTTTTTGCAGAAGTACGGACCAATGATTCCACCAGCCAATAAAGCGCACCAAACAGTCAGTTTTTCTGAATGTAACGGTGTTTCGACATACACTTGAGGATTAGCTTCGCTCCAAATGCGGCAGTTTTGTTTGTTGACGTAGCCATTCAACCAGAAGTGCGCTTCATCGCTAAACAAAATTCGCTTATGAAAATCGGGAACAACGGCAATCTGGTTTTGGGCCCATTCGACGAATCTACGTCTAACTTGATGATCGTTTGGCTTCAATTCTTGCACGAGTTGGATTTTGTAAGCACGTAAACCAAGATCCTTCCTCAAAATCTTCCATAAAGTGGATGGACACAGATCCAATTCCTGTGCTCTATGGCGGATGGACTCATTCGGGTCTTCCTCAATGCTACGCTCTACAGCAGCAATAGCTTCTTCTGTACGCATCGTACGGCGTCTCTGGGGATGCGAGTTATCAATAAGAGTAAACATGGTTAATCGAATTAACTACTCTGATGGACGATTTTGTCGACGATAAAATGTTGTTCAGGCGTGAGTCTATTCATGATGAATTGCCAAACCAAACTGAGAATAAATCATCTGACAGCTGTTAAATCGGTCGCCATCTTGAACAGTAATGCCAGTTTAAAGCTCTATACATCGAAAAAAAAACACCCGCTCCTACTATAATACCGCACATTGTACACTGTCCATGGTAGCCAACAAGTTAGTTATATTTTCTGTCGGTAAGGCAAAAACGTTTAGTCTGCATCCTGTTCTTGTCCTAGTGTGAATTATTGTTATGCGCTTTCTTTTATTTAACGAAACGTTAGTTGTGCATTGACATATGTCTATGTCACACCGTGTCTCGGTTCGAAAAACAATTTCCCTTCCATCTTACCTATGTCCGTAAATTGAAATCAAATATTTCCATTCTCCACTTCTTTAATCGGCTATGCTTAATTAGTACATTCAGTACAAACACTAGATGCCCACTACAAATGCGCATTGTGCCAGTGTTGCAGTTGCGTGGTGACTGATGTCTATATCTTACTTAGCATGCAAATATTTTTCTATAAATTGCTTATTTTCCTTTTATATTTTAGATTTCAATGAAGTTCTGTATGTTCCATTTTTTTGTCATGCTTTTTTTTACTCCTTAATAATCCACATATTTTGAACTCACTAAATGGTACCAAAAAAGTGAAAGTTCATGCTTCATAAAAAAATCTGTGTAACCGCAATTGTAAAATATAGCTCGAAGATACGTTTTCGTGATTATAAGTTACGTTACAATGGATCTAACGAGTCTTTAGACGTCTATTAATGGACATACACGATGAATAAATGATCCGCTCTGCGAGAAAAGCAAGAAACTCGAGGCGGCCGTCGCTCTCAAGGGTTTAAATAAGCAAACGTATCCCGGAATCGGAGAATAAATTTTTAATTGACGCGTTGGCAGCAACGATCGGTTTGCGTGATTGCGGAGCTTAATCTGCCGCGCCTTGCCATCGTCAAACATTCATGCCGACAAATCTCCTGGAAGTACTCTATTACGGTGTCAGAATCAACTTGTTGCGGTTTAACCCATTACGTATGGCTTGAGCCGGCCCTTTCTCGCCAAGAGGGATGAAAATGTTACGTAACTTGCGAGTTCTTACCACGAACTTTCAAAGTAATATCAGATTTTGTTTTTTAAATATCACACTCAATAATTAACAAATAATATCTCTTATATGCGAGCCCTAACAACTATGTGTTGGAACAAGCAGTTACTTTGGGAATAAAATGCCAGTTTTCCGAAATGCAAATTTCACTTGTCTTTTTTTTAATGCGAATGTGAAGTTAACAAAATATTTTATCATAAATGGAATTATTTTTACACTTTCATTACATATTTTATGTTACTATTTAATTAATATTGGAAAAGTGGTTTTTAATTAACAGCCCGAATTCTATTAGACATTGTACCAACCAGAAATTTACATAATTCAGGACTGAAACTGTCCTATATGTCTTGCAATTCGCCAAGTAGTTGTGCTAAAGTGTTGTCCTGCTGAAAGATAAAACCTCCAAATGGCCATAACTTTATTACACTTGGTAAAAACGGATATGTAAGGACATCTTGATAGTTGGCTGCGTTTGCTGTGCCTTAAATAAAGTGTAAAGTTCTCTAGCCTTTGGCCGACGTACAACCCCATCATGCGCTGCGGAAACTTTACAGTCCTTTTAAGTTAATCCTGTTGGAATGTTTTTGTGTTTCCTCGAATCAAACGCGGTCCGTAATCTCTCACACAAACATCGACTCTGCTTTGGTCGTTATAGATTAGTTTGGTCCACGGAAGTTTTGATTTAATCCAAATGTAACGATTCGTTTTCGAGTTTCCATCAACTCGTATAAGTCGAAAAATAGAAAAATTATACCGCACAGAAGTACCTAATTATATACATTATATACATTATAAAAACTAAGACCGCTTTTGCGGATATATTTGCGACAGCATTCTCTGAAAACATTCACCTCACCACGGTGAAGTTGCTTGTCGTAGTACATATTTTCACTAAATGCCTTTCACTCGTTCGACAAACAGCCTTTATACGGCCTGAGCTTTAACCGCGACCATATTCCTTAATTATGCCAAACAGAGTAGTTGTTGCTACAGTTCAAGCATTGTTTTTCTTTATGGTGTGTAATTTCTCGCACTTTTCCATTGTATCCCGTTTTTGAATTTTATTTGTAATAAAAATGACTGTTGTTAATTATTAATACTCAAATGACGCGTGACAATTCTTGTTACAACACTTTACTTTTCGATTTTTCAAACAATTAACTAAATTGTAATGAAATATATAATTAAACCGTAAGAACAATTCCATACATCATTAAAAAAAATGTTAATTTTATATTTCCAATTAAAAAAAGTAATTTAAAGAATTTTGATCAATTGGCATTTTATTCACAAATTAAATGCTTATTCCAACATATAGTCGTTATGATTTGTTATGAAAAAAGCATAATTATAAAAAAAATTGAATAATGCAAATTATATTAGTTTTAAAAGGTATTATGTTAGTAGGACTGACTGGAGAGTGGCACAACCGTCTTTATTGTTTCATATGAAGTTTCGATTATGTTATGGTTATGTCTCTCTTGCTGGGCTTCCATTATTATGGTCTGAGGTAGAGGAGATGGAACTATACGTTATATCTTGTTAGAATTGAGGACTTCAACTTTCAAGAACCAAGCCGCAAGTATATAGGAGGAACGAGTAGGAAACTGTTGCGTAACCTAAAATTGCGATCCAAGGAATCCAAACAAATATTTTCCGGAAGGGACGTCGAAATTTGGTTTAAACAAAATGCGAATAATGCACCTTGCAGTAATCAACAAATTAACTGGTTTAGCTCAGACCTGGTTTTACTCCTATCGGGACAATGCTACGTTTCCATTAATAAGGCTAGAGCATGAATTGATGTTGTTATTTAGATGTCGTGATGTTTTTGTCTTTAATGAAGAAATTTGAAACTTGTGCGTAGAAAAAAAATCAACAATTTGTAGTTTACTATTTTGACAAGTTGCTTTTAGGGAAACACTTAAATCTGCGTGAGACGGATTTAGTTTCCTACTTTATTGATGGTTTTGATTCTCCATTTCGACAGATCAAGTAAAAATTAAGGAATTTACGTCAACTGCTAAAATGTTGGCAATTATGAACGACGTTAGACGAACTGAAAGAAGACCTCCGCTATGAAGAAAAACACTAGTCTCAGCTTGCACTTCAAGTTCAAAAGACACCAATCAAACGATATTTTAATTGTTATGAAAAAGAGCATCTAGCTAATCACTACGAAAAACATAAGTGGGACAAAGCTAGCTGTTTTCATTGCGGTTCCAAGGAGGACCAGGTCCGAGAGTGTGCAGCCCAGGCACGTGAAATGGACTATCGAGGGAACTCAAAATCAACATTTCCAGCAGCAGATTCCACTATGATGCTTGTTCAATCCGATATAATTCCCGCGTATGTTGTCCCATGCAGTTTCAGTAAAATACCAATCATCAAAAGAAAGTAAAGTTGTATTAGACACAGGTATTCAATTTCTTTTATTAGTGAAAATTTGCTTTCTCAAAAAAATGACATTTTCCCATATACTTAGAATCAGGTATGTTTAGGAATAAATAGGTCACTGTTACATATTTTATAATAGTAAATGGTTGAAAATTAGAAAACAGATTTCATGTTGGCACACAAGAAGTAGTAAGTTTTGATACATTACTAGACCGAAAGTTTATTGTTGACAAAGTATTGATATTTCATTTGCTTAAGGTAACCACAAGCAAACTATTTTAGAAACATATAACAACAGTATCTTGCAGATAAAGTTTTTAAAAAACTGCGGATTATTTTAGCATCTGAACCAGTTTTAAGTTTATATTCTCCAAATGCCGATTCGCGGTTACATTTTGACAGAAGTTCATCAGGTTTTGGTTCTATACTATCATAAAAAAGGGATGACCATTGTCACCCCAAAAGGGCGAGGCGCAGACGGCATTGATATTTTCGTAGAGATAGTAATAACTTTCAGCGCACTAACCTCTAACCTCTGCTTTTACGACATTTTCACTCGAAAAGCAATTTTCACATACTTAACTCGTTTTTTCAGAACATCCAACTAGATCTAAGCATATTTTGAGAAAATAGTGCCGTAACAATGCTGCATCAAAGCTGAATGAAGATCTGTCAGCGGCCATGTTGTCAGTTAAATGCCGCAATGTTATTAGTTAAAAACGAGATTTTAAATCTCGCGCATGTATGTGCATGTTGAACGGACCTTCTCAAAACCATTATATAGTTGTTTCATAAGTTCCTGTATTATCGGCATAGGCAGGGCCACTATAGCTCTAGGTTAGTAAAAATATTAGCGATGACCGGGGAAAGTGGGTAACCCATTCATGTCACTCCTGATATTTGTTCGTAAAACAAAAACTTTAGTAAAGAGAAATTCAACGTCAAACCTAACTAGAATATCGCCAGTATTTTTTTTAGTTCCATTCAAACACATATATCCAAGACTTGCAAAGAAATTTGACAAAACTGACAACGTGTTAACTATCAAAAAATATATATAGACTCAGTCTTGGTTGGAATTTAAAAACGTATAGTAGGTGAACCGATGAAAGTTCGGCCTCTTCATACATATCTCTTAGAACACAATATCGCATCATATCTAGATGTACCCCTAAATATATCAACACAAACACAAAATTGGGCGCTCACAATCTCATGTGTATCAAAAATTTTCTTTTTAAATATGGAATATTTATAACTATTGGTGGACCAGCTAATTACTCGGACTTGACGTTAATGGATTGCTTCTTTTAGGGACACATAGAATCAGATGTAGGGGATCTTCAGCAAGTAGTTACTGCGGCAATGAATCAGTTAAGAGACAATTCAGAAATTTACGAAAAACGTGTTGAACAAAATGGTGGTCAAATAGAGCAATATTTAGAATAGTAAGAGAACTTAATTTATATCTCGAAGTGGAATATACAGGGCGTACCATGTAAAAAAGCAACAAATAGGAAAAAACTTCGATCATAACCCTACATTTTGTTTTTTATTGTCCTCAATATCCAGATAAATTGGTCGCACGGTCAATAGCGTTCTTTTCACTTCTTCATCGAAAAGGCGATCGACCTCGTCAACGTTGCAATATTCACCTGGGGTCCGTCCGAACTAAAGATAAACAAAGAGCCCTTAATAATAATCCTCCTGGGAACGGATCGTCGGCTTCCTAGATAATAACAATACAGAAAAAAGGGCGAACGGGACCGTGTCACCGCGTGCCCCCCCGTAATTAAGAAGAGGCCCGCCCATGGCGCCGCAGTCGCGTTCCTCCTCAATGAACTCCGAGCTAATGCGCCCTTTGCCGAATGACTCTTCTGAATGAAGCGGAATTGGCCCTGCGACTACCTTGTTAGATTTATATTGTCGGAGATGGCACTAAACGGCTTTTTAATGTGGGGTTGCGTGCCCATTAGGTCCGACGACGTTGCCGATAATTCGGCCGGAAGATGTCCGCGGAGCGGTCGGAGAGCTAAAGTTATCCCCCCGTGTACGGGACATTTCGGAGTGAGGGTGTTTTTTAACGTCTCGCTGGATCTCAATGGGGTAAATCAAGAGGAGCGCCGCGTGTGTAGGATATACAGAGGATTACGGAATTAAATTTGTCGTCCATACGATAATATTGACAAAAAAAATAGAAATCGAGTTGGTTATTCACAAGACATCAATTTAAAAAAATAAATTTAATTCCAAGAACATGATAGATGATCCAATTTCAATCTAAATAACAAATTAAAATTAAAAGCTATAAAATCCAAATTGAAGCTACAACATTTTAGTTTTAAATATGCGACGATCTGCTTTTTATATTTATTTATATTTCTAATATTAGCAGATATTTCGTAAGCCTTGTAGTGAGACCCTTTCTCAACAAAAGTTTATGAATATATGAACGTAACCACTGAAAGACGGAGCAGTGAGTACATGAAGCTTTTTAAAATAGGGTAAGCATGACACCTGTATATGCAAGTAATAATAATGCGTTTTTATATTATAAATACACTATTTGCACATGAGGGGGATCCCCAGAAATGTATAGCATAACTGAGGACTGCACAGTTGCATTATTTAAAGTTCTTACAGTTGCATGAGATATTCTATCACTCAAACTCTTAATTACACCACAACTGATGTTTAATTTTGACACGAGTCTTTCAGTTGTTTATTCCGCTTAGGTTTTCATTTAGTTGGAATAAAAAGCTTGCATTTTCGGAAATAGGTATTAACAGCCTAAATTTCTCATAATCCAGCCTTAAGGTAGCCTTTAGGACTATCGTCCGCAAACTGGCAAATCTTTACAGCCACAAAGCTATCAGGTTCACGTTCACATAAAGTAGGGAGCAGGGAGCCAGGCACTGATCCCAGCGATACTCCTTGCTGCATTGAAGTCTCATTGGACGTGCAGGTTTTGTTGTTACTTGAAATACTAACAAACTGTTTTCTAATAGAAACACAAGTTTATAGGAGTTTATTGCTATCTCCTCTTATCCCGCATTTGTTTAGTTAATCTTGTGGTCAACTTATCAAATACCTTTGATAAGTTAAAGAAAAAGTCAGCAACCTTCTCGTTTCTGCCAACTCCCTACAAAATATAGCGTTTCTTGGGCGTAAAACCGCATTGACTGGGGCTAAGTACATTGTTTTTTTCCAATGAAATTCATTAGCCTTTAATAAATAGATTTTTCTACAAATTTGGAAAACGAAGAGAGCATGGTAGCTCTTCTATAGTTTTTTATTGGTTTCGAAATATTTATATAACTTTTTCCACTTTTAATGCAACAGAAAACCGTATAGTAGAAAAACTGAATAACTAGCATTACCATATACTATTACGATGCTACACTATTAAAATTAAAATCCATCCCTGTACTGATAAACGCTTGTAAAACGCATGTTTATTGGTTAATTGCTCGGTTTTTTGAGGATAAAGGATTTTCCGTTTATGATAGACCAGGCAAGTCATGACAATATGTGGTATTCCTATACCTATTATAATTTTATTACTATTATATTTAATTATGATAATTAAATTAATGTATTATCGAAACTAAAACTTCAAAAAAGAACTCGTTAATACGACAATGGTCTTGACTTCAGAGTAACAACAAGAAGAAATCAACCATTTTTTATTTAGCTGTAAAGTGGCGGATCCCGACGGTTTATTGGCATTCATGGGATTTCCAACAACAACGGACACTAGTTGTAGCTAGTTGCGTGGAGCAACGAAATTTGTAATAACTAAAACCTTACCTAAACCAATACTGCAATAACAATATGCAGTGAACAATACGATTATAATCCAGTGTAAAACAAACCCAATCGTAAGGCCGCCTCAATAAGATATACACTTAACGATTCCTAGTGAGTAGAAAACATAACTACCGAAAGCCAAATGTTATAACATCAGAAGTTGAGACATTGGAGAGACATAATGTTCTCCAAAAATGTAAGACTCGAATGAACTCTTCATTGAGACCTGGGATAGCAGAGAATGTTTGGTCCAAGCAAAACCTAAGCGAAATTTAAAAGCCATCTTCATAGTAACAACGTGAATGATTTGGTAATACTAGCGTCCAAGTGGGCAACTTCATCATTGGCATTGACCCGAGGATACCTAACTAGAACTCCGACCCTAGGAAAAATATGTATGCATTAATGTGTATGGACAAATAAAAATACTAACAAGACTATTTTTCTAAATAGCCAACTTCCCAAATATCTTACACATTTAGATATGATTAGAGAGGATCAGATGTAAACTAAACAGACTTTTCAAAGCTGTTTTGTCTTAACTAAAAAGGATTTTTAATTCTTATCTTATGATTGCTTGTTGCTTCAACTTAAAGTCATGACCAATTGAGGCTATTTAACAAAAGAGACAGAAGAGAGAAGGAATTTAAAAAATAAACAGATTGGCAACGAATTCTGATTCGGGAATACTTAGAACCCAACTGTATAAATTTCTATAATGGTTCACTGTATTTCGATAATGGTTCAAAATGGTGAAAAATCGTTTGCATCCCGCTTAAGGATGTACATTTTGTAAGATTTTAAAATGGCACAAAATAATCGTTATTTACAGGGTTTATAATATTTATTTTATAAAACATTAAAAATTTTGCTCCTGGTCTAGTTACTTTAAGGTAGTCCTAAATACGAATCTGTTGTCATTTTCAATTTGAGAAAATCTGTAAAAGTACTTCTCGATTTTCCGCTTCAAAAAACTGTGTCAGTTAGACTTTAGTAGACAATATATGAAAAAAACCGTTTCAGTGAATGAACAAACATTCTACAGGAGTAATGCATTATTCAAACTTCACGGAAATTAATATAGTTAGGTTTTAAGTAGTGCTCGTTGACACTTTATCCTTAAAGAAATCCTTAATAGCCCTTCTCGATATTTCACAAAAAAATTGATGTAAGGTTGATGTAATAAAAAATATGGCGTTTTAGTGCGTTTTTGAGAGATCTATCCAACGAACCAAAAATACCAATTCGAACCATAAACAAAGATTTTACAACCGTCTACAATTCTTCAATGGGACACACTGATAACATTAGTTACTATGAAAACGTTTTTAAAATAATTTAAACTTGTTTTCTCTTATTTAGAACATATATTTAGCAACTAATAAAAACTTATTTACAACCAAAAAGGGAAATTGATTGAAAATAAAGCTTCGAATTTTGTTAAGATTGTAGTTTTGGCCCTTCCCTTAGAAAACGATCTTTTCGGAATGGCGTCAACTCAATTTTGTTAGAAATTCGTATCTACAGAGGAAACACATAGGAAGTGTGTCGCACGTAATGTCTTTCCCACCGAAAGCTACTGAAAAAAACATAAGCTCGGCGTACATCCGGCCCGCGCTGCCATAAATAAAAAATAAAATGGAAGGCTGGCCCGTTTATAGAGACCTTAATGGATGTCCAATCCTGGTGCTTTAGTTGAAAAGTTTTTACAAGCGAAAGTACAGTTTTCCCGTAATAATGTACCGTCGGTCCGTATAATCATGAAGAAATATTACATCTTTTAGACTTACACGTAATTTCCACGATAATTACACGATCATGAACGGGGGTCCAATAAGGACGATTATTGTAGTACGCGCGGGGATAATAGCCGATGTGGAAAATTATTAGATCCGAGTGGATACATACATGTATCTACTTGAAGATCGCATTGTCTTCGAAATAATCGATAATTATGAGGCGTCCCACTATACGAATCTTATTTGTTATGCAAAATGGTACAGTCATATAAACATTTAGCTATTAGATAAAAACAAACTTTTTGCACTCTTAATTTGGGTTGTTTTAGTATCATTCATTGAAAGTTTTTATGTATTTTGCGATACACAAAATCATTTTGCCAAGAAGACTATTTCGAAATAAACACATTAAGGAAACCAAAACATTATATTTGAAATAACATTTTGATTTGATCTCAAATAAATTCGTAAATGTTGAAATTTATGAAGACTCTTAAATTCTATTATTTGTGACTGGTCGTTTAACTTATTAAAGTCTTGCTGTTACTTTTCGTAGTTTTTTGGCTTATTAGTACTTCTGAATAATATAGGTCAGATGAGTCTATACCGTTTGCAGAACTCTCAACGAAGCAACTGCGTTGTTCCGTTGATCTCTATTTAATTTACGTTTTTATATTTTCCACTAATTCCACTGTGTTGAATTCTTTTATTCTAAACAATAGAATAAATATCAACAATAAATATCATGTTTTGCGTCACTGAACCAATTTCACTGAGCCAGGGCTTGTAATAACAGAGGCACTTTCTTAGGTCGTGAAAAATACCGTATTGGGGAATATAGTTGGAAAAATATCTAATAAATATCGGAATGACAACGAGACACAAGACACCATGTTCCTTGACCTCAGAGTGACCTTCTATCCGCATAAGAGAGTGAGAACGACTATTTGTAATTGGAGATCTTAAGATGATTCGGTTGGTTGGAATCTAAACTATGTCATTTTACTTTTTAGAAGATAACAACGATCCAATCTCGTAATTCTAGAGCGCTTAGATAAATATCTATTTAATAGTTTAGCAAATTTCCTTTTTTTCCCGTAAGTAAATAACTCGGGAAAATGGAAAACTTATTCGAAAATAAAACAATATTGGACGGACGTGTAATTTTAATGTCGTCCGTCACTCGATTTACACGAATGATTGATAGAGTGGTGCCGTTTTAGCTGATTAACGACCAAACATAACGCTTTAAATTACTAAACACAAATATTGGAAAAAGGCAGTTTGTCTCCGAAAAACAATTTCTGGCTCTCAATTGGGTGATTTATCGTTTCTTAACAGACGCACGTGTTAGCTAATATTATTTGCTTATGATTCTTTGAGCATTTCTAAGGCGAACTATACAAATACGGTGTTATTAAGTATTAAGCAATACAACTTTTTCATTATTAATTTGAAAGTATTTCAAACATTTTTAAAAAACACTAATTCCGTCGTTATAAAATACAGCTTTGCCAGAAAGTTTTTGGAAATGCTTTTGACAGCCGAAATGAATTTTGCGTTTGGGTGCATGTTAAAAAAAAGTAGCACAAAATGAGACCTTTTTTGATTTATTTTTTAATACGATATGCAAGTAGATGCAATTGCAATGCAGCTAATGCAAAGCCTCTTGTTGATAGGTGGTCCCACTATATCATTTGTGGTGGTGGTTATCGCGTCCTTCAGTCGATTCCAGACAACTTCCACATCCGCTGGTTGTTGAGGCGAGTTTCTTACTAAGCTGACTGCTCTGTTTATCCTCTGGTGTACCTCCGTCCTTATCTCGGGCCTCTTAATGTTGTTTATGTCTATCTTCTTTTTATGTGGCCGTCTTATTTTCTTTAATTTAATATTGAGCGTTCCCACCACTGGGTTATGGTCTGAGCCGATGTCGGTACCAGGGTAGGTTCTCACTCCGTGCAATCCGTTTCTGTATCTCTGGCTGATTAGTAGAAAATCTATTTGGTTTCTCACTATATTGTCCGGTGAGTGTTGTGGTGATTGCCAGGTATATAGCCTTCTTAACGGGAGTTTATACCATGTATTTGCGACGACCAGTCTTTCTTCTTGGCAGAATTGTACCAAGGTATCGCCTCTTTTGTTGCGGTCTCCGAGACCGAAATCTCCGACCACACTGTCCACTCGACCTCGACCAATCTTGGCATTAAAGTCGCCCATGATGATGAGAACTTCCTTCTTTCCGGCTAGCTTCATCAGTTCTTTTATTTCCTTATAGAGTTGTGCCATTTCGGTGTCCGGTTTATCCAGTGTTGGGGCATATACCTGTATGATATTAATGTCAACTGGGGCAGCTTTCAGCCGTATGAGAGCTGCCCTATCCGAGTGGGCTATGAAGTTTTTTACGGACTTCCTGATATTTTTGTGTACTATAAAACCGACTCCGTTGCAGTGATTGTTATGATTGTTTCCGGAATAGTAGAGTGTTGCTTTTTCGGTCGTGCATTGGCCACTGTTCGGCCATTTAACTTCACTGAGGCCTAGTATGTCTATTTCGTGGCGTTCCATTTCCTGTACTAGATTATCCAATTTCCCTGCGGTATACAAGGTCCTTACGTTCCAAGTACCGAGTCTACAACTCGATTGTTTTTCCACTTTCGGGTGGGTCCTAGCATTATTCCTCGCGGGTATTGTTCGCACCCCCTGACTATTTAAAGTCTGCCGCGGACTGGGGGCCGTTGTTTGTGATACTTCTACCATAATTGTCTTCTTGGAATATCTTAGTGATCTTTAATACAGTGGTTTCCCATTGCCTTCTGTATCCTTACGCCGTTGATTACTGTTAGTAATTCGTCCGCCTTTGAGGTCGATTTCTCAACCTCAGGACAAAAGAGTGCCCTTTCCCCTACTTGCTCATCCGCCCTTAGCCGTTGGCAAGTTAGAGGTGGAATGCTTATCCCGGCATTCACTCGGTCGTCAGAGCCTCGTCTGTTATCTAGCAGGGTGCACCGGACAACATTATAAGTTATCACACGAGCAGGTGAGGTTGACATTTGAGCTGGCATTGTGTTATACCTTCGCCCCATACACACCCACAGTGGTTACTTAAACCCAAATATTGACTATGTTATTGAAGACAAAATTATGAAATTTTAACAGGGGGTGCTATTTTTTAATTATTATGTTTTTCCTAACCTATTAAAATAAACGTTCGCCTTTTTGAGAAAGTATACTTATTTTCAAAATACATTCGCCTTGATAAAACAAACAATAAGTTTTGCGAAATAAGACCTATAAAAGTTAAATTTGGTAACAAATACATATTGAATTACTAAACGAACAAATAAAAAATATTTGTAAACTTTACCTTTAAGTCTCAACGATTTATTCTAATCCCATCCAAAAAAAATTATTAAAATTTAGACATAAACATTTATTATAACTATTAAAGACAAAAAGAACTTAACTGCTTTAGTGTGGTAAATTGGCATTCACCAATGCGTATAACGGGGTTGACTCCCTGACATAATGATATTAAAGAATTAAATCTTTTTTCAGGAAATTTTTGAAGTAGCTTATTTAACTTGTCAACCGTTAGTTTAAACAGATCTACCTTTATTGGAAATTCTATGGAACTAAAATTATCCGCAAAGTGGCTGGTTTTAAAAAATATTTGGTTAATATGTTTAAGTCACTCTCATCATTTTGCGCTCTTCTCAAGGTAATTATTCTTAAATCCTGCGAAAGGTTTTTAAAGTTTAAAAAATCATCATAGTTCATTTCTGTAACAATATAAGGATGCTTTTTTCTTGCCAGTTTAATTATGGGAATAATCTGACTAGGTACAAACAAGTCTCCGGCCGCTTTTATAGCCCTGCTTATAGTACTGTTTGCCGAATCCCCCTCACTTTATCAGTGGCAGACTTCAAGGAAGTAATGGACAATGGTCTTAACGTTTTTACTAGTTTTTAGGAAAAAAAAAACAATACAGAATTTTTGTTTTGACTTTTTACTTTTTGTTTGATCCCAACTATAACAATAACAATCTTTGTTCGCGAATTCATATGTCGTAAAATTATAAAAACTTAGACGCTGCTTATAAAATAACTGGCTTTCCTGGGTAATTGGTAACTGGATAACCTGTTGGAGATCAAACACAGTACTAATGTGTTTTTTTGTTTTCCATTGCCTTTTGCTTACTTTTGTCTTTAATTTCTCTAACTTTTTTCTTTTCGTTTTGCTGCTTCTCATAAGTTTCCTTCATATTGCTTTTAGTCTTTTTTCGGTTTATGCACTGAAACATTTAAAGATTTAAATGATCTTTTGTATGTATTGAAACTAGCAGGATCTTTGTCTTCATATTCTTTCAAATACATGTCATACATTTTTGTAATTGCTTCTGATCTTCCACCTCGACCTTCTTTTTCAACTACACCACTTGGTTTCTTTTTTTCCACATACGTTCTCATAACTTTTTCTGATATACATAGAGTATTTAAAAAAAGAACTTAACATACTGATACTTTTTTGACAAAATAAGGTAAGAAAAAATCTTTTCTCTTACCTTTTCTGGAATTGGTTTTTTTGGTTTTGGGAAAACTAATTTCTATTAAACTACATATGTATTGCCTTTGAAGATAAATAAATGACATTTTTTGCCAAATTTATTGCAGTAATCGCTTGAACAAACTGATTTAAGTAATTTTGAATTGACTAAATCCATTGTATTAAAAATTGTGTAATATTTGCCAGTTAGTTTCCTTGTCTTAACTTCTTTTAGGTATGCATTTCGACTTCTTAAGGGGGGCATGTCTGTGTCACCACCTTCAAATTTAAAATCTTCTGGTTCAGAGTTGCGTTCGAAAATTTCTGTTGTCCCAGAAAACTTATTGTTATTACTAACGTAGTTAGTACATAGTTTATGCTTTTCCTCGAAGTTATTCCAGCAAAGTAGCGCGGTGCATTTGTGACAAGCAGCCCAGACTTCATCTTTGCATGCAATAAACCCACAATGCGGCTGAAAGTGTTTTTCATGATCTGTAATAGCTTTAGAAACTTTATGTTTATCTTTTTCACGTATTGTTTTGGCAAGCCTTTCTGACTCTGAATGGTCATTATCACGAGCAGTACAAATTTCACCAAAGTAATGCCTAATACAAAGCCAAAATCCGCAGCCGCAAAACTGTTCCCCCTTTTGGTTGCAACGTTTAAACTCTCAATCGAGTAAGTTTTTGTCAAGCCTTGAGTCATCAGAATCATCCAGAAACTTGGGAATATCGTCAATATCTGTTTTAGGATCTAAAAAAATTACCTTTTAGTTTTTATTTATAAATATTAAAAGAACAGGTGTTACACAAGTTATGGTCTGTTCATAGATATAAGAAAGTGACCAATTGCTTTTGAATGGAATTATCCAATGGTGGTCATTAACATACAATGCAACAAGATTTTCACCTAAAGTTTCGGAATTTAAATTCAGGTAAAATTGTGGTCCGTAATTGAAAATAATTTTATATCTATCTGTGTTTAATATTCTTTTGTTTGGTATACTACTTAGTTTAAGTCTATTTGTAATCATTCTTATTTCGTGTGTAATACAGAGTGTGTTCAATCGTGTGCGAATTATGCAAAATATGTGCGAGTCTAGTGTATCTCAAGAGATGTTCCCGCCGAAATGTAGAAAACTCTATTCTATTGAGGCTTGACTCTCATTGAACGTGGTGCCAGCAAGCAAGCATCTTTAGAAGAAACGGCCACATTGACGAAAATTCCAAGATCAACTGTATGGAAAATTGTAAATAATCCCATTTCAGCGAGGAAAAAAAGAAGCGATGCTGATATTTTCTCGAGTGTAGATGAAAGTGATCAATATATAATACGGCGTAAAATTTACCAGCCTAGATTAGATATCTTAATTAGGAGGCTTGAAAAAGATGAAACCGGTGTTAAATGTGGCAGAACTATCTTATGGAAGTGTATTCAACACATGGGTTTTAGATTTAAAAAAATTGACAAAAGGCAAGTTTTAATGGAGTCTTATAGAATTCGGAAATGGCGACTGGAAAATCTAAAAAAAAATTAGGATTTACAGAGAACAACAAAGGCCAATTATTTATTTGGATGAAACCTGGTTCGACACTTGTGATACCCCGGAAAAGGATTGGGTTGACTCAAGTGATAAGTGTAAAACAAACTAAGCAAAGTACGGACCTGTTCGGCCATATTTCATTCTTACACCTTGTCCGGGTCGTTCCTTAATTCGTATCAGTTATTGACTTTCTTATATCTATGAACAGGCTTTACCTGGTTTATTGATACATATATTCGAAATAATATTCATTTTTGGCTTTTTCAATTGATGCATGAAAGAACTTGAAACACTGTTGCAATTTTTAATACAACTTTCCCTTAAAGCTGAGAGTGGAATATCATCAGTCTCATCCAAGCAATCTCTCGACAAATATCTCATCTCGGTAATATTTTTCTTTAAGATTGAGAGTGGTATGTTATCAACAGCCTTATCATAGTAATCTTTAGATAAATCACTTTTTTTTTTTAAAGAGCAAAAGCAATGTTATAGTAAGGAAACTATAATATCTACATATAGAGGCGAGTTGAAGCAGAGAAACTTAATATAAGATAAATAACATGAACCACCACAAATAACAAACAAACATTTGCCTTATTTTATGTTATTTAATAACTACTTACCTTTTTCTTCGGTGTCAAGAATTTTGCCATAATACCATCGCTGCCTATAGTTCATTTAAACTTTGCTTCCTCTTTTCAGAATATTTTCCGATTTATCCACAGTAACTATATCGTTTATATCTACTACATTTTTAGAACCGTATTTCCATAACACTAACGCATCCATTTTCGGAAAAAAAGAGTACAACAAAACAATTAAAACAACAGCAAAAACAATTTAAAAGTAACAACGCATGTAATCAATTTTAGGTTAAAATGCGAATCGGGTAATTCCCCGAACTGGCCAATATTGAGATTCACCCACATGCCACAACATTAAGCTGGGTTCAAAAAGAGGTGAATATATAATACGCCTGTTTGAAAAAGTTAAATATTTCCATTTTATACTTCGGCCTAAATTAAAATATTTAAAATTAACTAAAATTTTTGAGGTACATATTCGGCAGTTCGAGACGTCTTAGATAGATGTTGATACTAGACGATCCTATAAGCCCAAAATAGCATTTTTTCATATTCGCCTTTTCGTGAATTTGGGGACGATATGCCGCCGATTCCGAGAATTCACATAAAATGCTCATAATTCAACACCTTAACTACAATTTAATAAATGAAATTCGCCGAACATTGTATGTTACAAAACTTACGCTAATAATGGTTACACAGTCTGTGTATTATTTTATTTTCCTCCAAAATTTTTTAGTGTTGAGTTTGTTAGTTGTGACGGCACGTCACTCAGTAAATGTATTCGCGCTCTTTTGCAAAATCATGCCAAAATCTGCTGGTCGTAGAAAAAGTATAGTATGCAAACATAGGTATTCTTTCCCTGCATCAAACAGGATTCCGTAAGGGTCACAAGCACGGCATTAACTGCACTTGTTCTGGATTGTTCTAAGGCTTTTGGCATAATTTCGCACGATCTCGCATGTTCTGTACTCAGTTATTAGTTTCTCCTCAGAAGCTCTAAATGTGTCGAAATCTTATTTTGATTTTGGGGTTCATAAAATCAAGTTCAACAATGATTGTCTAACATAACCTATGCTACTTCCAGTGTCTCACAAAATCCACTTCTTTTCTCTACCTACACCTCAAAGATTGTCTCAAGTACAATTCATACACATATTCAAGCATATGCGTATAATTAGCCAAGTATCCATTGGCTTTCGCCCTTCTGCTTCTTGCTTAATGAAGTTTCACATTCACGTAAATACTTGAATTTGCTGAAGAGAAAATTGAGACAAACTGTAAATCATTAGTGATGTGGTATTTTGTTCACAAAAAGAAGGCATACAAAGAGTTCAGAATTCATGTTATCTATTTATCTTTTCAGTATGATCACATATCGCTTAAAATTTGTAAAATATCGCCGCTGAATATGTAAAGTCATCAGAAAGAGTGTAAACGAACAGTTATTTTTGAGGATTCGACTGAGGGACAGATTCTCATGAATGGTACCCATGAAACGACTCAACATTATGGACTGGACATAAAACCAGCTAAAAGTTAGAGGAATGCACCTGTCATGAGCCACAAAATACTATGTGGGAAAAGCTAAAAAAGTTAAGGCTCCTCAGGTATGATGTCTTCTCCGTCTTCTATATAACGAGCGTAGAAACGTCTCGAAGCCTTTGAACTCTCAGCTATACAGGAAATCCTACGAAGAATAAGTAAAACCAAAGAAATCGTCGATATTATCAAATTCAGGAAACTGCAATATGTGGGCCATATTGTATGGAACTCAACTCGCTACGGACTCCTACAATAGATTCTGCAAAAGAAGAATCAATTAGAGAGAACCGGACAGAAGAAAAATCCTCTGGATTGCCAATTGAAGAACCTGCTTTGATAAGAGCTCCATTCAGTTTTTCCAGATAGTAGTGCACAAAGTGCGAATACCGAATAGGGAATAGCGATGATAGCTGACATCCGAAACAGATAGACACTTTAAGGAAGAAGAAGAAGAATATGGGGAGAACTCTTAGAATTTGTTTAATAAGATTATGTGCCAAATTATTAGGCTAAGAGGCTTATGTTATGTTATCCGATGTCCACTCTATGAGCACGCTGTCATTCGACATTTCGTATAAATGTTTCTCTTATTGTGCTTTTAAAGTGTATAATCTCTTGCCCGTCTTTCTAAACAATGTTTTATCTAATATATTTAAATACAAATTTAAAACTTCTTTATCTTACGAAAAACTTAGTCATTAGTTGTTTTTTTTTCTTTTTGTGAGGTTAAGTGGAAGAATTGTGGTTTAATTACAACGAGGAAGCTAAAGTTCGCTTTTTGGTAAATTTTTATAAAATATTATAATCCCTTGAAGATATATTTTTTTGGCCAATAAAAACGGTTTATTATTATCATCACGTTGAATAACTTCTTTGCACGCTCGTTTAGTAAACACACGTTTTTAATAGTTTTTAAATATATTTATTTATCTTAATGAGACGAGAAGTTTCTGTACGTTATACGCTAAAAGTAAACAGAGAGCTACCTAATTCCACTGGTTTACACCCTGAAATTGCTATGTCCCTCTTTGTAGACCAAAAAATCTTTCGATTCGTTTCTTGATTAAAAAAATCTCGTATATTCCTACTAAATAAGTTTCTTGCGTCTAAAGCGAAACTTGACCAGAATTTACTTTGCTATGGTTGCTGTCGCCCCATACGCTCTACTTCTATGTAGGAATCCATCAACCCCAGAATGGCGAACGTGGAAAAGCGCATGTATTTTGATATTGATTAGACTGGGACATTTCTACGCGGGGATGAGTTCCGCCGTACCCTCGGAGCACGCGCACCCCTTACCAATGGCGTCGGGCGAATTGGGGTGGCGGCGGGCGCCCTTCCGGAAACGTTTTCAGTGCTTTCAGGCCTTAGTGCTTCCGCCAAAATGGGAGTCTTATCATTTCACTTTTCAGTAAAATTAATAAAGCGCTCGCGTATTACCAAGCGCGTCGATAATTTTCCCTAGTTTTGCATCAAAAGCGCTTAAGTTCGATAAACAATTTAGGAAAAGTACGATTTCTTTTCCCGCGATATTTTCGACAGGGCTTATTTTGTAAATCCGACAACCCAAAACGATACGGTATTTTTAATTTTTTGGAAAAAGCATATAGACAATAATTTCCGCTGGACTTCAACTAATGCTGCCTAACATTTTATGTTTTTGGATTTAAATTAATGAATAAAATATGTATTAAGAAAAAAGAAGAAATATACTTGCTATTATAAGACAATGAGAAGAATCACCGAGAGTCAACTATTAAAAAAAAACGAGGTACTACCGAAAATATATGAAACAAGAAATTTTGATTAATGGGTGGGATCAAACTGTCTTTAGAAAAAGAGGCATAAGTTAAAATTTCTACTCCTGGCTATAAAACTTTAAAACGTCAGCCTCATTAAACACAACATACGTTAATTTTCTAAAAAGGCCGAGTCACTCAGAATCCCTGAACCAACCTGAATCGAAGGGTGCTTCGTTTGACATCAGATCGAATCTTCTCCATACAGGATTTTTGTTGATATAGCCCGTCTCTATTTGTTCTTGTGTTTATTTTTTTTTGTATTAATTATTATTCGAAATCGAGTATCCACTTATTAAGCATTTTGTTATTTATTTCGGGCCCTTGAGCCTTTAATATGATTTGATATTTTTTATTATGATTGACATGTTGTATTATATTTCTTTTAACAATAAACTGATTTTCCAATTTGGTAACTTGGAATATTTAAGTACTTCAACTAAGGACCGATGTATAAAAATAAAACACTCAGACCAATATATCGTTTCTACATCTGCACTATATGCTCAAACAAGGCTTTCTCATTTCAAAATTAAACATTCTCAAAGAGACCTTCTTTCACAAAACTATAAGGATTCAATTAAACTCCGAGGGGTTCAACTTGTTACAATCCAACTTCATGGCTTAACATAGTTCTTAGAAAGATAAATATTTGTTCTACCAAAAATTGAGTGGAATTGGAGTACTTGAGGAATATTGACATTCCAGACAGTGTCAGTATATTAATTTCTCTTGGTGTCAATAATTTATTCCCACGGGTTCCACCGTCTGAGTGCTTTGATTTAGTGAGCTCTCTATTGAATGGTACCACTTAACCTAAAGTTGTCATCGAAGGTCTAGTTCTTCTGTTGATAACTACGTCAGAACAAAATTTCTTTAAGTTCGATAATAAATTGTTTAGACAAACCACAGGACTAGCAATGGGTTCTTGCTTGTCACCTTTTTTTTTAAATGAACTTTTCATGAACAATCTTGAGAGAAAAATTATGGATAGTCAATTTTCCTCATATTTAATAGCTTGCAAGAGATATGTGGACGATATTTGCATTGTCTGAAGTGGCAGCCTTACCGAATTCCAATTTGTGTCTGTGTGCGTTTGAGTTGTTGAGTCTTTGTCTGTACGTATTCTTATTTTATGTAAGTTATTTTATTATTTCAAAAAATTGCTTTCATAGCTCTGATGATGCACGTGTAACATTTGACACATCGACGCCGGAGTTTAATTAAATATCTATAGTTTCTCATTTCACACAGGCTCAATCATAACTTTGTATTTTAGAAATTTTGAGTTATCGTGTATAATTGTATTATTTTTTAGGATTTTTCAGTTCAGCTACATTCATGAGACAAGTCCTTCGAGTATTATAGTTAACTCTTCGCTCTTTTCGATTGATAATGTTATTATTACAGAATATATATTTATTTTCTTGGGAGCTGGTTCAAACTTACAGATTATCAAAAGTCGAACAAGAGATAATTGTTCAAAAATTAAGTAGAGAAGTAGTAATCAGAAGATAATAAGGGTTCACCAAAAATTCCAAATCATCAATTGGAGAGAAGAAACCTTGTAACGAGAGGAGACTTAGAATATCGGATCAGGAAAGTTATAATTCTTTGGAGAGATGTAGATGATCACATTACACGTGTTACAATTAGGGGTGCATTTAATTCTAGATTTGCTGCAGATTTGTTACAATCATTTACGAACCAGTAGTTTTTGGGTACAATTTTCCAGAACTGTTCGGAAAATATCTAGCAATTGTATTATTTACTACATTGCGTGGTTTATTTACTCAAAAAGGTCAAGAAATTTTAAAAAAATGTTTTGGTAAATTAGATACTGCAATTAAGATAATACATTAATAATAATAACTTTTGCAGACACAGGGTACGATTACTTACTGTATAGTTTGCAATGTTTTTTATATAAAAATGTACCTTTACTTGTCAGATCTTCTTTTAATTACTCCTGCCTTTCGAGTGAGTAGTATGTATAAAAAAAATAAAATTAATAATATTTGAAAACCTGCAAGTCCAACTAAATTAAGTTTAATACATATGAGATTGTTTTTTTGCCTGTGCACATACAGTTGATTTAACATTTAACATAAATATTGCTTTGATGTTTTTCTGTCGATTCAAATATAAAATTTTATGAATTGAGTACTTACTTCGTCGTCAACAATAAATATAAAGAAAAGAAAGTTTTCTAGGTTAAAGTCCATCTACTAAATGACGATATAAAAAATATTATTTAAAAAATCGGAGTATAACTTCCAGGTATCAGCGGTGCATTCGCCATGTGTCCCCAATTTTCCCTCCGAAATTGGTGTAATTTCGCCGGCGAAAGGACCAAAGGGACGCAATAAGGGCGACAAAATATTTGCGTGATCTAAATTGCTGCCGACGGTCCTTTTTTTTTCAAAACGATTCTTGGATATCGGCGCATGTTGCCTCCACAATGCCCCGTTTTCAGAACTAATTTTGAAACGTGTAGTTTAGGAAAAACGTTCTGTCGCTAAACAAAAATTAGGTGCCCATTTGAGACAAGTTGTTTGAAGGGTAAACACCGTTTTCGAACGACAAATGTCGTTTTAAATCGGCGGTTAAGATGGATAATCGTATTAGCTCTGAGCTCCGCTTTGAGTAATGGACTTATTTGGCAAAAGAATTAGGCACTCAAAAGCAGCTGTTGAGCAGGGATCTAGGTCGTCGCAAATATGTTAGCAAAATTTGAGAAGGAAGTTGATATCCTACATACAATAATGGAAAATCCTAAAAAACACTATAATTTCCCGGCGCATTCACCACCAATGCAATTATAATCGTATTTAGGAAGAAAATAGAATTTTCTTTTTCATTTATTTAATTATTTTAAAAGCGTCGATTGTCTTGGTCGTTAGGTCTTGTAGCAAATTTAATTTTCACGGATTAGATATAGGCCTAGTTCTTTCAAACATTATAATATATTGCACATTTTGTGTTCTGAATTTTTTCATAGGTCATCACTGACCTCGTGCACCTTCCTATATCATACTTGGGACAGGTACAAATAATGCCTCTACTGTTACGCATGTGTGGATTGATCGCAAGCGAAGGGATTTTTCTAGATTTTGCTTATTTGGTAGTGATTGTAAATGACCTATTTTAATAAATGCCAATATTAACTTTACTGCATTTTCGCTGCTTATTCATCCAGGTCTCCAGTTTTATAAAACTTTTTAAAGTTGTTCTTTTTTTATTTCATTATTTGCACGTTTATTGCATTGAATTCCAACTTGGCTAGTTGTTGGGTAGAACATATTGACTTGACCATTGACCATTAAATTAACAGTTTATGCTTCCGCGGAGGTGTACAATATTATAAGATTTTGGAGCAAATTATACAGACAGACGTAAGCGAATATTTTATCACAACTTGCTTTGTACAGGGTTCCTTCTACCTTTAAAGTATAGTTCATTAATTTTCTAAGTACCCTTTACATAAACCTTGCACAGAATGAGCGATTTGGAACTGCCAATTCTACAGAAATCTTTGCTCAAAGACTGAGTAGTGTATAATAAATAAAGCCAAGAAATTTTCACCTACTTAAAGACGAAAAATTGATCTTATTTGTGCTTACTTACTTAAATAATATTTCTCTCGGAAAGCAATTTATACCACTTTTGCTGTTCGGAGCGGACGTTAAAGTAGGTCCCTTCTCAAGCACAACACAGAGAGGTGCGAGAGGTGGCCAACGCCCGATATTTTCGTAAGGCATATTAAGAAGAAGAAAAAGAAAAGAGATTAGACATTGATGGGTCTTGGACTGGATTTATGAAAAATGGGTTTTATGTCTATAAGCCAGCTTCTTCTACTATGAGGAGAAGTTTCAGCCTTTTCGACTGGAACTTCGAGTGATAGTAATGCACTATTTAAATCAATATCTGTGTTTTAATAGGTGGTGTCCCAATAGAAAATTTAACAGTTTGAAAGTGTCAAGATCAGTATTAATTTAATAGAGTTTTAAATAATTGGAAAAGACAAATTTTTCTCGCAATTTTATCGTTTGTGATATAAAATTATTAAGTATTAAACCTTATCTTAATTCAAGGTAGGCTACACCACAGCACTTGGGCCTTAGCGGGCCCATTGTTCTAGACACAACTCCACGAGTCGTCTCCTTCTCGCCCTTAACGAGACATTTGGACATTCGCCAGAATGGGTTCTACGGTCTCAGTCTCATCTTCCTATTCGCACACCTTGCATGTGGAGGTGCTACTCAAGCCCAGCCTGAATTGGTGTTTGTCATACAAGCTAAGCAAAAGTTCTTTGTTTCATCCCATTGTTTCAAAGATTGTTTCTGTAACTTAAGATTTATCAGTTCTTTAAAAACTGATGTCACCAAACCAACAAAACCTAAAGCTTAGGCCGGTAGCCAGGGAATGCGCATGCCCTTTAAGGGTGACTACATTGTCAACTGACAAGTCACCAAGAGCACGGTGACGTACAATGTGGTGTATTAAGTACCAGAACTGTCTATCTGCTATCATACAGTTTTCCTTTTGCAGCTACGGTAATGTGAAGTTTGAGGGATGAGTACCGTCCGCGTTCGATCCTTTTTTACTCTTCTGATCATCGGAGTGAATGTTAACTCGTTGATGCCTAGATTCCCTCTAGTATTGGCCATGTAGGGCTTGTCGAATTGATGGGATCCGTCCTTGCCGTCAGTAGTGGAAACGAGGTCGTCGCCTCATAACAGACGCGATTCCGCCATGCTGCCATTCTCTGCACTGGATAATCTATATGTCGTCGATTCCATATTAACCGGCTATTGAGTGTCACCCCAAGATGTCTTCCCTCTTTGATGAAACTTAGTTTAGGACTTATGAGCTTCGATCCGACCAAATCGCATAGTTTCCATTAAATTGGTGTGCTTAATACAGCATTCTTCAATTATTTAGTGTAGTTCGCATACGTTCGTAGGCCTTCAAGATTATTATGGTTTGTATTTCAGATATTGATAGTTTAATATATTGTAGGATCTGATGAAAACTAAAAAAGATATTTATATAACGAAATGATAATTAAAAAAAGACACAAAGAACAATAGAGGAAATACAAAAATTGTCTAAAAGATAAAAGCGAAAGCCTGAGAAAGCGGAAAACTTGTTAGGTGTTATTATTTCCCCTTTTTCCGATTTTCAAGAAAACTATTTCCGCGACATTCACTCGATTGGCCGATTAACACAACGAAATGGTTTGAATTATTGTGGCTTTCCGAAGTAGAGCGTTATCACGTCACAAACGATACGTTCTACGCTGTGACGCAAAGAGCGACATAACCTAACAAAGGCGCGCGACAAGTGCGCCACAATGACCCTAGAAAAGTTACAAGTGTACCAACTGTTACGTATTCGTGTAACTAAAAGGTGGTTCTTATTCAATGAGGGTTCCTTTTTCGCTGGCCCTCGAGTGACACTCG
Source organism: Cylas formicarius (assembly GCF_029955315.1). NCBI lineage: Eukaryota > Metazoa > Arthropoda > Insecta > Coleoptera > Brentidae > Cylas > Cylas formicarius. Next base: position 16,138,101 of record NW_026844214.1, on the reverse strand, counting down.
ACGTCGGTCCGGCTTGGAAAGAAACCCTTGGTTGATACCGCGAATGTAGCCATTGTCGGTTTCTGCGATTGTTTCGCTCGATGCGGTTGAACGACGTGCTAGATCGGAATTACGAGATAATTCACTTCTGACGTTTTAAGGCCTCTGTAGGAGATTTGAGGATATTTGAGTAGAGAAAACAAGAAAAACATCCAGAAGGAAGAACTTTAGATTGTTTTGTACAAAGAAACAAAATGAGTCCAGGTATACTTTAAAGTTCTCAAGACATGCATGCCATACATTGGTGGATGCCCAATAAAAAAAAATTATTCATAAATATGCGAAATTGGCACGTCGGCGAGTCGTCGTGTATTAGAAAAATTTAGACAACCACTATCTGAGGGTTAGACCGAGTCGATTGCCTTCAGTTTGTTAGAGACCACCAGGGGGAGAGGGAAGTTGGTCCGGCCCTTAACCTCTGTAAATATACAGTACAATTACACAAAGACTATTCCTTTTAGTATAATTAGTCGTGCCACTAAAGCGATACAACAACGACGTACCGAAAATTATTACAGTTAGCCTAGTCGCTAATCTTGAACCTCGTCCATTCGTTATGTATGTATCCGATATAACAGAATAACAAATTTTGGGAGACGCGTTTTCTATTTTTATAATTACGAAAATAAATAACTTTTTTGGTATTTAAAAATACTTTGCATAGAATGAATGATACACAAGTTCAATTCAGTTCAAATCCTCATCAACTCTATTCTTTTATGAACATAGTTACTAACTTTAACAAAAAATAAAAAATATTAAATAAAATGTATTTGGACGATAACATCTATATAGGTTTTGATTTTTTTCAAGTATTTTGGTAGCTTGTCAATTCTTCTGTCGGTAAAAATGTAGTTTAACTTCCAGGATTTCACGATATCGTGTTAAACTATTCTTTACATCAAAATATATTTTATTGATATTCGAACCACATGCGTGGTTGTTGTTGTAAATCTCACTTGTACCCTGCTCTGAAAAACAGCTCATTTTTCAGTTTTGCAGTACTTTCAAGAAATAATTGCTAATAAGGGTTGTTGTAAAAAAAATAATTCCCGTTTATATCTCTTCAAATAAGAGATCTATTCCACAAAACGAACAAAAAATAAGCAGAAAAAATAACGAATGCTGTAACAACCAAAGCTTTCGTTACATTTTAGGGAATAAATGATTAAATTTTGGAAATTAATTCGTACCTGCATACGTCACTCATATATTCATGCTGTTTTGCAAAAATGTGCCCAAAAGCTAATCATCGTAGGAAATATGTGGACGTTGTTAAACTTCCACACGTAAACACTCGCTCCGCTTGCGCCAAATCAAACTCGTGGCTAAAATGCCGTTTATCACACTTGTTGCGTTATCAATACCAACTTTAGGAGTAAATATCTAAACTCAAAGTTGTTTGTTAATATTCATTTTGTGAGTCGCCTTTATTCTATCTACTCCATGGTCACATATTAGCCTGAAAAACGACCAGTGATGGTGTCGTGCCATAACGTAACGAACTAAACGCTAGCACTTGTAATATTATGGTTAATTTAATTTAATTAGCTCGCGGCACACGATGCTTAATTACAAATTGGATCCCGACTGATCTAGATGTCAATAAATAATGGCCACGCACGTTTGCTATCGCGCGATGAAAGCTTTTTCCTGCAAATTAGTTATTTGTAAGAGTAAATCGAAAAATATAAAATAACGCATAACAAACACAAAAATTGCTTTGTCAAATTTAATGAAATCATTGTATTTTAATTGATAGGTATATTAATTCTAGTGTTAACGAATAAAAAAAAAGCAATAACTAACAAATAATGGGCACAAATTTCACACACAAATTTATTGTCGAAAAACTAAAAAGTTGAAAAATTTTCTAACCTGCAATTTTGAAATTATCGCCACAAGAATTGACAATCACTGAATTCAACATAATATACCACCCATGGAATGTCATGATCCTATCCATGTTGTCCTGTTTTGCAGATATGTTCTGAAAAGGGGGTGGCGCTGAATTCATTAAAATAACCAGAAAAAACGAGACAAAAAATGTTAACATGCAAACGAAATTTTTCAACTATTTATTTAAATTTTTTGGATGTTCTATTCAAAATTTCAAAGTTGATTTGGGAATGCCGAGTGAATGAAATTTCATAATACGCATTATTACTGATGAGCCCTATATACAGGACTTAAGGTGATAAAAGATATAAAATAAAAGGCGCAAACCTTGAAGAGTTGTAAAAAATCTTATTATATGTCTGTAATCATAGATATAAAAATTGAGTTAGAAATCTATCAAAATAACATACCTTGCAAAGTTGTAAATATAACACCCAGTTGATTTATTTAAAAGGATTTTTATTCCTAATTTCATGAATATAAAGATATTCCTATATCATATTTAGCAATTTTTAAAATACTCACGTTTAAATTTGAAGTAAAATTATTAAAACTTAAATATAATCTGCATTACTTTCAAAAAGTTGACGATGAAATAAACTTTTCTTATATTTTCATTCATATAACATAAATACATATAAAATATAAAAGTAAATATATAATAGTGGTTAAATATATTTTATGCAAAGTTTATGTTCTTCAAACCAAGAAGAAGAATGTTTTTTAAAATAACTTAAATATGGCTGGTGTGCTTGAATGGGTGCAACTCATTTTTTTCTATCCTTAACTACCAAAAGATAACAGATCTTTTTGTATTTAAAGATTTTTCAATGATTTTAAGGTAAGATTGTAATTGTTATGTAAACCTTTAAGTCAAGAAATTATTTCTTGATCGAAGATTCATTTAAAGATGACAATTTCAAAATATTAAATCAACATAAATATTTTTGTAAAAGAAGTTTACCACGAAATTATTCATTTATCGCAAGAGCATTTGTCTGTTTCCATCTCGATTGAGGGAAGAAAAATATGGTTTTACGAAACAGAGTCAAAGTCTCCAAAATAATTATTTTCAAAATGTTACATGTGTTTCGGGGATACAGGCATCATCAGACCTATGAAAGAATTTTTTAAAAGAACAAAATAATTTTCATAAATGCATTACGCTCAACTTGGACGGGCAGACACAAACTAGAATCCGTTTGATTTAACAGATATATAAAACACGAAATAAAAAACTCATAACAAGGCTAAACCTGAGACCTGTTTATATTAATTAATGTTGGCTCAAAATTGAAAACATAATTTCTTAACGCATTTAAGGATAGAATTCTTTTTGGCTTTGGTGATTTCTAATTTCTTCAGAATATCATGTTGTTAACTAGTTGGGCACACATGTCCACTTTCAAAAGAAGCATTTATTAAGAGTTCGACGACGATGAGAAGTTGTATTACAAATTCGCCAACAAATTCAAACTATATATCAAATAATAAAATCAAAACCTCCACAACGTAGATTTCAATCTTTGACCTTATTCGGTAACATTTCATTTCACCTGGCTAATTCGCTCAAAAGTAGAAATTCATCTAAAACGTTTAAAACACACAATACACTGAAGCAATTTCCCGTAAAGATTGATGATCCGATATATTATTTTTTTAGATCTAGAACGGAAAGTCTGATAGGAAAGTTTCCATCGCATCACAATCATGTTAGTTTGCTGAAGTCCAGCACTCATAATTTGCTTTCGCTTCTAATCTTTTGTCGATGCATATCTCAGCATCAAAATATGGAGCAAATACTTCATCTTCTGGAAAAATTAAAAATTACCAAAGCTAAGAAGAGTCATATCCTTGATTAGGTCAATGAAGTTTTCAATTTTGAGACATTAATTTTTTCAATTAATTTTTATATTTCAAAAGCCCAACATATTTTACTTTGTTTTTCAGATATCGGTTATATAATAATAATAATAATAATAACAGCACTTCATTTCCAACAGATAACATGACCAGGAAATATTAAATAAAAATCAAATGAAATATTTACTGAGGACGTAAAAACTACTCTTAAATCTAGTAATATTATTACTAAAAAAAGAAAGATGAAGAAAGAAAAGGATAGCACTTGTCAGTACGGATAAACCGACGCCAATCGAATTTGCCTTAGTGTCGCCTGGAGACCATCATAATATAAATCACAGTGCGAGAATAGTTTGTTAAAAGTAAAACACATATTGTAAATAAATAGGGTTTTGAAAAACCGTAATTATTCCAAAAGAAACGGACAATCGATTCCATAATGTACAAAAAGTCTCAGAGGCAGTACAGCGAACTTTCTCAGTAGATGATGATGATCAACGCCCCTTTCAGGATACTAACCCTCCTCCCTAAACATTAGATACTTCAGTAATCTTCTCTGTCCACTCTCATTGGACTGACCGTGGCAGTTATATATTGGTGACCATACCACCGAGCCATAGTCCAGCTTGGACCTAACGTAACAGTTAAATAACAATTTAATAGTAGCTGAGATACAAAATGCCTGCAATTTCTTAATACGAATCCTAAAATTAGCTTTGCACTGAAAACTATTTCATTAATGTTACGTACAAAAGAGAACGTCAGGTCAAATAAAATCCCCCGATCCTTTACAGTTGCAAGTCTAGTCAGGATAGAACTATCCATACTGTAATTAAAGACTATTATATAGGAGTTTTTGTGCGGTGGTAAGAAACCACAATACACTTGGTGATGTTAAGATGCAATTTATTTTTAGTACACCACTGACCTGGAGAGTCATGCAGTCTGCCGGTTTTAATGCAGTGATATGATTTTAAGTTATCCGCATAGGGAAGCTTGTCGCAGATGATCAAAGATATGAGATCTATAAATTTATTGAACAGATCACCAGATATGGCCTCAAAACTGAAATCAGATAATCGGAGAAACCAAATTTTTGAGACGCTTTTTCATTCAGCCAGTAATGATCTATCTATCTATCTGGTCAACCTTGCTTTTTCAGGGAATAATACACATAAGAAGACAGGGAACATACGTTGGAAATACATGATATTTTGGCATTAAAAACCTTGTTGCGTAGAGAATTTATTTCGAATTTGAGCAAAAATAAATTTATGTAATATAATCTCCAACATTTTCGAAAAATTTCATAACATCGAAATAGGTCGATAATTTTCAACTGCGGAAGGATCGCCTTTTTCGAGAATAGGATGAATTTTGGCAATTTTCCAAGGTTCTGGATAAATCAAACGGATTCTATTTTTTTCCAATTTGTGTTTGCTATTATTTCACAGGTCTGATGACGCGCGTGTAGGCGAAACAATTGTCACGTTTTGAAAATAATAGTTTCAGATCTAATAGCATTTTTTCTTATCGTAGATTCTAATGAATCCTAAATCCATCTTAGATTCTGACATATCCTTATACTGAATCTAAGGATTGTGTGCACTCAAGATAGAAGGTATTCTGTTTAAATTCAATGTTATGATATTGCCTTCCTCAAAGCCACCGACATTCGTAAACAAACGCAATACTTAACATATTTTTATGCCACATTCGCTGTACTTTATAAATGGCTAAGAATACATAATTAACAAAGTACGACACGCGTCAGCGACAGCATCCCCCCTCCAATTCTGACGCGCGCCTCCGGAAATGATTAGGTCAGGATGACGGCACGCGTCAAAAATTAAATATCGCTCAGACAAATCGCCAAATTATAGCAATCGTTCGGAACGAAATTGCAGCTTTCGCGCGACAATGCGTACCGAGAGGAAGGCAAACATAACGGTTTCCAAAGCAACAAAAAGCATTTTCAAAAGATATGGGGCCGAACGCTTTTTTTAATGCACCGGGTATCAGATGACACGATGGGTGAATGCGCGGATTTTTTTGCCGGGGGTTTTTGTTACGGCACCGGGTGGGTGTTGCCCGGCTCCTTCCGGACACCCTGTGTTAACGTGCCCTCCGTCCCGCGAACCCGCCAGATTTTTGTGGCGAACCCTTTATCTAGGATCGCGTCTAGAAGTAGTTCCAATGTTCTTGGCGAGCTGACATGGGGTCGAATATTGTTAAGCAGCTGTAAGCTAAACCGGTCTTTATGAGATTTCCATTTTATGGGGTTGTTTTCTTTGCACGGGGTGCTTCATTCGTAGACTCGTGATCATACTGATTAAATTAATAATGAATATTGACTCAAATATTTCAGTAGTTTCGGAAATACGGGGTATTAAAACAATAGTCGGGTGCATGATACGAATCCAAAGGTGGGAATGAAATCAGAAACCATTTCGAAACATTCATTGCCATTCGAAAATATTAAGTCTCTTCTAAAAAAAAAACATTTTTTATTTCGGGATTTGATTTTGCCCTTCGTTGATTTCTTCAGTATTTTTATTTCTTTGTTCCTATTTCTTGCATTTGACGATGTATATCTTAATTCTAAGATCAAAGCAAATCGTCCATGATCTTGGTCTAAAATAACAAAATATATTAATTGGTTGATCTGAAAGTAATCATCATGCCTTTGGTCCCAAAATCTCAAAGACACAATCTTGATAATAATAAATACATAAACAAATAATAAATAAATAATCCTGCGGTAAATTAATTTCAGGAAAATATTTACTTTGATTTAAATTTTTGAAGTTATTTGAAGTTAATTTCTTGATTCAAATATTTAGTGCCTTCACATCTGCCTTTAACATATAGTTATTAGCTAAAATCATATAGCTAATAGAGATATAGAGTCCCTGACTAGGCTGATAATGCAGGAATTTATGAAGCCACTATGAAACCATTTTTTGGAAGGTCCATTCAATATGCGAAGGGTTAATAAACAATTAATAAACAAGTATTCAGGAAGGCGCAGAAATTTCAGATTCGATGTGACAGATGCTTAAAATTGAAAAAAAAACTCTATTGTTACCTATACGTCATGCAATACGTAATATATTTCCCATCTCGCACCCTCCTCGTAAATCCTGTTTTTCAATATTTCCTTTAAAAATATATCGAAACGACTGAGATCTTTCCTTCATTAATATTCAAAGAGATTCTCAAACTATCATGTAATTTACATGTGACCGATTGGCAAAATTGAAACCTATTATAGTACAAAGACATTTACTTCAATATTATGGATTTTAGAATAAAAAAAAATAAACAGGTAAAAAATCTAAAAATTTGAATCTTAGTTTTCTGTCATATTTTTGGAATATTTTTAATAGAATATATCGTTACGTCGTTATATCTTTGTCCCCAAGCTAACCTACATAACATACCATTTCCCAAATTTAAAAAAAGGCGATTAAATTATAAATTTTATAACCATGTTGCTTGTGGACAAATGTATTTTTTTTCCTAAAATCCAAAATATTGAAGCAAATGTCTTTGTACTGCTATAATAGACTTTAATTTTGCCAATCGGTGACATAGTTTATGAATCTCTCTAAATGATCTCAGTCGTCTCGATACATTTTTAAGGAAAATAAATAAGAACTAAAAGTTCAGATTTTAACGAAATTATATATTTTGACATGACAATTGTTTCGACAACACCCTGTCTTTATCAAATGTAATATTTACAAACTACCTGTTACTACATATACCGAACAATGACCATAAAACCTTAATTAATGTTGTTGTGAGAATTTAAGTTCAATAAAGGAGAGGTATTTAAATCTAATTAATCGTTAAGCAATACATTTGAATGTCTCATTTTGTTAATCTCCATGGCTTCCAATAAATTTAATTTTATACTTTTTCTGGCTTTATGTTAAATATCAAAATTGTCGTAAAAAATGTGTTTTTCTGTGTTTAAGTGTGTAGCATAATTAGAATCTATCTACACTATTGTTTTTAAACGCTCTTTTATGTTCATTAATGCGTTTCTTGAAGGATCTACCTGTTTGTCCAATATAAATTTTAGGACAAGATCCGCATTTCAACCTGTAGACACCTGATTTTTGGGATTTTGGACATTTCGTTTTATTGTTTTTTAAATATTTTCCTATTGTGTTGTTAGTTCTGAAAGCTACTTTTAAACTACATTTTGACAAATGTTTTGAAACTTTTTCACTAGGTTCTCCTATGTATGTATTTATTTTAAATTGTTCGTGTTCTGTATTTGGTTTCGGATAAATAGAGTTTACTGTTGTCTATTTTTTTTTAATTTTTTTTATCTATAATGGACGGATTGTAGCCGTTGTTCAGTGCAATTTGTTTAATGATATTAAGTTCTTTAATGTAATTTTCTGTTGAGAGTAGCGTATTAAGAAGTCTGTGTATAAAAGAGTAAAATGCAGCCATTTTGTGTGTATAAGTGTAATTTGAGCTGTTATGTGTGACTGTGTCCGTGTGTGAAGGTTTATGATATATTGAAAAATCTAATTTGTTTTGCGCTTTCGTAATAGTTAAATCTAAAAAATTAATAGAGTTATCCTGTTCAATCTCGATAGAGAATTTTATACGATTAAGTAATGAGTTAATGTAATTTAAAAAAGAATTCAATTGTCGGTCCGTTCCAACAAAGCAAGCAAAGACATCATCCACATATCTATACCACCATAAAAAACTTTTACTTAAAGGATGTTCTAGTATGATATTTTCCAAATTATCCACAAAAATCAAGGCTAACGAAGGACTAAATGGGTTTCCCATAATCTGTCCATTAAATTCAAAATAATTTTGGTCTAAAGATACTATTAAGCAAGCAAGCTTGAGAGATTCAAGTGTATTGCTTAACGAGCAATTAGATTTAGATACCTCTCCTTTATTGAACTTAAATTCTCACAACAACTTTAATTAAGGTTTTATGGTCATTTTTCGGTATATATAGTAGCAGGTAGTTTGTAAATATTACATTTAATAAAGACACGGTGTTGTGGAAACAATTGTCATGTCAAAATATATAATTTCGTGAAAATCTGAACTTTTAGTTCTTATTTATTTTGATAAATGGATTTTCATCAAGTAAAAGCCACATCAGTTCAACATTTTTTAAGAGAATTATTGAAAAATAGAATCTTTTTACTTCCTTCTGAAAAATACCTATTTATACACCGATCTAGCGTGCTGAAAATGTCACTTTAACATGTGAGTTTTTTATCCCACGGATCCGATATTACCGCACGGGTTTGAGAACAATCGGATGTTTTCGGAGATTTTACCACACGGCTTGAATTTTGACATTTGTCAATTCTGACGGTTATGTCAGGGAATATATATAACTAACGGTAGTATGCAACACGTTTCGTAAAATGTCTAAGTCACTCGTTTATTAATAACTCCGCTGCGCTCCGTACGTACCAAATAAACTCGTGACTCAAATGCCGTTTACCGCACTTATAGTATACTATTACGAGCAGTGTACGAGATATAATATGCATTGCATAACGTACAAATTAACAATAAAGTTTTTTTTCAATTTTAAACATATGTCACGTCGAATCCATTATTTGTGCACCGCGCTGAATGTTTGTCTATTAACCTGAGTCGAGAATTTTTGGTTTTCGGAGGGGTAATCATTTGAAAAGTTCGTAGTTTCTTATTAACCGAATATTAGAGTTTCATCATTGTTCGCCCAACTACGAAAAAGGTCATGGCGGTCGTCTGTCGGAATAACTTCCGTTCACTACTTATGTCTGCGTTCCGGTCAGCGTGCCAAGAATTTTTCGAGGAAAATCCATCGTCGACGACTTGGTATGTCCGTGCTGTTCTTGCTTTGGACAAAAATTCTAGACTTCATTTCGCCTCGTCGCTTCAAAAGTGTAAAAAATACGATCGATAGAGTGCAATGCAGATGCCGCAAATCTATATCTATATATAGCGGAATATTACGGCGAAAGTACCAGGTTTTCAAAAAGTTTTACTTATTTGATGTGTAAAGTCCTGTTATGGTTACATATTACACAGTTTATAAAAGTGTAAAAAGTAATAATCTATCGAATGGTATTAAAGTGTTGTATGGCTATCTCTTCGCGTTGGGGTTTTTATTGTCATTTGGTATTATCTAAATAAGTTTTTTTGTATTTGTATAACTTGCTTAGGCCGACAGCTTTGTATCATTTTGTTATTTTTTTTATAATTGAGTGTACAGATATATTTCTTATTAGCTAGTTGGCGTTATAAGTTTTATAATTTTTTTAAAATTCTAATATATTATAATTGTTATTATTCATGTTAATGTTTATAGTACTTGCCTAGTTATTGCACCCGTTGGTTCTTAAACGTGCCACAAGTTATAACTGTTAAATGTCTCCATATTAAGAAGTAGTGGTAAAATAGAACAGACCATCCAATGAACAGACTTCAAGTCCAGATCAAATTGACTACCTGTAAAAGACTCTTTTAAGGCTTAGTTTGTTTTATGAACCATTTGTTTTTCATAAATGGCATAAATACAAATCAAACGAAAATAATAAAATCAGAAGCATGATCACGCAATAATTATGACAGAATACAAGAAAATTACCAACTTGCGCCTAACTTGTTATCAACTTTACATAAACATTGAACAAACAAAATTAAAAATTAGTCATCAGATATTGCATTTTCGGATTTGCTATAGTTGATACCCGTTTACATATTTTTTTAATTACGGAAATTACTCTCCGTTGCGAACGGGTACGTATAATTTTGAAATAAAAAAATGAATATGAATAAGTTAATGACAGGCAGGTCAAGATCCAACCTTCTGTATAAAGTGAAGTACGAAACAATTACATTTAAACAATACAATAGGAATGCATCCATATAGGTATACACGCAACTGATGATTACCATGTTGTCGTTCTCCACCTTATGAATGTTTCTTTTACCGGAATTTACATTTTTGTTATACGCCGTTACACGCCATGTATAAAAACGTCTACTTGTTTCGAGTCAATTTCCAATAACCGACAAGAAAAAATAAAACTATATATACCTCGGTGTCCAGCAATGTTCAAGGTGCGTATAATAATTGTTGGTTATACCATGTAACAAAAAAATAAAAGGTAACGTGTTTATACCAGTTGATTTACAGACAACCCACAGGAAAATACAATTATAATATAAATGCTGTAACAAAGTGCTGCATTTTGTCGGCCATCTATTCAAAATCTATAGGAAAATACAAACTTGTTCTCAATTTTTCTGTTTTTTGCGCATTCAGCCTCAACTTGCCCTTTTTAGGAACAAAGCTTTGGTGGTTATGTGAAGTCTTTAGCCAAATACTATCTGGACATATACTCATTCGATCAACAAATGTTTTTATTTTAGTTTGGTTAGTTAGTTGTTAATTTTTTACTTTGAGTTTTTTTCACTATCAAATTTTTAATATTTCGTTGCATGGTTTTTATTCAAATGAATATGGAGAAATAGGTAACATTTTAATAGGTAGTAAATTTTTCTAAATGTCATTCAATAACTGACGATGAGGTCCCTGTAGACCATCTTATAAATTTGATATAATGTAACACCAATTATATCAATGTGTGAAAACTACCCAGTATATAATACTAGGAAAACGCACATGAAATATATCATGCTTTGCATTCTACCTAACATTCCGTTTCAGTGTCATCAGATAAATGTGTGCCATCGGAAAGTTTGTACAGTTCACATATATCTCAAAACGCGTCTCAACCCCTCCAATCATACTTACGTATTTCTCCTTCCGCTTTAGCGTGTGATTCAAAAAGGAACTCAAAAATGAACTCTATATTTATCACTTACCACATGTCGGCAAAAACAAACATATATTTACCATGCTGTGAAATTTCTTACTTCCTGCACATTAAAAGAGTAAGAAACTATCGTTACGTACTCTGAAAGAAGAAAAAAATATCAGAAATCGCGAACAACACATCAATTTTTATGAAATACTTCATATTTTCTCACAATTTCATGTTTCATCATGAATAATTTCACTTGAATAAATAGATCAGAAATGTCAAAAATACAGCTCTTATTTAGCCAGTTTTTTAAATTTTAATGCAATTACTTTTCTTCAGTTTAATTCTTAAGACGTATTGAAATGTTATGTTTAAAAATATTAATCTTGTACGAATTATAAGGCACGATCTTTTTTACAGCATATATTCATCTCAGGCAACCGTGTTCCCTCTATACCGTTGTTAACTTTCTGGTGAAATTAATTAGAAATAGCTTTTAAAAGACTCGTGGATTTATGTTTTATTACGCTGGTGGTCCTTAAATTATTGCGGTGCTTCTGGAGACGAGGAAAAATATAACCTACCAATTCATAAAAAAAAAACAAATAACTCGATAATGATCCATCAACACAATTTTCATTGCTAAAAGACACCATGGGTAAATAACAGAAAACAATTGATTCAATCACTGTCATGGTGTTGAAATCCACATACACAAGAAAATCGGTTTCAGAGAAAAATAAGGTTTGTTCAATTCTTTAAGTTTTAAATAGAAATTTGCAAAATAAAAATTATAAATTTAAAATTGTTTATTTTAGCGTTCGTTTTATTTACTTAATGTTTTTAATTTTTTATTGTCAGGCAATTTGCAAAAATTTTCTTAATACAATATAACAATTTCATAAAATTAGTTTTCTTTATTTTAAATCGACAGTGGAAATAATAAAATAATTGAATTGACTAAATTTATGATAAGGTGTTTTTGTTGCTAAATTTTGTTGTTGAGACTTTGAACAATGTATTCGCTAGATTAAAGGGCATGTTTTGTCCAAACCACATAAAAAAATTTCATCGGTGAAAACACATCATGTTATTTCAAGATTATATAAGAAATGAAATAAAGAACAAGTCGTCAAGGGAAACACTCGATTTTGGCTTTTTCTTTGTTTAATGTTTGTGATTTTGCTTCAATTTTCTTTGTAATAAACTGTAGTTGTTCCGTATTTTATTTAATAATAATTGAATAATTTTAATTATTAAGTGAGAAAAAGACGTTAATAAAAAAACAAAAATTGTAAGGCTATTCACTGACTTAGACAGACACCTAATATTGTTGATGGAAATTCTCACAGAATGTGACACGCTTTCAGTGCAAAACTAGTTTTCTTTTAAACAATTTTTAGATATGCTTAAAACTTAAATTTAAATTAAAAAAAAAAGTAACATCGCTTCTGAAGATTTGACCTACTAGTAAAAAATATATATCCAAATCGAGTAAGCAGTTCGCGAGTAAATTAAACCGACCCAAATTTCAGGGGTGCGTTAATTTTGATGCATCATTTAAAAGTAACTTCTTTTTGTAAAACGGTGTATCTGAAAACACAGGTAGGCATTGATAAATATCGCGAAAGACTAATTCGCCATATCTCTGCATTACTCGGAACAAATTTAAATAATGCAACTCATTCGTTCGTCGGAAGTTATTGGGTCACTGCGACGCAGCTGACGATGGCCGTTGCACTTTATCCGTTTCATCCGAGGTATTCACTTATTTTAATTAATTCGTATAATGTACGGGATCATTTCGCTCATGAAAGCGAAACGAGTCGGTCACTTTAACGAGAAAGGCTTCTGCGTGTGTTATCGTCCGGTCTCGATCGAAAATAAAACAAATACAACAATTATAATTCATATTATTTACCATTTAAGCACGCTTCGAGATATATCATGGTATTTAAGTCAGAAAGTTTTATGAAATTCGACATGTTCATCGGAAATGAAAAATGAAACAAAAAGTAAACAAATCAAATCGATTTATTCTAGTCGATTAAATTTTATGATAATTTTTAAATTGATTAATTAATGTTCTCCCTTTATATTCCCGCTCGCTAAATCTAACCAAAACTAATCCTAATTGGGCTACTTCCCAAACCTTTGTTACCAAAGACACCACTCCTCTCGAGGGAGTACAGTATCTAGCGTCCCTGGTCCTTAGTTACCAAGGACAGTGACGCTAAGATCTATTATTATTCCTGCACGTCTTATCTCCTACCCCTCTAGAGGGAGTGCAGTATCTTTTTCATGGATAGTTAGTTCATCGGGCTCAATAAATTGAGCTTCTAGTGCTCTTAATCGAATGTACCCTAGTTTCTTGGGAGCTTGGAAGTGAAATCTCTATATCTAACTGAAAAAAAATGACACTATACTGCTGCCCAAAAATGTAAAATCTTTAATTCCTGTAAAATTGAGGTCTACTCTTTTTGAAAACATTAACTACTAACTATTCAGGAATACCTAGCTTTAAATCAGCACTTTTTATAAATTTGTTGGTTTTAATTGGGAAGGCAGTTATACTGTCATGTTGTTTTTTATATGTTTATGTATTTTTGTCTTTTTAATTGCATTTGCATCTCTCTCTCTCTCTCTCTCTCTCTCTCGCTCTCTCGCTCTCTCGCTCACACACACACACACTCTCGCTTCCTCTTCTCTTAGACACAGCCTACATGTGTAAATCACTTCACACAGTCCAACGCGACTGAGGCTTAGAGCTTACTTTCGTCCGCAATCTCCTCCAAATATCCCAGTTCATGTCCCTATGTCAGTTTTGGTTAGTTAGGTAGACTAATTGAGGAGGTAAAACATTGTTATCTCTCAAACAGAACAAGTTGTCTTCGCTTCGGTATGTATGTCTCTAGGTTATATGAAAGCCTACGGCAGACCTAATCCTCTCCCTCTTTTTGCAGAGGACATCTGGATTCCCGCCTGAGAGCACTTGTTGGTTGGTTGGTATGAAATCTGGAAATTTGAACGCTGTGACACATAAAGGGAAGCAATTAAAATCAGGCATCCTTCAAACACAAGTGGCTCGCGATCCTATTTAAAGCAAACTTTATTAATAATACGCTCAATTGTAATCGGAAAGCTTCACACCCTGCGTATTTATGTAAAATTTCACATGACGTTATTCAGTTCAAAAAAATACAATTATAGTTTTAATTTTCAAAATTTTTATATTTTAACTGTACCGTCTTCGTTCGGAGTAGTTCTAAACTATGTATGTATGTATACCTTCAAATGTTTACAAATCTAAATTGGATTACCGTTTTCCCTGAAATTTTTTAATAACGTGCTAATTAACATAAAGCCTTGTAAACCATCATGGCTCTTTAAAGCTATGCTAAAAAGAGTGTTAGAAAAAACTTTCTATCGTATAGAAAATTATTTACAAATGTATCATTTTTTGTCCTTTTTTTAGGTTGGTATTATCAATTACTTTTCTTAAATTTGTTATTGTTGACTAATAGACGTATTGTATTGTTGAATTAATGAAGAACTGGTATGAATCTGAAAAGTTCCAATGAACTTTGGAGTAAACATCTCTCGATTTCGATTTCGACTGCAATTTCCTTTTTAATTATCATCCTTTGCGTAGACAATCCGAAGGGTCACACACCTGTACAAAACGGTTATGGACGCATCACAATATTATAATAAAGATCATTAATTTCTTTGCCACGGTTGTCTTGGCGGCGCATACATCCTTTATGCATACCCCCGACTCGCCGAATCCCACATATTGTGGTATTCGCGGCGTGATACCATTCACCACGCGTAGAGATAATAACAAATTAGTTATGGGACGCATATGTGTCCGGTAGCATAATAACGCCGGCTCTCATTCATACCTGCAGGGATTGATGCTCCTGTATTCGCTTAGTTGCACGGCGTTGCGTTTCTATGTATTTGAAGTTATTTCGACTCCATTTGG
The DNA here is from genome assembly GCF_029955315.1 of Cylas formicarius. Classification (NCBI taxonomy): domain Eukaryota; kingdom Metazoa; phylum Arthropoda; class Insecta; order Coleoptera; family Brentidae; genus Cylas; species Cylas formicarius. Next base: position 16,122,495 of record NW_026844214.1, on the reverse strand, counting down.
CGTCTAATTACCAGCGAGTGAAGTGGTGGTTCTTTGAATAAATTAATCTCTATCTCCGATAAATCCGATAACATCACTGGCCTGAGTAAAATGGAAAAACACACTTTGTCTAAAGCTAACGCATGGTTTTCAGCAAATAATCATATCATCATCAATAAACGAGCTAAGCATAAATCTTTCAAATGCCCTTCTTCTCATGCGACAACGTAAAATGGTGAGTTTTCGCGTCGTGTAACTTCCCTTCTGGCATTAAAATATTTAGAAAAAAAGGTGTTACTTATTTGTTATGCAAACTCTTGAGATACATTCCAAGACAGACAGTTTGCGAAGGGGTTCGAATTCTAATAGCTATGATACCCGAAGTGTAAATAATCCTATGAAGATACAGCTTATTATATGTCAAAGTTTTCTTTTCAGCAAGGGCTTTTATAACGTAAGTGAATTTTTTAAGAAAGCATCGATCATGACTTGTTGCAGGGCTTTGATGATGACTGTGATGAAATACGTTTATATGAAGAATCTACTTTTTATTCTGTTATGTTTGTTATGTTTTGTTAAGTTATGTGATGTTATTTATATTCGTATGGCTATATTTATTTTCCAATATATGATGTTATATGCTATTTAGATGTTAATATTTATTTCCATTTACTTACTTCTTTTCCGAATGCCTTGCTACAAACAGTGATATTGTGAAGGATCCAATAAAATATCTATCTACTCAAGTATAGTCTTCAGAAGAAAATTATTTTGAGGGTAACAATACAATACAATTGTAATTCTATTAGACTAAAAAAATTGTTTAAATTACAGACTTTGTATTTGCTATAAGATTTTCTCTTACCTGTTGAGAAATTAAACGTCCAGTGGGTACATGAGTGTGTATGAATCGTCCTCGATGTAAGTTTTATAATTTAGTATTAAGACAAACAAAGGTTTAATTAAACTGCTTGCAGCAATTATAAAATATTTGCTTTTGAAAATATTGTCTTGAGGCAATGCATATATTTTTGAAAAGCTGATATTAGCCTAATACACAAAGCCCTATTATATACATATTAAGTTTACATATAAGCAAAAAACTATATCTTTTTTTTAACTTTTGCGATGAGAGTAGCCTTAGATCACAAAAGTTCCAACATATCTTAATTAATAAGGGGCGGTACATCACCAAAATGGGATAGTGTAATTTAAAAACTTAAATTAGTTGCCTCACTTAGACCAATAAATGGAAAAATCATTATGTATCTTGGTAAATAAAGGATGTTCCCTCATTAACTATGTGTGATTTACAACCACTCACTGCACTGCCTCTGTATACAGACATAAACTATGTATTTTTTTTCTTTTTTCAAACACACATCCAAGGAGGCAGCGTCCTAACGCCTGTTTTGTTTAAACGCCTTGATAACCACCTTACAATAACTGAACTTATATGGCACCACCATATTATTTGTGGTAGACAAATGTTTAAAAGGAAATATTTCAAAAAGTAAAAATATTAGGCATATATAACCTTATATAAAATTGTCTTAATTTTTAATGGTAAATATCACAAGATTATAAAAATAGGTATTTTCCAATAAAAAAAAATTGCCAGTTTTTTTAATGTCTTTTTTAGTCTAAATTTTCACGTACCCTGTATACTTACTCAACTTACTTAAGCAAAACTTACTCAACTGAGACAATAAATGCTTCCGAATAAAGCAATTGGCAGATATTTTACGTCTTGCAAATGTCATTTTTCGCATGCAAAATTAAAATGTCAAAAACGATTAGACTTGGGAATAGGACATTATACACAAAACACGTCTAAAATTTTTGTATAGAAAATTAAACACCCTGGATATACAAAATTGAAATAAATTAAAGGTTTTTAATACCTCAATTAACTTTTGTATTTAACTTTTGGCTCCATCCCCTATAGTTTCTGAAATAAGGTAGTGTACCAAGATGAACGGCCCCCCTGTACACCAATAAACAAGTAAAAACAACTCAATAAAATATTGCCATTAGTTTCAGCTAGATCTATTTCGAAAATTTCAAAAAATCTCTTCATTTAAATCTTCATAGCTTAAATAGGACATTGAATGTGAGTGATCTGGTTTACCCATATATATATTGACGGTTGTTGATTCCTATTCTAAAAAATTTTCTAGTATGAATTGAACTGTAAGCGTACATTGTTACTAAAAACAAAGTTAAAAACAAATATGTCAATTGATTTCTTGCACACACTGATGAAGTGGAATTTAATTTGCTATTTACTTCGTAACCATAAAAATGAGTCTTTTTATTGTTCACTTCCGTTGCGCTCTTTATCCCAACCCTCTAAGGTGTCAAAATACACTAACAAACCTCTCGTCCCGGACCTATTCGAACGCATCGAAAGCTCATCCAAATCCATCAACAACGCATCCATCCTTTTCCTATAATATAAAAAGAAGATTAGCGGCCTTGTGTACTATGTGGCGGCCTTTTTGTCATCTGTAGTTCCCATACAAACGCGGCGGGGCGCACCATCTTAACCCTCGTTTTGCATGTCGTACTTGAAAGGGCACGCCAATATCCGGATGATGTTTCGGGGTGGACACATTAGCACACCGTCTGCCTCCAAAGGGTATTTCTTACGCATGTTAAAGCCGTTCAATGGGATTTGCCGGTCGCTTTCGGGTTTGTTTGGATGGGTTTCTGTTATTGAATTCGCGGTTTATTTATTTATTGAATTTCGAAACATACTCGTCTCTTAATGGGCTCTGGTTACATAGAATACTAATATATTTGTTCTATTGTCTTCATTAAAAACACGTTTATGCCGACATACTTTTTGGATATTTAGCAAGTTATCGGTTTCTTTAAAGCAAATCTTGCAAATATCTGTTTGGAGAGAAGTCGTCGTTCTAGATAGTGTCTAATATACTTGCAAAAGTCAGGCGGTAACACATCAATTCTTTCACGGATGCTAGATTAGGGAAACACTATTTTAATAATATGAATAACTGCGTCAATAAATTATCAACGTTTAGCAATATTGAGTGAGTGAGTAATTACAATCCAAGATCCAAGATTCTTTGAAATCTTTTCAAAACTATTTGAAATATGCAGGGCATCTAGTAAAGATTTAACCATACATTGATGATTAAAAGAAACTGTGGAAATGGAAACTCGGCATACTAGCTGCAACATCAACAACAATGTCAACTCTGTTACAATTTGAAAAATAATACATTCCTTTTATGAAATCTCTCATTTTAAATGAAAAGGGTACCTTTTCATTTCATTTTTAATTTTGAATATATCAAAAAATAAACACATAGGTATTCGTCTCATTTGAAAAACAGCAACATCACCTATTTTAGAAGTTTTCACTCAATAGTTTCTGAGATATGGCTGCTACGGAACTTTTGGTGATGTAACATGAATAATAAACACTATAAATTAGAAAAAAAATATATTTTTTTGTGAATTATAATTTAGTCAGAGTCTGAGGCGGATGCGTCTGATTCTGAATTGTTAGGATTAAATAAATTATGCAACTTTGCTGGCTCTTTTGGAAGTTTTAGCAAATTTTCTTCTGTAGAAAGTATCTCTCTCTATGAGCAAAGACTGGAAGAAATGGATTTTTCAGAGCTTACAACAACTACTACTTGCTACCTCTATAGTGCGACTCTACATGGTACGGAAAAACGAAAAAAGCAGATGTGCAACTGAACACAGCCCGTACAACGAATAAGACGGTCGACCAATCGGTAAGTAAACAAATTTGACAAATTAAAATTCATTGATGGCAAGCGGTAGAAGCGGCGAGAGAGCACGGAACAACGGCACTTAACATCATCTTCTGTAAATTCGTCGAGTACGTCGAAGCGAGCGGAAGTTCGAATTAGGAACAATCAGAGTCAATCTGCACTCCTCGGTCAGCTGATTGCGTTTTATACGGTGATCCCGCCAGAGCGCGCACGCGGATGTGACCCTGTGTCTGTGTGTGTGTGTGTGTGTGTGTGTGTGTGTGTGTGTGTGTGTGTGTGTTTGTTACACTAAAATTTCTTTTCGCCTGAAGAATTGATGAAATATCCTTGATATCTTGACCGCTCCGTCAATCGATACACCTTTTTAAGAATAAAAACGAGTATTCCGAAATCTAAGCCCAAAGGACGAAAATCACCTTCAAAATCTTCAAAAAGCAATATTACAACAGCAAATGGCGTACTCTCAAATAAAATATCTTACATACAAAATTGTTGCAGATTTAACCTCCGTCTTTACCTTTTTTACCCAGTATCCCAAATTTGTTAGGTGTGTGGAAATGGAAATATTCTTTAATAGCATTTTTAGTTACAAAAGTGAATACTTATAATAGGTTCTCAGTTAACGAACGTCGGTGGTTAGGTAGCATGATATTCTGATTTCTATTTTTGAATACTAGACATTCGTAAATATAGATTGCATACACTGTCATTACTTACAATTGCTCAAAGCTTCTTCTGCAAGAATCCTTGTTCTTCATTCTTTTCATTGATCTTGAAGTGCTCTTTTATATAATAAAAACTCTTTGTATGTCAAAAGCAGTAAACAAAAATATTATGCCATGTCGTACAACCGATTCCAAATTAGTACAATAAGGCTTTTGTTCTCATATACCTACCGATTACTCTGATAACACAACTTACCCTAGTTAATTTTGCACATACAATGTTTGCATGAAGGTCCCAGTCTAGATATTAATTTATGTCAATTCTAAAGAAATTTGTATTTTCTATAAACCAAGCATTTGTCTTGCTACTATTTAATCTACAATATTATTTAGTCAAATACGTTTTTGGTTTTATTTGTTACCTTGGATATATTTTCTCCCGGTATTAATAATAAATGAATAATAAAAAATGAATAAATTTGGTACTAGTATATTACACTCTGGTATCCCTAAAATTTCCTGTTTCAAACTTTTCGTTTGTTTTGGACAAGGAAAGGAATGATTGTATGCAATTAAATGCTTTTACATCTTCATTTTATGCAACAAAATTTGTGGTCAAGGCTATGAAACGCCCTACTCAAACTTAATGCCAAGTTTTTTTTCTCAAATTGTTCGAGAATTACTTGAGTCAATTGAAAAATATCTAGTTGTTCTTTCAAATGCGTATGCTGGGAGTTGTAAAATACTTTAAATTTAATAAATCTGGAACCCATCACCATTTTAAACAGCTTATAGATTAGCTAAACTGCCCAACATCACCAAATGTCTGGAAAACAGAATTATCTGGTATATGCTGTTGATGAAAACAGTTTTTCCCAAAAATACCACTTACTGGAAAAGTCCGAAGTGGTTCACCACGGTGTTTCATGAAGCTGAAGTCTGATAACTGGGTACTTTTCGTTATTTGTATGTATATTTGTGAGCATTCGGTTATTTATATTGTTTATATTGTTATTTATATAGTTTCTGTATAAATCAATGATTTGTTATCCGTCATTGCTTAAGCGGGATCTGTATATTACCACTTCCAAAAAATCAATTCACCCGCAGCTGTCAGCTCTTGACCGATTTATGTAGAAAAAAAAACAACTAGAAGTGCTGTTATGAATATACTCGTAATTTTAATATCGCGTTAGTTAATACAAAGACTTATTTGAAAAGAAAAATTTCTCTTAGAAATTCTTTGTCTTTATTGGACGCACGTAATATCTGTGTGTAATGAAAGATTTAGATACTTTGATTGGGAAAACATTAAAAAAAGGACTCCTTATGATAAAGTCGTGAACCCTAGGCAAAGGCAACTTGGAATTATTATTAAATGTTAGAAATCATAGAATTAAAGTTTACGAAAAATGTGTTGAACAAAATGGTGGTGACAGCAATACTTAGAATAAAAAAATACTTTTATTTTTGTTGTTGCAAAACGTAACGCATTATTGTCCTACTTTTACAAATATCTTGAAACCATATGGAACAAAATAAAAATTGTCTTATATAATTGTAATCAGAATAACGTGTTCTATAAAATGTACAGTTGTTTAAAAAATATCAAATTAAGATAAACTGGACTCACGCTACATATTTCTTGTGGTCATATGTTCTTATACCAGATTGTACAGGTTCTCAATGTTCCTCAAAATTGAAATAGCTGATTCAATTGAAAGGCATTACATGGTTGAAGCTTTTACAAGTCAATGATATTTACATGTACCGAGATGGTCATAAATATTTTTTGTGCTTGTAGTAGTTACTTGAATTCTGTGCGGGTTTAACGATAGAACTTTTAATTAAAGTTTACTCAGTCTTATCTTTTAATTCAGATTTTCAATTCAATTCAATATTCACAACATTAGTAAACAAGATATGATAAAAAGAAAAATATATTCTCTGTATCAAACCAGATCGTTCCAACTTTGGATTAACTGAAACGGAAGCTAGAAGAAGACAACACCAATATAATTGTTAGTCGTGCCACCCTCCATATAAAAAACCAAGTGGAAATGTAATCACACAGATTACGCAAATAGATGTATAATTTACCTAGATGAAACCTGGTTCGATACACGAGATACAGTCTCCAAATGATAGGTTGATTGAAGAGGGATTTATTCCAAACTGCTTGCTGTTGTCTGCGACGAATATTAAGGACTTGGACTACCTTGACGATATAAGTGCAGAACTTTTTGAAAACTAGTTTCAACATTTTCCTAGAAACGGCTCGACGTCAAATACAAAAACTGTAATTCGGGAATGTTTGTTACAAAAAGATATATTTCTATGCAGAATAATATAGAACATATTGTAATTAATCTTAATGACGAGTCTGAGTAAAACAGAATAAGATTATGAATAAAAACGTATTTATTTAGATGATCATCAATAATTTGCATGTATTTAGTGTCGTCATATTTTCTATTGCATTTTATTGTACAACATAATATAATATATAACCTATATATTGTGCATATATATTTTAATTTCGTCTTACAATACTGACTGGGCAGGTGTTTTATTGGCACCAGAACGTTATTATTATTTCCATAATTGCCGTCGAAATCCAAGTCAAAATACTTTTGTACTACAAAACGAATCGTTTCTTTAAATATGTTCGTATGCCGTCCGAAGCGCAAACTGCTGAAACATTTACCTCCGTTTGCCGCAACGACAGCAATCACTCACGGTATCCGTTCAAAAAAAGGAAGAAACAAAACCGATATTCTAATGTCCGAGTTCTTTAATCCTCTTTAAACATCTGCTGGCGGTCGGGCGTTATACATACTGCAGCACAGAATTAAATCTATTAATCTAATTGACGTTCCGACAGGCATGCAGAACGGGAATCTGCCGGTAGCCTGGCACCGGCAAAAATAGAGAAATCCCAGTGCAGTGTGTGCGCGCGTGTGTGAGAAAATATGAGTTCTTGCGATAACTAAGACTAATAAAACGGGAACACAAATCCGCATTCCTGTAGAGAGTTTGTAAACAATAGCATTTGTAAAAAAAAGACCTCGTAAGAGACGAGTCTGTCGTCGTCCTTACTACGGACCTGAGGCATTATTGCCGATTTAGGTAAATATTTTTTTAATTCGGACTAGAAATGACCAAACAACTAAGAGAGACTATATTTGTAGCAAGAAGATCGCTGCTTCAGCCTTTCTCACTAAGAGATATTTTTCCCGTGATACACTCAGAATGATAATTTCAAAAGCACATGAAATCATCTTGTAATAAATGAATGAATCAACATTAGATACACAAGATATTCTAGTTAGTTTCGACGTAGACTCCCTCCTTACCAAAGTGCTTATTCCAGAAACTCTCGACATCATTTCAGATATATTAAAGTCCAAAAATCTGGAACCAAACCTTATCACCTTAATTGAAAAATGCTTGTCGGCAACATGTTTTTCTTATTTTTCCATATTTTCTTTATTTTTCCACTACCACCTTTTGTGACCGCCTTTGAGAAGAAAGCTCTCGACACCTTTCATCTAAAACCAAAATTATGGAAACGCTACGTCTATGATACTTTTGTCATTTGGCCTCATGGTCAAGAAACCCTAGTAGATTTTCTTAGACATTTAAACTCTATACACGCTAACATATGTTTTACCATTGAGTTGGAAACTAATAGTAACCCTCCATTATTAGATATTCTCATCAATAGAAAATCAGACCTAACATTGGGACATTGTGTTTACAGAAAACCTACGCACACAGATCGATACCTTTATGCATGGTCACATCACCATCCGCCCCAAATATCATCTAAACCCAGAATTAAAACACCTTACCTCTGCTCTTTTTTCTAATAATTTCCACATTAAAGATATTAAGCGTTCCATCAAAAAATACACTTCAGCACAACTTTCCAATAGCAATGAGAGCAACAGCAATCCTACCTTGCCACTGTGGTCCTTTCTTACATTCACTTGTGCAAAAATGTCTCAACATCTCCGGTCCGTCAAAGATAAAATTCCATTTGAGATGCCGGGAGTTTACAGCATTCCGTGCATATGCGGCAAAGAATACATTCGAGAGACCTGGCGAAAAATATCAACTAGGTTCAAAGAACATGAAAGAGCCTTAAGACTAAGACAAATAAACTCATCAGCAGTTGCCGAACACAATGACGAAACCGGACATAAAATCTTATTTGATAAAACTAAAATTCTTGCATGTAATCAGTTCTTCTTCTTCTTCTTCTTTTTTAACGGAATTATGTTTAAAACAAATTATTACTGACTTATTACAAAAGAAAGTTTATCGGTTCTTTGATAATAATCAAACTAAAACATTTATATTTAGAGGGCGGCGGGTTGTTAGTTCTAAAAGATTTCCTAACATTTTAAAAAGAAAAGAGGCTATTCTGTAGAATCATATAGTGTCTTATTGATTTATAAAAAAGCACCAATAGCACAAAATCATGTTTAATTTTGATCAAATCGTTTTTTTTTTTTAAATTTTACAACGTTTTGCGTGTAGGTATTTACTGCAGTCATATAGAAATATTGTTAAACAATTTGCACATTGGAGATGTCTTATCGAAAATTCAAGAAAAGGTTCTTTAATTGGCTATTTTCAACGGGAATATTGAAGTTTCCTGACTCCATGGAGATGAGAGGGTAAGTATTTCTAACTTCGTTAACTAGTCGTGCGAAATTAAAAAAAAATACTTAGGAAAGAAAATAATGTTAAATTGTTTCTAGTTAGCATATTTCCGTTCTTAATACTGCATACCTTAAGGAGGTAAAAAAATTAAGATATCCATTTTCTAAGAAATTATCTGTAAACAAAAACTCGTATTAGTGAAATCGGGGAATAGAAATGAAACAGGGCGAAAGGAATCTATGTTGCCAAATTTCGGCAACTAAACAATAAAAACGCGTGTGGTTTTAACCTATACTTTTTAATAGAATTAAAAGGGAGAATAGTGGTCCAGTAGTGCCACTACATTTCATTATCGTACCTGTTCCAAGATACCTAGTACTCACTATCAACCAAACGCCAAATAAAACATACGATTTCATCAAAGTCTCGAATAATAGAGGTTTTGGTTAGTCTAAATAGCTGAATGAATTTTCTGTTAGAAACGCCAGAGTAGGTTTGCTGTAGGTTAAGCTCCTCCATTATTATTAATTAAGTAGTACAAATATCGTAAAACAACATACATGATACTTTTTGCCATAATATTTCTATTGCCCAAAATCTACGAATACTGACCTTGAATAGCTTGAGTCATAAGTTATTATTGCGATGGGTTTGATTAGTGTTTATGTAATTCAACAAAAAAAGTATACAAGACCCTCGACACATGAATCGGTGCATTGTGACTTTCATTGAAGAAGTACTAGTAAGATAAAGAAGGTCAGTCAAAGCCATCAGTCAATGACTTAGTTATACATCAACTTGAGACTAACAGGTACGATACGCTAACCGCAAAATGATGTTTGAAGTTATTACTGCAGAATTTCTCTCTCTGGTGTTGTCGTTCTAACTATGAGTTAGTTTTAGCCGACTCGACAACACACCTAGCAATTTAATCTACTGCTGTTTTATCTCGCCACAGAAATCGATATCGTTCTAGGGTGTTTTTTGCCGTTCGTGCTAAGTCTGGATGTTCTGTCGCGTTGAAATCTGCGAACCTGGCCTGATACCACTTTATTTCCTTAACTAGATCCAGTATCTTCAATTAAGTCTAATAGCTCTTGATTTATGTCCATCTTCTTATCGGTTGATGTTGATTCCCCTAGTTCTGATGATGATGAGTATTTGCGAAATTGTTATCCCCGATGATGATATTCTGACAAATTCTATCTCTATCCCACGCCATGCCAGATAATGTACAGTTTTATTCATGGAAAACGGGTACGATGAAACTGTTATAGTGCAAAAATAATGTATGGTTGATGAGCCTGTCAGTGTTAAACATTTTCAATATGCCTGAAATTAATTAAAATTCAAAATGCTCCAATAATAGCCAGAATTGAAGAGGGGTGGTCAATACTTGGAAAAGCAGATTTTGGATTTGGGTTTTGGATTACACGTTGGATTCAGGTGGGATCTTTGGTATAGGTATGGCACGCACTTTGTCCTTGCATTTCTGGAATATTTAGGGACAAATCCATTTTAAACTTCAAGAAATACTGTCATTGACACAGGACTTTCTCGGTCTCAAGATACCGCTAACAGAAGGGCCAAGAAAGTTAACCTTGGAACCAGTTTACCTTCGAGAAAAAATGATGCTCACAGAAAACTGGAAACAGTCTCGCGACCCTCACTAATGGAAAAGTTTTTATATCAACATATAATGAAAAAAATCGTTTTTACCCACCACACGATGCGAACAACAATACAATAGCTATATAACTTTCAATCCTGGAAGATTGTTAGTAAATGGATGGGGATGGATAAGTGTTTACAGACTTGGTGTCTGCCGCTGATTGGAAGAAAGGTGCAATGCTGAATATTACATGTCTGTCCTGGAAAACATAATGCTCCCATCTGTTGCACAAATACATCAAAATAATTCATTCGTCTTTCAGCATGATGACTGACCGATTAGGTAATACCGCAAAAGCAGTAAGGATGGTTTCATCGTAATAATATCGAAGTCCCGCTCCGATATTAACCTTAATTGTAGAAGAAATATATGAAAGAAATTTTAGAGCAAACAGTTATGAATTATGGGAAGTTATTCACCAGTTTCAATGTTATAGTCAAAAAGTAGAGTTTAAAAAATTTGTGTTATAAGAATAATTAAATGGTTTTATGCTTTTGTTGGTGTCCTGACGCCTTTAGTATAGGCGAAGGAACCACACTTAAAATGGTGAACTATCATCAGTTTTGAATCAAACTACAAATTGTAAGTCTGTATAACACAAACCAAATACATATTTAAACATGACCTCAGGCCATTTTGCAAAAACCTTTAACCTGTCTTCCGCCCTTAATCATACTATAATATAATTTTTATTATAATTGCTATAAAAAATGTGATCGATTTTCACATTTCGATAAAATTTTTCCATATGTAGCTTCAATATTTCTTATAGATCGGAAGATGTAAATATGATTTGAATAAACAATAATAGCTTAAGGTTTAAGTATATCAAATATCAAATTTCGAGTCACGTATTTTGACCAAGACATTGTGTTCCGTAATATAGGGCGAATAACTCTGTATATCCCTGTCAAATCGTCAAAAAATGGCAACCAGTTTTCAAATGAATGCGGCGATACGCGCATGGATATACTGGGACTGTGTGAATTTAACTTCAGTAGCCGAGCGGCCGTTATTCTCTTTTTTTTTGAATTCGTGTAAGTATTTAGAATTTGTCGCGAACAAAAAACGAGAAAGAGAACGTAAACGATAATTTTCGATTTTTCATATTCCGCTCACGCGGGTTTCAGAATTCTTCCGCGGCGACGAGCTAATTCAAAAATACCGCCGCACTCTGTAATTTCGAATCGTAAAACGACGCTCTTCTCCCTCATTTTACGCCCGACGTACTTTCTGTGCTTTCTTTCGCCGCCTAATCGACCATCCGCTCGCTCGACTTTCAAACTTCTATATCCGAAAATCAGGAAAAATGTTTAACTCTCGCTAAAACGCATAGTGTGTACGCAGCGTTAAGTGATTCAGGGGGTAAAATAAGTTTATTTATTAACAAATTCAAGATACAGGGTAGGGCAATAGTGCGCCAAAGTACAAAAGTTTGGTTTATAATCTGCATAGTTAATTTTTCTATAACATATGGCAGTTTTTGGAAATTTTGTTAACGGTTAAAATTATTCAATACCACAGCATTATTGCAGAAACTGCTGGGTATACTGCCTCTTAAATAACAACGGCAGACTTTACCTTACTACCTTTTAGATAAAGTAATGCTGTTGGAGTGAACAAGATTTCCATAAAAATGTTACAATACCTTGTTTAAAACCACTAGTTAATATTATAAATGTATTTTTACAATCTGTTTCAGTTACAACAATTTACCCCCTTGTCCAAGGATCTTTTATCGAAATTCTGATATTCCTCTGGTTTCCTCCTCTGTTGTATGATTTTTAAATCTCGTCCTCCGAAATGTACCGGCAAAATACTCTCCCAACATCCACAGCAGGTTTCTTACCCCCATTAATTGAAGAGCGAAATGTGCAAAGGGTCCCAAAACCAAATAACAAAAACTAGAGTTAATGCGTCTTGCACAATATAAATGAAAACAAATTTGTTTCGGAAAAATCGTGTTTATTATGTTTATGACATAAGTGTCAAGTTATAATGAAGAAAATATAAACAGGCTTACAACTATTTTCTATTTTATGGACTCAAAGTCAAAAAGTGCCAATATTATTGGACACAGTAACTTAACAACTGATTTTATGAACTTAAAAAACTCTTTGTAATTTAGAGTCTAACGCAAAATAATAATAGAATCAGTGTCAGTTTGTGTATTCTCTCATCTTCTACTGACCGTGGATTTTTAGGATTTGACTCAGACAATTGCAGCGTGAAAATGTGTGAAAAAACTATTTAAATTTACAATAGTGACTATAATTTCCGGTGTTTCAGGTTACGATAGCCTTTTCCCAGGACATAGGGCGGGGCAAGTACGATAATTCTAACGCAAAATGTTTATATATCAACCCTTCACTCTTCAATTTTATATATAAGTTTTTAAAGTAGTCAATAGCAGTATTTTGTTTAAAAATCTTTACTCCGCGTGAAGGATACACTTCAGAGTAATTATTTTTTACATCCCTCCTACAATAGATTAGCATCTACATCTAATCTAAGCATCACAACTTGAAATATTCCAAGATGATCAGTTTTTAGACTTTCTTTTGCTATGGACATTCAGTCAAAGAAGTATCCAGTGTGTTTGATTGTTAAGGGCTTATTTTATCTTGTAATTATTTTGATCAAATCACGTGAAACTTCTAGTATATCTCGTTTCTTCACTTTTAAGATTTAACCAACATCCCTATCACAGGATAGAAAAGTATATGAAAATGTATACCCTTTTGCAACTAAAGTGATACTAATGTAAACTGCCAAGATTCCTTGATTTTTATTTTAACCTCCGCAGTTATCCTGTTTTATTGTATCCCCGTTTTCCGGTAGTTTCATCCCACGGGTAAAAAAATACAGTTCCCTTATCTTCATGGATATAACATAAGTAAAATCTCTCATTTTTGTTCTCTTGTAGTCAGTACTCACTATTTTTTGGGAATTTCTGCTTTTCTAGGATGTAAGTTTCGTTTCATATCCGCGCTGTTGTTTTCGACGGGGTTAGTAGTTTGTTATAGATCGACTTTTTATAAGTCGCATTTACTGCAGCTGTCAGCTCTTGAAAAGAACTTGAAAAGTGAAAAATATTATTAAATCATTTTCTAGACGATGTAATATTTTCTGTTGTGTACGTTGTAAAAAATATCGAATGAAATTTCTGAAACTTCGGACATATATTTTCTGGAACTTTTATCTCGTCCACAGTGACTTTCTCTTGATGGAATTGAATATATAAATTTGATAAACTTCATTGCTAAAAGAAATCTCTTTTCTTTCCTAAGAGTAATCTGCATAACTGGAAATTCCGTTTCTTAAAGCATTGGTGTTGTTGCACGCTATCGTCTAAACTAGAGCGAAAGGATTTTCTTGAATATGTGTTAATAGATATCTAATAATCTAAATTTATACCTGACTCCTTGCTATAGTTTTACATAAATATGCATAGATATAAGTACAGTACTAAATAATTATTAATATTACAGGTTAATTGTTTATGTTTAGTCTAGGCCTTTAGGTATTATATGGACGCCAGACTAAACAACTTATCGAAATACCAAATAACACTACGTCTTCTGCAATATATGAACCAAATAAATAGGGAAACCTGAACAAATTCCCTTTTCCCATTTTATTTTCATGTTTTCTGTTTGTGATCATATGAATGTCATACATACGTCATTGTGCGCTTTTGCATCTTTGAAGAGCGACAGTTTTTACTTTATTTTGCCCTTTTCCATCTTAAAAGATAAGCCTTTTTACCTTTCCATTTTGGAAGACCAGCAATTTTCACTTCCTTGTCCCCTTTTCTGTTTCAGTAAATCAGCAGTTTTATCCTCGTGCCTTTCTCCATCTTGGAAAAGCGGCAGTTTTTACTATTGTTTTTTTTTCTTCTAGGAAGGAACCATTCATACTCCACCTTTAGTTCATCGTCGTCGCTAATTGAACAATACGCCGTTTTCTTCAATTTAATAAACATACTCCAATCTCCATTTACAAGGGCTCCGCTACCGCGCCTATATTTCAATTCAACTTCAATTAGTAAAAACGTTATATTCCAAATATTTTGAAAAAACTTTTTGTAATACTTAGGGAACTTAATACAAAGTTACCTTTTTAATATTAAATACAATAAAGTTTAAAAATACTGTTTTTCCATTTGAAAAATATGTCCGATTTTTTTTAAAATTTTTAATGTTAGTTTTTGACTACCATTTGTTTATTTTTAAAATATCAAACAGATCCTCTTCTACAAGGAAATCAATTCCAAATATATAACGAAGGCTTTCAGTCGAAGAAATCAATTATTTAGACTTGCAAACGCCACTTTTGACATAAAATTAAAAATATCTCAGAAACGGATAGATTTAGGTATAGTATATTATGTATGAAATATATCTAAAAGATTCCGAGAAATAAAAAATGCATTAATATAGAGGATGTACAGGTAACTAAAATCGACACTGGGATAAATTCGATGCTTGATCGTTAAATGATTCTTGCTCTATCTCTTCAGAGAAACTGGTGTGGTGTTTTCGGAAATAAATATCAACAACTTCAGAATGACTGGACGTGTTTTGTCAAACTTGGAGTTGTTGAAAAACCCCAATTCGATATCTTCTTCCTAACTTATAGAATGGAATATAATAGAACTTTATTAACCATTCGGATAAGTTATACAACATCAAATGGTACATCCAAAATACATATATCGAGACGTAACTAATAACTATTTATTATAGACAAATCTAACAATGAGAGTACACAAAGTACTATTACTATAGCCTATTATGCCTAATTGGTGTTATAAAACACATTCATCGTTATTTTAAATTGCTTAAAAGGTAAATTTTTAAGATTTGGTGGAAGATCTTGATCTTATTAGATTGCGAGGACGTCAGTCTGGGATAACCAGGTGTGAGCATATCAACTTGCCTGGTACTGTAGTATTGCCCATTAGTGGTTACTCTATAGACATCAACGTTTTCAGGTATATAGAAAACAGATCGGTATATGACTATAATCTGTAAGCTGGTAAAAATTGGTCTGCAGTGCCCAAATTGATCGGCTTCGGACAGCACTAGAACAGCCTTTTTTTAGAAAGCTTTTTCTGAATATCTAAGCCCGCCCCAAAGCACTGTATCATATTATATCATATCAAATTATGCTGTGTAACAACTCAAAGTAGGCTACTCGAAGAGAGTGTTAGACAATAGACAAGACAAGACGCCTCAGTAAGAACACGCACCGAGAAGGTGTTGCAGAAACTTTGTCAATAGGGTCTGTCCACGATAGAGCTCTATCGATAACAAGTCCCAAGAGATTAATGTTATTTTCATTTTGAAAGTTCCTTTTACTATAGGAGAAAATAAGTTTTTGGATTTTTATTTCATTAAGTACTAAATTATTTGCAGAAAGTATTGTTGCAGAATATTGGTAACAATTGGCAAAACGGCAGTATCGTTCGCAAACAGGGGACAGGTACGGGAAAATTGTGTGTAACCTGGACTGATCAAAGGTCGAACGAAAGATTCAGGACCTTCGAAAAAACATAGGAGGACTCATAGGGCTGCAAAAAAACCCGAGAAACAAAAGCATTATAGGTTTAAAAACTGAAAGGGTTTGATGGTAACAACTTTATCTCAGACACTCTAAAACAAAGTTTGGCTGCCTATATTAAACGCATCAAGAGATTGCAAGAGCCATCGCAGAAAAATACAGAATGCTGACTTTTCTAGATCCGAAAGTAATTTTTATAGGTGCCTGTGCCAAAAAACACCAAGTTTCAAGGATGCAGAGGAAATGGTAACATTTTGGAAAGCAGTATGGTCAGATAATACAAAGAGAACGCACAATAGATCCAAGACGAAAAAGATATTAGAAGAATTTTGAGAAAGGTAGACAATTGAAACGCACCAGAAAGAGATGGCATCCACATTCCTTTCACACCTAGCGAAGAACATCAACATCATGCTGGAAAATCGAGACCGTCTTGCTCAAAAAAAAAAAAAAAATAATAATAATAAAATATTTCCAAAATATTCGACCTTTTTTGGTGTATTATTTCTTTTACTAAAATTATAGGTTAAGAAAGAGAAATCGAAATGCGGTTTTCACAAGTCTGATAGACACATTTGATTATCTTCTGTTGCAAAAGTTTTTTTTATTTTTTTTTGAGAAAATAAATTTTATTTATAGTAATAGCAATGTAAATCAATTCTCAGGGCAGCGTTGATGACCCAAGAAGCGCCGCTTTCAATGACTTCGAGTTTAACAAAAGGCGTTCAGTCATTCTGAAGTTATTGACATTTATTTCCGGAAATGACCAGTCTCACTCACCACTTTCCCTCAAGACGTAGAGTAAATTCTCTTCTACGAAAAAAAAGACTAATTTATCTCAAGTTTAAAGTGGTGTTACATTTTAGTTATCTGTAATATAAGCTTATATAGCAAAAATAGGAATTATGCCCCCTGGCGGACATTTTATCATTTATCATTTCCAGCATATTCTTTCGGCGGTTTTAGTTATTCACTCGCTACACTAGAAGCTCTAACAAGTCGGTAAGTACTCAGCTTGTGACAGTTGTCAGGCAAATTGTGTGTAGGTAAATTTTCATGCAAGTGGACATGAACCTTTACACAATTCATGTCATCTAAACGAAAGTTGGAGTCAAAAAATACTTGGGGGTTCCTTTTAGGGCTTTGCGGCGTCAGCTTGTGCCGAAAGAGGTCGCACGCCGCACGGCGTACCGAGAATATAACGCAATGAGACCCCCCCTCGGACCCCTCGAC
This sequence comes from Cylas formicarius, assembly GCF_029955315.1. Taxonomy (NCBI): domain Eukaryota; kingdom Metazoa; phylum Arthropoda; class Insecta; order Coleoptera; family Brentidae; genus Cylas; species Cylas formicarius. Next base: position 16,104,940 of record NW_026844214.1, on the reverse strand, counting down.
GGGCGTTTCGCGATCCAGCATGTCCCATACCGCTTAAACAAAAAACTCTTGCTGCGGCGTATACGTATATACGCATGCACTCGGGGTATTCGGCACGTGTTTTTTTTTCGCTGCCGCCGCGATCCGGATCGGATGAATATACGTAACTGGAGCGGTGCTTTCCCTTTGATCCGGTGCCGCGTTAAAAATTGCGCGAAATTCCAAATATTGTTCGCTTGTTAGTTGCCGCTGATGTACGTTGCCGCGGGATCTTGCGCGCATGACCTTGCGTGCCACAGTATATAACAGGGTCAGTTCGCGAAATTTGCGTATGAGGTGACGGCTTATTGGCGCTGCTGGATTTAGGCTATTAACAAATTAATAATTCACGAGGTTTGGCAAACGAACCAGACGACTCCATACGGATCAAGGCATCTGGTAATTCTGTAGGCCTCCTTTGCCTAAGGCTTACACAACGAACCGCCACTTGGGCTTAATGTTTATTTCAACAGTGGCGTTACAATATTGTTCATGTATTGACACTCCGTGCTAACACTGCCAACCTAAAATGGGACGCTCTCGGCTTCGGCGGCTCGCCGTATCCCACCTGCCATGGGATAGAAAGATTATAGATTTAAGGCTAGTTTACATTGGTCGAGTAAACGGATAAGGAAAATACCGAGTTAAGAAAAGCACGGCAGCTCGAGTCATGTAAATAATTAGTCGAGTTAATAGGTATAGGATAAAGGCAAGTAGCCGGCGAGTCGAGTGGTTCAGCGGCCAGCATAGTAACTTACCCCAGCTGCCCCCTCCACCCACTTCCACTACTACTCTACCGTGGCCTTAACTGAACACTTGACCCGTCTAAACGTGTTTCTTGCTATTAGATAGTAGAGTAATTCGCGCCAAAATAAAAAAAAAACGGTTTGTGATTGTTGATTGAAGTGGCAAAATAGTAAAAATGAAGTGGAACGAAAATGATACCCTAAAATTTGTTGAACTCTATCGGGACCATGAATGTCTGTGGAACTTGAGTTCGTCGATTTATAGAAATAAAAGCATGCGCCAGAGAGCTATCGAAGCTATAATGACCGAGATGTCTAGAGATGGGTTTAGAGTTGTCGAAGTTAAGCAGAAAATAAAAAATATTCGATCTACTTACAATCAGGAAGTGCAAAAAATTAAGAAAATTTTAAGTCAGGAACCTGCCCTGAAGATGTGTACTCACCTGTAAAATGCTTTGATATTATGAATGAGATAATGAGGTGCAAAGGATCCAGGTGAAACCGTTAGCAACTTGGTAAGTTTTTTTTTATATTATTAATTAAAATTTCTGTATACATGTAAGAAAAATCTTTATTTCATATAACAAGTAATGTAAGTAGTTACATACGTGCATACTTGAAAAAAAGTTATTTTCAATTCGCTAATAAGGTACTAGCGGTTGCTGTGTATTGCCAAGAAACAGCGCCCTCTAATTTTTTTTTTTTTGATAGGTTTGTTGTTCGGTGACTTCCAGCTTTTTAGACATTCCTCAGCTCTCTGATTTGGGACCTCCAATTCCCAGGAATTATTTCGCCTGTTTCACTATTTTCTTCATCAATGGCACCTTTAGGCAGATAGGTTGACAATTTTATTAACAGTGCTTAATTTGACATCCAGCTTTCTATCAAAGACTGGAAACTGACCAGACTACCAAAGGCATTTTCAACTGTTCTTCTGGAGCGACTTAGTCGGTAATTAAAAATTCTCTCCTCTTGCGAGGTCTATTGTAGTTTGTGTAGGGCTTCATTAGGGTTTTTAGTAGGGTTTTAAAGGAAAGGCGTCATCTGCAACAAAGTAGCTTCCATTTGGGAGTAAACCATTTTCTAGCGGTTCTAAAATGGAACAATTTTGGAGAACCCTGCCATCTGACTCTGAACGTTTCTTCCCCACTTCAAAGTGTGAAAAACAGTATTTAGAACCCGCAATTGCTAACAAGACAACACTGTTTGTGCCTTTGTAGTTACAACATTCGCTTCCCTCGTCTGGAGCATTGATAAGTATATGTTTGCCATCAATAGCTCCACAACATAGTAGAAAGTTCCATCTATATTTAAAACCATTGCTTATAGTTTTCCATTCTATATGACTGGATAGCACCTGAAACAAATTTAAATATTTTTATTTAATAAAGTCATAATAAATTATATCTGAAATTTTTCTCTTGTAAAAAGAATGAACTAAATACATTGAAAAGGAGTTTCACTCAGAGGTTTTGAAATTTTTTTATGTGGTTCTGTATTACTTTCTGAAAATGTTTGTTCAAAACCACTTTTAAATGAATTTAGTGTGACATTCTACTATAATCAATGTCAGACTAATAAAGAATGGTACATCTGGTATGTTACATGGTATCCACGAAAATTTTAACATGGATACCATATAACAAACCAGATGTACCATTCTTTATTAGTTTGATTCCGTGTATAGTGATTTGCTTCCTTTGAGTACAAGTGAATCTAACTTTGCCACAATGTTTAAGAATCATTAGTCGCTGAAAACTAAAAAAAAATCTTTTTAGGAGACACAAGTTGCCAGTGCAACAAAGTTTTATCAAGATACACAAGACGGAACTTCAGAAGAATCTCATAATGTCGCAAGAAACCCTACGTGAACAAACACCAATACGTCTGACCTCTGGAAATTCGAAGGGTACCAGACGTCGTCTTCAAAACATATCCGACGCTGTTAATGAGTTGCGCCTAATGAATAAGGTTCTTACTCAGCCGGAACGTCCTATGGGGGAAAATGAAACATTTGGAAAATACATTGCTTTAATGCTAGATAAGCTACCACCAAGGCAAGCGGTCCCGGCGCAAAGTGTGTTGACACGGTACAGGCTGGCTAATATACCAGAAGTTTCAGCTTCTTCTCCGCCCCAATCTCGTGTTATGCAGCAACCAGACAACTATACCTCACCACCTTATTCCATGCATTCAACATCGCGATCCTCTTCAAATGCCTTTGATTATTCAGGAGTTCAACAACAAGAACAATATACAGAAGGAAAAAACCTATTATCAGAAGCATGAAGAATCACTAATGATATTGAGTAAAATACCTATCCCTTTTATGTACGCGATATGTATGTATGTATGTAAACTACAAATTTTGATATAAACTGATATTAAATATAACGTTAACATGTATATTAAATCCATTTACCATATTTTGTACCGATATATCAAATATTGAATTAAATATTGGTAGATAAATGCAGTACAGATTAATTCTCACATCTTAACTCAAATTTTGTCTTCCTAAACCCATATCGGGTGGCTTAGATGACCAGAACTCCGTCGCAGTCAGTCGCACTCCCTTCCCCGAGGGTCAAACTCCATATTATAACCTAAACATATAATACAGCATGCACGCAAGGAAGGAACCAGACTATTTACTAATTATTTGTTGGGATTTATCGGGTAAGCCAAACTAGAGGTGGTATTTATATACCTGGGACATGTTATTTCGAGAATTATAGTTAACACTTTCAACAGAGGGTAAACTCAATGGTTTTATTGTCCAATAACTATTTAATGTTTTTAGGATCTGTTCCTGAGAAGTTTATTAAAATCCTTTAGCAAAGATATATAAGTATAAGTATAAATAAGAAATAAAACATATTGTTATTTTGCTTATGTTTCTTATAAATATAAATATTTTATACATTTTATTATCTTTAAAATAACTGTGCACTTCTTTCTGTGTATACTTATACCCAATTTATTAGCTTTCAATATTTGTGGGGGAGAATAGTAAGGTAAACTAAATTGTAAAACATAAGATTTATAATATTTATTTATTTATATCGGAATGCACCAGGAAAACAAGCATAAAAGTGACGCAAATTATCACGATATACAATAAATTAATTTAAAATTAGCTACGCGATTACAATAATAAGTTCTCCAAAAATAATATTTCATCTAAGGCTAAATTCGCCCCAAAACCACTCTAATTGAAACGAGGGTCGATCAATAAGTTCTATTGGGAATTTGTTTTCATTTTTCAATAGAATATCCTTTCCAATTGTCTAAGCGTTGTCCTCCACGGTCGCTGATCATCAGCGACTACGACTCACTAGCGAGGACCAATTCGCCAAGACAACAGAAATGGATTTTAAATGTGATTTTGTTCCCTACAATTTTTTAGTCGTCGCTACCAAACGCTTAGGAAATCAATCACATTTGCTGTTGTCTTAGTGCAGGAAAACGCAGCTTAAAAATTTGGATTTTACAAGCTCCTCAAAATAGGCATTTGTTCGGGGCTTAATTCCTCGTTAAACCAAAACTTTTGTTGACCAAGTCGCAGGTGTGCAGGTGTTTTTCTTTTTCAGCCGAGTGTATAGCAACGTATCATTCAACAAAGCAAGTTGCATAAACGCATTTTTCAAAGTTAACATTTAAGTTGAACACTCGTTATTTGACAAATCGTGAATATATTCAACAGCAACATTTAAATACCAAGCAAGTCTAATTCCTGCCTACATGGACATTTCCTTAAATACCGCAACAAGAAAAAGGATGAATGGTGCAGGGAACTTCGGGAAACAGGCATAGGAATTCAGAAATATTGATTAACGACCTAAAGATCGTATCGTCAGGACCTGGACAAGTGTAAAAGAGCAAAGAACGACTGTAAAAGTGGGTGCGTTGCTATTCGGTTATGAGGACGATATTTTTTTCTATTATTGCACATTACTTTTTCAGAGATTCTCCCTTTATCTGTGCAAGCGGTTTGGTCTACTATATCTACATCAGGTTCTGGTTCTGAAAACAGTTACTGCCTAGCGAATATTTGTTTATGACCGGCGTATTTCTATAGATCTCGCCGGGTACATGTTTATTTTATCGTTAACTGCTTGCTGGTTTCCTTGCAAATTTGTGCAGCGCTGTTGTTGTCGTTTGAAAGAAACTTTTAGTATGCCCGTATCAGTTTACGACCGACCAAATAGTTACGTCGCGGATGTCTGTGAAGTAGCGGTTCTCGTTTTACGACCTCTACTCTCAAAAGCCAATAACTTCACATCCTAATTTATCGGCACCATAAACTCGCCGTAGACCGTTTCGTCACTTTTATGATATATGCATTGACGATATGTTTACGATCTCTCGTATCTAATGTCCTTTCTCGCACTAATTTAATTTGATGTATTAAATAAAATCGGACATACATTGAAGTTCCACAGCTACGTGACGCCGTTTGGTTTCCAAAAATGCTCACACATTGACTGTTTGGAAGTAAGTTCCACCTGTTAAGGTAATTAAAAAAAACTGCATCACAAATAGCGAGAGTGACAAGTAAATATTCATCGCTATTTTGGCTATTTGTTTTTCAATATTGCTTCGGTTTCTAAGCATTTAGAACTTACATATAAGTAATTAAGGACTGATGTTTTGGCTATTTGAAAATATATATAATTACCAATTAGATGCTCCACTACAAAGTATTATCAGTTAAGCAGCGGGAACGTTAAAAGAAAAATTTTCAATGAGAATTGAAGAAATAAAATTTTACATTTTATGAGATAAAACCAGATCTACCTGACGGTTCTTGTTATAAGTGAAGAGAGAAGAAATCCTGTTTTCATAACATAAAAGAATGGACAAACATGACGGTCGAGAAATTGTACCATGTGACAGAGGGCAGAGACGCATTTAGAAATGTGGTTGAACGCCTCCAATGAGAAGATGGCATGGCAAAAAGATTTCAATAGCTTCTATACTCCAAGTTTTAATTATTTTTCTTTATCCGCCGTTTGTTTCGAAAAAAATTGTACAGTGGAAAATTATTTTGAAGAACTAGCAATACCGTCGATAGTACGTTTGAAATTAACAAAAAAAACTCATTTAAAAATAAAAAATAATATTATCAGCTACAATCATCCGTTTCTTGGAGGAAAAATGTAATACGCTGATGTTTTTGTTACTGATTTCAAATAATAACGTCCGCACCGGTAAATAAACAAATCGTAGACGTAGGTAGGATAACAGCCAATATATCTTCTGCATCCCTAAGGGTTTCTTTTGAATTTATGTGTGTATTTGAACAAACAACACCAATGATTGTCAATGTGGTCATATGCAGTCGGACTTAAAATAAAACATTTCTTTTTGTATTTTAGAGAAATTTTAGAGAATTGAAAAGTTGTGTGCCAATAGCCAAAACTTTTCGTATTTCCCAAAAATGTTAAAATGCAGTATGACAAATGTCCATTAAAAAGAAGAAACCTGTTCTACTGGTCACGAATGATCGAAATCGGCCAAAAGGCAAGGCTATAAACCTACAAATTGTATTTTTATCTTTTGTTCTTATTAATGATATTTTTACTACTGAAATTATATCTAGACAGCATATCAATTACAATGGAGTACCGTACCATAAAAACCATGATATTTGGAGATTGGACGAGATGCGTTTATTCAAACGGACCCTTTTGAGATTCCTAACAGAAAATTTATTCAAGTGTTTAGACTACCAAAACCCCTTGTTCAACAAGTAATTATAAGAATTGAATGTTCGAATTGATAGTAAATTCAAAATATCTTGTAATAAGTAGGCTAATAAAATGTAATAGTTGGATTGGTTATTGGACCACTATTCTTCGTTGTAATTGAGAAGACCAAAGACATAATATACTATGGAGCTAAAATTGCCGACCTTCATTAGTGGAAATCGTGTTGAGAAACTAGGTAAAGTCTGTTCATAGATATAAGAAAGTGACTAACTGATACGAATTAAGGAAAGACCCTTGCAAGCTGTAAGAATGAAATATAGCCGAACAGGTCCGTACTTTGCTTATTTCGGGTTTTGTTATTAAAGATACTAAATAATATTTATTTATTTATGTATGTATTTATGTTTAAATCTAAAATAAAGTTACAAATTATTGTTATTACCTACTTAAATTACTTAAAATTATTCACATAATATATCAGTATCACTATCGCTGTCATCGCCTGTTCTAATTATTATTTGTTCTGTATTATTTGCAATATGGATATACGATTGTTCTGCTTTTTCTATATGTTTAACAGAATTTGACCAACTTTGTGGAGGGATGTTCAGTTTCTATAAGTTTGCGGACATTGGAGTTAACACGGGGAAAAACATTGTTACGACGAATGGCAGATTTCAGTTGGTGCCAAACATGTTCAATGGGATTAAATATGCAGTGGTAAGGTGGTAAGTGGTCTTAAAACTGTATGCCCTAGATTTTTTGCATAATTATTACAGACGTGTTCCTTTCGTAGGTTCAAGCTTTGTAGAACTTCATTTAATTGCTTCTTCGTGAAAATAAATGTCGTTATTATACCTGTAGTTTTGGATTGTTGTTTTGTGTCACATGAGGATGGGGTTTTAGTCAACTGTCTACTGTGATTCCATTAAAATTACGCTATTAGGAGGAATGTTTGGAACTAGTTTGTTTTTAAACCAACTTTCAAATAAATCAGCGGTGGTGTCTTCATGCTAATCCAGAGAAGAATCTTTAATATTTTTCGCAGACAGAGAAAGGCCATTTGGAATCCAACCATCTTTAGAGCCAGCATGCAAAATAATTATTCTTTTACCTATTTTTGATTGCGCGTTTGTCTCACACTTATGAGTTGAGTTAACCCCCCTTGTCCGGGGTATCATAAGGTTTCATCCAAGTAAATAATTGGCCTTTGTTGTTCTCTGTAAATCCTATTTTTTTCTAGATATTCCAGTCGCCATTTCCGAATTCTAAAAGATTCCATTAAAACTTGCTGTTTGTCAACTTTTTTAAATCCAAAACGCTTGAGTTGAATACACTTTCATAAGGTAGTTCTGCCACATTTAACACCGGTTTCATCTTTTTCAAGCCTCCTAATTTGTGCCTCGTATAACTGGTAAATTTTACACGCTGTATTATATCTTGATCCTTTTCATCTACATTCGAGAAAATGTCAGCATAGCTTCTTTTTTTTCCTTCACAATTTTCCATACAGTTGATGTTGAAATTTTCGTCAATGTGTTTGTCAATGTTTCTTCTAAAGATGCTTGCTTGCTTGCTGGCACCACGTTCAACGAGAGTCAAATAAACATTGTTTATAACTTCCTTAGTCTCAATAGAATAGTGTTTTCTACATTTGAGCGGGGGCATCTCCTGAGATACACTAGACATATTTTGCATAATTCGCACACGATTCAACACACGCTTATTACACACGAAATAGGAATGATTACTAATAAACTTAAAGTAAGTAGTATACCAAACCAAAGAATACTAAACACAGGTAGGTATAAAATTATTTTCTATTACGGACCACAATTTTACCTGAATTTAAATTTCGAAACTTTAGGTAATAATCTTGTTGCATTGTATGTTAATGACCACTCTTGGATGATCCCATTCAAATGCAATTGGTCACTTTCTTATATCTATGAACAGACCATAACATGGAATTCTCATTCCCTGTTTCATTTCTATTCCCCGATTTCAAGAAAAAAATTTTAGGTAATAGAGAAAAGAGAGAAAGTCGTTTACGCGGCGAAACTATTTTATGTGCCGCGGAAACAATTTACACCCACAATTGTCTATTAAAACTAGGTGAATATTTAGTTATTGTAATTAGTTGGTGGTTGGGCGAAATATGCATAAATAGTAATCACTCTTAATGCTAATATAATTCCGTAGAATTAATATTCGGCCGCAATAAAAACATTATTACGACAAACTGCGTCGGTAAACAGCGACAAAATAAAAGACAACTCTAATAGTGCATGGCGCATTTTTCAAAATCACGTCCGTATCCTTTAAGTTTTAAGTCCTGTAATTTGTGTAATGTCCGGCGCAATGCCTTTCACTATCGTTGGGTGACAAAACTTACCGTTCGCCGCACACCAGCACTTTCAATAAACAAAAATCTTTAAACATTGCCACTAAGAATAACTACCCAAGCACAAAGGGCTCAATGAAAATTATGATGGTTTACTTGAGTTCGTTAGTTATGATGAGACATAAAGCACTGTGATCTTATAGAATCCCACCGTAAGTTACGTGTACCTGCTTCGCACCAACGCGTTTATTTTGGAATATGGAAGTACATGGTGACCCGTTTGTTATGGGATGGGTGATAGTTATTTTCAGAACGCGATAAAAATATTAAAAAAAAATCTGGAGAGAAAAGTTATTTGATTGATGTGATTATACATTGTTTAAATGACAAAATACGGGTTTTATTAAATTTTCGATGTTTTGTATTACTGTATTACCTAGATCATTCATTCATTCATTCATCATTCAAAAAAAGGAAAGGTCTCACAGAAGTAAAGCATGGAAAACAAAGTGACACAGTACAATTGGGTTTGTTTTGGGTACTGTTTTGAAATATGAAATATGAAATATGAAAGGCCCGAAGAACAAGTCTCTTCAGTTAAGCCTCCATATAAAAAATCGAGTGAAGGGTGGTCCGGCGAACGAGGGGGCCACGAAACTGCTTGGTAGCTGTCCATTTAGGGCATTGCGCGCAGGTGCGCGCCCTATTGTTGAAACCGACAGATTCTATTTTTTTCACCACCACCCACAAACCCAAAAATTTAGTCGTGGAATTGACCGGTCATTTTTTTTGTGTCAAATGGAGTCGATATTATTATTGGGATTCTCCGAATCGCCAAGTTTCGTATCCAGATATTCCGTGAAAAAGGTTTTAGGTAAATTCTACATCAAAAACGCATAATAATTTCATATAAAATACATATTATTAACAAATAATGATAGACAACGCTCTACAATTTCAAGATGTTATTTAAAACATTTTTTGAATAGTCAATTAAAAAGTGGTCAAATGATCGGTCAATTAAAAATTGCTCAATTGAGGGTCAATGGACCGGTCCCAACACTACCCAACATGATGTTGATGTCTAAATATTCTACGTATTCGAGGATTACCTCTTGCCCAATAATGAGCATTTCTCCATTTCTAAATATGCCATTATTTGTTACCATACTTTTCTCCGACCAAATAGGCTCATGGTTAGAGTTTTTATCTTTTTGAGACTTCCTAGTATATCACTAGCAAAGTGTATTTCGCCTTTCCTCATCACTTGAAATATTCTAAATTTGAACAGGTGATATTTTTGTTTTCTCAAAATAAAATAAGCAGTAGAATTCGCGATTCCGCTTGTACGTTTTACTTTTTTAACAGATGTTTCCGGATCTTCAGTTAAAGCTAACACTACATTATTTACTTTTTTTTCTTTGCAGAGTTCATTTATGGATAAAACTGGTTTCACAAACGCACGATACTGCTTAGGATTTGCTGTTAATTTTATAAAAAAAAATGTGTTCTGTTGTCTTCTCTCTGGGTAGTTATTTAAGTACATACACCCAGCTTCAACCGCGTTACTCTAGCATAAGATATAACATTGCAGCATATCGATCTTCCCTCAGATGACAAAGCACGTTCCATTCTGAATAGCAAAAAAAGAACCAACAGCAAAACGACAACAACAATTTTAGAAAACGGCTTGTACTAATATATCATTAATTTTATTTTTATATTTTCTCAACGCCATCGGCGCTCACTAGCATTGAAAATGTAATAAAAACTTTTTTGTTACTTAAACAATTTAGAACCGAAGTAAAAAATATTACTTAACACCTGGTATATTTTTTTCAGGGACCATATGTAAAAATAAAGTCGGTGATGATTTCGCCAAAACGAAAGGTGGTACTTAAAATCTCTGAAAGCTCTCTCGTAGAGCTCAACATTTTTTTTTTTTAATTTTAAGAAAGTTGTAGACTTCGAAATGTTAGCAATAAGATGTCTTTTTTTAATTTTTAAAATGCTAAGTCAACATGGTGAAAAAAGCAATCGAGCACTACAAAAACATCACTATTTTGGCTTGCTGTAAGTATGTGTTCTATTTAAAATCAGGAAGTGTATGTATTGTAAAAGTTTTTTTCATTTTTTTATTTTTCTAATAAACGGACCAGCTAACACCATTAGTAAGAAAAGGTGAAGTAGAACTAAAAGTGACTCCCTAAAATCGAAAATGTCTTATTGTCAAAAAAATTGATTAAATGATGGTACAATCTTAGAGATTTGGTTTTGCCGATGGATGCCACTCACCGTCTAGAATATATAATATTCAATATCAATTTTCTCCAGCGTTCTGTAAGTTAATGGCGAAAATGGCGAACCATTAATTTTCGCTGCACATGTTCTTTTGAAATTGAGGGACTGAGGAAGTATTTTTAAAAAATTAAAAACTGCGTTTGCAAGGGTCGAAGGAAAAAATCATTTCTCGAAGACCGTTTATTGAACCGAAAAAATTCTTCCACGGAAGATTTGACTCCATAAACTTTTATTCCAACAAAAATGTACAAGGGGCGCCGGAAATTAAAAAGAAAAACATGGGTCCCCCTATTATTGAAAATTGGCGATAACTTAAGGACTGTGTTTTAGACATCAGTATCTTATACATGACAATCAAGTTCGTATACACAGCTAAAACTTTTGTATTTAAGGTTCTCACCTATTGTACAGGGTGTTCGCGATATTCCGTGCAATATTGAAAAATGTATTAGGTGCCCTAAATTTGCAGTTACTGACTTCAGATTTGGCAGAGAGGTAGAAATCCACACTTACATTTAAACAGATATAACTGGACGCCATCAAATATCGAGAACAATTTTTTTTTAAATATTTGAAAAAAATTTTTGAGAGGTTTTGGCTTCCAGAAAAAAATTGTTTTCTCTAAAAATATTTACCCGACCGGCAAAATTCTTGAACCAAAAAACGAGGAAGATCCAGCACTATAACTTTTATTTTTGGCATTTTTTCGAATATATAGGTTTTTCAATTATGGGCAAAAATCTAAAAGACTTTCAAAATTGTTGCTTTTGCCATTACATTATTAGCCGTAAATCAAAATTCGTGAAAAATATAAAAAAAAAATTTTTGTATTTACGGTTTTCGTCTGTCGCACACGCTTCTTGATATATTTGAAAAAGTCCATGTGACAGTCGCTGAGCGTACTGCATGATTTCAGATAACATGTATTTTCTCGAAACCTATTTACTCTATCGGAAAAAATCATATACCAAGAAACGTGGGAGGGAGATCCGCTATAACTTTTACTAGCAAACAAATTTTGTTTCTAACTGATAAAAAATATTTTTGCTTTTAAGAATCATTTTGTGCATATCCTGCTTCAACTCAAGAACACAATTAGATGGCAATGGTGATATTACACGAAAAATATAAAGCAAATTAAATAAATGACAGTACAAAACAGATTTCGCAAAGTATAAAATAACCTATTCAGGTGGACTTATTATAGAAGCCAACTGCATTTGATAAGCTTACGAGAACGCATCTATCGTACGGTCGTGCCAGGCGATGAGTAAATGATATCGGCAAAATTAACAATATTTCATATCTAATTGAAATAAGTAAGACAGAAGATTGCTGTTGCAAAACCTTTAAACCTTTAAATTGTTATAGTTATAATATATAAAGCAGTACTCATTTTGACTTGTTACAAAGAAAATCTCAGATAATTTATACTTTGGATACCATATATTTTTGCAATAATCTGTTATTCTACTAAGTACTAAGTACTAAGTATACTAAGTATACTAAGGCACAAGAAACATAACCAATATACAGCGTTCTCGACAATTTTTTTAATGAATTTTGCATTAATAGAAATATTATTTTAATTTCTTTTTATATAGGAATTATGGTGATAAAATAAAACAATAGACGGAATTTGTTATTTATATATATTTATACATTTAGAAATAATCTTTTTCCTTCAATAATTACAATAATTTTTTTCTTATAGTTTTTAAGACAGCGCCTTCACAAATCTACTTTACAATAAGGTACATTATTGACTGTCTTACATTCACCCGAAATACTGCATCGCTCGCATCACACATAATCCATTAATTAACTAATAATAATAACTATATATTACAGCAATCGCTAGAAAAAAAAACAATTTACAAAACTCAACGACCTTGGGGCGACGAGTCCATTTTTTACGAATTCATTATTCCATTACCGTCGAATCTACCTGTACACGAGCATTTTACACATAAAAGTTAACAAATACGTACCAACAATCAATAAATTACGATATACTTGACGACGGTGATGTGTTAAACTGTATAGAAAACGGGACGACTTGGAATTTTTGGCAATGCCGTAGATACTTATTATTAAAAAGAAAAAAAATACATATATCATGCTGCTTTATTTTGTTTTATTATTATATGCCCGAATATGGCAACTAAACTAAGACTCTCTGGAAAATAAAACAATTTGCAGGCTAACTGAAACAGTCATTTAAAGACAATACAATACCTGATACGTAATACAATTTGCATATGTATTGAATTTCTTAGTGTTCATTGTTTACGAATCACCAGAAACGCAGACGAACTGAAGGGAAAAAAAATTAATAATACAACAAATATTTTCTTGAAAATGTTTTTAAATTAAATGAAATTTTCGTACTTACATCATCTAACTTATATAATGTGATGTAATTCGATTTTGAAGTGACAGAATGTAGAGAGTAGTATTACGATGACACCATTGAGTAAAGTTAAATTTGGAGGAAAAGTATCCAAATAGGCAGATTATAAATGCATCCTTTCTAGTCTGCACAGGCCATTGCAGTTGAGTTGACAATTCGGTAAGCAACTGAACTAGGTACTCGAAAGCTTATAGAAGCACTTACCTGTACAGACTTAATCGGCATAAGCCCAAAGGTTTCAGTAGTTCTTTCCAAAGGAACTCTACAAATAAGTCTTGAACACCCACTGACTTATTTTATTGAGTCTCGATTTATTGAGAATTTACCTTGATTTTTCGTGAACATTTCGATTTAACTCGATGCCAAAACTTGTGCCTTTGGATATTCTGGCCAGAGACAATGGGAAAATCATCAAACGACTACTAACGTCAGTCTGGCTTGATTAATGTTGCATTGTTACAATGCTTGTTGTAGATATTAAGACTACTTCTGGTTATATAATTCAGTGTTAATTAAGAATGTAATTTAACTTTAAGAGATCATTCCATGAATAAGTTTAGAGGCAGTAATATTGGTATTTAGATGAAAATTAGGATTTGAGGATTTTTGATGAGAAATTCGAACTGGAATGATTCTTCAAGCCTCTTGGTCTTGTCAAAAGTCGATTTTTTCCTTTTCCTTATTAGGATCATGTGAGTACTACTAATTAACCAAACCAACCCAAACTACATACATTTCCGATCCATACATAAATATTAACTCAAATATTATTTAGAAAAAGCAAAATTATCGTCTCGTATTTCAAAAAATAAAGTATAGCGGAACCCATAACAGTATGAACTTTATTGTCTATAAAAAATTAACCAAGAAGTCAGTCCTCAGAGTTAGACGACATAGTTAATTATCATCTTGTGCAATTTCATAGATTTTTGACAATGAAGTATCAAACACCGATTTCGGACAGCCGACACCAGGTATTACTCATTAAAGCTATATTTAAAGTGATTTGCTTCGCATAGAATTAACTCGAAAATGACTTGAACGCATAAAACTAAGATTATGAATACAAAAATGCTCTGTTGACTATTCAAAAATTCTCGGAATGGAGGATGCACTTTTGTAATAGCCGGATAATTTCCGACGCAGAAAATCGACCTTGAAGGTCGTGCCGAAGGTCGAAACATCGTGAATTTATTAATGGGAAGAATTGTTCCGGTAAAATTAAAATATTTTTTACCAATACACTAGGTCTACGGGGCTCGGAGATTTTATTGTATAGGACGCGTTTCCCTTTATCGTGATTATAGAAGGGCTTGTGTAGAAGCTGGTGGCGATAAACTTAAAAAATCGCATCTTCTACTACTAGATTACTATATTTTTCTTCCAGACTCTTAAAAAACAAAAATTCTTGAATTATTTAAGTGCTGCCAAAACAATCCCAACAAAAAAACGTTTCATTGATATTTGAAATTGAAATTAGAAAAACATTTTTCTGCATTATTTTCAGTTTTCCGATCCGCAGTGCATCCGACCGGTTGCGCTATTACGCCGATGTGTGTTAAAAAATACGAAAAAACAACTCAATATCCGATGGTGAGCGTGGAAAACCCAACCCGCCATTTTTTTCTGCCGAACGTGGACTTTGGGGGAATTCCTTTCCATCCTAAACCCGTCGGTGGCATCAATTACGATCTAACCTTTCCTGAAGATATATTGCAAGCCCAGACTGGAGTCAGAAAATTTTTTTATGAAATTATGATTATCTCAGTTTTACTGTTTTATTCGGGTTTTGTGTTTTTACTGTAACAGTATTAATAAAATGCAATGGTTTGAAAATTTCAGACGACATTCGTTCGGCATAATCTTTTAAAATGGAAATAATATACTCTTCATAAAATAAAAATGAAACTACGCGATCGTAATTGAATGTCACTTGATTGAGATGGGGAGGTTTAAACGGAAAAAAGAATTTTCATAGACATTTGCGTGTCGCCATGCTCAGATTTGGAGAAGTCTTCAAAAAATTGTCGATACTAATGCCATGATGGCGTAACGAGTGTGCAGTTCGCTTGTTTCTAAGTAACGAAAATTGCGACTCTAATAATCACTGATTGTGGTAAAATCGAAGCGTTTCATTATAATCAAAATATTCACATAATTACCAGTCAGGTTTGAAGATAATTCAGACTTTTCACAATTTTGTTTTTAATTTTTTTCAATTTATTTGTCCAGATTATCAGGTTTTCGGGAGTGCTATGCCTAGAATATTGTCCTACATTTCATATCTTGTATTTTGGGACTTCTGATTTACAGATTTTGAATATGAATTATTTTGAAGCTTAAAATTTTTTAATTTTCATCAAACTGTGTGTGGGAATAACGTGCTAAATTAGACAGTTGTAATTATTTGCTTTTAATTCTAAAGATTTTCAACTACCAACGCCTTATGTAAAGTTCCAAACAGCCGCCAACAGCTTCTAAACAAGCACTCTTTTTTTCTTAGTAAAGGAAAAATGCGTCTGTATTAAAAAATGCACCTGTTAAAAACGCAAATATTTTATAACTATTAGTTATTATTATTCGTCGCAATCTCAGCTACTGAAAGGCATTAGTAAACAGCGAACTGCGCGCGTGCGTTCCAGCACGATGGAAGTAGAAACGTCAATTTTTTAAAAAATAAAACAAAAAATGAGTTTTGCGAAACAAATACATCTAAATAGCCAAAGAACCAGCGAAGGCAAGACGACAGAAACGTTGTAATACGATAACGACGAATGGTACGGGGCGTTCTCCAGTACCCATCAACGGTTCGATCGTTCTGTCGCATTTTTTCAACACTAATCGGCTTCGAACAAGTTCACCAGATGCAACGTCGAATATTGAATATTAAAATCATTGTCTTTCTTCATTCCATTTTTTTGTGAACAGTCTCGATGTACCAAAGCTGAACCTAAATTCAAATTTTCGGAAAATTTCTATGCAAGTATTTAACTTTTCTCACAGTCTTTTTATTAAAAACGGCCTACGACTTATTTTTTATCTACTATGCAATTCACCAAGACTTTTTCCCAATTAAATAATTGTTTCAGCAGTCCTTATTAATTTTTGCAGCCTCTATACCTCATCATTTAAGCGGCGTTTTGGATTAAGATTTAGTTTTACTGTTAGGCTGAAATATCCATTTCATCAATATCCAAAATATAAATAATGATTTTGTTGATTTCGAAAATGGTGTAAAAATAATTTTAGTCCAAAATTGTGGAGAGACTTTGTGAGTCAACTTTCGGCTTTTCTCCGAAACTGGTATTTGATTTACCATTAAAGATACTATGAAGGCAGCTTTATTTTTATATTGTTGCTTAAATATTAATCACGTGGATCTCCAACCACATTATTATACAAAGTGGCGCAGAGGAAATGGATATTTTTCAACAACCAAATATTTTCCTATTCCTTTAATTTTTGTTTTCATTACGTCTAAATGAAGCAACAATTGTGTACTTTTCAATGCCGGACTTCAATGTTAGTCAAGTGTCGCTGTTTTCTGGGGTATGAAATTACTAACCTCTCTTGGTGGCGAAAGCTTAAATGGAATGTGTTTCTCGACCTGTTTCAACTTTTCGGCGATGGTTGTTGCTGGTCCCCATGCTCCCCAGACTTATCTTAAGTGTACGTTAATAAACGCCAAAAAGTGCTGTATTTCCTATTTCTGCTGGGCGTTCCTCTATTGTTAATAAAACTAACCTGTTGCTGCTTTCGTGACTCATGGCTACTTTTTCATAAAAGGGTTGACCCAAACAGAAATGTCACAGTCTTGAATTTTATAACATTTTGATTGAGAATTTTGATGTTGTTTATATCTATTTCACATTTGTATATAGGCTAACTTGTGTTTTTATATGAGAACGGTCATGAATGACTTTAATAATATATATAATTTCATTTGAATTGCTATTACCTTTTCAAAAAATACACTTAAAGGCTATCTTAAGTATAAAGCATATATTCTAATTCTAATTCTTTAATTAATTAATGTTTCTCATGAATATAAAATACAGATGTTTTATATAAGTTTCATAACTTATTATAAAAACTTAGTTACCAGTCAAAATAAGTTTAGATAGTGTAGTTACGAAATTTCATGAGTATATATATTTTAGGGAAATGGACACCTTTTTTGAATTGCCAAATCATAAAAATAATTAAAATTAAAAATATGTGCTTTCTATTTGAAATGCCTCGTGTTACATATTATAGAAAAGTTCATAACAAGACTAATAATATTATGTAAAGATGCTGTTACATTGAAAAAAAAAAATTACTTGATATATCAAAATTTGTGAGTTTCAGAGGAGAACTGATTACGTCACTGAACCAACCATACTTTCAGTTATCGCATAACCGAACTACGAAGGGTGTCTAAAGAACATTTTCAAAAAAACTCTGCAAAGGAGCCTTGGTTCACGAAAGTCGCAACACGCTACATTTATTAATAATTTATAGACGCTATAAAACCATTCAAAATTGTTATATTATTATTGCTTTATTTAGCTATATTTCAAACAAAATTTATTCAAAAATAAAAAAATATTTCACAACTGAAACTAATTTTAACATTTTTAAAGTAAGAAAATTTTGCAATGAAAATTCAGAAAAAATGAAGTTGCATATGGTCATTACAGAGTAACGAATGCTGCGCAAACTCTTAAATTCAATTTATCAATTTACGGACACTCCAAAATCCAAAACATGTGAAATTGAGAACAGCGATCAAGGTAAAGCGAAAAATAAAATATCGAACTACGAGAATTTAGAATAAGGGAAAATTAGTAATAAAAATGTAGAAAAACTAAAATGTGCGGTCATAAAAAGACGACTAAAAAACGCAAACTTTTAAATTCAATTTGTCAACTTAAGGACACTCATTAAGTCTAAAGGTAAAGCGAAAAACAAAAAATCACGCAATACGCAAAATTTTAACATAGACTTGAAATTAGGTCGTACTATTGGCGATATATCTATCCAACTAGTTCAATTTAACTTTTCGGCAAAAATACAGGCAACGCCAAATTCCAGATCGTCATTTATCCTGACAGTAGGTTACCGCGCATATATTTATAGACAAATAACTCAACTCAACTCGGTAGTAGTTGAAACGAAATTTTTGAAAAAAAAAACTAAAATTTGAGTTTTCGCCACGGAATGTACAAATCGAAATGTTTTACAAGTTACTCACACCGCTAACCGTTACTATATTGCACCAGATTCATTACGATTAGAAGAGAACCGCTCAGAACACTTCTTCGGTGGACGCAGTTTCGACCTTTCCGGCCCTCATCGGCGGGACCACCGAAAACGCGTTCGCGACTTTTCGCACCGTCTGAGATCTAACCGAAATTGTACAAAGGAATGGAATCTTTCAACACATAAAAAAAAACAAACAAACCTATTTAAAAATAACAACAATAAAAATAACATATCGTCCACCGAATCACTGGTCGCAGTTTTTCTTTCTTTGTCAATAGAGTTTCGCTTTTCAATTTCTAATAATTAGTAACTAATCACGTTTGGGGATGAGGGTAGGTTCGCCTCTAAATGGGTCCGTATATTAAACTGCCGGCCACACCCTGAAACAAAAGAAAAACGCAGGTTAGTTTAGCGAATTTGCTATTGCGTATTAAGTTTTTGGTTTTGCTAATGACGCGATTTAATAGGAGCGAAGCAAATTAATTAATAATTGCATGTAATTATCAAAAAACGAAGTTAAAAAAGGTCGCGTTATCAGTAAACAGCGAAATTGACCAAAAATGAGCGAGTGAAGTAATAAAAATGGCACAATTATTTTTTTGAGAAGTAATTTATCCCACTATCGTAATTCGTACATATACGGGGTGGATTTTTTAAGCACATTATTTTTATTATCTTACTTAATTTTCTAATCAGCGCGTGCAGCCATTATACTACATCTACATCTACACACACACACACACACACACACACACACACACACACACACACACACACACACACACACACACACACACACACACACACACACACACACACACACACACACACACACACACACACACACACACACACACACACACACACACACACACACACACACACACACACACACACACACACACACACACACACACACACACACACACACACACACACACACACACACACACACACACACACACACACACACACACACACACACACACACACACACACACACACACACACACACACACACACACACACACACACACACACACACACACACACACACACACACACACACACACACACACACACACACACACACACACACACACACACACACACACACACACACACACACACACACACACACACACACACACACACACACACACACACACACACACACACACACACACACACACACACACACACACACACACACACACACACACACACACACACACACACACACACACACACACACACACACACACACACACACACACACACACACACACACACACACACACACACACACACACACACACACACACACACACACACACACACACACACACACACACACACACACACACACACACACACACACACACACACACACACACACACACACACACACACACACACACACACACACACACACACACACACACACACACACACACACACATATATATATATATATATATATATATATATATATATATATATATATATATATATATATACATTCTGCTCTTGTGTGTGTGACGAGAATTTAGCTTTAAATAAATTTGAAATTGGACACACACATAGACACATATCATACAGCAAATAGCGTATAACACAATCATTTTAGTTTTTAATCAAACAGTTACATCCAATACATCACAAAACTGCAAAAGGAAGGAAATAATTTCACTTAAATTCGTTTTGCTCATAAATAATTTACCTACAAAATTGGCCTTATTTGAAAATTCCAAGCAATTTCATTTCGAGTGCAAAACAATTTCATAATAGCTTGAAAAATGATTCAAATGAATAAAAGAGAGAAAAGAGTTCATTTGTAATAAAAATACTGCTAAAAAATACAGAAAACTAAACATACTATCCAGGTAAAAATTTGATTATTAATACATTATACTGGCGCAGTTAAAATTATCGACTATTCTGGTAGACAATAATTACGAACCCTTTTAAATCCTATCTCTAAATGCGAATTTAAAAATTGAATTTAATGGACGTATTTGTCTCGGGTAGTTATGAAATTATCAAAAAAATCTGGAAAAAGTCTTTGAATTCTAATAGGCAGTAAATTTGTATAACAAATTCTCCATTAGCTCATGACAATACGGTAGTGACACCGGCGTCCAAAATCTTTGAAGTTAGTAGCTTAAATATAAGCCACAAAAACACTCACCCCTTAAAAGGTAAGAAGCTCGGTGATCTGCGTGAAAACTATATCTAGAAATTTCAGATTTTGAAAATTGTTCTAGCAGCATTTGTGGCGTAATATACCATTTGGAATCGTTCAAATTTTGAATAAAATAAAACTAGCTGTTCATCGTTCATTTTTTAACGTTATAATTTATTGCCAATTGGAAGAAAAGTGGAATACAAAAGCGAACGTGGCAAACTCAAAGTTGAAAAGAAACGTTAATTTTTTTGCTCATTGTTGACAGAACATAATGTGATCAGAGTGGTTGATGAAGAAACCTTCGAAGAAGTGACTGATAAGTGGATGACGGCTCAGTGTACACCCAACAATATTATTGTGGAGTGTTTGGAAGACACTTATCTCATTTTTGAAAAAATAGAAAATACTGAATGAAGCCTTTATAAGCACAAAGCCATACAACACTGGCACCACTTACATGTAGATATATTATTAAAGCATCTAATAGTTATTTTCGGCCGATGCAAAATTACTACAATCGCAACAGAGATCAGAAATAGCGAACAAACTAGAACTGTACAAACGACTCAATTGGTGGTTAACATTGATGGGTGACCCTTTTATGCCTCAAGATCTTTTACTCTGGATTTATTCCTTCTGAAGCCACATGCGCTGGAACCCCGATAATGGAATAACTTTCAGCTCAACCGAAAAGAAAAGTCACAAGGGCATAAGCCACGCGAATAAGAAAGGTAAGATGCCCCAAGATTGCTTCTTTTCGTTTCTCGTTTTTGAAACACCCATCCATTCCTTGATGTTTCGTCCCACAATAATGGTCCTTTCTCGATTTTTTCAAAGAAACTCCCCGTAAATGTTGATTGAATATTTGGTTAGTTGGTGGACGATTCGGTGGCTATCGAAAAAACAAATCAGCATGATTCGACTTCCTCATAATTGCTTCTTTCTGCCTTGGCCAGGTACGCCACTGCATGGGTCGTAATCAAACATCCAATACAAGTTCCAGAGAAAAAAAAAATCCAGGCAATTTTCTTCACTGACTTCCTTTTGCTATTGCGAAAAGTTTTTTGAAAAGTCAATATACCAAGATCAAACCCGTACTGCGGATAGATCATATATTTCCCTTTCATCCTAAGTTGTCAGTCCCACTTATTAATTTACAGACCGAACAACAATGGTTATAGGGGAAGATTCTTGGGGATATATATGGTCCAGAGGTTCCTTACAATTCCTAAGAAAAATGCTGCTTTTACCACTTTAATGACTGCTAAATTTACTTTGTTGTTTGGTTTCATTTGGGTGCGAAAAGTTTCTGCGAATCGAAAAAAGATATCTCAAATAGAGCATCCATACACTCCAGGCGAAAGGTCGTCGACCCGTCGGTACGTAACGTTGGTGGTCGTGTACCCTTTAACGAGCAGGGGCGTCCCGGTACCCTCCGAGGAACCGCTAGAACGTCTGAAAAGCAATAATTACCGTCACCGTCGACGTACGTGGAGGTACGCTGGACGACGACGTCACGACTCGGTTACGTTCGACTTTGCATAATTACGGCGTTATTTAATTAAAAACGCGTTCGTCAATCTCGTTTTTGAGGTTAATCAAGGGAGAGAGAGTTTAGCGGTTGTAACGAAGACTAATTAAAACGGGTAATCGCTGGAAGACGAGTGGTACTGTTAACCGATGGCACCGAGGCGGCGTGTGAACGTTGTTATATACGACCACGGATGACGGGGAGTTTAGGACGGTTAGGGGGGTTTAAAAAACTCAAACGTGTTCCACCTGGCTATAAAAATTCAAAACCAACTATAATTAAACGAAAGAAAAGAAAGTTCTTCTAGGCCTCATTCCGATTATTAGCTTTGGTTACTTTTTGGTCTCTTAGTCTTACATTATCTACCATCGCATGTCCATAAGGCACATGCATTCCTTTTTAGTGCTCTTTCCAATATCACCCAGTCGAAAACTATTTCTTTTCAATACTGCCCAACTAACATTGTTTCTTTTATAACGGTAACTGTCAGGTTTCAGTTATGTATTTTATAAAACCTGAGAAGATATCACTAAAATGTAAAAAATGCTCTTGCATGCGCTTCAATGTAGTATCTTATAAAGATAAGGGTGACCAAATTTTTTATTTAAGAGCTTGTTTTCTTTAAAAAACAGCAATAAGTTCTTGTAGCAAGTAAAAGATTTTCGTTACTGCTCTGCCCACAGTGTCTACACTACAACAAACAAAAAATTAGTTTTCTATATGATTTGTTTTCAATATAATTTATGACGTGTAGTTGATATTGTATTTCATTTATGTATTTATTGTTTTAATGAGTACTACAACTCAAAATTTTCTTACGACGACCTAATTTTAGTTTTTCACAAACCAATTTTCGAATAATTTTATATTCTATTCTTCCTCTAAAAAAGAAGCGCCCTCGTTTTAAGAACTTTGAAACACAATTTTGGTAAAAACCTGAAAGTGGAAATTATTTCCCATGATCTTTTTTGCAATTAAAATGAAGATAACTTTTTAACCGTATATTTTTTGTAGAGGTGTATTCGTGTCAATTTGAAAAAATGTTCACCACAATCGCTTTTCAAAAACTTAGCTTTCAAGTAATATTGGAAACTTTTGGAATACTTATAATTTAATAAGTTACCAAAAAGGTATTTAGAAAAACCTTCGTTGCCGCTATAAAAAATCATAACCTCACTTTTAAGTTGTTTATTTATTTTTTCTTTAAAAAAGTGTGCTTAGTTTTTTATAAATATCTAGATAAAGTTTAGAATTGAACTAAACATATCTTTTAAAATTGTTCAAACGAAAGAAGTTCGCAAAACAGCACCGTCCTGGACGGTCGTTCCAAGAGCATGAGTGTCCATGTTTCGCTGTAGAATATTTATTAGGTTTTTATTTTTATTGGGTGCTTTAAGGTTTATATAATATTATAATTTAACAAGTTTTTAAAGAAACCTGACTAAGCAAAAACAAGGGCTTTATATACAAAGGAAAGGAAACGTTTTGGTTGCAATATTATAAAACTTACGGTTTTTGTATTTTTGGACGTCTAATAAATCTTTTAAGAAAGAGGGTTTCCTTATAAAACCATAAAAACTGCTATAAGACCTCAACTTTCTTATAAATATCGGTTAACTTTATAATAAAAATTTAAACTGCGAAAAATGTTAGTTGGGTGGTCATTTGTAGACATTCTTTCCGACATGCTACGATTACCCAGTTGTATTCTCAATAATTCGTATTTTATTTAGTAAAGCAGTTGTTGTCGGTCACACTTCCTCTCCGAATAAGCAATATTCGTATTATGATTTAAAAAGTTCTTCCCTTCTTTTCTTTAAAGAGAATATTGCTCCAAAACAAATCATGAAGTGCTTTTGTAGTTTACTTTCGCCGTGTTACTTTCATTTCCATATCTTGTATACAAGTACGGTCTTGTAAGTCTAATACATTTTGATAGCCCTTATTTCCAAATTAAAATCAGCATAATTACGAATAACATTTTATGACAGCAATAACTTTATAGAAAGAGATTCGACAAGTCACTCATGAAGTGAATAAAACGTTGTAACCAACATAAACATTTGCGCACCACTTGCTTTTATCGATAATATGACATGTGCTTAATTTCATTTTAGTCAATCACGTTATATTTTTATTTATTTCACTGCGTCCAGCAACGCAACACGATCACAGAACTGCTGCAGAACGTGTGAAAAAAATTACAAATAATTAATTATGTTCGCTTGAAACATGATTTCGGGAATCATATGACTTTGTTATCTGAGATTATTCGAACATATTTTTTGGCGATAAAAGTCGCTACTCAAAGGGCCGATTGGACGTTAATTTTTTTTATTTGTGCTCATGGTCTGATGTTGTTTTAATAAAATCTAATAATTCCGGGTGCTTTTGTAGACCTATCCTCATAGTTTTCAAAAGTTTATTATTTGCAAAACAAAACAAGTAATAACAGATATTAATTAATACAATTAATTGATTGATCAAATGTCTCGATATTTATTAGATTAGATATTATTTAGGGGGAACATATAGCAAAAAGAAGGGGAGTAAATCTTATAACTGTTATAATAGAAGTCTCTATAACGGGTAGTTAATATTTCACGTTCAAGCACAGATATTAAACAAGTTCTACCAAAAATCAACAGTGCCATTTCCTAAATCACTGAGAAAATAATAATTTTTTTAACGTTAGATTATAATAATTGAAAAATTATCAAATTCGGGCCTTGTATTATCTAACAAAAAAGCTTAGCAAAAACACATAGAATATATAAATAAAGTCAAACACATTCAAACTTTTACAAGCAATTGTTGAAATATTGATAAAGTGTGCGCTTTTTATATCTCCACAGTATAAGACGTTATTTTGACGTTAACAAAACCAAAGAGGCTAAAACTTACTTTACGTAGGGACACTCATAATACTAATAATGGTAAGGCTTAAATTTGCAACAAATGATCTCTGTTAACATGTTAAAGATAACAGCCCAATATCTTTCTTTAGATTCCAAATTTTATTTTAATAATGGAAAAGCTCGAACCTATTATAAGCTCTTTTACTGACTCCGAAGAAATAATGTACAATAAAAACATACTAGAACATGTGAAACATTAACATTTAATTTTTACGAAGAGAACAGAACCCGTCTATAAAGGTGTAGTGTGTAACTTCAAAATAATATAGCATCTGCCTTTGCAGTTGTTGGGTCGTACCTTTTGTAAGGTGTCTAATTTGTAAGACTAATAATGGTTAATCTTTTTAGCAACACCTGCTATAAAGGGTAATATGATGTTTGCATCAATACAATTTGTTGGAGTGAGGCAAAATATTTTGAACACTTAATTGCAAAATAATATATGCGATTAGTGTCAATATTATAATTTAAAAAAAAAATATCCTAGTAAGTAGTATGGAATTTAAATACTTAATGAAATCCACTTGAAGCAAAAACAAAAAAACAACATTTTTAATTGGTGCGAGAATTATTTAAAGGTAGAATTATTTATATACTCCGAATACCATGTTTCTACTGGACTATATATGTAGATTCCAAATAATTGTTACAGAAAGCAACACTTCTTTTAGGACAAGAGGAAAAAAGGTCACGACAAATATATTATTATTGTCTCTTTTATTGCAGGTTCTACCTACGGAGAAAATTTTTTCATAAAAAAAAAATTAATCAACTTAAGCTCGCAACAATTAAATAATTTATTATTATTGGACAATAATTCGTTTCTTTTTTTTTCTTCAAAAATGACTAAAAATGATAAAAATGACTAAAAATTTACAAAACGTGTTGCATACTATACTTTTTCTACGACCGTTAGTTTTTAGGTACATTTTTGCAAAACAACACGAATACATTCATTGACATGACCGTCAGAATTGACAAGCCGTGCCATAAATCTGTGAAAACATTCAAAATCCCTGCGGTAATATCCTGGAAATATCAGAAGTGACTCGGATCCATGAGGCACGAAACGCACGTGGTAATGGTATATTATGTTTATTTTTTATTTGTTGTTTATTTGGCACGGACGGAGCGCAACGGAGCGAGTATTTAATAAACGAGTGAGTTAAACAGTTGACCAAACGTGTTGCATACTACACTTTTTCTACGATCGTTAGTTTTTGGGTATCCTAAAAAGTTCCAGTGTTCAAGCCTTTAAAAAGAAATGCAGGTGTCTATTGCAAGCATCTTATAAACTAGCGGATATGCTAATTTAATAATATGTGCATATTAATTTTCTAGTTCTTACTTTTCAGGGTCAGTCAGAATCTTAATCTTTTTTAAAATATCCTTTGAGCAGTTACCGGACGGGTAAGAAAAGTATATATTTTCCTCATTTGCCGTGAAAATAGCTATGAAGTTTCACTCAACCTAATCGTTTCTTTTTAAATATTTGTGTTTCTATTTTGTATTGTTATTGAGGTCCTTTTTCTATTACAAATATTCTGAAACCTGAAGTAGGGTCTTAAGGGTCTTTCGCCACATCCTACTATGGACATATTTCTAGATATTAACTTTTAAATACAATTTCTTCTTTCATCCGTCTACATGTAACGAGAAGAACGAAATTCGTAGAAACGGCTACACGTTGTCGCACTCGCAAGTTGTTCCAATTACGATCCGCTTGCTTTAATTCCTTTCGATAATAATTACTACCGCTGCGATATATAATTTGGCATTGTCTTTTATCAATATGCCGAAGGTAATTATTGCTCCCGATCGATATTTTAGGGCGCACGGCTAACGATATCGATGCTCGTTATTTAAATAACGATTTTTAAAAATAGAAAAAGCGATAAGCGCGCGCGACAATTGCATAAAATTGAAAAAATAGGTGTTTTCTGGACACAGAATTTGAATTTTGTATTTTTTTTTGGTCAGCGTGTTACTCATCTACAATAAACTGCCTGATGTCCAAGTAAAGTAACTTTCACCAAAAATTAATTGCGAAAAAACATCAATTTGCATTACAAAAAATGTCGTTAAAATTAATTAACCCTTTAACTATTTGATAACCCGAAATAGTAATTACACGATTATTTTGAGCTTTGATTAGAATTCGGATTACGTATACACGTATCGCATCGCATAACAGGTAAAATGGTAAATAAAAACTGAAAAGATGCAGGTCTTTGCATAGAGCTTATGGGCAAAAAAAAAAGTAGGCACTTCTAAGTTAAGGTATTGACAGAATAAAGAAATGCTTAAACCTCTGTTAACGTACAATTTCCAGATCGTACGGAAAGTTGATACTAGTTTGTTGATACAAATTGTAAGGGGTTAATTTAACTACAGAACTAGTTTATTTTCGTGGAGTGTCCATTATGGTGTTGGGAGGCATTTCATTAAACGATCGCACAGAATTAATTGTAGTGAGTAGAGTGACAATGACTGTTTACATGTATACCAGGCGACACAAGAAAGTTGGAGCACTCTATAATTTTTAAACGGTTTGAGATAGCGATTTGAAACTAAGAAGAGTTAATATAGGCTGAATGTCCAATTTTTCGCCATATATTGGAGATCTTAATGCATGCTAATGCAAGATCACACGTGGCAAGAATTGTATCTGAATACCTAAAGGAGGTTGGATTACAAGTCTTAGAATTACCTGCTCTCCGGATATGAATCTTATAAAGCACGTGTGGAACCATCAACTACTGAAGTTAAAAATGAGAAAAGTCATTAGAGCCTGAGGAGGAAATACGCCATATAAAATTGTAATCCTATTTCGGATTGGCTTTTTACTGTATAAATAATATGTTATTGTTGTACCTAGTACAGTTAATGTTTTATGTTAATTTATTTAATTTATCGGAAAATTGAAAAACTATTTCGTTGGTGGAAACCATTTAATGTTTATATAATAATCAAACACGGAAACCGTTAAGGCTTTACAAATGTATTATGTTATGTACTTTTTTTGCGAGGTGATTCTAATCCTACTCACAAAAGTATATAAAGTATAATTTTTTGAGTATCTCTTGTTATGATTTTCATTTTGTTTTTGTTTATATAGCAATACTCTTTTCATTTTGACCTTTGGGGGAGGTATATTATAGATCGATGGGCCTTACTAAACTGTGACAGCAGCTACGCTCAATCAAATTCCATGTTATAGAGTGCATTATTTTGATAGGTTCCAGTCCAATCTAAAAATGATTTTTTAATGCTACAAGCCTTGGGCAGATAATAACAATCTTTATTATGGTATCTGCTTGGTTTGTTAAACTGTCGGCCGTATACGATATGAAATCTAGTCTTTTGTAGTGCTGCTAATGCCTGAAAAGGCTCGAATTACGACCAACTAGTAACGTACGGTGGGCGTACCGAGGGTTGTAAACATTCTCGGTTTCTAAAGCTTCGTCTAAAAGCCGCATTTCTTTCATTTCGGTGCTTGAACACACTGTCCCCTCTTGACTGAAAATTATTATTTGTTTTGAAGTAAACCAAAACAGCTTATGCATAGTACTGCGTACCATAACTCAATTGGTTCTGAATAACGTTATTTTTCCTTGGCGAAATTAAAGCACTGAACGGCGAATTGCTAGCTGTTGTCTGTGGTATAGCGTTGTAGTAGCGGTAGAGGCGATCGTTCTATGGTCCTTTTCTTTTTTTGGCGGTTTTGGCGTTCTTTTCCCGCCGGTAAGCAGCGTGCTTCCTGTAAGTTTTCCCTTGGTCTGGTTGTTTTAGTTAGGAGTCGCTTAAAGCTCACGCGTATTGCGGATTTAGAGGGAACCTGATAACCCTGATCTCAGAAATAATAATAATAATAATAATATAAGCGGGTAAACAGACGTGGTCGTTTGTACCCCCAACTTGGTCGGATTTAGCGTAGAGAGGTTTTTGAGGATAACGCTCAACCTTTAAGGCCACCTCACATCGACGGTAAGCCATATCCCCTTACTATTTCGCGCTATCGACCCGTAATAATTTGTTGTCTATTATCTTTAATGCCTTTCTTCTTTTTCTTTTGACTTCCCGTATACCATTTGCACGACTCGTTTGACCACATCAGATATTGTCTTAACCACTTCACTCCTGGGGCTTCCTACTCAATATCCGCGCCCCACTGGAGCTTGCGCCCCTGGTGGAACAAATTTGTACATGGTTGCAGCAGACAATTAGCAGTACAGATGGTAAAGCCACTTGGCCCCGATTAGACGGCTCACAGATAATACGCGCCCAACGACCCTAGTTCCACGGATAGCACGATATTTAATATACGCCTAAGGGAGAGCTACTGTTTTTGAGTGTCAGCCCCTCCTCCCTCTTGGTTTTTGAATAATGTGTTTGTTTGGAAATTGAGTATCACTCCCCTACTCCGAGCAATCGCTCGTAAATTTTGTTTAGTAACACACTTATAGCATGCCTACTAGAATATTTTATTTTTTCATTTAATATTTATATATTTATATTTAATTATATTATATATTTTATATTTAAAAAACAGCCATAATTGAATATCAATAAAAAAAAAATTGAGAGCGTAGAGAAAAATCATTCAGGTTAACAAAAGGAACAGCATTTCCATTAAATTTGTACAAAAATTATGATGAGACCTGATTCTAGTTTACCTTAAATTTCAACCGCAAGCAACTATTTCTAGTTGTGCTTGAAGATATTGTATACAGGATGGAGTTAATGTATTCAATGTGTTTACTGGTAATGCAGCAAATTTGAATTTTAATTTTAACATTATTATAGACAACTGATTGTCTGGAATCTTCCGTTGGAATAGCTGACAGTGTGGTAGAAAGCGAGCTCAATAAATAGCTCGGAAAGTAGTTCTCTCTGCACAGTCAGGCATATCATGGGGATGGACGATGATAGCACATGTAGGCTGTGTTTAGAAGCTGAGTCAATTCCAATTAATCTCCTAACCAGCTGACCACCACTAGGGCGCAGCCAATTAAGAGTACTAGGAGCTCAACTCAATCAGCTCAAGGAACTATCAAAACTTCATATGAAAGAGGTACTGTAGCGTCCTGGCTATTGAAACAGGAACGCATCGTAGATAGAATTGGAATAAGAATATATAATTCACAACTTCACCAACATCCCTTGCAGAATAAAACAATACAAACTAATTTTTCTATGAACAGACAGCTAAGTTAAAAATTTATATTATGATAAAGAGGTGTGATATTGTGTAAAATTAAATGCGTAATCATAAATAAATCAATCATATTTTAACTTTTAATTCACAACCTCATAAATTACCTCATTAAACCAATTCTGCCAATTATATCATAGATAAAAACAATTATTTAACATTTATCCTGGTTTACAAACTTATACAGATTATAATGAACAGATATTGACAATTAAAGTAATACTTACGTTAAAAGGCTAGGATTGTCCGTGGGGTACCACGAGTACTGCGGGAGGTAGTTATGTGGCGGTGGGTGGGGGTGGGGCGCGGGATGAGGTGGCGGGTGGATCGGTTGTTGTGGCTTGACGTCCCAACCGCTCGGACTGGGGGCGGGCTGCCCGGACATGTCCGAGCCGGGGGTGGAACTGGGAGCGGGGCTCGAGTGCTGCATGTACCCGCCGGTGGCTGGGGACCCGCTTGACGAACCGCCTCCACCTGAAGCAATAAAAAACAAGTTTCAGAAAATAATACATCCGAACGTTTCGGCAACTCTTTGAAAGTTGCTTTGTTTAATGTTTTACTGAAAAAAAATTTTAAATGCGTAATCATTTTGAGATACCTTAAAAATTACAAACTGAACACCAACTAAACACTGGATATTAGAAATTCGAGCTTATTCAAGGAAGGAGTAATCACCAACTATGACGGTCGGCAATAAGCCTTGACTTTGAAATACAGTAACTTGTTTTTTGAGGGCTGGTAAATAAGCCATTATATTAAAGAAAAATTCTTAACTGAACTGCCAGGTTCAAGCTTTAGGAGCTTCTTAGTAGATACTTAGAGCATTAGTATAAAAAAAGTAGTGACAATTTAGTTTATTTTATTGCAGAGTTGTTAGCAATGAGCTACCTAATTATAGAATCTACATAACTACAACGCCTTTGAAGAACTGAATCGAATTTCAGTCACCCTGTACAACGTAAGCTAGGAAACAACTAGGTTGAAACACTCAAATCAAAATTACCAATATTCCAATACAGCAAAGTATTGATATGCAATTCTATACTCGCATTGGTAATAACAGGTAATTTTACTAATTAAGTAAATTTAAATAAATTCTTGAAGTCAACGTTATGTAATATTTGCAAATTCTTTTCCTTTTCTTCTAATTTGTGTTTTGTTTCGACTTATTCCCCAATTATCTACCTACTTGTTTCGTTTATTTTAGGTTTCCTTTGACTTCAAGATTTTAATAATTTAAATACCTATCCGGTTTTGACATTTTTTAATTGATAACAAAACTATTTCAGGGATTTCAACAATTTTAAAAAATAAGATTTCCTGACAGTTTGCAATTTTACGTGAGCTTGATGTGACATAAATTAAGAGCATAAAAATTTAATTTTTAATGTGCCCACAAAATAAGGACAGAAAAATTTTAATCTTGTTGGGACTTTATACGAACCCATCATGTATGTGTTAATTAAAATTACTAAAAGTCTCGAACCTCTAATGCGAAAACGGAAAATCTCCTTAGTTTCTGTTACCATCAAAGATTTCTATGACTTTTACAGGTTTTCCTGATTGTTTCGATTCGATTCGAGTCTAGAGAAAGAGAGAAATCACTAAAATAAATTGAGATAAGAGAAGATAGTGCAAATAGAGGGAAAGGATTTTAGCTAATGTGATTATCAATTTTTGCAACTTTTGCACAAAGGTGAAAATATACTATTAAAAGATAAAGATCAAAAATTACCTTCAAGTTTTATCGTACCTTGCATCATATTTTGACCTTGAGGTCCCGGACTGGTGGAGGATATATTCCCGTTTCCTCCAAGCAGGCCCGAATGCGATCCAGAGGTACCGTTGTTGTTCGTGCCACCCGTCACCTGGGCTGCTTTCATCATCTTTTTGTATTTACTACGACGATTTTGAAACCAAATCTTCACCTGGAACCAAGTAGAAAAAAAATTATCGCATGATAATCGAACGATTGAAATTATTACATCGAAGGATTGTCGGAAAACATAATTTTTGAACAATGGTTCTCTCAAAAAACTCGTCTAATGAAATGATTTTGTTGTCTATCATTTCAATTCGATAAAGCAGTGAAAACATTGTACTTTGAGTTAGGTTACGTATTTTTCAAATTTGAAATAATTTGCTTTGCTCACTTGTGATTCAGTAATCCATATTGCGCACTCTTTTTAAGCCGGTAAAAAACAACTTTGCTAGAAATTCTGATATTAAATTTTCCTTAAAGTAAACGAATTAGTACATATTATTTTCCCCTGCTCTTTGTAAGAGAGCTTTCAGTATAAATCGCTATAAAATGGAAATTGACATAAACAAAAAAAAGTCAAATGAATGAAAGCCAATTGAAATATTTACTACACATTCACTTAGATTCCTACTATTTACAATTTTCAATTTGTATCTCTATGCTTCTTTGCTGCTCTCTTCTAAGTTTTGTTAATTAATCCTTTTAATTTGCGCTGCGTTTCTTTATCTCTATTTCTTTTATATCTAATTTTATGATTAACTTTTCACACTAAAATCCTTATAGCCCTTAAATGAAAAATATTATAAAGGTAATTGTGACCAAATTGTAGTCCCATAAAAAACTTTTACTCTCCAGTTATTTGTAACTCAGAGGTTGCCATTTATAAACAATACGTAAGTATTATAACGACAAGGCATAAATTTTAGTTACCGCTTTAAAACCCATCTGTGTACTTTGACAGCAATGAATTTTTAGTTTGACACCATTATGAAAATGTGTCATTAAATATTATAACAACTCAAAAACGACGACGACTTCATTTTCTTAATTAAAACAGAAGCGCCCTCGTTTTGAGCGTAATTTTGTTAAAAACCTGAAATCTAAATTATGTTTCATTTATTTTTTTTTCTCAATTAAAATGCAGAACATTTTTTAATGTCATATTTTTGTCTGATATGTTAGCTTTCTAAAATAGTTTTATAGTTTTATATAGACTTTCAAGTCATGTTGAGCACATGTTTTTACAATAAAACCGAACGTGATTCTGAAATGAAGTTTATATTCACAACCGCTACAAAACTAAAAGTAACCTGCATAAATGTCAATTATGCAATTATAACCTCACTTTTTAGTTGTTTATTTCTTCTTGAAAAAAGTGAACTTAGCTTTTTATAAATATGTAGTTGAAGTAAGTTGAAGAGTAAAAGTGTTATAATAAGATTTTTAAGAG
Organism: Cylas formicarius; assembly: GCF_029955315.1. NCBI lineage: Eukaryota > Metazoa > Arthropoda > Insecta > Coleoptera > Brentidae > Cylas > Cylas formicarius. The sequence goes on along the minus strand of NW_026844214.1, from coordinate 16,071,093 downwards.
CGCTCTAAAAGCTTCTTATCGAAAACTTTATAGATAATGTAAGGGAAACCTTTAGGGTACAATATTATAAGACTTATTAGCGTTTTAGTATTTATTGGACCTCTTACAAAATTTGTGGCACTAATGCTTTCTTTATAAAAGCATAAAAACTGTAATAAAAGCTAAATTTTCGTAGATTATAAATATTTGTTACCTTATAATAAAACCTTAAGCTGAGCAAAATTCTAGTTGGGTCCTACGTATATGATACCTAGCATTGTTTGAAAAAAGTTGAGATGAAGGGCACTCGGGAAATTGTTGAGAATATTTGGAACAATATGACTCAAACGACATTCGCATTTCTCGAGTGTTTGGCAATAAGGTGATTTATTGCGACGCAGATTTAATCAGAAAATATTACCTCTTCATGGCCGTCATTGACTTAATAAATAACCCATAAAATGTAGTGCGTAAATTGGATCGACATGCGTGCGAAAATTGTCACCTGATACCGATAAAGTATTCGGAGAGGGAGGTTTCGTTCGTATCAACCCAAAATATTTCTCATGTCAAGAACAAAGAATTGTATTATATTTTTAAAATGATAGAACGGGGGCTAAAACATAATAATCACAATCAAAATAGAAGACAAGTTTGTTGGGGTTTAGTACATAGAATTAGAGAGTTAAATGCTTTTGGTTGAATGCGAAATCATCTTGGTCTCTTTCGATTGTTTATTTACTGTTTGTCTGTATTTTACACCATACCTACCGTCAAATCTTGAAGAATTAGAAAAAAACTTTAAATACAATAATCTTTTGGTAATTGTAACATTTAATAAAATGCAAATCTATCAAAATATTAATTGTTTTTAATATCAGTATATTTTAATCTATTTTAAAAGAATTTTTGTTCCTGGTTTGAAGAATATAAAGTGTGTATATTATGTTATGTTATCTTTGGCTGTTTTTCCAAAATTCACCCATTTTTAAATTAGATTAATTATTTAATTAAATTAATTTTAGACTAAATTACTAAAAACTTAAATAAAATATTACTTTTAAAAAAAGGCCGATCGAAATAAACTTTTGACAGCATATCCATGGATAACTAAATTTTAAAATTAAATAATTAACAATTAATTATTGGAAAACTGGTGAAAATATGTTCTTGAAATCAGGAAGAAACTTTTCTTTCAAACAAATTAAAAAAAAATCGTCTCATATGTACTCTATAATAACCAAAGATAATAGATAAAAAACGCTCCATCCTTTGTAATTAATATATTTTTTAACTCTCTGGGACGAAATGTTAACAAAAAACCAATTCCGCCACTTTCGCGGGGTATTTCATTTATTTTTAATAATAGCTTTCCGCAATAGTATCCATTTTTGGGAATGAAACTAACTAAACGGAACACCCTGTATATTATTGTTTATTTTGATCAAATCAAAAATTTGGCATTTTAGTAGCATGTGGTAAGTTAATAACAATCGCTTACGTAAATTTGAACATACATTCTTCAGTAGCGTTACTGTCATACCGATCTTTCAACATATGTGTTATATAATATATATGGTTGTACAAATTAGAGTGTTTTGACAGGAAATAATATATTATACAACAAATTTCATAAATGTCAGTTTGTTAAAAATAAACGAGCGACTGAAGACATTTATCATCACCGTGTTGCATAATATACTTTTTCTATGACTTTTTGGGTATTTTTTAAGCTCTAAAGAAGCCAATACGATGGTTAGTGAAATTTCAAAAACTGCAATTTATCAACAACCGACGCAAAAAGTAGTAGTCGATTATTTCTATCTTAACTCTTTTATTCTTATGCTCCTGTCTGTTCCAGGAGCTGCAATCTAAATGGCAATTACAAGAATTGCATTTCACAACATAAAAAAAAATTCAGCTCTGCCGGTGTCCTCGGTGTCACCGAAATAAAAATCTTGCTGGACAGCTCCATTTCTGGAGGCATCGCAGGCATGTTCTTTATCTCAAAAATTAAAAAACAAACGGTACAACTGCTTAAAGAGCATACAACGCAAAGTGGAGTTAACGCATCCACGCAGCTCTGAACGCTTTATAATACTAGATCAGTGATCACCTAAATCACTCCTTAAAATAATCCAATCACAACCGCTCCATGCCAAGATTGAATTTTTGAAACTATACTATTTTGTCTGTATTTTGTTTTTTTTATTTTGAGTTTTATGACGTTTGATCACTTTTTTTTCTCAATTCCAGCAGTCCGTCCCTGCGTTCGCATATAAATGTTCATGCATTGCGCGCCGTGCGGAAAGAAGCCGGCCCAGTACCCCAGGGGTATAATCTGTCATTCGCATGAAGTCTTCAAACTTAGCCGTTTATTTTTATCCATTACGAATAATAATTAAAAACATAAGAACGGAGAGCGAGAGAGATAGAGAGAGAAGGAGAAGCATTATTACAAAACGGCATCATACAATCTCCGCGATAATCTCGAAGACCTTGTAACATTTCCTTCGACCGCCGTTCAACCTTTGGAAGGCCCGGGGGCATCCGTACGTACACACACATACACACACACACATAAGCGCTGCGACTCGCTAAATTATCTAAAATTGGTATTTCTGACTGACTGAGTCTCGATGACAATTGAGGAAATTCACGTACGGCCGGTTTCCTTCTACGAGCATTGTTAGAAAATCCTTGTTTTCGAGCACCTGGTTGCTCGACCAGAACATTTACGTCCGTATTCTCTATAATATTTTAATAATTATTCACCACGCATTCCGCATCACGTCATATAAGTTTATTTTTTGGCTAATAGAATAAATGCGGTTTATGCACAGGTTTCTACCAAATATCAAAAACAGAGCTAGAATCGACAAATGCTGCCCTGGTATATAGAACGGTATAACAGAAACTTTTTATGAGGCTTTAACTGCCTTTGCTAGTATTTTTGTTTTATATTTTGTTGTTCTGCTCAGTAATAAACAAAAATGAAGTCATCAAAAGTACTCAAAATCACTTTTCATGGACGATGGTGTTTGTTATATTCAGTTGATCGGAATAAACTGTTTGTTACTCGAAGCTATATATAAAGAGGTCTTTGCCTATACCTACTGATAATACACGAAATTTTAAGCCAATGTCAAAAAGTCTTTACAGGGACATTCGACATGCAATGAGCGAGTGATGTCAAAGGTTTGTTCCTAAAAAGAAATAACGGATAAGTGCGGAAGTTCTAAATGATCGATCAGAAATAAGTGAACTTCTTGTTGAAATACAAACGCAGGTTTCTTGAAAGAAGAGCTGCTTAATTTCAACATAACCTCAATTTCAATTCCATGTAAACAAATGCCTAAAACTTCTTGTAATAAAGTTCAAGGGCCGTTCTATATTAATTTGCAAAAAGATAATGCAGACCTTAATTGTTTCAAATCTGGTGGTGCCCAGCCACCAGATTATGGGCAATATAATAGTCACTAGTTTCAAATCTTTGTTCGATTTCAGCTGCGACTAACATTAAAAACTAAACACAAAACAAACTCGCTTAATGACAACTTAAAAATAAAACATTACACAGAGTAGGGGGTAAAATGTGTAATTTAGTAGTTCAGTTATTGTATGATCGGAAGATTTACATTTAAAAATATTTTTTTCGGACAGTTAAACACTTAAAAAGTAATAAAATAATGACGGATGGATTGAGATGCTGTTCCCCCGAAGAAAGAATAAATACAAATCCGAAAAAGTTCGGCTCCCCACGGATATTTTTAGTTTGGCAACGTCGCAGCCTATACATATTTTAATTGGAAATAATAAATTTATACGAGTACAACTAATCAATTCAGGTGCTAGCCATAATAAATTTTAAACAAAACGGCATTTTATTCATGCTGAAATAATACTCGAGCACAAGTGGCCGATTGCATTACTACAAAGGCAAACTACAAAATGCTGAATAGTCACCCATAATTCGAAATATGTTGCACGAATAGGCACGCTTCAATAACAAAAATAATATATTCCGCTTACATTACGCCTATTATTTTAAATTTGATTCTGATATTTTAGTTTTTTTTTACTACAAGTTATGATGGCACATAGTGTCAGATCATATGTAAAATTTTAAACACTGAATTTGTTAAAAGCGGCTATAACGAAACATCAAGCGTGTAACATTAATTTAACAAGTCTACAAATGTAATAAAATACTAGGTATTTCATAAGAAAAACAAACCACTTTGAGTGATATCTCGAGAAGTAGAGATTCTAGAGGTTTTCATATTTGACAGAAAACCTCTAAAAAACATTGAATTTGGATCGCCTTCTAGTTTGCCAAAAATGTTCGGTTCATTAAAATTCAGGAAAGACAGTTTGGGACTTGTTGAAACAAAAACAGCTGTTAGTGCCAACATAGCTTAACGCTGTAGGTCGTCTGCGCAAGTTTTTTAAAGCTTGTTGATGGATTTGGCTGTCTTTAAAGTAACTGATTAATTAAGTTTTCTTGCGATTGACTCTAAATTTACACTAGATTTATTTAAAACATGTAAATTGCATAGTGTGATTATTAGAAACAAGAATGTACTAATAAGAGATGAATCAAACGATGCACGTTTGTGTGTGAAATATTGTGTTTTCGTTTTGGCGAAAATTAGAATGTTCTTCGTTTCTACACACAAAAATTATAATTAAATGCTCTGCACGACGGTTATAAAACTTTTAAAATATTGGCTGAAATGCAAGAAAAATAAAAGAATATGACTTTGAGTGAATCGCAAAGGTGAAAGAACTATGTCCATCATTCTTATTTAGTTCAAAATACGCTATGATATGATAAGTCCAGGGCCTAAAAATGAAAATGAAAATAGATCCCATATATCGGTGCTTTAATTTTCAGGTTAGGGAACAGACCGTAGTCGCTGGGTGCAAAATGGTGCGAACACGGTAGATGCGGAAGCAACTCGATCTTTAATTCGTGAATTTAAGCAGATGCAACGATTTATGTCATCTTTTCTTCAATTTGTTTTTCAATTTCAATTGTTCACTTTTTCTCTTTATTTTTTGCTCAATCGGTCCAGTAAATGTGCATAGTACTGGCTATTGATGTTTTTAACCTTTTCAATGTAACAAATAAAAATATATTCTAAAAAACGATGACTAAAACCTTGTTAGCTGACAAAATTGCGTTTGCCTTCCTTGGAGTTGGTTCGCCAGTTGCTGGTGCTGTGATTATTTTTAGGAGCATAGTGGCGGATTTACTTATTATTAATCAGGATTTTCCGTTTTCCTGTTTAACCTTGGCTCAAGCAGTTAGCAAGCGCAAAGCTATTCTTTAAAATATTAAAAACGAGCTCTTTTCATATTTTTGCAATTTTAATACATGATTTTTTCCATTGCAGGTATTGTCACTTCCACGGACGTCCGGCCGAGGCTCATCAATCGTTTTAAATTTCAGAATCCCATCTATTAAACATTTAATATAATGGAGAAGAAAATTTCCCCTTTTTTTTTGAGAAAGCATTTAACCTTTTAAATTAATTTAAATAATAAATAAAAACAAAATCAAAATTTTATAAATACACGTTTTTCAACATCTTCCATTTTAGTAAAATTGCCAACAGTGTTTTGATTAAAAGGCTGTCAAATGAATACTTATTATTAAATATCCTAAAAATTCGCCTAGTTAAGGATAATACTGTAAAATAAAACAAAACGAAAAAGAAACTGTCACAACAAAAGAGCTCGACTCTTTTGTTGTGACAGATGTTGCGTTCACTGTCACATGAAAAATTTTGTTGTCAATTTTGGCTCTGTTATATTGGTTTAATATGTATAGTTGCATTGGATTGTAGTTGCTCCGATTTTTTAAAAGTAAATGTCTTGGCCATGTGAAGTTAATTTAAAATATAGCAGTGTAATGTGTCTAGTGTATCTCAGGAGATGCTCCCGCCCAAATGTAGAAAACACTATTCTATTGAGACTATTCTATAAACAATGTTTATTTGACTCTCATTGAACGTGGTGTCAACAAGCAAGCATCTTTAGAAGAAACGGCCATAATGACGAAAATTCCAACATTAACTCTATGGAAACTTGTGAATAATCCCATTTAATTACTGGGTTCCGCAGCTGACGCGGTGTTCCGAACCTCATTCGGGGCAGTCAGGAGTTGTATTAATTCCATTTTTTTAAGAAACAAAGAGAGTTTTGAAATTGAGGTCATTTCTACTTGTTATGTTTGTATTGTTGCGTAATATACTACGTATTACCCCTATCAATATCGTATTTTATCTTTAACCATAGAGGTACGCGCCTAATATGATAACAACGCTCAACTTTCAACAAGTCGACCACTAAAAACGGTTTATCGTTCTAACAAGTAGCCGGTAAAATTTTATGAGTCATTCGTTTTAATCGGCCGAACTTTAGCTGGGGCCCATTAAAACGAATTTCCGAGAAAAGGCGTTTAATTAGAAATCGAAAAAACGGGAAAATAATTATAATAAATCATGTCGGAGCCTATAGCGGCGCGCTATATGCAACTAAAGAAAAAGCAAAAACACAAATTAACGTTTCCAACTCATCGGTCGGACGACCGTCTGACGTTATAGTTTTGGAGGACTTCTGGTCGGTGCTTTTTGCGTTGCCGACCCCGCACTTTGGTATTTGTTTTTCGATGCAAAACATTTAGAAATAAATAGAAATGTTTCGCGCGCAAAACGCCTCTAAATTTGATTTAAAAAAAACTGGACAAAAATTGTAGAAATGTACAAACCAGGGTTCTGGCAATCCACTCCCGCATTCCAAATGTAATCCGGGAATAGTAACAAAACAACAGCCTTTCGCTGGTAGTTCTTTTTGCGTTGCCGACCCCGCACTTTGATATTTGTTTTTCGATGCAAAACATTTAGAAATAAATAGAAATGTTTCGCGCGCAAAACGCCTCTAAATTTGATTTAAAAAAAACTGGACAAAAATTGTAGAAATGTACAAACCAGGGTTCTAGCAATCCACTCCCGCATTCCAAATGTAATCCGGGAATAGTAACAAAACAACAGCCTTTCGCTGGTAGTTCGCTACAATCTAATGGCAATAAGAACAATGAGTGGGTAATGCATCAGTAATTTTAGAATTCCAATTATTGATCATCCAAGTATAACATGAATATTAAGAACTTCTATGCATTTTTATATACTATATGTGCGAATATAATAAATATCTGATTCGTTAGTGGTATAATAATGTAATGAATTAGATTTGCTTGTGTGGGTAACAGCAGTGTCAGACAGTGTATATCGCAAAGTTTCGAAATATACATAGAGTCAATCAATCTTTATTGAAATAACAACCTAACTCTAAAAATCCGGAGCAATTTGTTTCTGAAGTTTAGAAGTTTTTTTACTAACATTTATTTGTAGTTACTGTCAACTATGGTTTGCATTTTTTCTGCCTCCTCAGCGAAATGCTTATAACCTATATTCTTAAATAAAACGCAACAATGGTCGAATACACTGCTATGACCTTAGCCTCAGTTTTTCCATTTAAGATGTGAACAGTATAAGCTCCAAACAGCGCCATATCCAGTTTAGACAGAGTTTCTGAATATTTTATTATCAATGAGTTACCATTCTCCATTTGGATAGATATAAAACGCAGTTGTATGTCGCTTCTAGTCGTGGTAGATAGTATAATAGGACAAAAGGATGTTTCAGTGATACTCAAGCCAATGGCAAGTCTTATGGTAAGGTGTATTTACTGTGTAGTGATTGAAACGCAATGAAAATGGAAACTGATACGGACGATGAAAATGAAGTTCCATATAATAAAAGAAAGTGATTAGAATTAGATTGGATTTTGTTTAATTTTTAACAAAGTCTATATTCTATCTGTATATCTATCTATATTTATTTGTTTATCTTTTTTAAAGCTATTTAACTTTAAACTAATATGAAGGAGAATATGGCTTTTTTGGTGTTAGTTTTCTACGGATGTTGATTTTGTTTTTACTATTTTACCTATGTGTTTGTGGTTGATTGTGCCCTTTGGTTTCTATATTTAATGGGTTTGAGAATGCAATGTTATTGTTTTTTTCATGTTATTTAGAGTGTTACATTCTAATTAAACGAGTATTTAAAAAAATATATCGTATATAACTCAGGGGATAAATACTCCATCACTACCCATAGTAAAAAAAAACTTTTTAGAGAAATTTCGCAAAGAAAAAAGGAAATGTTTATTAACCCCCATGCAGAAAAGAATTCTTGTTTTTCAAGCGCTTGTGATTTTTTAAAGCAAAGTGATAAACCGGTTTTATCCAGTGACACGCAATAAAAATGATTTAATTTTTTTTTTTCGAGAACGAAGTAAAATACGAAAAAATGCAACAGACAAAGAATTGTGGCGCGAATTTTTTTGCCAATAATATTCGCTAAGGTGCGCACCCCTGGAATGCCACTGGACTACATAATTTTAATCTATTGCCAAATTTCAATTTCAATTCACATTGATCTTGAAAATCATATTTTTTATAAAAGAATCACCCTCTTAAATATCTCCGCTTATTTTTCGAACACACTGTATGATTCATAAACATCATATAGCGCAGAATCTGGAGACACGCTATCGATTAGAATATTCTTCCTCGCAAAAGGTTTTCTGACTTGTAATTAAACCACGTGCTCTTCTGACTGCTGCGGATACGGCATCGAAATCACCCTACTAGCAATAGCAAAGGACGGGCACAACGGGCGATTCGAATATCCCTTCATGTTTTCCATCTTGCAGCATTGACAGACACTTCTCTGACAAACGGAAGTAGGAGAATTCTAATCATGTGGTATGATTTTCTTTTTGGGATGCCGCTTTGTTTCCGAAATAGAGTGATATTTGGTACACATAATAACGGGTTTTAATACTTTACTTTGTGTCCATTTTAAACTTTTCAATTAGTTTATTAGTATCTTGGAGCCGTCCAATAGTCAATAATCAAACTCACTAGATTTTTGTAACGCAGCATGTTACGCAATTGCCATCTATCGTGGGAGAATATAGATACGGGATGTCGCGTCGCGTCGCGCCGCTCCCCGCACGTAGAGGTTTAACGAGGCGATGTGTAACATTTGTAATGTGTGCGCCGCCATGCGGAAACCGGAAACGGAATAAGGCCCAAGGCGTATACCGTATACTCTGTGCCCGGCATCGCTTTTTGTTGCGCCTTTTCCTTTTTATTGTTATTGGTGTTACGTTTTTTTTTCAGCCTCGGTTAGATAGAATACGAATTTTTGTGCCTAGATAAAAACCGCCGCCGGCGTACTGGCAAGTAGCGCGCGTACGGTATTTTGTGCACTTTGAATTTGCGAATCTGGGGCGAGCGATACTTTATATTATGCATATACGGTAGCGGGTATAACGAAAATGTCGTTCGTAAATTGTTTCGTATTCGATCCGTTCGATATTATCGAAAGAGGAAAAATGATATAGAAAAATAGGCGTCCGCCGCCTCGATTAATTAATTAAGATTTGCGCGAGCGGCGGCGCAGCGTTGCCGCATTTCCCTACGCGAAAAATCGCGCCAAGGTCAACTATTTCTCGGGTTACGTTGTTCTACGTTCGTCACAATGCGGGACATTTTTTTTCTCTTCACACAAGGCTAAATTATGGCTCCCATGGGAAGGGACGGGAAGAGGTGGAAAATTACATTCAGAATGAAATCACTTTCGAACAATAAATCCTTATAAATAACCTCACATTCAGTTAAATTATCAGTGTTTCCACATAAACAACCATTGTCTCCTCGCCCAAAATGTTGGATTATGCCGTTAGGGACCCAGCACATAACATATATGCTGATAAAACAAGAATTTGAAATCTAGTTTTCGAGCAAAGCGTCATTTCAAACCAACCAATACGACCTAGCGATGTTCAACAACCAACAGACCGTCAAAATACGCCCAGATCGCCTTAAACGTTCTTAGAAAACGAGATAGGTGTGGAGATCACGTTTTAGAAACAAAATAGTGCAAAATGTTGAAAACATTATAGCCGAGCTAGGCGCATCTATTTCTACCGTACTACATGGTTTAAACAGGGTTGTGGAATTGACCGGTCAAATTTTTTGTGTCAATTGACCGAAATAATTTCATTCTAGGAACCAAATGGAGTCGATATTTTTATTGGGATTCCTCGAATCGCTAAGTGTCGTATTCGGATATTGCTTTAATAGGGTTATAGGTAAATTGGACATCACAAAAACACATTTAAAACATTTTTGACCGATCAATTAAGAAGTTGTCAATTGACCACAGTCAATTAACCCGTTTCAGCACTAGTTTAAACGGAGAAGCGTTTGAATGAAAAATCGCATTCACGACAAAAATTGAATTTATTTTTTTAAACTTTTTTATTTAATTTAATTTTAATTTGTTGTCATTCTTTACACTAGCACATGCAGGGTTCTCAGCGAAATGTGAAAAATCAGAAAAAGACAGTGTAGTCCTAAAACGTGAAGATTTTGCATTTTTGGAGACAATTTTCTTTTTTTCTTATTCCTCTCTATTATTTTGTATTTTACTCATATAAAGCCTTGAAAATGTCGCCTGAAAGTACGAAAAAAATGCATAAATTATGGCGGAAATTAAAACTTTTCAAAATACCGAGAACTCTACTATCACGTGCGTGACTTGAGAGACATGATTAGAAAGAGGATTTTAAAAGATACGAAATTAATTTTAATGTTGCTCCGATAGTATCAAGAAACGAGACTGCAAGGCCTTATGCTGCAAAATACATTAAGCAGCGATTCGAATGCTTTGTTGTTTATTGATAAATCATTGACAAGTTAGTAAAAATTACAGTATAAAAAACTACACCATAACTTAACAAATACTTTTTTATTGTTTAATCAAGGAGTATGTCGTCACTGAACTGCTGGTTTACCTGTCGACTGATAACGACTAAATTTAAACTGCACAAAAGTATACAGGTCACGAGTAATATACTGAATTTTTTCACACGCTTTCCTCAACCATAGATAGATAGAATCTGCCACAGCCACAGAATTTCCATTTGTAATAAATGTAATGTGCATTTACATACTTCATACTTTAAATATCACCAAAAATGAAGCCGGGTGTTACCATAAAATATATCAGGTTCTATTTGGAAAACAATCTACTTTTAGTTGTTTTCTGTCGAATTTGAACATTCTTTTGTATATTTATGTACAAATTATATGTTACATCTTATGTCCCACAAAACATTATTTAATGTTTTTTCCCAGTGGTTCGCTTACGCACCAGTATTTTTTTGTCTGTTTCGAGTTTTTTTTTACAAACTTAATGTATTCTTAAGTGCAACGAAATAAATAATTTCAGAGCAAAAAAGTATTTTTTTATGCTTGGGATAATATGGGTTAAAGTATAAAATATTTCAAAAGAGATAGATTAAATTATAATTATTTATGATTAATGATGGTGGTAAAGTGAGGTTATTTTATAAGGGTGAGTTTATAAAAAAACCCTCGCTGAGTTCTTTTTACGAAGAAAAAATTATATATTTTTTCATTTTCAATTATTCAACCGCGATGTAAATATTATTCTCCATTCATTTTTCACATCCAATTTCCCAAACAAAGTGCAATCGCGCGTCGTAAAAAAATCCGGACGGTTCGTGAGACTTGCATGCGGACAAGAAATAAAGAAACCAAGTTAATTAAGGAGCGGGGTGGCAACTTTCGATCTCCACTGTCTCTTCTAAAACGCTTAGAGGCGGTACTTTAATTATCGGTCGACAGGTAGTTTACTCCCTTCAAGACTGATAGAAAATGAATTTTGTTTGTGTACACGCGTATAGAGCGGCACACACTTTACAGGTCGTTTCCTTTAAACTCGTACCGCAGATGATTAATTTCAATTGTTTCTGGGAAGCGTTTCCCCGGTTCTTTCTAAGGATAAGCCATTACGATTCATAAAAAAAGAAGAAGGCCATTATGGAATTATTGAGGAATTCGAAGTGCGATAGATCCCAGACACGTGGAAGCAGAACATGCTTTCAATCCATGACACATTTCGAATGCACAAATAACATCGTTATCATTTCAAATTTATTATATATATATATTTATCGTATATATAATAATATATAATTATTTATTTTATAAAAATGTGCTCAAAACAATATACATTTAATTAAACTAATCGCTTATAGCGTTTTTATTTTATTAGAGAGAGCTTAAAAGAATAAAAATAAATAATAAATCTCAATAAGTTATGTTAAATCTTATTAAAACAATGTTTATCGAATTAGGAAAAAAATAATGTAGAAGTGATAATACTATCCAGAAATATTATTAAGTAGTGCTAAAATTTTATTCCATGAATAAACTTTTATCGACTGAAACCAAAATAAATGTACTCGATTTGAGTCCTAATAATATATTTTCGAAATATTTACACAATATATCTGAGAAATGTCACCTTCTATATATAATATTCGTATTCGAGCCAGTCTAAGTGACTGAAAATGAAACTCATTCACCAATTTGAAGGCTTAGTCTTCGGACATGCACGAACATTTAAGTGAGTAGGTACTGCAAAAACAACAAAAGGGTACTGAATGGCAAGGATATAATAATAGGCCTTTGTGGACAAGGTTGGATAGAGATCTCTATTGGAATACAAATTAGCTTTAACTATCTCTTTTTAAAAGAGTTTTCAAATCGGTGGTTTTTAGTTTTTTTTTTAGATTAATTAAGTCCTACCAAGGGTAATTTTATAAAAAAAAGAATAAGATAAATATATTACAACTTATACAAACAAAACCATTCACCAAGAAGTCATCAAGACACACAAACAAACAATACACATTTGGAGATCGATGATTGCGTGATTATAGAGCAACACTTCATGAATGTTGTAAAAGCAATTTTTCATATGTTCCTTAATGATTTTTTTAAATGTATGAGTTCAGAATTCCTTTACAATTAGAATTTGATTTGGAAAGTCTATGCTGTGGTATAATTAGGAGGTCTGATCTCATATAACAATCATGTTTTTTTAATGAAGAAGTTACTACTGTTTTTAATAGTATGAATCTCAATTAGGACACATGGCAAAGGAATATTTTTGTCAACAATGAGCTGGAAAATGAGATTCAACAAAAAAATAACTTGAAGCTTGAAGATGTTCAAATTAGTGTAAGATGTTGAATGAAATAAAGTACAAAAGCTCCTTAACTTACGAATTAAAAAAGGACACTGGACACACGACACTGGCACTGACAAATTGTAGATGTGTGATAACCAAGAAAGTTTGTTATCTATTGTAAAGTCAAATAGTTTTACTGTAGTTTGTACTGTATGTGGGTATGATTAAAACTTGAGTCTTTTATTGTTTAAAAGCGAGTTTTAGCATAGATACATTAATTAATTCAAAGAATTAAGGGATTAGTACCGTCTCAAACTTCCGACATTACTATTGCATTTTACTGCGATTGATAAAAATTCCGTGTGTGTTATATTATCATGTTACAGAGAGGTGTTAATATACAAGCAACAGCTTTTAAGTTACATAGTTTAAGTTACAGAGTTTATCCTTTTCGCTCGCAAATTATAGACGATATTTTAAGTCACTTTCAACAATTTATTTTGCATTTTACCTAACGCATGTTCACCTTATTGTACCCGTTCCGTTGATAAACAACGACGCCAGCGAAAGAAGAGTTTTACGAGTTTGTGACGACCACGGCTACTATGCGGCGGGAAAAAAGGAACGAGACGATGACCGTGGTAATAAAATGCCGCGAAATATTCAGCCTAGTAGCCGAAGTAAAGAGCATGTCGGCGACGACAAAGGCGATTTTGCGATTTCGACGGCTTCCTCGAAAGCAGATCCACTCGCAGGTGGAAATGGGAATTATTCCGAATATACCTTCAGTTAGTTCTTGCTGCGCCATACGAAGAATGAGGTATTGATACTCCATATACCCAAGGTACAGCGTGTTCCATTTTTGAAGGTTTTACTGCGTACCTCAGAGGCTGCTTTCTCGTAAAATGAAAGGTACGGTTATGTACTTGAAAAGCCAACGAAAAGCCTAATACAATTGTTCAAATAAAAAAAAGTAGCCTTGGGTAAGGAACATCGCAGCACGTAATTTATAAGGGAGATTGCTCAACAAAATTATCAAAAACGGGATACACCGTACAGCATTAATATGTTGGAAACTTGGTTAATTGTCTTTTGCGGTACTAATTCACTATAATATCGCGATGACGGTGTGTCGTCATCTCAAATCAACTGGCTATTAAAACATGATAAAAGTGACGTGTTACTAACTTAAAGAAGAAAAGTGTATCGATTTACCTTGGATTGGTTGGCTATATCTAACTCCAGATAATTGACACGATTTGGTTACTCTGGTACGGATTTATCCGTATATGTCGCGTAAATGAAACTAATCTTAATTTATGAACCTATCGGCTTAGTACGATGGTCAACAGCTTATTTGGCCCATTAATATTTACAACATGTCAAACAAATATAACATCGATTCGTATTTATGGTAAGGAGTTTACTTGGAAATAAATCGTTTCACTCGGTCAATCAGTATATTTGAATTGTTTTTTTAGTATAATTTTCTCTTCCTGATCGCTAATATCCGTCACAAATGTGATCCACTTCCTTATGTCTTTTGTTTTTGTACTGGAAACATAGTAATTATAATTCGGATTTTACATTTCACATTACGCCATACCTACATCCCTATTAATGTACGTGTAATAGAAATAAATATTATTAATAATATTCAATATTCAATATATCGATATGTGTTAGTTAATGTGTTTATTAGAATTATAATAAGATATTAGACTTTTTTGCAATTCTATAATAGGGAATGTGGGGTAACGGAGTTTGAGATATACAACAAAACAATAGAAATTGGCATAATTATATAACAACCAAGAAATCAAGCTCGTATGTTTTTGTTTTGCCGCACTGGCACAAAACAATTACTGAATTGTACGAAAAATCAAATAAAAGAAAATCCGAAATCAATTTAATTTTCTAGTTTACGCAAATTTTACTTATTATTTGCAATCAAATATATTCATTAATTTAAATAAAATTCAGAGCTACTGCTAATAGAGCATGCTATATTTTTGTTTACACTATGGCTTACAGTATAATTTCTTCAATATCTCAATAATTTATTTGATTTGTAATAAAAAAATAAATTGTTACCCAGTTTTACAATTTAATGAGACTTCTGGCGAAAAAATAATAAAACTAAAATTTACAATTTGCATTGTTTTCATAAGGTTTATGTTTAGGTTGTACGGTTTTTATGTTGAAAACTTTCAAAGAAATTCCCAAACGCCACTTTTATGCTATTTACAAAACTTCTGGATTCCTTCGTCGATTGGCCTGTTGGCCGCTTCAGAACATAGGAATACAGACGATTTCTAATTAGTATGTTGATACCATTAAAAAAAAATTATCGAATAATCGGAGTCCTCAACATTAAATTGATTGATTAATGGAGGTCACTCAAGAACTATTCAACAACAATTATAATAATAATAATTTTTGATGAACAAATTTATTTCACAAGAAGAACTTTTAATTTTGCATGTTCGAAGGCACGTTATAAAAAATTCCTTCAAGTTATGGGTTACCACAGCAGATCCAATTCAAAATATACGTTTTGCAATTACAAAATCTACAAAACACTGGCTTAGACATTACACTTTGCATACGGTTACACAAACACACACACACACACACACCACAAAAAATTGTAACAAAGTCACTAATATTTCTTTTTTATTGCATATGCAGGTAGAATGAGGTGGTCAAAGATTCAAATATTATGAAATGCTTTCAAATGGCAGCGCCACCATTGCGAATTATCAAAGTTTTTACCTCAAAATCCCCAAAATAAAAAATAGTCAAATAAAATTTAACTATATTCGCGATTTCTAATAAAAATATGGTATCAAGCGAGCAATGAGATCTCCCGAGGTGACACCACTCGATTTTTTTATGCTGTTTACGGGATCGACCTCGACGCGGGACCGGGAATTACTCGAGGGTGAACTTTCGGTCATTATTTGTCGTTATGATACATAAAACAATTGAATTAATTTTCGACTTGGGTAGGCTTCGAGACGGGAGTGGTGGTTCCGGTTCGCGGACCCCCTTCAATTTACCAAAGGGGCGCAATTTGATTGTAATTTATTACGGCAAAATAAATTTCGTATAAATTTTATTGGAACGCGAACAGTTTCCTCCCTTCGACGCCGCAATGCGTAAACTTTTAAACGGTGGAAAAACAACCATCAGCCAGTTAGTTATACAGGGTGAAGTCACGAATACGGCATGAAGTCCGCAAAGTGAGAATTTAGCAATCAAAATATGGTGAATTTGCTGAAAAATATAAAATTTCAAAAAATGTATAGTTAAAGCGAGTGTAAAGTGGGAATTTTTCAATCAAAATATTCATCAACGAGCATGTTCATGGCGAATGTGCTCAAAAAATTAAAAAATGTATAGTTAAAAAAACCCAAACCAAGGGGGGTTGAAACCAGTTCAACAATTAGACTTTTTATAATCTGGTTGTCATCTAATTTTCTCCATTTGAAATTTTGGATGTTTCTATTTATAACAATTAGAAATAAAACAAATATTTGTGTCCAGCAAAAAAAAGATATATACTGCCTTTATACATATGGTAGACAGAGAACTAGTGAAAATACCTGTAGTACTTCCATGGTGTTTAGACCTCTACACCATCAGCCTACACTTCATAACCGGTAGTGATACAACTGCCAGAAATGTGGTGTAACTTAAAAAAAAAAAAAAAAAACAATCGAAATTGAACAACATCACAAGGGGGAAATAGTGTCGAGTGGTGCAGTACATGAAGCAAATGAGTAACATGCTGCACACTACACTTCTCCAATGACCACACACTAATACCAGCAGTTTACATATTAAAGACACATTTTCGACACTCCTGATCAGTGCATACTTGGATATTTTAGAGTAGGGAGTAGAAAAAATATTTCGTGATCCTTTGAACCATTTAAAACTTTCAACTTTTTTATTCTAATAAAATTACAATCTTCAAAATAACTTCTATCTGAATCCGCACAGCGCTGGAGACGAGATTTCCACTTCTCATAGCAGTGCTGAAACGCCGACACTGAAATAACATTCAGCCGGTCTGTAAGAACCGTTTTAATGTTTGCGAGGAGCCATAGGAATACGAAAATCATTTTCCAAGAACCTCCCAGTAGAAGTGTTGATTAACCGTTTGGCCTTGAGGTAGAAACTCTTTGTGGATAATTCGTTTGGTTTCTGGGTCGTACTCACACACCCAAGACTCGTCTCCATTCACGCCACGTTTCAGAAAATGGAAATCATTTTCAATCAAATCCAAAGAGTTAGAGCACATTTTTCTCCAGATGTTCTTTTCGACTTGCGAAGATGACGTATAAGGTTGTTCAGAATCATTTTTGCTCAGATCTACTGAACTCTGATGTCAGTCAAAATAAACTCTGCCCCGATTATTCTGAGTCTTCACAGATTATCTGCACGACCAAGATCCCAGAGCCGGTCAACATTTTCAGTAGTTCTTGAAGACCTTCGTTGTTCATTTTCATTCGACTCTCTTCCTTTTGAAAATGCCTTATACCACCAAAAAATCTTGGCTCTTGATAAAACATTATCTCCAGAGGCCTGCCGAAGTTTATCAATGGTTACCGCCGCTCTAAGCCCAGCTCCTCTAGTGTTGGCAAATAGACTGTTGCCGGTCTAATTACTTAATTTATATACCGCGTAGAATCTTGTTCAAAAATTGTCCACAATTTACAAAAACACTAAATTAAGTAAATTTAAAAATTTTGATGCCTAGTTTTAGAAACGGCGGCCCGTAATCGGTCTACTATTAATCGTAAATACCGGCAGAAATAAAAGTTAATTGTTTGACTGCTCGATAACAATTATTATTATTACGTAACCCGTAATGGTGTGCCCGATTAGTTTTTATGCCTTTATTTAATTATTCGCATGAATGAAAGAGATCGTTTGTAAAACGGTTACGCTGTAAATTGTTTATCTGTTTGTTGTAACTTTTTTTACTCGTACCGCCGTATATATCGGTTGTCGAAGCTAATAGATCGGAATAATGTGCGAACACGCTCGACGTCGTTACCATTCTAATATTTTCTTAAAAAGTAACAGTGCCGATTTCACAAAAAAAGTTTAGATTCTTTTTGTTTATTTACTATCTCACTATAGACCGGATTTAGTTGCTTTCAATTTCACAAGACTATCGCACACACGAAAGTAAATTATTTTTCTACCCAAATGAAAATGTTCAATTTCGAGCGTCCTGGAAAACACTCAAATATGTATATTACATAGGAAAACTTATTTTATATTATATTTTATATATATTGAACATTCTTATCTCCACAGGAACGAGAAGTCTTTTTAATGAGGATAATAAAAGTTTTCTAAATCAAATTTTTATTACAGGGATTTAAGCAAAACACTATCTTTCTGTAAATTTCAAAGTCCATCATTCAAAAAATGTTTTGTAGTTTATACACATACACAAGTAAAACATATTCTGATATTTTTATGATTTTTTTTTTCAAAAATTTGTCATTAATGAGATGTTAATTACATCACGAGAACCTTTGTCAATTAATACGAGTCGTCGACATGGATACAAAATTCTGGGACATATTTTGAAAAATCAAAATGAAATCTCTTTTTAAGAAGTAATACTTCATTTTAATACTTCACATTAATTGATAAAGTTTAAAGTCCACAAAGTTTAAAATTATGAAAGTTTAAAATGTGAAATTTGTAACTACTAAATACTAAATTAAAAACATAATAAAATCTTCAAATCAGTTACATACAAAAATTTCTACAAGTATCCATCCGTTTGAGTTATTGCAATAACTTTTTTCTTTTTTTTTTGGATAATTTATTTTTATTTACTTTGTTCATTAGCTTTTGGCTACTTTGATAATGTAGTTATAACAGAGCTTTCTTTAAAAAATATGATAACACTAGTATTTATTTAACAATACTATTCTAATTATATCTTTAGATGTCCAAGTTACAGTATAAGTTAAATTATAGCAGCTTTTTTTTCAATGTTTTTGCAAAAAAAGGTAAAAAAAAGCAAGGAAATTCCAATCCAGTCTTGACTAAACATATAGAAACGGTGTTTTTTCCTTTGTTTCCTTTGTACCCATGACAAAATTACATAACGGACGTCGGTGATTGAACCTACTACATACTCACCATAAAAGAAAATTCCAGACAAAGATGCACTCAATTTACTCAATAACCAACTATAAAATCAAATTTCTAGTGTTTGTAGATGAAGTGGTAAGACCGCTGAATCAGTTTTGGTACAGTTGGCAATTCGGAAACATACTTCTAATAATAATGGTATCGGAAACAAGTTGCAGAATCTAATAAGTGACCGTAACAAAAAAAATCAAAAGCGAGCCCCGCCCCCTATCTGAAAATTTTCACAAAGAGGCGCAAATTTTAAGGATGGGTTAGAAAAAGGTTTGGTAGTAAAAACATGTAGTTTGTTATATAGATAATTAGACGAAGGAACCTGATATGATGTCGGAATGATGCGTCTCATAATGATACTCGAATAAACATTTTTTCAAGTAGTCAGTTACATACACAATGTCTATAGATTTCTAAAAGGCCTCCAGCTAAAAAGAAAAAAAAAACAAAAAATATGGTGAATCGGTTGCCTTCTCACTTAGACGACAGAAGCAAATACAGAAAAAAAACATGTCCTCTTATTTGAAGACTATTTAATAAAATTTTTACGATGCACGAGATGGCAATGAAGTGGAAATGATATCTGCTGTCGAGATTTCTGCGACTAAAACTCACTTGGTGCCACCAAATACACTGAAACCGCAATCGATTTGATTATTTTATTGTTTTGTCCGATGCAGTCGACGGATTAACCGCAGCCGTGTCATTATTAGTGGAAATGAGGAACATTTTTTTAAAGTTATCTTTCCTTTTGTCG
Source organism: Cylas formicarius (assembly GCF_029955315.1). NCBI lineage: Eukaryota > Metazoa > Arthropoda > Insecta > Coleoptera > Brentidae > Cylas > Cylas formicarius. The sequence goes on along the minus strand of NW_026844214.1, from coordinate 16,051,035 downwards.
ACCAGCAGTACAAGGTCGAGGTAACCATATAAATCGTGCCGGATGTAGTCTCACGTTTCCGCGTAATTATGTATAAGGAATATCGCCAGTTTAACTACATTCTGGGAATTTTTTTATAAATATTGCTCGATGAGAGCGAACAAAATGGACCACATCCATGCAGATTCCGCAAATTCTAAAATACGACACCACGACCTTCATTAGATGATAATTGATACAGATCCCTACATACTATTTAAGTCACCTACATAGAAATTGCTGCTTTGCTTGTTTGCTACACGCTTAAAAACAACCATAATATAATAAATTTAAATTTTCTTGTTCACTACTACTGTATCCATCTAAATAGAAACTAAAAGAGACAATTTTTAAATAAATATTGTTCAATGAAAGCGAACATTGCAAATTCCAGGATATTATACACTGTGACCTTCAATAGATCTGAATTGACATAAAACCAAAACAATGAATGAACATTTACTATGCTGATATATGCTACGTAAGTAACTTATATAAAAACGTCACATTTTATATCGCAATATACGAGTATATTTATACACAATTGCAAATAAAAAGAATTTAATAAACAATTTCAAAACCTGATTACTTTGCTGAAGTATAGTGAAACAAACAAACAAATGAAGAAAAAACTCTACTTCAATATTAATAAATTATTTCTGCATGAGGTAAGCAAGAAGTACTTGACCGAGGTTATTACTTACCGAATCGTTTATAACATTTTCTAACGTAAATCTATAGAATAAGTATATTTTACCAAAAAATAACATTAAGAGCACTTACCCAAATCGGTGAAGTGGCAAACAAGTTTTAAAATTTTTAAAAAGCACCATCCATAACATGTATATATTTAATTCACTGTATAACGTAGGGTTAAAATAACTTCAGTTCGTTAAAGACGCGCCCGCGACTACTGCAAATAATAGACAACCCGACATTTTTATATGTGTCGTAACCACGCAATGAAAAACTGCAGGTATTTCCGGATGTGAAAATTATTAAAAGTTGGCGGAAACCCAAGCTTAAGATTCCCCATTCATCACAAACAAATGAATACCAAGTGCCACATAACTTACACAGGATTACAGAGAAACATCAATATACAAACCGGTAGCCAGGCAGCATTGATGGCATTGAAATAGTCCCGATGCTCCTCTAAAAACCGTAAAAACCTGATAAAACGCCCTACCCTATCAATGCGTGCCCTACCAATGTAGGGCACGCATCACGTGGATACCTAGGATACCTACTAACCAAAACTTTTGGGTGCAGACGCGTCACCGAGAAGACCACAGACGATGTTAGTTATTTCATGCCGATTCGACGCCTGGTGAGTTAGAGGAAACAGGGTTACACTGCCAGGACTAGTCAATTTGAAGACAATGCAATGTTCCACGAAAAAGAGCAGAACCGACATCCTGTTACACGTACACACCGACGAGGACATATAGAAACTAAAAGCTCGCATCTTGGGCGTGGAAATACCTTTCCAACAGGGCTGAATTTGATGGGAAAGGGCGAAACCTAAACGCTTTTGCGTCAAAAATCATAGCAAAACTTTCAACCCCAAAGTTACGTCGTCCGCACTTTTTTTGTTCAAATTAAGTATACATTGGTGGCGTTTAGAAAATTGGAGCTTTGAAATAAAATCGATGAGTCCTGCTGTTTTTAATGAAATCGGTATATACTACCAATTAAAAATGTCTAAAATTTGGAATTAAATAGACAGACTTCAACTCGAGTGTAACATTGTTTCTGCCTATACACAATCCGATGGGTAATAAAAAAGAGGCGATGCATCCATCGCGTGATGACCTTGGCAAACGTTCTGGCATTTTATATGGTACGCGTATAAATAATAAACATGTAACAAACTGTTTTTTCCGCAATTTTACGATAGCATTTCAATTTAGAATTATATAAACCTGTTTTAAAGTACTTTTGGATGCGGAGCGTTTTTTTTTTCAATTTTATATCGATATGTTGACGCAAAATAATGAATTTATCGATGAAAACATTTTCGTTACGTCAACTGTATAATTTTTTGGCGTTCAGTACTTAACAATTTGCTTCGAAACTTTAAAAATTATGAGTAGCCGCAGAGATATTCCAGAATTTTTGAAAACTGGGGATTTAGTTTTCATTTTTTGTTATTTGATAAACACAGTCCAAAAGCACATTTTTATTTCCACCTTACCTTTATTCAGTTGCACCATGACGCTTTCGACGTTTCGTCTTTCTCCCACTATCAACAATTTTATTTTTTCTTATTTACGCCCTATAAATGGTTATCAATGTTTTCATTTCAATGCTATAATCGTACTTTGCGTTCAAAAAACTACAAATACTAAAAAAGTAGAAGAATTGCGATCTGAACTGGCCTTGTGTTTATTGCATTTTTTTGCTAAGCGCTACATTTGACAAATGACATCGCTCTGCATAGGAGCTTTAAAGAAAATGCCTTAGTCAAATTTAGTTATTAATTTATCTCAGACTGACAGTTAATTGTGCACCACTTTCCTAATGAGAAGGTCAGCTTTGATATAACATTCAAATGTGTTGCTTTGGTCTGTTTCATTCAGGTTTGTCTTATGGTAGAGTACTTCGGGTAGTCGAACTGCTGCAAAGGGCTTTTATAATGCAAACCTCGGGCATAAAGGGACCTCTTCGCGTAATGGTTTGTGTAGGTCATCACGAGCTTTGTCCGCCTTTCTTTCGTTAACACAGAATTTTGTCGATATGTATCTGATAACCTAACTATCCACTGTAAATCTCCAAAATTGCAACATGAAAACTAGTATTTATACTAGTATTATATTTACTAAATTAATTATATTAATATTTCAATTCCATAATTGAAATTATCTAGGTTTAAAAAGAATTGTTTTTAAAATCTTTCATTGTCTCTCAAACAAAATTAAGATACTGAATCTTCAAAACTTGAATTTTTACAGCGTAGACTTAAGATACGATATTAAACTGTGTACTAAGTTGCTAACCTACTATTTTTTAGTTTAAAAATACGATACGGTGCCCATGAAAAAAAAAGTAGTCGCTGTCGCCTGGCAAATCGATTAGCCGAAAAAAGAGGCATCGGCTTATGGATTTGGGTCGAGTCGTGTCAAATAACGGCAGAACTACTCAAAATTTAAAAAGTTTAAATAGCATTTTGGTTAAGCATTGAAATTAGCAGCTTTCACCCAATTTAACTATAATCTCTTATAACAGTGTGGGACCCGACCCCACTTGTATTTTTTGTACCCTTGCATATAGGACAGTGAAATTAGTATATGCAACTATATAATTAAATGTCTAATTTTTGACTTAAAAACAATATCGGAAAATGTCAAAATGACAGCAGGGGGCCATTTTAAGTATTTTTTAATGGAACGTCCTATTCGCATATCAATTTTGAAAACATTCGATCTCTTGCAAATGTTTTATGACTTTTCTATTACTTAACACTAGCTTAAATTAAAAAAATTAATAGTTTCATCATTTTATCAAATATTTATTAATTCTTCGAAATTAGCAGCTTGTGCATTTAGACATTAGGCTACCAATAAACTCGTTCCTAACATTATGCAAAGTTTCTGGGGGAATTACACTGCAAACATTTCTAACTCGGTCTTTCAGATCTTCAACTTAATTTGGTTTTGTTAAATAAATTTTACTTTTTAAACTCAGGTCTGGCGGCCGAGCTGGCCATTCAATTGGGGCTTGTCTTCCAATCCACTTGTTAGGAAAAGTGGCATTTAACCATTCTCTAACAGGTGGCGGAGGCGCGCACTGTCCTGCTGAAAAACTATGTTGGACCTTCACAACATGACCTGGCACTCAATAATGCTGTATTCACACGCAACCTTACAATTATTATATATTAAATTAAATTGTAATTAATTTGGATTTATTTAATTCTTTGTCTTGCAAAAGCTGACGAATCAAAAGTTTTCAAAATTCTTATGCGAATATAACGTGAAGAGATCTTTAAAAACAAGTATCACATGACCTCTCATACCATATAAAACAAAAAAACTTAAAATGACGCTCTGATGTCATTTGGCACCCTGAAATAGTTTTTATTGTCCAAAATTAGACATTTTAATTAAATACGTGCATGCCAAATTTCACCGTGTTACATACAAGGCTACAAAAAACAAAAGGGGTAATTTTAACAAAACTTCTGGGATTCCTCCTGCGTCCGTTCGACTCAGTAAAAACCGACGCAGGAGGAATTCAGTTTTGTAAAAAGTATTACAGTAGCCTGTGAAAGTTTCTTTGAAAAATTAATAAAATAGGGTCATCATTTACGCGGGTAATGTAGTATTCGAGATCCCAATGACGAGGGTCCAATTTCAATTTCCATGGTGCATCAAGATGTGATCTTATTTCTTCTTCTAAATAGTATGAAAATAATTCGAATTTTTTAGCGGAAGATTATCGGAATCATCGATTTGTAGCATTGCTGTGCGCTACTCTGTATCTTGTACCGTTTCCGAGCTCCAAATGTTGTATCCGGTTTAAATTTATATCTTTAAAGTCGGTCGAGTGAATCACGAGCGATACGGGCCTGTTTTCGCGATTAAGGTACCGTTCTCGCATACACCGTAGTTAAGTTTCAACCTTTTCCGTTAAAACAGAAAGCACGCACCGTGAATTTGACATTTATGACAGCACCGCCTCCGGTGGGAAGCGATCGCAGTCGAGCGGCATTAGGCGGATTTTCGACTTAACTACATGAAGCGCGGACTGCCATAGACTCGGTAAAAGTAAAAGAAATAAAAGGACGGTACTAGCGCAATTTGAGTTCTAGTGCTTTTAGTAGCCAGGGTACTCCATTAAATATAAATATATTTTTTGCAATAGTACAATTTTTTGTGAAACGCAATCCCAAATACAATAAATTGTGTTTTAAATTCATATAGAGTGTGCGAATAGCTCACATTTAGACAACTATCCTCAATTACAAAAACGAAAATTCACCAAAATGATCTTTGACCTTTCTTAAAGATTTTAGAAAATTAAATGATATAGTTCCCATTACATTGTCGTTGTATTGTCAAAACTGACGACAAGTTAATAAGTTACAAATTCGCATCGATAATTTATATATTCCTACTTTGCATAAAACTCGATAAAAAGAAAGATTGTGAGAATGCAGAGGTCACAAAGTTAATCAAAAATTCAACAAAAAATTGTCGTAAACTAGGCTTTTCAGCTGACATATTTATATTAATATTTATGCTTCAATTTAGTTCAAGTGCGAAGCATGGCTATCAACGAAAAATACATTCATACATTTACAACACCAGACCATCAAGACAGTCATCTCATATACAAGATTTGAATCTATAGTTTGTCAAATTAGGCCTCAAATTGAATATGTGTTTTGAACTTCTCTTCAGATACAAAATTTTTTTCTGTATCTAAGTATAGAAAGTCAATCCATTCCCATTACCTACTAGTATTAGTTAATTTCAATAGAAGCAATCCTTGTGTGGAAAGTACTTTGAGGGAAAGTTGAAGGCGATGTATTATTCATTTATTTTCCAGTATAACGTTGTGAAAATAACTGAGTTTTTAATATGAAGTCCTAAATTCGAGAGGTATCACTAAGATACAAACGATAAAAATAAAAAGGCGCCGAGAAATGTCAAGTTCAAGTAGCTCTCAAACTACCTACCCCATTACCTATTTTCAAAGTAAAAAATAACTATTGCAAATACTGAATTAATTAATTATTGGTATGTACATCATTATTGTAGTTAATATGTATTTCTTGTAGCTATATAGTCACGTAACTCCAAAGTAGAATCTTTGCTAAAACAGTTTTTCGACAATGTAAGGAAACTATCATACATACAAACATAGTTCTATACTGAAATTGAAGCTAATTAACATTTTAAAATAACAATTATGCCAACTTTTTTAGACATAAATTCCAATTTGAAGAAGGCTGTAATTTACTAACCGTCCTTTAAACCCACTACAAACAGACAGACTAGACAACTCATCTTGGATTTTAGGTACTGAGAAAAATGCAGATAACTTATCGAAAAGGGGAGTAGTAAGTTTTATTCTGAAACTCACAAATTTTGATAAATAAACTAAACTTGTTACGAGCTTTTCAAAGGTATCATTTTTTTATGAGTGCATGAATTAAATAATTTATTAGAAAACAATAAACTTGTATTTGTCCAATATTATATAAATATAAAACCTGTATTTCCAATTTTTCATACTTGTAATGAGAAAGAGAAGGCTCGAAACGAAATATCATGACTGCTTGACAACTAACGACTATTAGGAAAACTACCACCCTTTTCTATGGCTTACTTATAAGAAAAAATGAAATTAACGATATACGGTTTGGATTTGAAATACAAAAGTATGTGTGTTACATAGTTTTCAAAAGCTCACAAGAAGCCTAATAAAATAATTAAAAAATATATAGAGTGCTCCATTAAAAACAAACAAAAGTTTAGTTATATTTGCGAGTTTCACGTAAAAAACGTTTCTACGTAAAAAAAAAACAATGGAATTTAAACTGTCCGCCACCGTCCAAGTCCCAAGAATGTAGCTCCCAAATTTAGGCGTATTTCTACCCCATAATGGCTTGAAAAGGTGATAAATACTTACTTTGTCAACTCGAAACATCTTGCATGTTTCCCTGTCCAATTGAAGCAGCGATAGTTGCAACATTTTCAAAATCTCGCACTTTCTAAAAATCCAAGGTAACTATTTTCTATTTGTTCCACTTTTCATGCCATAAAAAAGCGGCTTTAGTAAAGAAAGCGGCAACACGCTAGCTAGCGTAAAACCATCAAAAATGGAACACACTGTACTCTACGACTGGCATACTGACCTACTATTTTGAGGAAACGCACTATATTATAACTATTTTACGACAAATAGGCCCTTCATTAATTTAAGCTCTAAAAGTCATGAACATCCAGAAAAATAACATAACTGTAGAGATGCCATCAAATTTGGATAATCCAGAAGAAATTAATCGTTTTTTTCGTCTCCTTGTTCGAGAACAGTGATAACAGATGTGCATCAACGATAACTTTTTATAATACTAGCAAAATCAGTAATGCATCTAATTTTACTTGTAAATTCATTGAAATTTCTCGTATTAGTGAAAACGTATCAGAACTAGAATCTGGTGCTAAGGGGGTGGACGGAATCACATAGTAGAACAGCAATAGATAAATACAATTATCATTAAATGAATTGTTGCCTTAGAATCGTATACTTCCCAGCTTTATGGAAAGAGGCATTGATCGTACCAATTCCCAAGAATACTGATTTGGAGACTTGAGGCTGATAAGCTTACTACTGATTTTGTTCAAAATTATGGAAAAAGTGGTATATATACAAATAAATGAATATGTGCCTCTGAATGAGTTGCTTCCAATTCACCAATCTGGTTTTCGAAAAGAACAGCGCGGTTAGCTTTGGTTCTACTGGATTTCACACAGACCTTCGATACTATTAATCATAAATTGTTGACAGCCAAATGTTGGTATATTGGATTTGATGAAAGAACATTAAATTTTCTGCAGTCGTATCTACATAACCGGCGTCAAAAGGTACTATTAAAAAATCAGCTCTCATCATGTCTAGATATTTTATCGGGGGTGCCGCAGGGTTCAGTATTGTGACAATTTGAATATTCAGCGAACATCATGAATAGGGATTTAGAAAATGTACCCAGCTTTGCGGAGGGGCATAATTTACGCTTAAATGTATTGTCATTATTTTTGCTACCAAGAGGAAGAAAATCAACATCAAGTCCAGGATGAAACTATGGGTCTTTATATATTGATGAGAATATGAAGTTTTTAGATCATGTCGCGCATATCTCCAAACAATGTTAAATGAGTTTGTTAAAGATGTATTGTCGTAGGTATGACATGAAAATACAGTTATGTCTTGTTCTCCCTCGTCTGTCTTACTCCAATATTGTGTATTACCCCTGCTTAGACACTGTGACCTTTTGTCGGCTACAGAAAATTCAGAATATTGGCGCTTTATTTCTAACTTAAGAACATTTGCCCTTATATCCGGAGCCTTCAAGAAATTAAATTGGGTGAAAATAAAAAATGCTTTCAAGAAAAACATTATATGGTCTGTGAAACATGTGATAAATTCCATCATTCCTAAATTTTTGGATGAAAAATTAGTATTTAGGAAATCTATTCATGCGCTGAACCTGACACACTCAGCCACCCTTACTATGCCGTTACTAAATAAGGTTCTTTTTTATGTAGTTTAAGGTACTTAATATATTATTGTTATAATTTTATGCTTATTTTTATTTGAAATGTGTAGATTGTATTTAGATATGGGTTAAGTGTGAGTGGCTTCAAGGCCAGACTTCGTCCATGTAATCTTAATAAAAACTATTATTATTATTATTATTATTATTATTATTGTCATTATTATTATTACTATATTTTGCATAAAACCAGAGCCGTATTTATTTTTCTTTACTAACGAAAAAAAGAAGAACTGATCGGCCCAAGTTCCACGACCAACTCAACATCCAGAATCGAGACCTCGGTGTAATTTTTTTCGCTGCGTACTGTAATATAGTAGACGCGATAAGAACAGAAAGTATGTTGCGGCGGCAGTTGTACGTACAAGCGTATCTACATAAATTATCCGCGACTTTCCTAATTACCCGCCGGAATGATAAATGGCATCGGGGTTTGCCTAATAAAATCAATCAATTATTAACGTAAACAAACGACGTTCGGTTTTTAGTAAGTCAGTCGGTCCTTTTACCGACCGCGAGCGGAATCTGTTACACCGTACGGATCGGTCATTTATCAAATACTTAGGGAAATATTTCGCGGACGAAATACGAAATCGACAAGCAACAAAATGATAGATTGTTTGCCGCATTGGCCCTTGAGCGTTTTTCTCGCAACATTCGTCTAACCGCCGCGCGAATCGTTCAAACCAATTAATTTACGACGTTTGGACACATAAGGGAGTGTTAATTTTCCAAAACACAAAAGAAATCTCGATTTTCGCTCTTCTGTGAATTTAAAAAATACATTTCCACGAAAATTATACAATGTTATTGTAAAAATAAATGTACAAAGAAGGGATAATTCAATAAAAAACAAATTTTTATTCTGCATGTGCTAATTCTTCTCGTCTTTCTGCTGTTTTGACGAGTGTTTGAACATTCATTCCAGTCCATTCTTGAATATTTTTAATCCTTTTTGTTGCTTCAGTTGTCCGAAGTATACCGATTTCATTTTTTTAGTTATGCTTATTAGCTCACTATAACTTTCGCCTTACGAATTGATATTCAGTATGTATTGATCATAGCTATAGCTAATAGAATAGTATCGTCGACGTACCTTACATTGCTTAAGATCTCTCCATTTACTTTAACACTGGCCAATGCTAAAAGCTTGGCAGAAGATCTCCTCAGAATATAAGTTGCCGAAAGAGGGGACAGAATGCAACCTCGTTTTACCCCTCTTTTTATTGCTATCGGCCTCGTTGTTCCCCATTCCATTTTTAAAATAACGATTTGATTCCAATATATTAATAATAATAAATAAAAATCAGTTCTCTCATTTTGTTCTGTTATTAAAAATAAATTTTTCGCAGCTACACATGAAAAATAAGGGAAAAAAATAATTTGTGTACAATAACATTTAAGTTGTAATACTCAAACCTACTGGACTTTAGTCCCAAATAAGTGAATTTTTAATAGTAATAGAGATAAAGAAAAAATCTTTGGTAGAACTCAAGGCTATACCACAAAGTGTTTAACAGAAGTGCTTCGAGGATTGGAAAAAACGTTGGTACAAATTTTTATAAATAAATACTTTTTGATAGAACTTAAAAGTCACCTTACTTTTTGAACATACCTCGTATATCATACTATATAATATTAAAATTTTGTGAGCAGTAACTTTTATAGTGGTATCTATCCCAGAAAAATATCTTGGAAATTAGCACGACGCTCTTTGATCACCTATGGGGTTGTATAGAAAAATGTTTCTGTAACTATATGCTTTTGACATTGGATTTATACTGCATTAATTAGTGAGCAAAAAAAAATTTAACATTACATATTTAAATCTCGAGAACCTTAAATGAGTTGGTTACCTGTGTGTGGTGTTACCGACCTATAAATAAATCGCCTATTGCAAAATCTTCTTAAGAAGAAATAATAGCTTATCAAATTACGGCTTCCGCGCCAGTAAAAAAACTTATTTTACTAAAATTAAAAACAAATCTTCGAAATTGTTAGTTGAAATATTATGAAGGAAGGCGCCATCCCTTAATCAAAAAGTTTATTATTCTATTAATTATTTTTTTTTGTATTTTGTTTGCCAAAGTTTATTTTATGGCGAAATGAACAAACGAAATATTTATATTGTTTTTTTTTATGTTTCACTGTTAACATCAATACTGGAATTTTATTCTGAAATCTGATGTAAAAAATTATTACTAACAGCGAGGTTGGTATATGGAAACGAAATAATAAATCAGCAATTTGTCATCAACGATATTTCAAAACGTGAGTACGTTACAGCAGCAGCGTATCACTCGCAAATTCTGCAATGAAATGCTGTTTGACTCTCACTTCATTTCTTACGTACCAAAAAATGTCAAAATATTAAACTTGATGCGTTTCTTATGAGACATAATCTTTGACCTTTTGAAGGGCCGGAAGTGTTAAAAATGGTGGAATATTTTGTTTTAGCTATATATCTACTAACCAAGTAACTATATCTATAATTTATTAACCAAAACAAACAAACAATAAAAGAAAAACAGATTTTCATCATTTTTAAAAATAATGCACACCCTGTGTAAACAAAACTTAACTTACTAATTTTCTATTACAAATTTTTTTTCAAAAAGGTATGGAACAGCAGTAACAAAAAAAACGTAAAGAACGACATTAAAATTAACAAAATGTACTTATAATTTAAAGTAGGATCCAAATATATAATAAAACATATTTATTTGAAATTCGAAATAATATTAGTTTTCATATATCCAATAGCCGTTCTAAAACTCGATAGATTTCAGTTTAGGTTATTTACGGCCGTATTTTGTCACAATATGCTCTGATCTCTTAAATGTTCTTGAAAAACGAGTATGTGGAGAACACTGTTAGTAGGTGAAATTAGAGGCATGTGCGCAAAAACATTCCCATCTCTACTCGGGTCACGTCACTACTAATCTAACTACAACTACCAGCATTTGCTAGAACCCTCGACGTGATTTTTTTTACATTTAAGAATTTTATCTAGTTCCCTTTTGTGTGGACAACCAAAGCGACGCACGCCACTGGCAAATGATTAAAAATGCGCTAGTGCGCGGCGGCGATCGTATTTTGTTAGATGTGGCGTGCGTTCTTGTGTGTGTGTGAGTGTGTCCCGCGGGCGGTTCGATCATACTTTTTAATTAACAAAGGACTTTCGGAGGAAACGGACCGTTCCCGGAATTAGTTTTGTTTTATTCAAAGATTATCTATACGGTTATGATGACGCTCCTATGGGGTTTCTCGAAGCAGGACTAGGCACGAAAGCGGCTCGTTTCCCAGAAGAAGAGCTGCGGTAGTTAAATCATAGTCACTAAACGTCGGCGTTTTGGCAGACAGCAGAACATTGTTGTAACCTTAGGAACTGTGCAAATATACAACATTTAATATCCCAATGGAAGTAAAAGCTCGCGTTATGTCACTATACACCCCTAAGACTCTACGGAGTCTGCGAGTACGAAGGGGAAAGATGCGACAGTCAATTGGGGGAATTATTCATTGCGTCAATTGTATTTTAATAATTTTGTAAAAGTCGATACCAATCTTGTAATTTCAAAATATAGTTGCTTTTAAAAATAGGCGACACATGTCTTACTTCAGTGAGGCTATGAGAAACTAAAAACTCTATATATTCAAATGCGACTCTCTTGTTATTTCCCTTTTATTTTACTGTAATGTAGTATACTGGCCTGTCCTCTTCAACAAAGATCAGATAATACTACAGAGGTTGCAAAGCAATTGTCTAAGGATTTGTTATAATATCAGGAAATTTGATCATATTTTACAGTATTATCGCGAATCGGGATGGCTTAAATTAGACCAAAGATTCTTTCTACACTTATGTACATTAATCTTTTAAATTTCGCAGTCCGAAGATCCAAAGTATCTTTTTTAAGAACTTGTCAAGGGAAGTGATATTCATCAGCGCTCTACTCGTCATAATTGTCTGCGCAATGTCCCGCGGTACCGTACTGGCCTCTATCACTGTTCTTTCAGCTATAACGTCACTAAATGTTTCAACTCCATTCCAGATTATATCAAGTTCTGCTGGACCGCTTCCGACTTTAGAAAGCGTCTGAAAACTAATTTACTGTCCAATTAATATTTTTTCCTTATTACTTTGCTCATTTCTGTAGTTCCTTGCAGTACCTCCGTTCCATTGACTAACTATAAAAATGTATTTAATTTTTTTTTCTTCTTGTTAAAATGTGTATAAATGTAATTTTATAACCTCTCTTTCATAGTGATATAATCAAGTTAATGTAGATTAATAAAACCATCTTCATTCAAGGTGGTTAGGTTAGTAGCTTTGCTAGATCTCGCCACCCTCCTACCTTATATTGTTTTATTTGTCATTGTTTACATATTATATTATATATATATATATATATATATATATATATATATATATATATATATATATATATATATATATATAGACCTCTTATTATTATTATTACTATTATTATTATTATTATTACTATTATTATTATTATTATTACTATTATTATTATTATTATTATTACTATTATTATTATTATTATTATTATTACTATTATTATTATTATTATTACTATTATTATTATTATTATTATTATTATTATTATTGTTGCTTATCTCCAGATTATTTTAGTATATTTACTAATTTTTTTATTATATATTTCCCAGACCAAGCACCGTAGGGGACGAGATGGAATATATCTACGAATATCCGGGTAGAGTGAGATTTTATATACTCACCGTCGTTAAACCGGTCACTAAAAACTGGACCCAATTTCAAAATTTTGATTATTTTTTTAAGTTGCAGATTGATTTCTCAGTAACGATCCTAAGTTAGAAATTTCTACCTAGATTCGAATTTCGAGGGACACCCGTACAGATTTTAATACTTTTTCCAGAATGCTGTTATTCCTTATTCTTATTTTATCGGAGATAGATTCGTATTAAGGCGAATTAATGAGCGACCACACATGGCATAAGGTCAATGAGGTTAGTGTTTCAAGAAAATGCCCGATATTAGCTTTCGCATTAAAATATTTTAATTTTTAAAATCATCTTAGTTCTTTTTAGTTTTCTAATGAAACTTACAATCTTATGTTATGTTTATTTATAGCATATCTCCAAAAAAAATTTCAGAAAAGATCATGCTGCAATGTGATTCCAGTTCACAAAAGCTAAATCAAATTTTCCGACATAGAATCGTTACCATTAAAATCAAACGAAAGGTTCGTGAGGAGGTGGTCAGTTTAGGAATTGGGCACAGTTTTTAGAGGCATGTTTTTTTTTTTAAGTGAGTGCAGTTAGGAACCTGAAATTTTTATTGTAGTGCGTTACTACCTAAGTTGGTATATTGGTTGGTATTCGAATTGTACATATTTGCCATTTATGAACTTCAAAACAGAGTTAAAGTACCGTGGTCCACCGTTAGATTTACAATTTTTCTTGTAAATGAGAATTCCAATAAACATGCATTTTATTGTCTCACAGTCAATAAGCAATATAAAATACTATAATAAAAATATATAGTATTTTCGCGTAATTGAATGAAACAAGCCCAGGCACAATCCATCTCAGAAATCCTTTATTCCCAGATTTAGATCCCGTCTGACCATTGGAACAATATTATCACAGTTGGACATTTACCTCAATCTTCAAAACATCTATTATATCACAATCGGTTTATAATCACAACTTCAGTCCCATAATTCAAATAAAAACACTGAGGAGGAAGACTTCAAATCCTTGCTAGTGAGGGACTTTTCACACTAAATTAATTTTGTTCGAGCAATACCAACAAATTGAACAATTTACGATTCGATACGCTTTAACTAAGAACTATTTCTTCTCGAAAATCATATAGGGCCACCCAGTATGCGTAAGCATTTCCATAAAGACCTGTGTGTTTTAAGATTATAATTTTGCTAATGCAGTTAAGATTATTAACAAGTAAATGGCGGATTATATGCGTTTTGAATATTTCATTCATGTTTGCATAGCCTAGAGTTGGATATTTTGAAAATGCTAATTTTCGTAAACAAAAGATATTTTCTTACTAACCTATTTTCATCTCCACTAGGTTTCGTTTTTTAATACGAGAGGGCAATAAAATAAAAATTTGCAATGACAACGACCATTAAACAAGATAGACAAACGTTTACATAAATTGAAACAATAGTTTCCGATCAATTCAGTATGTCAGTTTTTAAAACCTACACCTCTACTCTTTTTAAAATTAGGGTCACACTAATTTGCCTACAAGACGAGTTTCATGAATGAAAGTAATGTCACAGCGGCGTTACTATATGTAGTTCGTTAGAATAATAAATTATTGTACATGACTATAAGTATAGAGATGTGCAGATGATTCAGATATTAATTAATTAAGACAAAAAAACCTATTTTAGAAGTAAGAATAATATGAAAATAGATAAATTGTAATAATTATTATTTAAAAAAATCGACTATTTGAAATACAACCTGATTTAAAGGTTTTAGTTGTCGTCAGATAAACTATAGTAGTTGGAATCCAGAAAAATAACAAGGGGTTCTATACAGTGTTTTCTACCATGTTATCAGCCGAGGTAGCTAATTTTATTTTTTTTATTTAAAAAGCCCTTCCTCTATTCCATCTTTTCTAAGAACCTCCCAAATATCGATTCCACGGTGTATAATTCACAGTAACATAGATTAAGTACCGTTATATTTCGTGTTGAACTTACATTATCGAAACCAAAATTCGTGGAATGGAATCATCCTTTTTCATTTCAAACATTATTTTGTTCAAAGTTTATATTTAGGTTTTTTAATTTTTAATTCAGTTTCGATTCCTTATGTACTTCTCCTTAATGACCTGTTGGGGCAGTGTTTATGCTCGTGCACAAGTCACTGTTGACTGTCCAACTCCAGTCTACACATTTCAACTATTTTGTAACTCAGAATGTTGAGTTTTGTTGGGGCAGAGCTTTAAACTCATCGAGAATAATAATTTTCTTGTTATTAGAAAGCGCAAAACCATTTCTCGGCAACAAATTCAGAGATTCCAGCTATATATACAGGCCACGACTCAATACGTCAATTCCTTAATAATAAGTCCTTATTATCCGGAAAAAGTCAATGTATGGGAAGTTTTTTTTATACCATTGGTATTATTTTTATTGATGGGATTTAAATACACACAAATATCTACGTTTTTTTGGTGTGATCAATTAATTCCAGCTGATCTGGCTCTTAAGATCGCTGTTCATAAAATTAGGTGAAAAAGTATAAAATTACAAATGTTATTAGCAATGCTGAAACACTGGCCACAGTTCGACAAGAATTTTATGAGATTTTTTTGAACAGTTTTTTTAGTTTTAGAACTACTTTTTTATTTTTCACTTCGGGTTTTTTTTCTTTTTAGTCCAAACGAAAACGTATACGAAAACAAAAAACAATAAATGGGTATATTTTTTGAAGCGTTGCAAAGAAATACGTCAAAATTAAAAAATGAGACGTTTGGCAATATATAATATTTATTTATATCTCACTTGGATGCTTTTAAAATCTCCGTTTAGTTTTATCACACTAACAATAACTCTATAACCCAATATTTTTCGTGATCTGTATATAACTGCGGGCAAGTAATTATAATTCTAACTTTAAACACTAAGGCACAGGAACCTGTCTGTCTGTTTGCCACTCTCGGGAACCTTTTCAATCGTCATAGGTAGAACACCGCACTCATGGAATAAGGCTAACACCACTAAGTTTAACAGTTCAATAATGATTTATACTCTCCCGCATTAAGAAGCAGAGCATACTCTAATTGACGTTCATCCGAAGATCGTTAAATATATTCGATAGAAGAAATATATGTTCGCACACAAGTGAAACACCAATGTCAGTTTAGTAATAAAGTATATGTAGTGTATGTAAAGTGCATAACAAAACTTAGATGGCTACGAACTTGAAGATGGCTACACTACAGGCCGAAACGTACGTTGTTTTTAAATTAAAATGTTAATGATTAAAATGATAATGTTTCATTGCAAGAGAAAACTAAGAAAAAAAGTTTCTTATTGATCTGCAATATACAAAACAAAAATAATTAATGTTTATTATTGATAGCCCGAGCTTCAGTTTTGTTTTGTTCGCAGATATCAGTGGTGTAAAATGGCCGTCATTTTTTGGCATTCACTGAAACCTTCTTCGGAACCCTCTTGCATTGGAGAACTAAATTCATTAACTGAAGGTCATGCAGAGCAGATGTTTATCGGATTGAAAAAATCAAGAAATTAAATTTCTTTAGAAATGATTGCAGATTGTAGGAATCATTATTATTTTAAGAGAAATCAGTGGCGTACCATCACTATCTGCCTAAATAAACAGATAAAATTCCGTACTTCATTAAAATATCTAAATTAGTATTACAGATATTAAAAAAATATATTTTATTTTTTTAAACTTTACCACACTGTATCTCAAAAGATAAGGCTTTTAGGACATATTTTAATATGAACTTTTCTTTTTAAAATGGACCCAAAAATTGTCTCTTAAATTATTGACATTCCATTAGAAAACATCCTGTATATAGGAAATTTTTGAACAATGAAAAAATATATTGAGATTGAATTGACTGATTGAATAAAACCTAAATTCATTAACTGAAGGCCCCAAAGGATTTTTCAAACTGTAATTAAGTAGATGGTAAATGTATGTTAATTTTCCAGCACGCTTAATTGTCAATCTATTTCAGCGTTTATTGTGGATAAAACCTTGGCAACTGTGAGGATGAAGAAGTTGAATGCTTCGACTACCGTACTACTTTTAGAATAATGGGACTGGAATTTAACTATTCACTTCCTGATAGGCTCAAAAATAAATACATTTTTTTTAAATTTTAATTCAAAACCATCCTCACAAATGTTATGTTCATCGTGTCTATTCAAATCATGTTTCATCGCTTATTGCCAAAGTCTGCAGCACCCATTTGTTTTCTTTCAATCTTTCAACAAATTCCTATAGATGCCCATCTAGCGGTGGCAGGTAATTTCATGGACTTTCTCTCATTAGTTTTGAGTTTTAAGATTCTCTTGCTGAATCCTCTGGAAAGATGCAACTAGAACTCCTTTCTTTTTTTATTGTTGTTACTATAGAGCAGAGTTATCATTATATTAACAAAGTTTTGTCATATTTCTGGCAATTTCATCAAATATTTCACTTATCTTATCTGGCTAATATATCTCTCATATGTCTATTTTCCCCCGTTGAAAATGTTTTGTAAAATTCAGGCTTTGGTGTACTGATTATAAAATAATAATATTGTCATTTTGTACATTTGTCCAAGCATCGCATTGCAAACCAATGAGCTTGAGTAATAAGTTCACCCACGGATGCTTCTACCTCGAAACTTCATTCAGTAATCGATATCGATAATCGATCGATTGCGGTTATCAAACAAGAAAAATGGGGGGCGGGGGGCATTTTTATAGCAGTGATGAAAAAATTTCACTCGGTGGAACATTTTAATTGGAGCTGCGATGGAATTTGCGAAGATTTTAAGGTGGAAATTAAAATTGCATTGTCCATGTTTATCGAGATACACATTGCATTTACGCAACTCCTAAAGCAATTGTTGAAAATCTGTTGAAAAGGTACCTAGTATTATGCAGGTGTGTTCTACAAAAAAGTGTGTTATTGTGGGGGATCATTATGCGTCAAAAATAAAGTGGGTCTTCAACTATAGTGAGAGTTGTTATGTACCCTCAGATATATCTGGTTCACAGTGTGAGTTATTCATAGATTTTTTTTAATTTGATTAATTTTGATCAATTTAATGGCGTATCCAATGACAATGCAGGTTTCTCGGACTTGGTGTTTAGTAACTTTAAAAATGTTACTGTGACAAAGTCTCCAGATCTTGTCGAGAGAGAAAGAGTCACTCAACACAAATATATTCATATTTCAATTGAAACAAACACACTAGAATCCTTTAAGACATATTCGAATTTTGAAAAACTTAAATATAGATATGTAAATCTTTTCAGTGATCTAAAAGATGATGACTGTGTCCATGTCTTTTACGCGATAGTCTACAAAATTGTTACAAATAATGTGCGCACGAAAAAAGCTAACAAATATCCGGTTTGGTGTGTCGGTCTCAAGCACTAAGGAACTTATAAAGCAGAAGAATAAACTACACCAAAAATGGAAAAAATAGAATAATCCTTATGATTGTGTCACTTTTTCTGAACTACGGAAATTAGGTGATAAGTGTGGACTATAAAAATTTCGGCAAAAATATACAAAATAATATTAAAAACATTTTGGAGCTTTGTTAGCAATAAGAGGAAAGCAGTGAACGTGCCAATATGGACGCAGATAACTGTGAAGCGTTTTCTGTTTTTTTTTTTCTAGGGTTTATGGGCCAGGAACAACTTCTTCAAACATTCCGTTGCTGACTACGCCATGTGACACAGTTGCTTTAAACTCCATTTATGAAGAGCAAATTAGAATTGAGTTAAACAAACTAGATATAAATAAAGGCGCTGGGCCAGAGAAATTGCCCCCGGAATCTCTGCTGCTACAGCAATTTTTAATCTTTAATAAAAGTTTATCAGGAGGGCACTTCCCGACTATATGGAAATGTGCCAAAGTAGTATCTGCTCATAAGAGTGGCAGTAAGCTTGATATCATCACACACTACCGACCCATATCAATTCTTTCTATTCCACGCAAAATGCTTGAGGCAATTATAACAGAGAAGTTATTTTTTAAACTTAGGTACGTTCATAGTGAAACGCAACGTGGCTTTTTTAGGGATAGGTCAGCTGCTGAAAATCCCTCACTGTATGTTCAGGTTGTATCTGAGGTGTTAGATAATTGAATGCAAATGGATGCTGTGTTCACTGAATTTTCCAAGATATTCAATAAAGTACATCATCCTACAATGTTAGTCAAATTTAAAAACTTCAGTGTGCACGGTTCTCTTACAAAACTCTTCAATCATACATTAGTTCTAGGACTCAGTTTATGGAGTTAAGTGGAACTAAAAGGGATCGCACTTGGGACCTATTCTATTTTCTTTGTTCATAGCGGACGCGGGTAAATGTTATCGTTTTGCAAAATTTATTTCATAAGCTGATGACCAAAAAGTGTATGTGCATGTCAGGAGCATCGACGACTGTCGCAAGTTTTAGGAGGACCTTGATAGGTTTTATGACTACTGCTTAGGAAACCGACTGTTTTTAAATATTGACAAATGATAGGTACTATCTTAAGTTAAGTAAATTAAAAAATGATATAGCTTTTGATTATAAATTCGATGTAGTATTAACGAAGTAAAGCATATCAGGGATCTTGGATTAACTATAGACACAATTGAGTTTTGAAATTCATATTGAAAACATAGTGAAAAGGTCCTACAGAAACATAGGTTCTACTACAAGGGTTAGCAAAGAATTTACAAACCCCAAGTCGCTCTATAATGCCTATGTGCGGCCCCATGAGTTTGCCAGTGTGATATGCAGTCCGAAATATCATAAGTCCGTAAACAGAATTGAAATCATTCAAAAAAAAGTTTATTTTTGTCATGAACCTTAGATATAACCACAATCTAATAGGTGTAGAGTATGATACAAGGCTGGACTATTATCATTTGTTGAAATTATCTGTTAGGCGAATAATACATAGTTGCATTTTGTTGCACAATCCTGTTAATAACAGAGTAGACTGTCCAAAACTGTTGGAAAAATTATCTTTTAATGCTAGGGTGGTAATAACTAGAACGCCTGCTTTGTTCAATGCGCCTTAATTTAGTACAAATTTAGAAAACAACTCAGCAATATCTCTTTTGCAAAATAATTATAACAGTTACTTTTAGCACATAGATATTTTTGCTTTGTCACTCAATTCATTTAGGAATCACGCAATAAGAGTGTTTTGCTCGGACTAAATTAAAATTATTTCTAAATTCAATAGTTTTGCTTACTCTTTTGAATTAAGATAAATGTACAATAAATTTAAAAAATAAAATAAAAACCTAACCCAACTTTCACACTTGTTAAAAGTTGAAAGTTGCGGATCCAAATTCTTGTCAAACTTCTCTGATTTGCCATTTTTTATATATCAAATTACAGGAGAAAACTTACCTTTCCTTGTACAGCTCCGCCCCACCTCAAAAGTTTGATAAGAAAACAACAAAAAAGTGAAGTTAAATTTTCAAATGACCGATTGGTCGCAATCGATTGTGACGTGACCGTCATAACATCATGGCAGAAGCAGATGACAAGGTCATCTCACCGATTCACATCAAACCCACCGAATCTCGATGGGAATTTCCCGGGGTGATCTGGCCCAGACAAAGTGTATAATTGCGAGTGCAACCCCGCACCCCTCTACCCCAGTACGTCGAACAATGTTAATTGAAACGCGTTGAAACGTACTGCGCTCCACAAAAGATCAAACGAAACGGGAGTAACCTCCGCGTGCGGTGTTGTGACATTTTGTCGCGGACGAATCTAGATTCGATAAAATTGCGAAATAGGGGGGACGGCGGTTTAACCGAAGGGGCACGTGTCGGTGCGGCGGCAGCGAACCCCCTCTGTGAGCGCTCCCCCCCCCGCGGAGAAAATGGCCTTATTACCGAACATTATGGTGGCAAGACTCCTGGCGCGGTTAACTATCCTTATTCAATCAGGATACGTATTGTAGGGTTACGATCTACGGCCCTTTGATTATTATTATTACTATTATTATAAGATCGTTCCCTGGGATGTACGATTGCTTCCGAATTATCGAACACAGTCGAATCTATCTGTGCAATATAATGTGATTCCAAGAAACTAAGGAAAATCATATTTTTTAATTTCTTGTGTGTAATTGTATCAGAATTTATTACAAAAAAGGGACTGAATGACAACGACTTGAATCCAGGAATCTGCCTGTAATCAGATAATGACAGAGAGTTTAGAATAATAACGAATCTGTACCAACAGTAGTTACAGCCTCAAAATGAGATCAGGAATAATTTGCGTAATGTAAATTATGGCGCTTCAAATATTTTTTTATTGCATGGAAATTGAATAGGTGATAATGATTATTGACGATAGGTTCTATGCAACAATATATGAGAGTGTAGTTTTTCTGGTATTGTTATCTCCATCCTCAAAAATGAAGGCACCCGTAAGGAATATAAAGCAACTGGTAATCACCAACATTATAATAGGTTTCGAGACTTACGGTATGTGTACATCATGATGCAGAGAGATTCATTAAGTCAGGGAGCAACACTGACATTGACCTATTTGTTTACAGTAAGCTATTGCTACAGTGTTTGAGAATGTGGTTTTACCATTCCTGAAACGCTCTTTTAACAATGTTATTGTCTAACATATGAGATGCTATGGACAAGCAGTGTAGATCGGTTGCAGCAAGGTATTTGATTAGTGTGAAAACAGTGTTTTATTAAAAAAAACTTGGCCAGTTTGGTGTTAGTGGTTCCCTGTACTCTTGATTCGTCTCTTACTTGCTAGGTAGAGCTTGTCGAGTTAGATTACAGGGTTTCCTGTCTCTCGGTTTAGTGTAGCCTCTCGTGACCCGCAAGGATCACACCTGGACCTGAAGTTAGGAAAATGATATATTGGATTTAAATTCAAGCACTTTCCTGATGATCTAAAAATTTTTAGATTATTGAAGGGCAAGAGAACTGTAAACAATCTGAAACGAAACATCACTACATGTTCATAATATATAACAAACTGTTATGACCCAATATAATAGAAAACTTTAACTTCTTTTAAGTCTGAACTGAGGTCTGTGATATTTGCATGCTCAATATTTTAAATCTATTTCATTACATATTTTAATTGTATACTCCATGCATTGTGGATGACTTAGCATAAAAACATCAATAAAAAGAAACTAATGGCTATGAGGAAACAAAAAATGCCGAACTGAAAAAAATTATCGAAAGAGTGAGTCAGTATCCATACCTAGAAACAAACATCAACGACAACGGCTCGTACAATATTAAACCGAATGGGTAATGCACTTAAAAGCCATCACCTGACGATTGCAACAAAAATTACATTATTTTGTTGCCACATATTTTCCACCCAGTTATTATGGGGTCGAAGCGTGGATCCTAACGGAGGCAATCAGCAAAAAACTAGATACCTTTGGAAAGTCGCTGCCTTGTGGAATGTCTAGAATGCGTTGATGTCACGAATGAAACCATGCTCCAAAGAATGGGAAAGGAGGAAATTGTACAAATACAAATCAATTGTTTTTACAGGGTAAAGTTTATGGAAATAAGTGACTTGGTGAGGCGAGAAATTTCGTAGCTCAAGAATGTCCGTATCTGGTTAGCGATGGGATTTCAATGATCACCGCACATTTATTTAGAGCCGCAGTTATAAAAATGGAAACAGCAAACAAGGCTGTGAATACCCGGAACGGGTAACATCTTGTAAAACAAAACTTGTGTTTTGGAAGAAAACGACTACACCACTGGATCCTAAGTATAAAATCCTACCCAGATGAGTTTACGCATAAGCGTAAATGATATCTAAAAATGTAAAATTTCCAAAATCACCCTGCATGTAAAAATCCAAGATTTTTAGTTTGATGAAGAAGTGTTTTGGGTTACCGTTCCGAAAAACTATTTTTTATAATGTATTGCCTAAACCGAGTTCGCCCGACATTTTCATTCCCGGCGAACAAGCAAACAAATTCACTCCCAATAAAAACAAACGGGCGATCATTAAACGCAACGTCATCGCTCGGTTCAAAAGCTCACAACAGTTGCGTTATGGGGGTTAGACCACGAAAAATGTCAATCGCATGTCAGTGGTTCCGTGTGGCGAACTAACGGCGCGTAGGCAATAATATACGGGCGTTTTAACGTATGTTTTCCTTTTTTCCCAAAGCCGGAAGACCGTCGTTAGCGTCAGGTTTGATGAAATAGGTCCGCGACGTAACATATTGCATATATAAAAGTGCAACCAGAATTACGGAGAAATGTTTTTATTTCAAACCGAATTTATGCGTCGCTTTAGATCATCAAACTTTAATAAGAGGTAATATCAAAGTAAGGTCGGTAATAAGGTCTTTTAAAAAGCGCAAGATACATAGCCTTGTTTTCATTTTAACTTGATGCAAATATTAACACGGGCTGTGGACAATTTTGCCAGTATTACTGTATTTAAAATGAAATTTTAATGTATTCAAAAGCAACTTCAATTTAGTCTTCATTTAATTTTTATTTTGAATTACACTACATTCTGGGCAGATGTATCACTACCTGTTATCAAGTATAGTAAAGTCTGTTCATAGATATAAGAAAGTGACTAACTGATGCGAAGTAAGGAAAGACCAGGACGAGCTGTAAGAATGAAATATGGCCGAACAGGTCCCTACTTTGCTTAGAATTCAATTATTTGGGGTTTTGTTAGGAAAGATATTAAACAATATTTATTTATGTTTTATTTTATTATGTTTAAATCTAAAATAAAATTACAAATTATTTTTATTACCTACTTAAAATTATCACGTAATATATCAGTATCACTATCGCTATCATCGCCTGTTCTAATTATTATTTGTTCTTTATTATTTGCAATATGGATATACGATTGTTCTAGTTTTTCTATATGTTTAACAGAATTTGCCCAACTTTGTGGAGGGATGTGAAAAACTTCGGTTTCTATAAGTTTGAGGACATTGGAGTTAACACGGGGAAAAACATTATTACGACGAATGGCAGATTTCAGTTGGTGCCAAACATGTTCAATGGGATTAAATATACAGTGGTAAGGTGGCCTTTAAACTGTATGCCCTAGATTTTTTGCATAATTATCACAGACGTA
Source organism: Cylas formicarius (assembly GCF_029955315.1). Classification (NCBI taxonomy): domain Eukaryota; kingdom Metazoa; phylum Arthropoda; class Insecta; order Coleoptera; family Brentidae; genus Cylas; species Cylas formicarius. Next base: position 16,026,864 of record NW_026844214.1, on the reverse strand, counting down.
TTCCTTTCGTAGGTTCAAGCTTTGTAGAACCTCAATTAATTGCTTTCTGGTATAATATTCGTGAAAATAAATGTCGTTATTATACATGTAGTTTTGGATTGTTGTTTTGTGTCACATGAGGAAGGGGTTTTAGTCAACTGTCTACTGTGATAACTTGCATTGTCCATTACAATTACGCTATTAGGAGGAATGTTTGGAACTAGTTTGTTTTTAAACCAACTTTCAAATAAATCAGCGGTGGTGTCTTCATGGTAACCCAGAGAAGAATGTTTAATATTTTTCGCAGACAGAGGAAGTCCATTTGCAATCCAACCATCTTTAGAGCCAGCATGCAAAATAGTTATTCTTTTACCTCTTTTTGATGGCGCTTTTGTTTTACACTTATCAGTTGAGTCAACCCAACCCTTTTCCAGGGTATCATAAGTGTCGGACCAGGTTTCATCCAAGTAAATAATTGGCCTTTGTTGTTCTCTGTAAATCCTAATTTTTTCTAGATATTCCAGTTGTCATTTATGATTTCTAAAAGATTCCATTAAAACTTGTCTTTTGTCAATTTTTTAAAATCTAAAACCCATGTGTTGAATACACTTCCATAAGGTAGTTCTGTCACATTTAACACCAGTGTCATCTATTTCAAGCCTCCTAATTAAGATATCTAATGTAGGCCCGCTTTGTTCCTCGTATAACTAGTAAAGTCTACGCCGTATTGTATCTTGATCACTTGATCAGAATTTTCCATACAGTTGATGTTGGAGTTTTCGTCAATGTGGCCATTTTTTACAAAAGATGCTTGCTGGCACCACGTTCAATGAGAGTAAAATAAATATTGTTTACAACTTGCTTAGTCTCAATAGAATAGTGTTTTCTACATTTGGGCGACAGCATCTCCTGAGATACACTAGACTCCCACATATTTTGCATAATTCGCTCACGATTCAACCCGCTATATTACACACGGAATAAGAATGATTACTAATAAACTTAAGTAGTATACCAAACCAAATAATATTAAACACAGATAGGTATAAAATTATTTTCTATTACGGACCACAATTTTACCGGAATTTCAATTCCGAAACTTTAGGTAATAATCTTGTTGCACTGTATGTTAATGACCACCCTTGGATAATCCCATTCAAAAGCAATTGGTCACTTTCTTATATCTATGAACAAACTATACCCTTAGCGTTAGCCATTTCTGAGATCGGATAGTGCATCATCTTACTTGGACCACGCTGTACCTGACAGCTTATAATGGTGAGGCCAGATACGGCAATACTTGCATAGAAATAAATAATAATTCCCAAAGTTGTATAACGAATGTTTGTTTCTTTTTCGTCCCGCGGCGCAGAACAATAGACAAAACACTTGCTACCGTTGTTGCCGCCGACCAAGGTCATCGCGATACGGGAAAAAAATATGCATGCAAATGCGATTCGTTGGGAAACCGGGATTATGCAACGTGGCTGCATTAGTCACCCTCGTGCTCGCGCACAGAAATATGGTTTACTATTTTGTTCCGTAATTTTAATTAAACAGTAAATTTCCGCACCTCATATCGAGAAGTTTCTCGATACTATTGACAAGATCATCTTAGTGACATAAGAAAGGAATTGAAAAGAATAAAGTACAGATAAATTTCGTAGTTGTTAATAACAAAGGAGTGAAGTGGAAGATGATATTCCAAGAACTACAAAGAAATATAACAGAAAATGGAATGGAATACAATGAATAAAACTTATATGACTTATATGAAGGAGAACTGGATCTATTTGTTACGATAACTTGCGTCATAACTTTTTACCCTCCATATACAACGAAAAAAGCTTTGAAAAGCGAATTTTAAAAGCATCTTTTTTGACATTAGAGTCGATTTTAATATAAGTAATCAAAAATATAGGGCAAAAAAATTATTTTCTTTTATTTTAAATTAAATTTCCACTATTAGAAAATATTGGTACAAATTTAGGCGAATGACATCACTACATGTTTTTTCGAGGAACTGCTTAACAACGAATTAACTAAACTAATGCGTCAAATGATATCTAAATTAATCCCATCTTTTATGTTATAACTTTATGTATTTTAAACACCCTGTTAGATATTTCCGTAGACTTAGAATACAAGTGTTGGTTATGGCCACATATGTGTAAAAAAAGAAATAGTATATTATGCAACAAGTGCGGTAAACGGCATTTGACTCACGAGTTTGGCACGAGCGGAGGGGTGTGTTTAATAAACGAGTGAGTTAAAAAGTTTACCGAACGTGTTACATACTATACATTTTCTACGACCGTTAGTTATCGCAAAACAACAATACATTCACTGACATGATCGTCAGAATTGACAAACGTCAAAATTTAAGGCGTGGGAAATATCTCCGAAAACATCCGATTGCTCCCGAATCCGTGCGGTAAAATCCCGGGAATGTCCGAAGTGGCTCGGATCCTTGGGAAACGAAACCGACGTGGTAAAGTGACCTTCCCGCACTCCAGAACGGTGTGTAATTGGGCATTTGACAGACGGGAGACCAAAATAAAATAATATATTAACACGAATATCTGAAAATAAAAACTACTAAGAACTAAGTGAGAGCCACTGTAAAAAAGAAAAACCTAAGATTTGTGCAGCTGCGCAATACGTGGAGGAGGAGACCTTTTGAAATACATAGTCTTAAATAACTTAAAAATAAAAAAACTTTAACTACAGACCATGTTGGACAAAATTGGTGAACGTATACGCTTAACGAGATGTGGTACGGTACTGGAACTGAAAGTGTTAGCTTTAATCTATACCGATTTTTACTTCGTCGCGTTAAATAAGTTAACCAAATGAAACGTTGCGGAAAATGGCTAAGCAGGATACGTGTAACGTTTGCGAATTTATTATAGATTTACGAGCTGCCGTTTGATCGCCTACGGCCGTTCAATATGCAGGCTCGCGGTACTTGCTCGGAGTGCTTGTCTCCTCCGATTACCTTTAATAGATATTGTTATTATTATTATTCTTACACGATGAAATCATTTAAATAATGTCCACCGTCAAGTTCTCGTTTCTCGGCGACTGAACATTATGCTAATTATCCTACTATGCTAATTTTCAGGTAAAATTTCAGTGTTTTGGTTAGTCAGTGGTAATAAATTTACTATATACTCCGCAAAAAAGTATCGCATAATCGGTGTAAAAGAGTACACAAAAACTTAAAAGATACCGCACATTTGCATATTTTTATAGCTTACAGAAACACGCAAAACAATCACCTAAATAGATCAAGTAGAAAGAAATGACCAATATATACAGAACAAGTTTGGCAGACAGTAACTAGACCTTATCCCACTAGATTAGATCTTGTAGCCTCTTTGAGGATTACATGTTTGCTAGGAAATTGAACTATTAACCGTGCTGATGTTTTGTTTACTGACGAGTCTAGATTTAGTCTTTTTGCTTCTGATTAACTTACAGCAGCTTACGGAAGAGAATGTAAACGATGTTCTGAATAAGCATTTCATTAAACGACCTCACTGAATTAGCAGTATTGAATATAAGAACAATGACTGCTGACATATATTGGAAATGAATTCATCTTAATGCCTGATAATGTAGGAAAACACTAGGCAAGAATCTACATAACAATGCGAGATGTTGCTCCAATGAATTTTGTAGAACTCGGACACGCTTTAGTTAAAGGAGAGTAATAAGAAGACTTACCGCCAAACCGTATGAGGCAAAGGAGAAAATACACGGTATTAAATTATTATCCTATTATTTTATCTAAAAAAACCATCTGCTTTGGTCTTACCTTTATAAATAATATCTTATTGTTTTAACCAGTTTATTTATTTATTATATTATATTTATTTATAAGCAAAAACCGAGATAGTAATAGGGGAAACTATTGATAGATTTTTTTTTAGTTATTTATATTTCGACCCTAGCGTACTCCATCGGTCTAATAAACATTTTTGAATTGTGCCGTAAGAAAATGTTATTGGCGCGCACTGTATATGAGTGTGTGGTCGACTGCGAAGGAGTCGGGAGTTTGACACAGGTGTAGAAAGACCAAAACCCCGTTGCGACTGTTGTAATGTGAGAAATTGTTAATAAACCAGTTTAACTGTCGATCGGATTTAGATACGGACCATCTTCTTGCGATCCCCATCGTATACTTAATTCGACCTTTTTTTTGTTCGTCGGGTATAACTGTTCTACACCGATACCCGAACGGCGATCAATATCACCTTCGATATTATGCTAAATATTTCTATGGAAATAATTTACCGCATGAACTTCGCTATATTTACAATGGCAATAAGTACTAACAAATATAAACTCAATATCGAAATTATCGCATTTTTAATTATCTCGCGAACTGTTGACTCCATTCGGTTATATATTTCTTTAAACTGGAGCTTATAGCTCTTCAGAAATGATGTTATGAACAATAATTTCATTTAAATTTGAGTCCAAGGCAGAGTATTTAAAGAAATACCAATTTTATACCAAAGTTTGTCATATTCTGTGAGACTTTCAATGAACAGATGTCTGTCTATGTTAATGCAGCATCTCATTTCTATCTTAGTTAATAAATAAGTCTGCTAGATTACAAGAATTTTATAATGCCAGAACACAAGGATAGGCCACGCACTCGAGACCATAACAAACATTTTTAGGATCAAACTCCCACCTGTATTTTTGGATGATGCCTATAGAAAACATTATCAGGGAAATATGGGCTGATATTGACACAAATTAAACGTTTGATTCAAAGTATGAGTCGGTTATAAGGAATAGGGGAAGAAACATCCGACATTGACTCGGTATTTACAGATATTCTGAGTCGGTTGTTTATAAATCAAACTTGCAAAAAATCAAAAATTTCATATTTTATATGATAAGTGAGATAAAATCGTGGATAAAAAAACAAATGCTGGGGATCGGGTTATGCATTGACACATTGAGGACAAAACTGGTTTTCCTTTAAACATTCTGTATATACCTAAAACTGTAATTTAACTAGTAAAGTCTTGGTTACTTTAGTCAGTAGTTCGGGGGAAAATTAACTTTGAAATTGACCCAAATTTTAGTGCTGCGTGAATGTTGATACGAAGTCTATAAGATGTAAGAGAGTTTACTAAAAATTATTACTCACACTTCTTTCTGACTTAGTCACCTTTCTGATTGTACTTTACATACCTGAAACAAAAACATAAAGATTATTTAAAATAATCAGTAAAGGTAACTGATTATAGAAAGTGAAGAATACAGAAGTCAAACTTAAATATTCTAAAAAATGAATTTTTATTCTACTCTATTAGCAGACTAGTTTTATAAGTTTGAGGAGTTATTAAAATTTGAATTGACTAATGATGAATACACCGTGTGTTCCATAAAAACTTAATTTTGCTGCAAAAAAAGTAATTCATAAATACAGTATAATGTAAACATATTTACATTATATACAAAATTAATAATAATAGCAAGCACCGAATAACTTAATTTATTTAAAAACAATTGTACAGGTCGAAAGTTTCTGAGTATTCTATTAAGTAATTTTCCACATATATTTGGCTATTTGTGAACCGGCCATACCGATTTCCAGAACCCGACAAACAAAAAAATATATACTCTAAAGATTAACTATATACAAAGTTACTAAGAGTTGTATAATAAAATAATAAACAAAATAATAAGATTTCATATCTTAAAGAATCAATATGAATCCAAATTTTGAAATCCAAAACGGGTTAATAAAACTTCACCTGAAAAACATGCATGTAGTACCTATTAGTACTTTTGGAACTAATGTCAACAATTTTTGTTGCCAATATAATGTCATTTGGAATATTGTACTTGTTAAAATGACAATAAAGGATTGTTGGGCGTTAAATAGAAGGGATAAATAGAAGGAAATAAGAATTTTCAGCATGATGTTTTGTGTTCACAAGAACAATCTTTTATACCGAGAATGTAGTTAGTATCCACATCACGTGCTTTAAAGTTATAGTAACAATACCAACAAAACTGACAGTTTACCGGCATACTAATTCTGCACAAAATTATTTTAATTAAAAAATTATTGCCATTGTCAACTGACTCTTCACAAAGTAGAAGTTATTAAATAACAGCTACAGCAATCGTCATGGTACGGGGTTTGAATTTATATTTTAACACCCACCAACAGTTACAGTTACAGTTAAAAGGGAGTAAACACTTTTTGTGTAAAAGTTCTAATATTTATGGAGAACTTGGGATACATTTTCATTATTTGAATAAAAAAGCAGATCAGTTCATGTTTTGGACCTTCCGAATAAATTTAGTTATAATATAAGCAAACATTGTTTCTAGACATTATAGTTAGTCCTAGTAACATTATTAATATCTGTCAGGGTGGCATTAAAATTTATGAAAAACGTTTTGTTTTTCGAGGCAATAATGATGGTGATTAGTAAATTCAATTTTTGAATAATAAACTTAAGTTATTTCAAAAACGGCGAAACCAAATGCGGACAAACATGAAATCGGGTAAAAACATTCAAGTTGTTTTTAATAATAATAAAAATGAAGTGGTACACTTTTTGTGTTTCTTTTTATTGATACGTTCAGAAGATAATAGAGAAAAAAACATACAACTTTATGTAAAAAGATTTTACCCACCCCCTTAACAAACTCTGTAGTTGAAAATCATGTACGAGTCAAGGGCTCAAACCTATCGATGCGCAAATCGCAGCGAATACCTACGAGGTGCGACAAGAGTCCCGTAGCCCCGGATCGATTCCCATCGTTTGACACCGGCACAGAAAATTATGATTTCCTCGGTACGCCGAGTTGCACGGTACCGAGGAAATGCAACGTAAAATATGTTATAATGGTTTTTATAGTTTCTCACACGAATGATATTCGAAGATTGATGCGCGCCTACTTCCGGTACGCCGCGTACGTGGGTATCCTTGGTCACACCGCTTGCGCCCGACCGTACCGTGAAAAAAATAAGTATACCATTCTTCGTTTGTCTTCTTTATTATTTTTTTGTTCGCTTTCGACTCGTCAGGCTCCACCGGCGTAATTTATTTGTTTTTAAGCTTTTGGTTTACTAATTTACTAATACAAATGTCAGAATTCGTAAAAAAAGCAAAGGCGACAATTAAATTTGACCACCGTGTACACGTATGTGCAAATGGAGTGACACACGGTCAATAGCAGGCTAGACGTTAGGCGGAAAAGACTATCATATCAAGTAAATCTGGTCAATTTCCATTAAAAGTGTCCACTATCAAGCCAACTATAGTATATTATGCAACAAGTGCGGTAAACGGCATTTGACTCTACCGATCGTGTTGCATACTATACTTTTTCTACAACCATTTAGTTTTTGGGTACATTTTCGAAAAACAACACGAAATATTCACTGACATGACCGTCAGAATTGACAAACCAGAAAATTCAAAGTGTGCTCCCAAACCCGTGCGGTATAATCCCGAAAATGTCCGAAGTGGCTCGAATCCGTGCGAAACTGACATGGTAAAGTGACGCTTCCCGCACGCTAAATCGGCGTGTAATTAGGTATTTTACAGACGGGAGTAGAAAAAAATATATTCAAGTGGTTTGGCATCGATTTAAATAACTATATTAAGGTTTATTGTTCACAACATTTTTCAGAGAGAATACAAACTGAGCCGCTATATCTACAATATTAGGTCGACTGTCTGGCTTCTGTCGAAAATGTGCTGTTGCCACACTTCCCAAAATGTTAAATCGAATGGTACAAAAGTAAAATTATTTAAGCTTCTTGTTGGCGACTTAACAGCCGTTTCACCTTTCATGATTCACGTTTAAAATGTAACTCAAAAATTGATGGGTTGAAAATTCAAATTTTGTTCGAATTTAAGTCAACATAAAAAACTTCTCAAGGTTTGGTGAACTTAAACTAAATATTTCGGCAATAAAAACTACATATTGCGAATAGAAGCAGGGATTATCCGGAATCTCTACTGTCGGTGATTCGTGTCAATGAAAAATTAGCTGCTGAGTGCAATGCGTTCATAGACCCACTAGATATATAGAGACTGATAATACGGGGTCAAAATCAACGGTCTTTTTTGAGCTGGATTAACACAACAACAGAGGAAATGGGATTAAACATACACCTAGATAAAACAAACTTCATGATATTTGGTCGCCAACCATACACGTATGCTTCTCTGCAAGCAATTACATAAAATACATCAAGAGTACTTTAGGGTGCTACGTGTGGGTGCAAATTGTCCGAAACAAGGAAATAAAATGTAGGGTGGAAACGGCCCGTACAACATTCAAAAGCATGAAATGGCTCTTCTGTAATGTCAATCTAAATCTAAAACTTCGCTCAAGAATGTAAAAATGTAAAATATGCTTAGTGTGACTGTATCGGGGTGAGATCTGAACCCTCATGGCAGCCACAAGCCACAATCAATGTGCTTGCATACGAATGCACCGAATATCATTGGTAACTATGAACTGAGACGGTTTTGAATAGAGCAAACGCCGCACGGCGGGCCAGGGAAACCCTATGTGTTTGACAAATTCGATTTTTTTGTCATGCCAATAAATTTTACTTAATATTAATCAAAACATAACAATAAAAAGAAAAAATATTATAAACATCAAACTTTAAAACAATATAATTATTATCTTCACAAAAAACTCTATATTTACAAACAGTGTCATCGTCATGGATCTAATCAAATCATGGAAACGGTTTAATAACACTACACAAAATGTAGAAACGTTTTGAAATAATCATATTTAATAAATAAATAAAAATAAAAAATTAATAAATAAAAGTTATTTATTTAATATAGACTAAAACTAAATATTGTTATCGGATTTTTTAAAATATTTAAGTTTGTTTGGTTGAAATAACAAGGTTTTTATACATCTAACTAAAGTATTATTCAGTTAAGTACCTTGCATTGTTTTTGTTACAATTTTTGCATTAGTCATAGCTATAAAAAAGTTAAACTATTGCTTTGCAATAAGAGCGTTCATTTAAGGCTTTGATTAATAGTTAGTCTTAGTTTCAAACGAACATGACAACCCATAGTAAACAAAAGTTATGACAATACCTTTTATTATTGAAATGCCAAAATAATAACAATGTCTTAACATGAATCAATTTTAAGATACACTATCGCTCTATAAAAAAAAGAAAACAAATTTATATATTAATAGGTCACCCGGCAAGTTCTTTCAATGTTATTTTTATAAAATGGAGCAGGCGGGAGCAAGATTGTGTCTTTCACGTAACACCACATGTTACTTTAATAAATAGTATCAACAGCATCCCCAAATTATGCTAAAATTGTAACATATTGCTTAATAAATTACAAACATTTTTTGGGCTATTTTTTTAATATGAAAATTAGTCTCAAAACTTACCTTTACTGGTTTCTGCATTTTGAATTTTGTCAAAAGCTAATTTCTTTAAAAAAATCACCTCCACTTTTCACACGGAAAATTGTATAAATAAAACATTCTCAAAATGCCACTGACAACAAACGTTACAAATCTATTGTTGACGTTTCCATGGTAACAAGACTTAATTAGTCTGATAAGGAAAACGTTCATTGTACGTAATGTATTTATGGGTTTATTTCAATAGTTTGGGCTCTCCCTGGCCACCGTGCGCCGTAAGACGTGTCAGGCCGATGGTGAACATATTCATTAAATTATTATAGAGGGTCGTAACGGATATGGAAGGAAACAGGTATCCTAGTAGAAGAAATCTGCCAATAGAGCGAAATACGCAGTGCAGAATAACTGTTCAGAATGACTGAAGACATAGATTAACTTGCGTTTTTTTTTCTTTGCCGTTACTGCATGCAAAACAGAATATTCAACGCAGAAAAAACAGATAATAGCTTCCATAATTGTTAACTTAATAATTAACTTCTAATGAAATAAAATAAAGCAGAATTAAATTAGTGCTAAACAAAAAAAAATTAGATGTAGAATAGCTTTATATGTTATATACTTTATCGCCATTGCCCTGAGGTGCGTTTAAATTTTGAGTTATTTGCGAAAAACTCGTACACCATTTTCACATTGACATGGAGTAAATTTGGCGAATCAGCCCTTTGATAACCTTGGAGCATTATGTTGGCACATATAAAAAAAAAGTTTATTAGAATTCGTAATAAGGAAGGGTGGAAACAAGGCGACCTACTTAAACTTTGTATTATTTTTGGTGGCTTTTAACCATCAAGTCGATTTATTTTTGACTAACTTTAACTACATTTACCGAAATTTTGGCGAAGCTTCTGCCCTATTTAAAATGTTGTATATAATAATTATAATTATTTATTAAAAAGTGTTTAATAGTGATTAGTAGCTATTTTTCTATCGATTAAAAAATTTATTGGTATTTATCAGATTTTCGAAAGCGAAATCCATAGAATTAGCCAAAAAATAACACTTTCAATAAATTAATTATTATTCGGTTATAATAATATGGAATAGCTTTTTTTCTAGAATTTGAAAGGGCTAAAATTGTACAAATAGGTAACCAGAATTTATCATTATTAGAAGAAAAAAAAAATTGTCGTTAATTTTTGAGGTGGTCCGCTTTGCCCCACTCTTCCCTACTCAACGTATACTCAACCGTTCGGCACAACGTGGCTTTGTTGTGTAGCTACTGACGTCACACGGCCTAGCCTCTCGCAAAGGATTCTTTTTCTAGCTTCGCGTCGACCCTCGATTTTAAAAAGTTTATAGTGGACGTAAATATCAATATTTTGCGCTAATAATTTTGTTGCTGTTTTTCAATAACAAATTCTCTAGATTTTAGTAATAAAAGTCATACGAATAGAGTTGAAGCGATCTATTACGAATATATTAAATGAATTGTGTTTCTGGTTTTTAATTGCCCTAGAATTTTTAGTTTCTTTTTAAAATCATTTGGTAGCATCTGCCGGATGATACAAATTATCAGATTTCATATAACATTACTACCCAAAATTACTGTTTTAGATATAACCTGCGATGAAGTGGAAATTTAATTAAGCGACCTGATCTTTTTTGGGATTATTGCACAATACTACAGAGTTAAGAAACTACCAAAATATATAATAAATGCACCATCTGAACAAAAAAACGTATATTAGAAGTATTCAAGATTTTAAAATTTAAGATTCAAATTTGGGAGAGCTAGAGCAACTGTCCTGTCAGCCCCAAGATCCAAAGACTGACTCCCTTCATATTTACATATTTATCTAGGTTCGACTCTCTGTTTAGGTCTAACAGCTTTGATAGTTAGTAGCTTCTTGGAGCTCGTTGATTCTGCTTTAGTTACGCCCGGCAGATTAACTCTCCATAGGCCTTCACAATGGCACAGCAATTGTGAGGCTGTTTCCTCCTCTTTTTGGAAGATTCTGCATTCAATATTTTCTTCCACTGCTTTGTCATGGCATATCTCTCCACCATGTTTGTAGTCATTACCAGCGTGACCAAAGGATATATATATCAAGTATACAGAAAAAAAGATGGTTATGACGATCACATTCAATCGACAGAGGCCATCAAGATATAGCATGTTTGTTTAAATAATGCCCAATTGATGATGGGAACAAAGTTTCTCTGCATGAGAACACAGACAGTTAGTGTAGAAATTTATTTAATATGTCTGCTGTGGATATAATAATTTATAATTAAAATGTTAACGAGAATCGGTCCAGATTTTAGATTAGGTCCAAAATCTCTGACTGTAGATTATTACATATATTAGGTCCTTTTGAAGTTGTTGGCTTATTAGGTGCAAGAAAAATCAGCAAATAGAAAAGATTTAGAATAATGAATAAGTGCATGATCGACACAATAGTAAATTGAATAAAATAGTCCAATATGACACCCCTGAGCGAGTCCATTCAATAAACTGATCGCGAAATTTCAGCCCTTTGTACGACTTCCTCCTCTTAAATTAAATTACAAGGGTCAAAGTTCAAACCGAATGACGAAAGATCATTGCATATACCATAGAGAGCGTACACTTACTCTTTAAATATTACACTAGCATTTACCTAAGTAATACGCCATCTGCGCGAGAAAGCATAAAACGCATTGTTTATATTTTATTTATCAATACGATCGCGAAGTGCACACATGTCTATAATGTCACGCTTTCGATCAATGACGAGGTTTTTAAATGGAAACTCGTTTTTGGTCGAACTCGCGGCGTATACGAGGAATGGAAAACGGTTCGATCGGCTCCTATTACATGAAAAGTCGTCAGCTGGACGCATTAGAAAATCGTTTCCGCCGATTAGTTGTAGGTCATCCAGGTGAGTAATGCGGGAGGAATTCGCGTTTTTTTTTAATTCCTATTATTCATTCTCCCAGTGCCGAACCTTTTGAGTTAATAGCGTCGCTGATGGATGTTTTGTTTACGCAGCGCGACGATCCTTTTTTGAATGGATTACTGAAAAAAAAATACAAAGATGCTAACTACAGCAATTACCTAAAAAGAGCCTGATTTAATGTGCGATATTTCTTCAATTGGGTAGATCTTGGTTCGTAAATGGAAAGCACGTTCGCTGATGTATCGAGGAATAAATCGCCAATCAATGTGTGTACAATGTGCCCATTTTTGATGATATTACGGCATACCTTCTTTATTAATAAAGCTGACGTGTTACGGCTTCCGTAGCCCAAGGCCAGTTTTTCATGGAATAAGAGGTATCACAAAGGAAAATGTCATAAATTTTTGTAGCCTTGTTATGCGTAAAGATGAAAACTGATCTAGATAGCGATTGTTACGTATGATACGGTGGAGTCATAGAGTCATTTTTCTTCTGAAAAACAAACTTGTTTTAAAAAGTTAAAGAATTTTAGTAAGCTGTGATATATAATACAAAGCACATATCTATTTTTTAAGAGCAAGCCATGAAAAATACAGATTTTTTTACATACACATACATACAGAATTTATTATAAAAATTTCTGTCCCGACACGTCAAATAAGACTTGTGTAAATGCAATATTGTTGAAAGGCCTAAAACAAGAAGAAAAAAATTACAGGGTGATCCATTAAAAAACACAAGTTTAGCTTGTATTATTTATATTATTAATGAAAATATTATGAAAGAGCAAGGCTAAACAAGCCGTAAAGCAGCCGCAAAATCATAAAAAAATGGGACCGACTGTATACCGAACGTCCCAATATGCAGAGTGTAGCAAGATCCGAAAATTTGACAAGATCACATATATTTCGACTGCCTTTCGCCTTCATTGTCATTTTAATCTGAGTTTTCTACTCCCCTGCTCCAAAATGCTAACCACGTGTGAGCAAATTCACAACAGTCACTTTACAGCGTCAGTAGTTTGGCTCTAACCATTTCTTCAGAGCAATGTTAAACAGTACTTTCAGCTGTCAATTGGACGTCAATATTTGCGTCAACAAAACTATTTTATTTTTTCAATTTGAAATTTTAATTTTAATAGCAATTTAGTTAGTTTAGTTATTGTTTTAGATACCTCATGGAAAAAAACATAAATTGTTCTAAGTTGCTAAATTATTTACAGTAAGTATTTTTAAATATTAAAAAAGAGTTAGCTACCATCTCAAACATATGTTATATCATCTTAAAATCTTTTAGAAAAACTTTGCGACAAAAATTTTCTTGCGAGAATTCTGTCGGTCTTTTTTAAAACTAAAATACTTAAAATGATAACGAGTCACGGGTCTTCAAATTAATTAGCAACAAAATGCCGGAACTATTTTAGTATTTTGCGTATAGACTTGGTTAATTTATAGTAAAAAATCTCAAAAATAACTTTAAAAATTACAAGAACACTAAACTCTTGCTTATTTCTCATGTAAGTCGACAAAAATTGTGGCGGAAGTGATTCAACCAAGGCTGCGTAAAAGGGTAAATTTTCGGAGTAACCCCGTAGTACCGACGATCAAAACGTTGCTGCATACGTCACAGAAACTCGTTCTAATTACCTTGGTTGTACCCATTAATTAATTACTTCATTTTGATTTATGCAACGCGCGTAAATTACGGATAATTTATCGCAGTGATTATTTTAATGGTACTATTAAAAAGCACTCGCGTGGCAACGGGGGGTTGCCTACATCGAAATCCTTGCACACATTAACGCCTATTTAGCCGCTACGGCTTCTTACACTTACACGTGTAATTGGCATGTTCTAGTGAACCGCTAAAAAATATTACACAATTCAGGAATCGTTTAATTGGATAATTTAAAATTGTCATTAATTTTTTTAAATTATAACGGCTCAACGAATAATTTAGAATTGAAACGCCCGTAACTAAGTTCTGAATAATCTGAAATACAAAATTTATTGGCAGATATTACCATTTGTCTGTGATACATAGGGACGCTGCATGGCAGATCAACATCTGCGACTCGCAGCTGTTCCAATTACATAGTAAACAAATTACTCAATATAAAATATTTATTCCTAGTAATGTTGTTCAACAGACCCAAACAAAAATGGTAGTTGGGGCAAAACAGTACATAACGAAAAATTTAACTGACTCGAATTTAGACGACATTTTTGATGTGTCTTTATGGGAAATGACGTTATTATAGTAGATAGAAAAACACTTTCAGATTATGAAAATTAAAAAAAGAATATATTTTGACTATTTAAACACTCCTTCAACTTCTTAACAGAAATAAAATGGGGCATTTAAAATATTTATTCCAATTTAGTTGCTTTCTGGGGCAGAGTAAAGGCATTATTTTCAAATAAGTACAACATTTTTTACTTTCACTTTATTTTTTTAAATTGCATCTAAATAAAGTAATATTGGCTATATTGTATTTTAAGATCAGCCAAGTGGTGTCCTTCTTCGTAGTTCCACATTGATAATCTCTCTTGAAAGTTGTGCATCACCGTTAAAATCATTTGGTACTCTTGACTTTACAATTAAAGTAATTATGCAGATACCTCTGGTCTAGCTCTCGTGAGTGTGAGTTGTCGTTTCGGAGATGTTTCTTGAGTCCCACGCCATAACCTACCTAAAAGTTGCTATTCGCTAAGGGTCATACGAAATAATTCGCAAAAAGAGCACCACTTCCAAAAGAGATCGACAATTTTATTATTAAAACAAAATTTTCTCAATAATAAAAATGTTAAGCTTATGTGAAGAAACACGCGTTTCCTCTGCGCCACCTTGTACAATTCTAACGCTATAATGCTATCTTTTGAATTTTTGTTAAGGGCTCTGTAATGTTTTCTTGTTATTTCATATTTTCTAATGTCGTATGTAGGTATGAACACCTATTCATTACTATTCTAAAGTGTGATTTATATAGTTATAAATATTAAAATCACTATATTTTAACTATAAGATCTAACTCTGAGCGAAATTGAATTTGAATCTTTATTATCTAAACCATCGATATATCCATATCTACTTCCTTTTTGCCGCTGACGAAAACGGATCCGGATTTTTGAGCGGCGACCATCGATTTTAGATTTTTCTGTCTATTATAGGAATTACAAGAAATCTATGAGAGTTTTGACAAATCTAACCTGTATAGAAAAAAAATCACTAGAAAATGAAACACTTTACCGGTCAAGGTTATTTGATAGAGGCTGTAGTTATAAATGGATAAGTTCCTGAGGGTAGCAATAAAACTAAGTAACCCGTGATTGGAATAAATAATAATTTTGTTATAAGTATATACGTATAACCAAAAATCTACAAGTTTACAAAAATAAATTTTAAATTCATCATCATAAAAGGAAGCATCTACAAAGGAAACTGGAAGTACTAAGCTTTTATTTCTAATAAAAGTAGCAAAGTGTTTTTCTACTCCTTTGTGTAAAATAAATTCCAAATTTAAATAACTTCCATACTGAGGAAGATATGCAAAATTTTTAAAATGGCCAATTTTTCAATTATCCCCATTAACTCAGAAACTACATATATTGTTTATACCATTTTCCAAATCTCACAAAAGTAGGGAGTAATGAGTAACGGAGTTTCCCATAAAGGAACTCTCAGTAAAATGTATTAAAATAAACCTAGATCAACCCAATAAAACCAAATTTCACGCTTTAACACTTTTTTTTTGTATTAACATAATCCATATTGTTTTGCTTAGTTTAATACAATCATCAACTAAAATGAAAGTGAACTTAAAAAAGTCATAGACATATTTTATTTGTATATTTTATATTATTATATTAACGTATTAGGTTCCGCCCACTCGTTTGCAACAGGTATAGATGTAAGATTTGCGGGTGGCATTTTTCCTTATAACAAAAAACCATTCGAAGATTTAATTCAGCTCACACAAAGGATTCAAGTTGACTTTTTCTTTGGCAAGGGTCTTAATACTGTTGAGAGCGCGTCCACTTCATTTGACAGCTGACAGTCTTCGGTTCGCTAATCTTATTATGGGCTTCGGTGGCGCTCTATGGGGCTCTCTGGGAGACAATGCATACAAACGTCCATCGTAATAATTTCTACGGAAAACTGTGGTTAGAGTTTTTTCAAATTGTATACCAAATGTATGGTACCTCGAGGACAATTCTGGGTTCTCGTATTCTTAGCAATGTTCTATATAAAACAAATTAACCTTTCTTACAACTATGACACCGCCCTCATTTTATGAGATTGAACCAATTTTTACAGTACTCATTTTGGCAAATAACATTTGAAGTAATAATTCACAATTCTCATGAAAATGTATTTTTTGCGAACTAAAATGTCATTTAAAGATATTTTGTATGCTGAACCCCAATAAATGATAAAGTAGCTTACACAAAAATTAAGGATTATTTCCTGATAGAGTAGATCTACGGATTCATGTTGAAATTCTAAAAATAAATAAAAACGGGATTATCAAAAATCAACGTTTTTTTTTAAATGGAAACACGCCACGATTATATTTTCATCATCTTTAGTATTTACCAAATGGTAACTTTGTATAAAGTTCCTATTTGAAAAACCGGTAGATTTCGAAATATTAGAAATAGACGTTTTTTCATGGCAAAAAGAAAAAAGATGAGACATGACAGAAATAAAAAAAACCGTTCATTTTCTAGGAATGGAACAAATTTAATCAAAAACATATTGATATTTGCTGAAAATATAGATATGGACAAAAACCTCCGTATTGAATAAATTATAGAAAGATTTACAAATTTTGGGCCATTAAAATAATTGAATCTATATAAAAAAAACTCATTTTCTTTGTGAATGTTTCAAACACTTTTTGAATTTTTTTTTATCCTCCATCATTATTTTTCTTAACTAAGCAACTTCATACAAAGTCCTTTCTTAAATCGCTAAATTCGCTAAATAATAAGTTCTGATAACCCTGTACCTACTTAAATGACAAATAAGAGAAAATTATAAATATATTTAATCACTCTGTATTTACTAATTTTTGAAATAGCAAGACGTACCACTGAAGTACAGCTTGTTTTATAAGAAAATTCGAAAACATATATAACATATATAACAAAATCAGAAGAATTGCTATAGAATAAGTAGTATTCAGGAAAGATAATTACGTTAACAATGACACCAAGAGTATTCTAATGGCATTTGCTGGTATCGACATTATATCGTAGTCGTCTCTTATATATATTTATATAGGATGTCACGAAAATACAAACACCCTCAATATTTAACATTGCAATCTTTTAAAAAGCAAATCCGAACAACCTAGATTTAAAATGTTTTGTTATATTTTACAATTTTGGAGCTAAACTCATCGCTCGATACAAAACATATTAAATAAAGGTCACTAACTAACCAAAACTGTCCATTAAACCAGCTGCATATTTCAACCCTATTGGCCTCAATTTGGTTTCAGTCCGCTAGTAATATGTCTAATTTTTGCTATTTTTAGCTGAGATGTTTTCAGGCCTCTACTTAAATCCTTCCATAGCGGCTTACAAATTTATACGGAAACTTAAGAATGGACCGTCACTTATTTAGTTCTAACTGAGCTTGGTACATCTAAACTGAAGCCTGTCGAATTAACGAACTGTCAGCGGCCATGTTGGTCATGGAATGCCGCTAAGTCTTATTATTTTTCATTGTCGACTCAAACCTTCCTACATTATCAGCAAAAGCGTCCGTCCCTTGTACTATATAGTGGGCGTTGATCAAGTTAAACTTCCGCACAAACTTCATGAATTCGGCGAATCAACTGTGATATTTGTTTACTAAGAAATTTATCTGCTTTCAATCCACGTAAGCCTTGCAAATTGTTTTTGAGTTTCCTGTCCATGAAGGTTAACTATCGCCAAATCGATAGGTTAGGTAGGTAGGCTATTGTTATACAAGTTCAATCGAAACCTGACGTCATCCTACCTACTCGGATATTACGTCAAAATACATCCACGTATAGCAAAACAAAATTAAAAAAATTGACTGGCCCTTTACTTACTGCTGCCAGCATAAAGGCAGGACGATACAGAATTTTATAGCAATTTATTGTTCAATATTTTCAATGTCGTTGCGTAACCGACAAAAAAAAATACCAACGTGTAGTTTATATCGCATTGTAGGAGACGCACACACACATGGGAACATAAACGTGATCCTTGAAAACGCGAATAATAGCAACGGGCGAGAGATTTGAAAATATTTCGTCATTTCCTTCTGATGTTGAAAAAAAAAACAACCTGCATTGTAGTATTATCATCCTGCGTGGAAAAAAAAAATGAAATGATTTGTTGTATCCCATTTATATAATAATTAAACGATACACTTTGTTGAACATCATGGGAAATCCTATATATTAACAGTTTGCACGAGAGCCTGTTTTTTTTTTGTGTTCAGCCACTGAAAAACTAACCGAAATGTAAAAAATGCGAAAAAATTACGATACGTAAGGTTAGATGCTTTTCCAATAACTTAAATACATATTTCATGCATATTATGGGTTTAAGAAAGTAAATACCAATTAAATACTTGATACATTGCGGTTGAGCATATCGGACATATAACGAGCTCAAAAGACACATGAAGAACAGGGAAGGAGTTAATCAATTAGTGACATTTCCTTATGAATAATTTATTCAAAGCTTTTAAATTTGAATAAATTAAACCACAACATTTAAAACCTCTAATCCTATGATTCATCCGCGAAGAGTTTCAAAGCCAAAGGCATCCAACATTAGGAGAGTTAATGTAAATCTGAGAAAATACCATGCAGAAAACAATCTGTCTAGTTGTGAAAATAATTTTATAATCCAGAGACTATACAAAGAGAAAATTACCCATCTCTTAGAATATTCCAAAGTAGTCAATAATTATTTGGATGTTAATAATTTCAGTTTGTGTTTAAAAATGTAAGTCTCATAAACTACTGCATAGAACATGCAATATTCTACATTAATTTGTTTAATAAATAATTTATAAATCCACTACCCCTATATCAGGTTTCATTATTGCATAATTTTTCCAACTTTTGGAAAAGTTTAAAAGGACTACTTACTGTTAACATAAAATCTACTTTACTATAGCAACTTTCGTTTCCTTGTATAGTATAAAACGAAAACCTATAGGTAAAACATGTTGAATTAACTTCTAGTTATTTTATTATATACTTATATACTGATTATTATCTTCAATAAAGGCAATATTTTGAATAGTACTATATTTTGCTCCATCCGACTTTAAAAAGTTATGCAAAAATATGGAAAATTATCCGCCCCTAACTTATATTTACTATTCTTTTTGATACTTGAAAATCGGATTTTAACTGCAATTTGGGATAAGTTGTAAAAGAGCGAATGGCTTTACATCGAAAAGAGAACAGGTTGGCGGAAGTCTTTGTTTAAATTAAAATAAAGATTTTACCGTAATACCACGACATTGCATTGATTGCCAGACTATTTACTTCTGCATAATAAGTCCACACACAAATTTAAAAAGGCAGAACGATACCTACGTTTTGAGTTAAGATTTATGTATTCAAGATATAGATCCAGATCCAGATCCACATCGACAAATTAATTATATGTGTATTTAACAACTTCTTTTTATTCTTAAAGCTTGAAATACACGGAGTTGTTGTTGGGTTGAGGTGGTTCAGTTATAGTAAAATACTTTAATTTTTTTATCTTTATCAAGAATCTTAGTAAAATTTTGAACAAATTAATAAAGTACAAATATGAAATAATTCACATTGGTGTCGTTCTTGGGAAAAGGTTGCTCAGTAATAGTATTTTTTTTTTCATTTTATTCAACAAATGTCACAATATGAATGTCAAGCCTTTCATATTTCTACTTTCTTAATATATTCAAAATATCATTAAGATTCTTGATAAAGATCCACGAGTTGATAGAAACGTTGAATTAAACTTAAACAAAAATTAAAGGGTTTTACTATATTACTGAACAACCTCAACCCAAGAACAACTCCAATGTTATTTATATTTATTTATATAGAAATTGTAATGACACTGAATTTTATCCTATTTGAACTACTGACTAGTGAGTAGTTATATGCGACCCAAAAATTAACTAATATAGATTTAAAAGAACCAACAAAATTCTCAGCACCTCATCGATTGGTAATAATCCAACTAAATCAAAAATCAAAAAATATATATCAAACCACTGTTTGGCAACAAAATCAATTACTATATTATTATACATTCTCTTCTTTTCTCCTTGCGACATAAAGCGCTTATTCATCTGTCCGATGTTGAAAAGATGACACGCTTATTGATAGCGCTAACGCTCGTGAACGCTTTTTAACAACTCATCACCCTATGAACTATGGCGCACGTGTCCAATAGCAATAGTTTTCTGAAAATTCTTGTGTAGGCTCTATTCCAGTTCCAGCTGCTGTAGGCTCCTGTTTAGGGTTTTTGGTATTTCTCCCGTGGCACCTACCACTATTAGGACAACAACCACCGTTTCGATTTCCCATATGCGTCAGATTCGTCTGCCAAAGGTAGGTGAGATTTTCACTTCTCTATGTTTGAAGATACTGCAAAATCCACACTTTTCCCATATTTTTTAAGATAAGTACCACGTCTGGGATGTCGTTTATTATCGGTCGATCCGTCATTAGTTTATTATTCCTATTATTAATTATAATTATTATTATTTACCATACAAATGGATGGTAGAATTTTGCAGTTTAGAAATTGTGCAAATTGACCTAAGAATTAACAGGTTTCTTTTAAGGCTCAAAAAATTAAATTAACAGATTCTCTAGTTATTTAAGCTATTGTCACATTTTATTTGGTCCATGCCGAGATAAACGTCACAGAAGTAAAACTGCAGTAGATCACTCTCTACACTACCACTCTTTCGTATGTTTCCACAATATTATTTTTAATAACAACCTACCCTATTTTACAAATAAAATAACATATAGGACAAATATTTATCGCTTGAACCTTAGATGCAGGGGTCTTTTATCTCCAACACTACACAAAATGTTTTTTTTTTCAAAGAAGTTTTAACTACATTTCTAAACTTTACAATACCTTTTTATAATCATTCTATGAGAATTCAACTTTAAATGATTTTTAAAATTGTTTACATCTCCTTTTTTGCAATTGATGTAGTTTTGTGCCATTTATTGTATTATTAATTTAATAACGCCATTTTAGTGCTTATTACATTTTTAGTTTTTGCAAATTCTTCTTTGTTGTTTTGAAGTAATTAGGCTCCAGGCAGACCACCTCTTAATTTATAAATGATATTATATCCCAACATTAGGAGATAGGCCTAAGCCCACTAGTTCGTCATTATCGCCAAACTGCTTTCCACTATATTCCATTTTGTTTTCAAACTACTGACTCAAATATGTAACGACGATAGATACGACTTCTTTGCTATGACGTAACAGTTGAAATACAATAAAATTAAAGCAAATCTTTATTTTTTCAATTCATTAACAAGGAAAAATGTAATTTCTTATCAAGTTCGCATGCTTTAAATAAAGTAAACGAATATAAAGTAAAACAACGCCAAAATAAGGGGTATAAAAAGTTCGTATTCGTATTCGTATTCGAACAGGAACATGAAGTAACATTGTTACAAATTGAAGTAATTTAGGATAAGATATTTGTTTGTACGTAAAATATTCGTATCCCGTTTTGGAAAGACGTAGAAACCTCATAGGTAGAGACGTCTGCGGTGAAGGCACCTTAAAGTGCATTTTTGCCTGTTTGCAAAACGATGCAAAGGTATACTATACATGTCCGTGGGGCGTTCCCGGGTTGCGGTTATTCTTTTCTTTTCCAACTCGTGAGGTTATGCAAGCGGTATGGGCGGCGAAGTACAATTCACGTCAAAAGTAAAGTACACTCGCCGCGGCGGAGGCCGCCGACACTCAGGACCGTATTCGCCTTACACGAAAAAAAATTGACATTTTTTTCTCGGCGAAAACACCACAGAGACATAAAATTTTAAATCTACATATTCGTTACTTTAACCGTCTGTTTTGTATATTCCTTACAATTTTTTTGCAAGATTTACAAGCGTCATTAAAATTTTTGCTGACGTATCAACATTTTCAACTGAGCTTAACTTTTGCGATATTAAGTGGTCCAAACGTTTGGTATAAAGGATCCAAAGTAACGAAGAAGAACAGAAAAAATATTAGGAGGAAAGACAAAATAAAAAAGAAAAATCATCAATAGAAGATGATATTTCTGATGAGTTGTCAGTTGTCAGTTGTAAATCACCTTGGGTGTCGTAAAAAATGTAATGTTATTATTAAGATGATTTTATCAAATACTAGATATCATGAAAAAAGTTATAAAAAATGTGTGTCGTACCAAAAAAGAGAGTCAGTCATTTAATAAAAATATGTATATTTTTAAGCGGATTGTTTAACTTGTCGTTCAAATATTATTACTTAGTACCTAAAGCTATATGAGATCTGATATATAATAAATGTTTTATTCATTTTATAAATAAAAATTGTATTCCATTTAAAAGAATGGTGGACCAACTATTACTATTTTTTACCTTATATAAAAAAGGTACTACTTTTTGAAAATGCGGAGCTATAGGACGAAAGAGAAATACTAAAGGATTGTTGAACTTCCATTGTCTTTAATTTTTGTTGACACAACAAGATAAAGACAATGGGAATTCAAAAATCTCTTAGTATTTCTACTGAATCATTGTCTACCACCTTAAAGCAAACAGGACGAAAAACTACGAACAGTTTAACTTTAATTCTTTTGCATATTTCTGAAAAAAGAGATATCAATTAAAATTAAATTTTACAATCTTTCTGCAGTGGTGTCAATAAACTATAAATTTAAAATATCAAACATACATGTACACTAATACAAAAACAAATAATCAGAAAAAAATCTGTTAAGCAAGAAGTATTCATAGTTCATTATTTTTGAAAATGCTTTGTTTTACTTATAACCATTATTTTATAGCAAATGGACCGCATAAATTTCTGATGATTTTTAGGAGTTCGAATAAACGGGACTTTACGTTATATTAGTGGACTGTGACGTGACCTTAGTGTTTTAATTCAGATTAATCCAAAACTAACCATATAAAAATATTAATTATAACATTATTATTCCCACTGTTAAATGGCTGCAAAAGGAGAAAGGAAATAATAATTACAGATAGAAAGAAATCAGAACTTTCTCCTGTAAAAGGTAATCTTAAAAAAACATATTAAAATTGTTAAGCAAGGTACAAGAAAAAAATAATAAGTTACTAAGGAAAAAAAATTGTTAAGACACATTGAGCTGCTTCTAATGTAGAATAACTTTTCAACTAGAGTAATTATTCGATTTTTTATCGAGTATTTCTTTACATACTTTGATAATTGGGACACGTTTTACAAGGAAAGCAAATTTGTCAAAATCATAAAGTTAAAAGTCACACACTTTCTAAAGCTGTGGTTTATTTTAATGAAATTTATTTTATAAATAAAAATAGGAAAGCTGCATTAAACATTGGAATATATCTTTTGCAGCTGTAAAACAGGCTGCTAAAAGCAACATACAACCAAAGAATTCCTTAATGAAATATGTATGACAGTCAGCAACCGAACACATTTTCCTTGGACCGGTCCTGCATACGACTTTTACCTGGGGTCCGGCATATTCGTGTCGGAAACTTCGTAAAAATAATAATATTCAGAGCAGATAACCCACGGACGTATATATGTTTCACTTTCTCGAAATATTGCCATGGGTGACCGCCCGTTTCCGATATGCAGATCTGCCCACCCCCACCAGCCCCCACCGATCGTCGGGGGGTGGATCTGGGAAACCGGCGATGAAAGTATTGCATGATACGCCGACACTTCCCGGGAAAATGTTCCGGAATTACAAGAAAATTTATTACGCATACTCGAGCCGCAAAAAGAACGAATGGATTTTTACTATTTACAAATCTTCTGATGAATTGAACTTGCTGATTGTTACTAATTTGGCAATGTTTATAAATGGCACACGTAAATACATGTTAAATTGAATTTTGGAAATTAATGTTGAAATATTTTTTTGTGACTGTATATAAAGAATTTCAAAAAACTCTTCGTTATATTAAAATTATTCCTCACTGACCATTACGAATTTATTAAAAAAATATTTAGATATGACTATCCTATAAGATAAAATAAAATAAATTAATACAACCTTTCCCTTTAATATATTCCTAATTCAGTGGTGAATCAACGACTGTTGCTGAGCTACCTTCCGATAGGGCTATCTGATTGAGTTTGTAGAATCATTCATACAAATTCAACCCAGTCGTGTCCGTTTGCAGTCTGCTTGTTGAGTTTCTTTTTCCATTTAATTAATTTCAATTATGAGTTATTTCCGCCTCTGGTGTAAGACTCGTGTTTGTGTTTTGAATAGAAAACTAACCCAACTTAAAAGCAAAACCAAAAATGCAATGCAAGATCAAATGGTTAACACATTTCTAACAAAAATCAAGATTTTGACTTCTTAAATATTTTCGCGAGGCACTTCGTTTTCGGTAATTCATTTGTTTAACAAAAGTTACATTCTTTTTAAGTTTTGAAAGTATTCACAATAAGTGTATAACACTAGTATTTAAGCAGCCAACAACACTGCATTGAGTACACTAAAACATACAAAATAGTAAGCCACAACTAATTAAAGATCACAAAGTTCAATTCAATCTTAAAACAACATAGAGTTATACTAAAACATCTACCTTTGGATACTTATTGACCAAGTCTAACTATTTTATAGTAAGCCATATCCTGAGAATGGTGACCGTCAAAATTGCTCTAAGATTTCTCGGTGGAACATAAGTTTATACTGCCCAGTATTTAGGGTAAGATAACTACGTTATTGACAATCTTAAAAGAGCAGACGATATCCAAATATTTTCTTCTACTCTCTAAGGCGGCCAAGTTGCACTGAATCATTTTTTGCCACAGATCTAAGAGCCTTATACGGCCTATGTTTAAGAATCTTCCTCTGAATTGTCTCCATCCGTTTTATTTGCGCTTCATAGTTAGGAGACCATGTGTATATAGAAGCATATTCGAAAACTGATCTGTCGGGACAATTACCCCTGACTTTTTGATTTCGGTATGCGAAGGGCGAATTTGGTGTATGGTAATCCAAAATTTTGTAGGGCGTCAAACTATGAGAATCCCGAACATGGTCGAACATGCAAGACCCGAAGTAAAACGATTCTTCTTCTTTTTTAGATGCCAAACTATTCACCGGATATTAGCGACCGCATGGTGGAATCTGCCTTTGTCTCTTGCGGTGTTTATGAGCTCTCGTAAAGTCTTCAGACTCGTCCATGATCTGATGTTTATCGCCGAAGACAGCTGCTTTCTACCCATTCCGCTCTTGCCTTATATCTTTCCTTCGAGTATGACCTGTAGGATGTTATATTTTTCATTTTGAAATATGTCCCGAGTAGGAGGTTTTCCTTTTTTTATTGATACAAACAATTCTGTCTCCTATTTCTTCATTTGGTGCTCTATCGGACCAGGGTGTTTTTAATAGACGCCTGTATGTCCACATTTCAAAGGCTTCTAGGCCAGAGAGCATGACTGACATAGCATCTTGCGTAACGCAAACGTAGTTGGAGTTGGATATCTCTGCAGCTCAGTACGTTTCTAAAATTACGTGGTTTCTAATTTTTGTTCTAATTTCTTTTTTTTTCTATGCTGAATGCTGCTTTAGCATATATTGGTTTGTCTCGGCTAATCATGAATTTAGTTTTCTTGGAATTGATGTTTAGGCAGTATAGTTTGCCGGTTTAATTCAGTCGGGTGCACCTGTCCTGTAACTCATTCATGTTGTTTGCAAGTAGTACGGAGTCATCTGTGTCTCTCAGGTTCGATATTCGGATTCCATTATTCTTTATTCCTTGTTCGGAGTTTTAAAATGTTTCATTAAAATTCTGTTAAGAATACATATTGAATAATAGTGGTCTGTCTCACGCCTCTACTTATAGAGATGTCTTCGATTCTGATGTTTTCTGTTTCTAAATGTGCTCTTTGATACCAGTATCTTTTCTATACATCTGATATCTTTTTCATCCAAGTCAGTTTTTCGTAATATCACAATGAGTTTTCTATATTGTACTCGGTCAAAGGCCTTTTTAGCAGTTCTGTGTTAGCACTTGAATGCTAAACAGTGCTTCTCTGGTGCCCATTCCAGCTTTAAACCCGATCTGATTTGCGCTCGATTACGCTCGCATTTTTTATACATTCTGCTATGTAATATTTTCCGGAATATCTTAAGGGTGTGATTCATTAGACTTAGCAGACTATGGTCATTACAGTGGTGTGCATTGCTTTTCTTTGGAAGGGGAATGAAGGTTGAACTGAGTAAGCTTTCCGGAATTTGGCTTGTAAAATTGAATACTCTTTGTAGAAGTAAAACGACGCAATCACAAAAATCTTTCAACAGTCGCATTATGAAATATTTAGTCACGATCGGATTGGTGAATTTTGAAGTTTGTCAGTTACGATCGTCACATCACACGTAACTCACTGATTGTGTTATTTTAGGATACAACGGTAAGGAATTTAAAAGTAATTCCAGGCTATATTAAGGCATTTCGGAGAATTCCGTATTGTGGAGGAATCTGTGAAAATTTGAAGATTTCAATCAGGACCACAACGAAGTATGTTTAGGCAAACTGAAACAACATGTACCGGGTGGTCAATTAAGAAAGGCAGACGGTCTAATCTCGAAAAGTAATTGTCATAAAGACTGAAGAAACTTATGAATAAAGCGGCAATAGAGGATCCTGAAAATTATATTTTTAAGTTTCTAGAACGGCTGCCAAGCGGCGTAATCGTATTCTAGAATTTTAATTCCCACTTTTAGAGAAATAATCTTATATTACAGATATAGATCTAAAATTGACAGCATTTTAAAGATAATAAAATATAAATAAATAAACTTTATTTTCTCAAAAAAAAATAAATATTGCAATATCACATTAATTGCAACAAAAGAAAATCGCATTTCAATATCTCTTTCCCATTTATATCAGCAAAAGATATATAAACTCGAAATAACGGTCGTATCTTGGCAATATTTTCCGTATATTTACCATTACTAAATCCAAATTGACATTTTAGATATAATATTGGCGTTTTAACAGTAAATTTTTATCTATTTCACAAAAAGAAAAATAATTAATAATTAATAATGGTATGTATCCTGAAAATCTAAAGATCGCAAAAATATTTTGTTTTTATTTCTTTTACTGATATTATAGGTTAGCGCAGAGATATCGAAGTGAGGTTTTCACACGCGTGTTGGATCTTTATTTTGTTGCAATAAAAAGTGGTGTCTTGGCAACAAAATTTTTTGAAAAAATAAATTTTATTTGGTAGTGATGTCCCGAAAAGCCCTCTAGGGCAGCGTTTCTCAACCTTTTGGCCCCGCGGACCAGTAAAAATTGTAAAAACAATTCGCGTACAAGTGACATTTTTTTAACAAAAAAAATTTACTAGGTACCTATTAAAGACACTACCACATAAGTAAATTGTAGTACTTTTATTATCAATTACTTACAATAACATTTAAATTTCTTCGCGGATCACCAGTGGTTGAGAATAGCTTCTCCCGGGGGCAATACAACCAGTAAAAATCTACCAGGACAGATTTGTCAAACTTCGAAATGAGTTGAATCCTTTAATTCCGAAAATGTTCGAACACCCCTACCACTTTCCTTTAAGAAGTTTTTCACCACAAGACTTTACGACAATTACTGCAGGTATCTATCGAACTTCTCAAAAACCATTTGCGGATCGCATAACTCGTACGACCGTCGACATGCCTAAAGTATGTCCGTTGAACTCTATCCGTTTCATTCGACGTACTTGCCCGGCATTAATCTAAAATCTAGAAAATAAAAAGAGAGCACCGCACATATCTCCCCGAGTAGGTATACAATAATGAAAAAGAAAACGCCTCGGAACAATGTTGTTTTATTTGTTCGTCTCCTTTTTTTACTTCGGCTGATTTATTCCTTTGCGCACTTCACATCTTTATTTATTGCACCTGCGTCCGACGCCCCGCGTATTTATTATCAAATTAATCTGCGAATAAGTATATACGAAAACATTCCGTGAGACCGATTTGCTTTTAATCTGGATTTCGTTTTTTTTTTTACTTCGCGAAATCTTATAATAACTCCGTTTAAGAAGCGTATGCGGCGGCAAAATATCACAACTAATTATTATAATTGCGAGGAAATCGCGAGGCGATGAGGACAAGTTCCAGCTAATTAACTACTCGAAGAAAAGTCAAAACCCAGCCTCTAGCGTTAGTTCCCAAGGCTGAAACGTTGGCCACGTTCAACAGAAACCAACGGAAATCACATTTTAACGTATCAACAGTAAAATCTTTTTTCCGACCAAAAAATCACACGGCGATTTATTTCATTTACCACAGTATTTTCCTTACTTTGTAAGAATGTAAGTAAGCATTTCAATAATTCGCTCAAGAATTAAAACTTGACATCGATTGAAAATTATCTAAAACAGGAGAAAATTCCAAGTATTCAGTGCCACATTCGTCCGGAATAATCATAGCAATCATCATCATTAAATAAATTGTACTCTAACTTCTTACTCCCATGCAATGTCAATATCTAAACAAAAACCCACAATTTCCCAACTATACAAACATACATATCAATACCGGTTCTATAAGTTGGAATTCAGTTTCTTTATTTTTGTAATGAAAGTCTTGTTTTAGAGAGGACTGTTCCAATATAAAGATAAAGCAATCATTTT
This sequence comes from Cylas formicarius, assembly GCF_029955315.1. Lineage (NCBI taxonomy): Eukaryota > Metazoa > Arthropoda > Insecta > Coleoptera > Brentidae > Cylas > Cylas formicarius. The sequence continues at coordinate 15,997,635 of NW_026844214.1, read as the reverse complement.
GCAAATTAAAACTAAATAATTTTTCAAAGAAACTTCCGCAGGCTGCTGTAATAATATTTACAAAACTTCTTGATTCCTCCTGCGTCGTTTGCTGTTGGCTTCTTAAAAACTTTACTTAAGCTTAACAGAAGAGTCTATCTTAAGCTCTGAAGAAGTCAACGGGATGATTGGCGAAGCATCAGTAAGTTCGATTCAACAAACAACCGACGCTGGAAGAATCCAGAAGTTTTGTAAATAGTTAAACTAAATAGCTTTGGCTAGTTTATTTTATCAAGATAGGTAGCAAATACAATAATAGCTTTGATAACATTCGACACAACATTTAAAACAGGGATGTGTGGATAAAATAAATTGCTGGAGGGCCCTGATAAAAATAAAATAACATAGTCCAACCAATGTTTTCTATTTTATAATGGTTACATTTCGATTGCCTATTTTATAAATCCCAAGAATCTATAAATTGTTGGCAAAACGTTTTCGTTACCATTATAAAACCATTAGCACTTAAATCGAGAATGTATAAGTTTTATAACATCAAGTAGTATATTCTAGTTAAAACTAACTTAAATATAGTGTTTATAAACACCAAACAAAAAACTTCCCTTTTTCGCTTCACCTTTTTCTATATCATCATCTAGGTGTCTTATAGCAATCTCTTGCAATAAAGCACGATGTGATTTTGAAATATTTATGGTTTTGGTTAGTTTGCCCTTAAGTTAGAAACTCTATGTGGATTGTAGATAATGAAAAAACAAATCATCAACAGAAATCGCAAATGAGATGATGCCAGAAAATGGGGGCCATTTTCAATCGAATTCAAAAAGCCAAAGCATACTGACGTCCCCATTCTTTTGTTAAAAATCTGATGAGCGATGGTGTGAGTCAAATTCAGCTCTCTCCCGCTTCTCTTCCTTCTGAAAACGTCTCAAAGCACCGAAAAACCTACGCTTTTGACAAAACATCATCTGAGTAGGCAATCTGAAATTTAGCAATAGTTTTCGTTGTACTAAGTTGCAATTCTGGAGCAAAACCTGATAGCACACGGTTGCTCGAAATTAATGTCACTCTTTTTGGGAAGACTACGTTGCCAGAGTCTTATTTTACAGACCTCGTATGTTTCAGAAAATTTGATTACGTTACTACTACGTGGAGCCAATAACTATATTATTCTTCGATTTTAAAGAAACTGTTTAGGTATATATATTAACTTTCAAATATTTTATATAAAAAAATAAATATTGCCTCTGTTTAGATGTTAATTATACTTTATTAGCTGTATTCATATTTTTATTTTATATTTATATTGATTATTTACGAAACAACAACTATTATCTGAAAATATCTCCGTTTGTCAAGAGAAATGCGAACCCAAAAAATTCTAGAAATGATAGTGACACCCAAATGTTTTATGAAATTTTTCCAATTTAATGCAAATTCGTAATTACAAAACTATCAAACAAAAATATTCCCCAAAAATTCCGAAGCTAATTCGAAAATCTGATTGATAAAAGAGAAAATTAAGTTTGATTATCGACGAGAAACCAACGCCCATAAGGAAGGGGCACAATCCTTTGCCGAAAACCTTTTAACGTTGCATTAATTGCTTGAGAAATAGCCGTCGACGTTTTTTTTAAGCGAATCCGAAGAAATTTCGTGCGAGAGATAACATTCAGAGTTCGTGTTGCAAGAATCGCGCCAAGAACAATAAAGTCGACAGCATTTTTTATATATGTGTAATAACATTTAGTTGCTGCATTTTTATGAAATCCTGCGTGCTTATAAAATCTACTTGTGAGAAAGTTTTCAGTAAAGGTTGGTTGGGTTCGCGGTGACCATAACGTTCGTTATACACGAAGCGCAAGACAATGTGCTGGAAAAAAATTGCAATCGTAAAAACTGCATTTTTAAACTTTTTTCTGAAGATTGAAACCCTATTAATTTTTTAGGTACTTACTATAGAACTGATCATTTCTTTTAATACCGAGAGGGTGAGCCAATGAAGGCAGGGCCGGACTCATTACTGAAGAAATGAAATGTTGAGTTGCATTTTTTTCCCATGTTCATCTATCTACCTCGACAATCTTATAGTAACTTTAGAGAAAATTTTATTCGTTTTTCGGCGAGTTAGATAGCGCCTTAATTGTCATTTTTCTTATGGCCGCCACAATAGATTTTTCGATTTTTGGAAAGAGCGTAAAATTTCTAGTTCAGTGATGCCTCACAAGTGCACAAAAGATTTTATCAATTATTTTATAAGTAGATCATGATTTAGTTGGCGTTAACATTAATAAGTAACACATAAAAAAACACCTAGACAAAACGAATAATGAAGGACTTTTCAACAAGTCACATGTTTTGCGCAAATTATCAACTTGTCACCTTATTTCCACCTAAGGAGGGTTCTGACTTTTCCATTAAATAATTCAAAGTATCAAAGTTGTGTTTTAATAGGAAACACATTTTCCCTCCTTAAAATCAAAAATGTAAGAAATAAATTGTTGAAACCTGTTGAAAATGGCCGGTATTACCATATTTAAAGGAAGAAAAATTTGGAGATGTATCAATGAGAACCCCAGCGCATCGGTAAGAACTGTAGAGACGGGAAAGAGATGTGCCAAAATCAACGGTACACAGAATATTAAACAAAAATAAGTACCATCCATACCAACCCACAATAGTTCAAGGACTTAAAGAAATTAATTTTCAAAGACGAATGTGTTTCTGTGTGTAGTATACAAAGAAGTGTAATAAAAATACCGACATTGCAAATCATGTATTGTGTGTAAAAGTGGCAGAGAGGCGTCTACAGACTAGATTTGGAATTAACGTTTGGTTTGGAATCGTTGACAATTAAACTTATCTTTTTTAATTGACCACCTAATATAAATTATCAACCTTTTCAGGAAATCGACTCATAGGGACATTTTTGTTTGACTAGAGCCTAAACGGACAGATGTACCCAAAGCGTTCACAACACCAAAACTAACCAAATGAGTTTAGGAGAACCTGGTTTTTACAGGATAAATGTCCGGCTCACAACACTATTCAAGTCAGAAACATCTTAAGCGAGCAGTTTGACGAAATAATTATTTCATTAAATGGTCCAATATCTTCATTTACTGCATCCCCTGACCTTTCACCCTTGGATTTCTTCCTCTGCGGTCAAATAAAGAATGAGGTCTATGAATTTGATCTTCCCGAGATTGGTAGAAATCCTGAGATAAATAGTTTCGGACACATTTAGAAACATTAACTAATATACACTTGATAGAGTTGTACGAAAAACAGTCCTCAATTGCCAACAATGTTTTGAAAATGGACGTCATTTTGCAAATCTTAATAACCAGTAATGGATTTTCTTTTTCAATTTGTATAGAACTTGTAGGTTGTTCAAGTGTTAATTAAATTAACAACGATTTTTGTATCGCGGTTGACAATTTGTGCAAAACATCTGACTTATTGAAAAGTCGTTCTATATTCATTTTGTTTACGCGGTTTTTTTATGTGTTACTTTTTAATGTTATTGCTACCTAAATCATTATCTACCAACCTAATTTTACGAAGTCTGATAAAATCTTTTGTGCACTTGTGAGGCATCACTGAACTGGAAATTTCACGCTCTTTGCAACAATCGAAAAATCCAACATGGCGGCCATAACAAAAATGGTTGCAAGATAACAAAAGACGATTGAGATATGTCAAACACGCTATCTTTTTCGCCTTAAAAAACTGCCTGAATAATCACATTTTGACAGCTGTCAATTTAACTGTTTTGGATTTACATTCGAAAAACAGAATCCTCCATTTTTAATCTGAAGCCGATTCGAATGTACTAAGTTTCCTTTAAAACTTTTCCCGTTTTACCTTTGCTGTAGGTATAACAGGTGCGGAGATCTCTGTATAGAGAAGCGAATTTGGGACACATTGTATGCAATATACAACATAGTGCCACATAAAAAAAAACATATACATCACATTTTAGTTCCCCCTTTTAAAACAACCTAATGAGATGATGGAAACTGTATCTTATAGGTCGTTTGATTTAGAATACAGTGGCGTGCTCAGATTTTTGTAGGAGACATTTTTTCCGATGCGATCTTTGTTTTTTAAATTATTTTATATTATTTTTTATGGAACACTCTGTATATAAAATTATATTGCATGTTGTGCACATTTACGAGTGTGTTGCTTATATTTGGAAAAATCCTCGTAATTCCTCAATGGTATTAGCAGTATGAGCAGTGTTTCTATAATTGACATATTAATTTAATGAAATATATTTAGACAATTACATATTTTTGAGAAGCACATAAAAAGTGCAATCTAATTTTAACAAAGTGTCAAATTTAATAGACATAAGTTTGGCTTCTATCTTAAAATTAATCTTTTACAAATAATGTGAGTACGATCTATATACCGTTTTCATCATCTCATTACGATACAATATGCTTAAAATACAAAGGATAAATAATTATTTCATTGGCAAATTTTCTGTTTCTCCCTGTATCCCAAAAATAACGCTAGGTTTTGAAAACGGCATCCTTGGTTCACGAAAATCGAGCACAGTATATAAGAACTGGGATACCCCGAAATGGACACACTATACACGGCAACATAACTATTTTTTTTGTTTCGACCGATGATTTATCTAACAACACCCTGTATAGGGAGCCAGCCCGACGATTAATATGTCGGGCGGGTGACGGCGCGCGGCGACTACCGGAAAATTGCATATTTTACTCGTGAAAAATTACAAACAAATATCATAAAGTACGTACGTACGAGAGTGGGGTTTAATAACGATAATTATCGGGATATATCCCTGTATTTTCGCGGGCAACGTATAATTTCGCGTTGGAACGGCATCGACTATCGAGATCGCATCGGTCCAACATCCACCCAAGCTGGGCCGACCGCGGTCGACTCTCTTCACTCGTAATTAAAAAGACATAAAAGATTTTTTCGCCGACTTTTTTTTTCGTTGATATATTAAATATATATAACGTATACACGATCGGGGAGGCAATAAAAGTCGTTTTACAACTTATTTTGTAACATCCTGTTGGGGCCAAGTTACTAGACGCGACCGAGTGAAAGCTTCAGTAAGAACTCTAGAGGAAAGAAGTCTGTCGGTAGTTATAAAGTTATAACCAATAGTATGCAACAGGTATTATAACTGACACTTGAGTTACGAGTTTGATCTAGCACGAGCTGAATGCTTGAATACTACACTTTTTCTACAACCATTACGAAAAAATGAGCACGAATAAAATCCACAGAACTGACAGACATCAAAATTAATCGCTCAAATTTTCTCTCGAAAGTGTTTCAATATGATACCTTTAGCAGGGTCTACGACTATTGTTTAATGAAGCTGATGTTTCAATATGATACCTTGAGCAGGGTCTTCAAGCCAGCAGTAGAAAAAATCGATTTCATATTTTTTATTGATTTAGTTTAGGGATACAACAATAAGTTTCGAGAATTATTGCACTAAACTGTCATTTAGTACCTCCTTCATAACTACAGTCATTTCCCTTATTAAAAAGCAATTATTCTTGCCTTTATTGACACAAATTCCTCAACAATTTGGTTTGCATCAATATTATCACACATTTCGCTTTCAATTGAAATTAGCGATAAACCAAACAAATCTTTCTTGATACATAACTGATGTCACATAACTTTGATTAACTTTACCTGCATCTGTATTATCTTGGTTATTTGTTATTATATTCGTATAATGCAAAAGTTCAAGGCTTCAATTAGAAAGAACGTACTGTATTTTCTCAATTAAAGGATCAGATTTCTTTTTTTGAGAAACATGATAACTATTTAGAAAAATTATTATTTTTTATTGAAGAATAATGTATTAATTAAGAAGCACAAATTTCAATATGACTGCACAAGAACTGCACTGAATGCAAAATTTTCGGGTTTACTAGACTCATCGATGGCAAGCTCATCAACGGTCAGAAAATTTCTTTCGTCGCAGAATAATAACGATTGCATCTTTTGTTTACACGTAGGTCTGGGTTTAGAACAATCAACTAAAACGCAAAATAAAAATTGTTATTAAAATGAAAAATATAAATAGAAAATTAAATTTTGTTGCATTTTAATGTCGAATGATATTCCTCGCAAAAAAAATTTCGTACCCCTTCCTTTCAGGTCGGCCAAGCTTCAAACCATCTAAAAAGTTTTTGTAGTTCGTTTGGAACCATGGTAGATATTTCGTCAAGGGCCCTAGCCAAATGATTAGGGAAAAGAAATGGAAAACTTAAAATTATCTTTGTCTGCATCGCATATCTTGCCATAAACCTAGTGGGGCAAGGTGGAAGGAGCAAGCACAGATTCCCAGAACATAAAATCCTTAGAAGACACCGACTGCTGCAAGTTCAAAGTCGAACATAATTCTTCTTGGGTCCATGATACGAGATTGTTGCTTGTCTGAATTGCTTTATTTGGCAACAACCCACATAAAATTGAAGTCACTGCGGCACACTTCCACCAAAATAATGTAAGCCTGGAAGAGCAGTAAAGTGGCAAAGGGTAAAGTCCATTCTCAAGGTATGGTTTGAGCGTTTTCCAAAAAAAAATCGGTAGATACCTTTTGTGCAAAATTGCGCCTAATGAACTAATGCCATTAAAGTATTATATTTGCTTTTATCAAAATATTAACTATCTTCTACGAAGAGTTCAATAATTATTGTATTGTACTGGAATAATTCTTGATGTTTTTCTATTTAGGACGTCGCGTTTCGATCTGAATTCAAAAATTACCTGTAACATTCTCATTTCGGGCGCATTAAAAATTATGGAAATTTCTCCTCTCGTTTCGTTCGTAGGCCAGTAATCTGATTAGGGTAGGTAATAACTGGGGCACCTAAAGACGTTGCTATAATAACAAAAAATACTTTTACAGTTCTTCAAAGAGGTATTGTATTATGTTATCGTCTTGGTGATGCAAAACTGTCGCGGAGGAGATCGACATTGGAGGCGATTGATTATTTGGCTAGCTTTGGTTAGCTGTTGCCTTGGTGATGCCAAACCGTCGTTGAGATGTTCATGTAATGAATTCATATTCATGTGCTACAAGGACCGACACCGCGCAACAAATATTTTTGAACTAACTGCTTAAAATCCTTGAAGAAGAAATACCTTACTACGATATTATTGTAAAAACAAACTGAGCAGACTATGAACACTCTACACATCTAAGGGGTACGCCCGAAACGAGAAGGTTTTATGATCCCGCATGAAATGTTTTTATTTACTTTACATACTATCTTGCTGGTGCCGAGTTTGATGATGATGATGCAAATTTGGGTATTTCATAGTAGATCGGACGTGCTTAAAGTGCGATTTAAATCGGGGCTCTAGAAGCGAGCAAGGTTTTCGGTGGATTTTTATGTTGATGAAATTTTGTCAGTTGTTATGATCACGTCCCATGTCACAAAAATTTTTCCTAGATATTAAACAATGCACATGTTTCGCTAATAATGACAGATGTCATAATAGAGAAATACTAAATGTGTTACGAAAGTATTAATATTGCTGAAGTTAACCTGAACTCCACAGCTAAGCGGTTATTGTTATTTGCAGCCGTCGTCGGATTAAAACTGTTCAATTACAGTTATTTAAAGTGTGTCCACAGAGGTGGGAATATCGCATAACCCATTGGAAGTTCTCCAAACGTTCTCAAAATTAATTTTTGTCTTCGTCAACATTTCAACAGCCTAACAGATTGTCATTTTAAAAATTTTATTTCGAATGCTGGTATCCAAACAACAATTTTAATTTGGACAGGATTTTTAGTACTTATCTCGTAAGACGATTTTTCGATTAGTTTGAAGTAACCCTCTTTAAAATAAAAATGGAAAAATCGAGAAGAAAACAGTTAGTTCTAGCTTAGACATAAAATGATTAATGTTCAAATACTAACATCCAATCAGTATTTGAATTTTTTTTTTGGCAAAGCATGTATGCTAAGTAAGAAGTAAGCTCAAATTAGAACAGATCTACAAGAGATTTTAAATTTATTTTCTCATTGAACACCATACCGGCGCCCAGAACTTGCGTGGTTGAGTTTATCCACGACACGGTCTGCTAGCAAAATACATGTTTTTATAATAACATACTTAATAAAAAATCTGTTTTGAATACTTTGCACTATTGCGTTTTGCTGTTTAGATTATTCATTAAAAATGTATCAATAAATTAATTCACGCAGTCATTAAGGAGGCTGGAAATTTCAATAAAATTAAAAAAATATTTTGCAAAATTCAGTTTAGACAAAACACTAGACACTAAAAATTTATATTTATTTGTATGTAATTTAGAGTCTTAAAATAAAATTGTCCAGAAATGATCCGGATTATACCAAGAATCCTTGAAAGTATTTTCCGCTCTATTTGATTTGGTTTCGTGACCTATTTAATTTGGACTTTAACTTTTCCCAAAAAACATTATCGCATAGATTAACTACAGATCGATTAAGACATTATATACAGCAATGTGCACATGTTTATACAAATTGAAAACAAATCGATTAGGCAAATGAATAAACAAGACCCGGATCGGCACACCGTGCAATTTTAAATTCCAGGTTCTCAAGTTTTCTTAATTATTATGGCAAATGTTTATTCATCGACTCTTACGCGCCGGAATATATACCTCTGTAGTGGCGATTTCTTACAACGTACTTACATACATTATATTTATATCTCGAAGGTAATTTACGCGGCTGCGAGGCATAAATGATAATGTTTATGCGAAAGTTCCACATTTGCATGTAAAAAATAATTCACCTCGTTTGCACAAGTGTGAAAGAAACATTTTTTAGATTAATTATTATCTGCGGTATCGATTTATGTTGGAGCAATTTTATCGAAACAAAGTCGTTCTATAAATGCTGCATTTGCAATCTATAGGGACGGTCACTCGTCCCGCATTGGAATTCTTGCCGAACTATATTAACTTTTCCCTGATGTTTTAAAGAAAATTTCCGGTTTCTGCCACCCAACAGGTTACACAGTATACGAAAAATACTATTGTTGCGTAAGGATATCTCAAGTAAGACTAAGTTCTTCGCAAACATCTTTGTCAAATATGACGATTAGTGTTGGGACTGGTCAATTTAAAACGTCTTAATTGACTAGTCAATTGTAGAGTATTATCTATCATTATTTAATAATAATATGTATTTTATAATAAATTGTTATGCGTTTGCGATTCTCAATTTACCCTCTTCAAGGTAACGCACAATATAATGAAATAAATATAGATTTCTTGGTATTTTTGAAATTATTTCGGTAAATTGACTGATCAAATAGAAATCAAAAACTAGAAAATCTAAAGTGCATCTAAATAAATATGATCGAACAAAACTACTAGAAGGGTAAAGTTACTTGGCAGAAAACGAGGTTGAATGAAAAAGAAGGTATAAAAATGTTAATTTATCATTAAGCTTCCCAAAAATTCCAGGTTAGGTAATTAAATTCCCTGACGATTGGATAATTTAATGACGTTCTCACTCCGTTGTTTTTTGCTTGTTATCCAGGTTATTAGGAACACATTACCTAGCTGTTAAGCTTTATTGTTAAGTTCGATTGGTTTCTTCGCAAATTATGTATTTAAATGCAAATATTAGATATCTATAATGACGGATACATCGCAATTAAACAACATTAGCACTGTTTTTTCGAATGATAGGATAGCAGATTTGGTACATGTGTATGTGATTCCATATATGCAATACATGTATACATTATACAATATTGAGCGTTACTTAAAAGGTGCTTTTTTCTATTCAATTGAAAATGCAGTCAGTCACTGCGACTTCTTTTTGTTTTGCTTGAACTACCTAAAGTTTATTTACTTACAATGAAATCCTCTCAAATTGTTGGTTTCGTTAGTTTTCCGTTTCCTTACCTGAAATATAAAAAAACATGTTAGATTTTAAAATAGAATAAATAAAATTATGTGAAATAAAATAAATTTTGTATAACATAAAAATAATTTTTGAGCAAGTACCTTGATATTTTCTATTCTCTATTGCAAAGTGATTTGGTTGACAATCAAATCTTAGAATTCTACAAAACAATACCTACACCGATTTCTGCTGAGAAATTTGCACCGCTTGAGCAAAAAAACTTCTTTAAAGCTGGCACCCTTTCTTTTGAGATTTTTAAAATCTTTTTAAACACATATACTATGCTCTATACACACATTGATCGGTTTGTATACCTCCACTACGAGCGAGTTATTCGAGATTTTAAATGAGTGGAAGAGAGATATAAAATACTACGGCATTGCAACGGGGTACAAAAGTCGTTTTTTTTTTAATAATTAACATAACTGACATAAGCTTATATGGTATAGTCGAGGAAAATTAATTTCTTTCTTATAATTCGCCAGAATTGCACGAAGATGAAGTTAACAAAATATTCCTGTTCGGAAGATTATTAATTAGATTATTAAAAGATTATTAAAACCACTCTTTTTGGGACAAATAATTGGTTTTCGCGGTTGATTTATAGCAGATTATAGCCAAAACAGGCATTTTCATAACTTACCGGGAAGAAATCGATATTAAAACTGAAGACGACTACTTAAAAGCCCACTTTCTTGGATTGATGGTAGGTTTTTCTTAATCATTTCAAACAGATCCAAGTCAAAATGGGCTTTTTCGAGTCTTATTGTACTTAAATCTACCTTAGAAAAGCAATTATTTACTTAAAACCTTCTTTTTTGGAACAAATAATCTAATATATTTCAAATACTAGTCAAAATCGGCGTCTTCGGGCATTAGAGTAACGCAAACCTTTATAAACGATTAGATATCGACGTAAATTACCTTTCTACAGTATTATGTATTTTTTAAACAATATATTATCAAATACAAAACTTCACAATTAAAAAAAGAATGACTAGCACGTATTTAGTCAGCATGTGCAGAGGTAAATACTGTCCAGCCTTTAATGTTTTCTATATGCAAAATAGGATAACAAATTATATACTTAACAATGTTTAACATTGTGACACGCAAGAGGCCCATTGAGTAGAATCCTTCCCACTAACATTCCCTATTTAGGTGCAAATAAAGTTACTAGGGGATCGAACTGACAGCGTTGATCATTGCGTGGTATATAACCCATCACGCAGAACTTACGATCACTTACTAACGCTGCTTGACATTTTATTTATTAGCCGACGTCATCCCCGCCCCCCGCGCCGTACTCTACATTAAAACGCGTAGGATGCAACAACAACAACCTCCATCGACCCCTTCCCTTTGACAATCTATAAATTATCAGAATATTCACGCACTATAATTAAATTACAACAAAAAAAAAGCATAAATTTTTATGTATCGTCGCCGCCGAGATTTATGCGAGAGATATCCGCCGCAGATAAACGTCGGCAGACGAATAACGCCCGGTACAATAAATTCGTCGGTGGCCCGTTAACATCAAAACGAACCCCTTTGCTGACGAAGCCTTCGGAAAAAGAGCCCGCCGGTCATTCGAAACGGAAACGCCCTGTGGAACAGTTCCAGCCCGCATGGCGGAGTTATTCGGTTAAACTTCAAGCATGACAGAGATGCAGTTTAATAATAGTTCATTTATTTATTTAGTAAATTTCTCTTTAACGTATAAACAACGATTGTAAATATTCATTATTCTAAGGGCCCATTCATTGAAACTCAAGATGAGAAGGATCTGGTTCAGGATGCCTCTGTAATAGATAAATATGTAAAAGAAATCACAATGTTATCTTACAATTTGCTTAAAATAGTCCAATTCTTCTAAATGCTTGTGGCTCATTGTTCCTCAATTAAAGTCAAATTGAGTTACATATATATTCTGTTATAATTAGAAATATTGTACGAATTGCTTATTCAGTCAACGGTTTGCTTTTTCTCATCTCAGGTAAAATTGAAAACACTACTACACTTTCATGGATTTTTGTTTTTTTAGTTCGATGTTTTTTTTTATTTCTTATTGGAATGGAAATAAGGAAATTAGGAAGAATTTACTTGTGCCATCGAACATTTTCTCTCAACCTTCCCACTTTCTTGCAAGACATACGTTTGTTTAGTTTTGGTTAGTATACCAGCTCAATACAATACGAGACAACTACTTTGTTGATCGAATATTTTTTTATTCATACACGTAATAGTATTTTATTTTCTTTAGATATATTTTTTTTCAAAAGAACACGAATACATTCACTGAGTAATATGTAACGTGACAACAAGAATGACATCAAAATATTCATAATAAAACCTACCGAAAACATCGGATCGGTAGAGAACCCATGATTAAAGAACAGGAAATGTCCGAAGTGAGACTTTTCGCAAGTTTGATCGATGTATCCTCCGGTCAGAGCAGTTGTGACGTACAGTGACGTAATCCAACATGATTCCTGTGTCAATTTATGACATCCAGGTAAGGACTTTATATTTAATTGGATACTTTAGAGTAGGAAGTAGAAAAATAAATTTAAGATGAATAGCTGCCGCAAATGGTAACGAGTCCTCCAGGAAGTTTCTTATAAGAAAGGGTAAATTAGAATAGATTAGAAATTGGTAGAGGTTAATGGTCTGTCCGTCTCCTTGTTCCACAGGAACTCTTGGTAGAACCTCCAATGCGTTTTTCCACCTCTATTACTGTCAAAATCCAACAACTCATTTTTGATCTTTTTAATGCACTGATTAAAAAATATCACCAAACTTTTTCATTCAGCTCTAATTTCTTAGATGCATTGATAATTATCACAGGTCTACAAAACTAAACCTTTTGACACATGAATTTATTGTGAAAACTGGTTTTATATAATTTTCTATTCTATTAATTTATTTGTATCACGTAAGGTTTTTTTTACAAATTTTATAGGAAAACAACGATCTTTCTAAAATAACTATTTTTTTTATTCAATAAAGAAGTGGAATTCTAGTTTAAAAAAAAATGAAAAAAACTTTACTCATACTTTTTTGAACGATGAAAGTTTTGTAACATATTTTGAACAATACTAGTAGTTTTTGCCCTTAGAGTTCCCAAGAAACTTACCAATTACTTCTTTAAATGAAAGCCAGGCCTTTTTTGTCTCTTGATCATTGTGTTTTGAAAATTCTTGTCTTTGCATTATGTTCTTATCCGCGGCCCAACAAAAATACCTTGTTTTATCTTGGCATCAGATATGGGTGCAAATTTCTGGCCTAAATATTTCAAACACTGTCCAATTTTGTCTATGCCATTAACAAACTGCTTCATCAAGCCAAGTTTGATATGAAGAGGAGGCAGTAAAACTTTTTTGGGGTCAACTAAGCTATGTCTTAATACATTTTTACCACCAGGTGTAAGGCTTGTTCTAGAGGGCCATTCTATTTGAGTCCAATGTCCATTTCTTGCCCGACTATCCCACTCACAAATAAAGCATTTAAATTTTTTAAAACCGCCTGTTGTCCTAGGAGCATGCACAGCGCTTTAAAGTCACAAAGCATCCACTGATGTTTTAGTGGTTTATTTCCTTCAAAAGAAGTCCTAAATTTTCATACGTTTCTTTTAAATGTGCCGGATGTGCAACGGGAGCCAGTTCGCTACCATTGTGTAATAAAATGCATTTTAAACCACGTTCACTTACAGCACATTTCCTAATTTTGAAACTAAGTCAGGAATATTGTTGCAATATACTAGCGGTTCTTCCTGAATAAAATATTGACATAACTCTTTTTCGCGATCCCGGTATAAGTTTGATATCTTAAATGCTTGTCACGACATCTGGACGTCAACAATTTGGATGCGTCCTTTGGAAGGTGCAAATCCTAATTAAATCATTTAATTCTCTCTGGTTAAACACTTCACGCTCTCTGACATCTGGTGTGAAATCTGAGTCATCTGGTCCATAGGAACTGGCCGAATAACAGAGTCAATTCATTTCTTTTTTTTTCTCTCTCGCCATACCATAGGAACACCATTTTACCAGTTTCAAACGCTTCAACGTAAACGGAACAAACAATTTGAGGACCCCAGAATTTGAAGAGTTAGAGTTTACCTTTGCTTTACTACGACCTAACTACCACAGATATAACAAAAGTTATTTGGATTGTCCACACAATGAAGACAACAACCACAGACACAGTAGTATGACGTCCAATACAACAAAACTGCCCATAAGCAGGTTATAACGCTTTATTGACGCTTCTGCGCCAACTTTGTATCTTTGCAAAGAAATCTATGCAGTGTTGCCAAATCGCATTTAATTTCATAAAAATCATGCCTAACATGAACAAACATATTCATGCCATAGGTATGTATATACATACATTAATATATAAAATAACATTTCTTAAATATAGAGCGCTATAAAAAAATGACGTTTTTTTGGAAAAGGGGTACCCAAAAAAATACAAATAAGCAAACAGCTTTTAAACATCAAAATCACGGTAAACCTGTGTAATTAATTCATATTCGTTGTGATATAGGACAAACATTTAGAAATAAATACTTACTTAATGATGAAAACAAAAATTTCCACCTTAAAGTTAGATTCTAAAGGGAAACAAAACGTGATCAACGAACCTTTGGTTTCAAGAGAAAAACTTACTTCCTCCCTTGAATATCAAGCTGGGGCTAATGAAGCAACTTGTAAAAGCAAGTCGCAAATCGTCTGGGTGCTTCTCACGTTAATTTTAACCCAGAAAAAGTTAAAAACAGGAATATTTGATGGTCCACAAATAACTGTTTCAAGATTGACAATTCTTTTCTTGGTAATCATAAAGCAGAGAATTACGAAGAATTAGTGCAACCCATGCTTTCAAATTTTAATAACATATTCGGTTACGTCACCTCTCTTGCGTGATTGTAGCGGAGAACAGGGAGAAATATTCAATCAGGACATTAGAACTACTGAAGATCGTTATCAAAGACAATGGGATGGCAGCACAATGGCCGACTACTGCTGGAGACTTCAGCGAAACTGCCCTCTGATGCCTGTTTTGAGTCTGCGCCCAACAATTAACGGTTTACAAATAGCAGGCATCAAAAAGTCTCTTACCCTGTAATACTTTTAGTTAGTTCCAACTCAATTTGAAATTGTAATTCTTTGGATATTGACCAAATCCGGTACTCCTATTACTCATTTATTATTCATTTTTTCAAAGTTGGTTTTGCTTTTCGTCTTGAGTCATTTCAGGCAATTTCCACCATTCCATTTCACAGTTTTTGAAATGATTCAAACCTGTTTATGACTTGAGGTTCGAACAAACTTATACCGAAACTAGGTTTTTAACTCATCGAATAAAACTAATTTTCTCTAATTATTATTAATTTTCTTATGTTGTAGTTTGGGCAAGACGTTCTCCTTTTGTTTATTGGTGCCACAGTGCCAGGCGCTATTGTACTGATACGCCGATAAGAAATGAACAAAACCAAATGATAAACAACGAGGGCTTATCATTACGCGACGTTCGCGTGGGGTCGTTAAATTTGAGTTGAGGCGGGAAAACATCAGCCCGGACTGAGTAACTGAATGCCGAGCGATAGCTCGTTAGTGGATCAGGTCAGATGTCAAAGGTTTTCGGTTCGCTATAATTAGCGGGACGCGTGGGACCCCACCCCCGTAGAAACCCCCGTGCCCCTCCACAAACGAACGCGCCCCCGTACATTGCAGCACCCTATAGGGTCGGCCGCCGTAAAAACTAGCCCTCCGCGCAATAAGCTTATTATCGAGTATAAACCCGTTTAATTTGCGGACGCCAACGACTCCCCGGGGGGCGTTTTCACCACCCCCCAACCCCTTCACCATGTAAACATATGTCGAGCATTTTTATTAGCAGATGCGCACTGGGTTGATTTTGAAATACTTTAGCCGTCGGGCTGGATGAATCAATTAAATTTGAAAAGAGAATTGATGTGTTAAAGGTGAGAAAAACTAGCAATTTTTGACATTTTTACCAATTTTAATTCATTTTTTTCTTGACTTGATAGAACCACAATGAGGTTAGGTTGAAAAAGATTTAATTTGATAATAATTTGTTGGTTTCTTTCTTTTTTTTTTTCCTCCTGCTTCGGTCAATGATAAACAAACCGGAAACGTCAGCAACTTTGATTTATAAACAACCGATGCAGGAAGAATCCAGAAGATTTTGTAAACAGCATGCCAGTAGCCTGTGGAAGTTTCTTTGGTGGCGAATTCCAAGATTTAATTTGTTTGTTAGTTTGTTTTATTACTATCACCAAAATTGTTATTGTTAAATATATTTCTTATGGCTTCCATTACCTTTAGATTTATTGATTTACTTTGAAGTATTTATTTAAAAAAAAATACGAAAAAAATACGACTAAGTTAGATGGTCTAAATAAAAGTCTTTTCTTTGGAAAATTGAACATTTTTTCAAATTTTCATCATGTTTCAAATATAAAATGAGAGTTAAAAAAATATGATTCGATTTAAGTATCTAAATAAATAGGTTTCAAACTCGTAATTGTCATGTGAAAAAACCTAAAATTGCCAATTTTTATAATTCTACTATGAAAACTTTCAGAAAAAATCTTTGAAAGCCTTCGAAACTAGCAACATTGATATGATGTACGTTGAGCTCAATCATAATATTTTGGTATCCAGTATGTTCAGTATATGCCCATTCTGTATTAATCACCCTGTGAGCTAGACTAAAGAACAATAAACCACTTGCACATTAAAGCTAAAATTATGTTTCATGGCATTTTTTACAATTAAAATGCAGAACATTTTCTAATAAAATATTTTTGAAGAAATATGACTTCAAGTATCAGAAACATTCTTCCTTTTTTGTGAAGGTATTTATATCGATTCGAAAAAATATGAAAAATGACTGCCATATTCTATATCTATAGGTTCGGTGCCTAATGTGGGTTATGTGGGATTTCGAGAAATATTAAAGCACCCGTGTAAATATTTACAAAACTAATCTAAGTGTCAGTAAAGTCATACATAAATATCTAGATCCAGTTTAAAATGAAACTAAAAATGAATGTGCCAACTGTGCTAACCAGAGGAGTTCGGAAAAAAAGAACGATATAAAAGCTTTGTAAAAATCCTGAAGTAACCAAAGATTTTATTTTATGGATAAAGTAACGAACACTTTTTGAATGCAACATTTGCTATTGTTTTGTTTTATTTGTGGTATTTCTTGGACGACTTGCAAAACTTGTAACATCAATCTTTTTCTTATAAATAATAGAACCTTAAGCTGCGGAAAATGTTAGTTAGGACTGACCAATCTCGGATAAGACGTGTTCCGTGCGGGATTTGCGAAACGAAAACGGGGTGAAACTTTCGAAGGCGTCGGAACGTTGGCAAAGCGTCGGCGTCGAGCTTCTCGGCAGTCCGAGCGAGCCGTTTTAAATAATTCAACCAAACAAAGGGTCCGTGTGTGTATGTCTATCTCTATCGATTAGGGCGCCATAATTTATTGAGTTTATAGGGGAGAACCACGGGGACGCGCCCGACGGCCGATAAATATGAAATTGAAATAAATGCGTGAAACGACGGACCGGGGGGGGTGGGCCGCACTCTATCCCTCTCCTCGAGGGTCTCGATTATTTATCGCTAATTATGGTCCGCTTTTCAATCAGAATTATTAACGACCCGCGTTGTAAGCAACATTTTCACCGTTTTTCCTCTCATCGATCGCCTTCCTGCACTTTTTAGAAGCACTTAAGGGTTGATTTTTTAGTGTTTTGCCTCCGACTCGTGTCTTTCTTCCCCGGAAATTACACGCTGTAATGTGAATGAACACGAATCGTACATTTTTCCATAATTAACCAAACCCGTGCCTTACTGGCTATTGTCGAAGGCAAGGGAGAAACACGCCACATTTGCAAGCAACAAGTTACAGTTAAAACGTCATAAGGCTTCTTGAGATCCTTAATAAAAGCAATTCATAATGAAATTAATTGTAAAATTATCTCTTCAAAAGCAAAACTGCTTCTGCCTTCTTCTTCTCTTCTGACTTCTACATTCATTCCTAAACAGTTTCAGTATTGAAAAACCATTAACAAGAAAATTCTCACGGTTCGCTGCAATACTACGAACGCCAATTAGGGGAACAGAAGGTAAAATGGTACCCTTAAAGTTATAGCCAGGATAAAAAAAGATAAACAACACTTTTGACAAACCAAATTCATATTTGTGTAACATGGGTGATTCCTTTCAGTGTCATATTAATCATAAATGAAAATAAACAACTACGGCTTATTTAAAACAATAAATTATTAAGCTACATTTAGTACACTTTGCCTACAAGTACAACGCATGAAGGCATAATGGACCTCGTTGCAAAACATTTATTCCTTGCATGTTTCGCAAATAACAACCGCTTCTTCGTATTTCATCTTCAGCGCCTGCGCAGGAACAGCGAGCCCAACATTTACGCGTAAGACACTAGATCCAGCTTTCCGTTGACGTTGGATACAAATAGGGACAATACAGACCCTCTGCGTTTCCTTCTTCACTCGAAGAGTACTCGTTTTTCTCGCAAAACTTCTTAGCCTTCTTTTTTTCAATTTTTATCGGGTTTTAAAGTGAAAAGAAACCCGATTATACCTTGCAGCCTTTGAAGCTGAGGTGGCCTTTGGTTTGCGAAAATTAAGATTGGGATTTCGTTTTCAAAAAGTCTCAAACGAATATCTGCCCGCCTTCCTTGTACTTGGGTCAAAGTCACTTTATAATGATTTTTTTTTAAATACCGTTTCAAATCTCCCCATTTTCTTGATACCTTTATACCTTGATACCTTTATAAGTCCGATAGTTGCAACTTTAATTATTGCTTGATTCATTGATTCTTCAGATCATTTTTGCCTCTCGATCTTTCTTTCATATGTAAAAATATTAAAAGCTTTGTTTAAAAGAAGTTGTTTAGGTAAAACGGTCTGGAAGGCCTTTTTGTTATATTCTAGAACACGTGCCGAACTGGAGGTTATGTCAACATAGAACATCAAAAAAATATGTATACTTTAAAGCTAATATCTTGCCCTTAAAGGCAATAATAGTATCTACTCACCTTATTATAGAAGTGACGTAAGGCATTCAAATATTGTTTCATTTTTATATTAAATTCCATGAAATATAGCTTACGGTCCGCGCATTTTCCGGCTTGTGGCTAACTGTCCGACGGTTGTTCCGTTCAGCCAAATTTCATGTTAACAACTTTGTTTAGATGCGTATTTAAAGGATTTTAGAGGACCGTTTTACCTGCAGGGTTATGCCTCCCTTTCCCCTACCAATGCAATGATACTGCTGCAGAAGAAAATTGCACAAATGTAGGTGGGGGAGAAACGTATCCTTGCTTCACCACCATCTAACGGGTTGATTTGTTGGGGGTGTGGACTGTATTCTTGCGGGGCTGGTTTATTTTAAATGATAGCCGTTTAACACAACACAAACTATATTCTGTCACAACGCGACGACGGTACAAGATAAGGCATTTAACAATCGGTTTATTTGAGTTAATCACAAACACAATTTGCGTTAAAATAGAGATTAAACTTCCTCGAAAGAAACCATTTGAGGGGCTAGTCCAAAGAGGACACCGACTTATAAGGGAATATTAAGAGTGAAAGGGGCTTAAAGGGGGGGTTTAGCGATAGGGCGATTTTCACTTTTCTATCGTCAAGGGCGGTCGCGGTCGACTGACTAACTGCGCGCAACGCATGTCTGGAAAACAGGCGCCGTCGGGGCGGTCAGTCACGTCTATGCAGCGTGATCAAGGGAGGCGATAGACGTTGTCACGTCTAACGCAATATCCGCGTTTCAGGGTTCGCGAGGGCATTGGGTTGTTTTATCAACATTCTCCCCCGGTTGAAGTTACACTTCAAAAGAGGAAGCATGGAGAAATAAAGAGATTTAAGGGTGAATATGGGAAAAAGGGGCTTCATCTCTCGGTAGAGGACAAATCTTTGTTATTGGCCTGGTTAGCTCGCCAGCAGGGGTTTTAAGTTTGACAACTCGAACCTTATCGTCAGAGCTTGTAATCACATCAATGATTCTCGCGAGCGACCACTTAAGGGGAGGCAATCCGTCCTCTTTTACTAGAACCATATCATTGATTTTCAAGTTTTCACAAGGGTGGAGCCATTTTGGGCGATTTTGCAGTCGGTTAAGGTATTCAACTGACCATCGTTTCCAAAACTGTTGCTGCATCTTAGAGCATCTTTGTCAGAACGCTAGGCGATTTTCTGGCGTACCACTAAAGTCTCTATCAGGGAAGGCGGTCATGCTAGAGCCTATTAAAAAATGACCAGGGGTTAACGCTTCAAAGTCGCAGGGGTCATTGGAGATTGGACATAAGGGCCTTGAATTCATTATAGCTTCAATCTGAGCCAAGCCAGTGTAAAGATGTTCGAAAGTCAATATTGAGTTTCCGACAATTCGCTTAAGGTGGTACTTAGCACCTTTGATGGCACTTTCCCAAATACCACCCCAGTGTGGAGAACTTGGGGGTATGAATCTCCAGATTATTTCATTAGGAGTCAAAAAATCTTGGATGAAGTTTTCTTCTTGAATAATAGTTATAATTTTTTCTAACGCACAATTCAATTCTTGTACCGAGAGGGGACCAGAGAGTTTATTTTGGTTTCGAGAATTGTGGACAAAGCGTAAACAATAGGCAAAAGTGCGACGTAACTTAGAGAATCGGGAGAATTTTGTGAATAATTGTTGCCAAAAGTTGTTTACCGAAGATTTGCCTTGGACTACTAAAGCGATTTTTCTTTCCTCGGGTAAATCAGATAATTTGTAACCAATATCAAACTTTTCCAACTTTAACTCGGGATTTAATAAGAACTTGGGGCCATTCCACCAAAGGTCGCATTTTAGAATATCTTGAGGAGCTAAACCTCTAGAAGCGATATCAGCAGGATTGTCTGCAGATTTGATATGTCTCCAACAGTAGCTTTGTGTCAACTCCTGAATTTGAGATACGCGATTGGCTACGAATACGTTCCACCTGCTGGCGTGCGATTTGCACCAACTTAGGGCAATTTGGGAATCTGACCAAAGATTGACAGAAGCAACATCTAGTTTTTTACAGTAAGCATTCACAATTCGCTCATTTAATTGGGCTAAGAGCAACATGGCACATAGTTCTAATTTTGGAAGCGACAGTGACTTGAGAGGAGCGACTCTGGATTTGGAAGACACAAGACGAACAGAGACTGCATTATCAAAGTACATAACTCTCAAATAGATACAAGCAGCATAAGCTTTCAAACTAGCATCGGCGAAACCATGTATTTCAAGGATCTTGACGGGACTGTCTAAAAAGAGCGGTCTGGGTATGTTGAGAAAATTAAGTTTACAGAGATTTTGACAGAAGTTAGTCCATTCATGGATTATCGATTCTTCTGTAACTTCAGTATCCCAATTTGATTTTTGAAGCCAAAGCTTCTGCATGAGAATTTTGCCTCTAACTATAACGGGGTTAACGAGACCGAGGGGGTCAAAGCACTGAGCTATCGTGGACAAAATTTTTCTTTTAGTTATTGGACCTTCCAAGGAGCCTTGCGGTGTCGAAATTAAAAAACAATCAGATACAGAATTCCAAGTCAGACCGAGAATTTTGCTTGGAGAACCATCTAGATTCATGTTTCGAGTCAAATCTGATGCGTCAGGAATCTGATTAAGAAAACTCTTTGAATTTGAGGACCATTTGTGTAACTCAAATCCGGACTGATTCAATAGCATATTGAGTTCGTTGAACAAAATCCGCAGATCTTGCACACTATTACAACCAGATAAAATATCGTCTACATAACATTGATTCAATAGTGTGTCAGTGCCCAATGGGAAGTTGTGACCAGAGTTAATAGCTATCTCCTTTAGTACGCGAGTGGCGAGAAAACCAGAAGGTTTTACTCCATAGGTCAATACCAAAAGCTCTAAACATTGAAAAGGGAGTGACGGTTTTTCACGCCAAAGGATGTTTTGCAAGAAGGTTTGTCTGGGATCAACTCTAACTTGTCTATACATTTTCTTTATATCACAAGTCAATACAAACTTAAAAATTCTGAATCTGCAAAGTATATCATAGAGTTCCGGTTGTACTTGATAACCTTTCATGGTTGTATCGTTTAGAGATATTCCAGAAGAAGTGGGACAAGAAGCGTCAAAAACGACTCTTAATTTAGTAGTCACACTCGAATCTTTCAAGACACACAAATGAGGGATAAAATATTTATTGTGGCCTTCAGGGGTTTTTAGTGTTAAAGGGATGTTCCTAGCGTGTCCTAGTTGCACAAATTCATCGATGAATTTTTTGTATTCTAAGAAGAGAGAGGGATCCTTTTCGAATCTTCTTTCTAGACTAATAAATCTTTTCGATGCATTCGAAAAGGAATTTCCGAGTTTCTCATATTCTGAGGGAGTTTTTAGAGGAATAGAAACTTGATATCTACCATCCTCTAAGACCTTGGTAGTTGAAGTGAATATTTTTTCGGCAGCGGACTCTTCTTCATTCAGGAAGGTCTTAGGCGGAATTTGCTCCAGTTCCCAGAATTTTGCGATAGTTTTTTCTAATTCAGTGGTTTGAGCGAGTAAGGAGACCTTTCCGTGTGCACTGGTCGTGAAATTGGTGGTAACACTGGATGAAGCAGTCACCGATGGAACGCTTCCCGCTATCAAATAGCCTAAGTGGGAATTTTGAAGTACTGGGAGGTTAGATCCTAGTTTAATTAATCCTTCATCGAGAATGTCGTAATACAGATCTGCTCCAATGAGCATGTCTATCTCTTCGGGGATGTGAAAATATGGGTCTGCGAGTTGGATATTTTTCGGTAACCTTAAGGATTGAACATCAATTTCTACTTGGGGTAATTTACAAGTGATCTTTTTAAGGACAGCACACGTGACCTTAAATTTCACATCAGGATTGACATCAGAGTAAATAAAGATGTTGACCATTTTATGCGACGCAACACAATTTTCGGAAATTCCGAAGATGGACAATATCTTTTTGAATGGTTGGCACCCGAGTCTTGAAACTAACTGTTCAGTCGCGAAGGAGCTTTGACTGGCAGAATCCAATAGGGCCTTGACTTGAATAGGAGTTCCTTCTTTCGAGTATACTGTGACTAAAGCCGTGGCTAATAGAATTTGAGAACTAGTTCTTGATGTCGATGCGTGTGAAAGAGATTGATTTTTTCTCACGTCAGAGGTTTGGGGCGAGTTCCTAGAGGTGCTCGTGAATGTTTGTTGAAGAGAGGTTGAACTTTTAGTTTGAGGCACAGGCTTGGGAGCATTTGACACGTGCAAAAGGGTATGATGACTGGATTTTTGACAGATAAAACATTTCTGCGTTGATCGACAATTTTCAGTAACGTGTCTATTGCCTAAACAAATCGAACAAATATTATTTGACCTTACAAATTCCTGTTTTTCAGACATCGGTATGTTTTTAAATCCGTAGCACGTATAAATACGATGACCTTCCTTGGTGCAATAGATACATGAACTTTGATTTCTGGAATTCTGAGGGTTATTATTTGTATGTAAACTAGTTCTTTCATTTTTCTTTACGAATTTGTTTTCGAAAGCGAGTAAATTTTCGAGGACAACACAGCGGCTATTAAGAAATGTAAAGAAGTCTTCTAAAGTCGGTAACTCGTTTTTGTCTTTACCTTTTTCCTCCTCAAAAAGTTTCTTTGAAGTGTAGTCTAATTTTTTTTGGAATAAATTTATCAAAACTAGTTCAAACAGTTGTCTATCAGACAAATTTAAATTTTTTAAAGATTCAATATTTTTCTTACAATTTACTACAAAGTCTCTTAAATTTTGCGCATTACATTTTGTTATAGTTGGCAAGTCTAATAGTGAGTTCAACAAATGGTTTAAAAGCAAACACTTATTTTCATATCTGTCTCTTAAAATTTTCAACGCGATTTCAAAATTTTCGTTCGTCACACTAAGGGAGTCTATAAGTTTTAAACTTTCACCTTTCAAGTAAGATTTTAGATACAAAAATCTTTGAATGTCACTTATACTAGGGTTCTTAATAATTAGCGCATCAAACAGCTGATAAAAGGCCGCCCAATCACTTTGATTATTAGAAAACTGGTTGATTTTGATCTCTGGTAATTTAACAGACGGTATATTTGACACAGAATTAGAATTTGTTAACATATGCGAGGTTACAGCGGAATTATTTAAATTAGGTGATAATTGTTCAATTACATGTTGAATTATTGATAAATGTTTAAAATATTTACTTTCTACAGCATCTCTATCCTCAGCATGATCTCCTTGATCAACAGGTAACTCAAGTAAAAGCGTCTCGATGCAATTCTGAACATCATTATATTCCGAAAATACTTTTTCTAATTTATCAGCGCGCATTTGAAATTCAAATTTATCTTTGATAACATCTTTGTTGGAGTTTACCCAGTTACAAATCCTAGTTATCGAGCTTTTTAAATGGGCTCTTTGATTTTTTAAATCTTCCAGCGAATTGATAGACATTTTAAAAGTATTCACTTGAATTGATTTTTCAAAACAGCGAAATGAACATACGAATTTTTTACCGCTACAGTTGTATATAACTATGCTTTACTAAATGCAATTTTAAATGCTTTCCGCAGAAGAGCCAGGCAATCACGTGAAATAACGTCAAAACGCGAAGTATTGCACAACACTTTATAAAATTGGAATTGTCTCACCAAACTTCTGAAGTACGGTCCTGTCTAACCGCGACGAAAGCGAGTCCAAACTCGTGTCGGTAATTTTTCAAAGACCGAAGGAAGCTGCTTCCGTCCGAGCGTCTCCGTCGGCGTCAATTCAGTACCAAGCAAGCGGATTTGGTAATAATAACCAAACGTTACGATGCGTTGAGGAGTTTTACAATTTTTCTGATAGGCAAAACGGCCAACAATCCGGCTCGAAGGACCAAACAATGGGGGAGAAACGTATCCTTGCTTCACCACCATCTAACGGGTTGATTTGTTGGGGGTGTGGACTGTATTCTTGCGGGGCTGGTTTATTTTAAATGATAGCCGTTTAACACAACACAAACTATATTCTGTCACAACGCGACGACGGTACAAGATAAGGCATTTAACAATCGGTTTATTTGAGTTAATCACAAACACAATTTGCGTTAAAATAGAGATTAAACTTCCTCGAAAGAAACCATTTGAGGGGCTAGTCCAAAGAGGACACCGACTTATAAGGGAATATTAAGAGTGAAAGGGGCTTAAAGGGGGGGTTTAGCGATAGGGCGATTTTCACTTTTCTATCGTCAAGGGCGGTCGCGGTCGACTGACTAACTGCGCGCAACGCATGTCTGGAAAACAGGCGCCGTCGGGGCGGTCAGTCACGTCTATGCAGCGTGATCAAGGGAGGCGATAGACGTTGTCACGTCTAACGCAATATCCGCGTTTCAGGGTTCGCGAGGGCATTGGGTTGTTTTATCAACAGTAGGTTCATAATACCAACGAGAATCTCGGGCAAATATTAAGTATGTGGTGTTTATCATAGAATAAAAAATGCAACTTGAAGTGGCTTGGTAACTTTTTTTAAGTGCCAAGAGAACAAGCCCAATTGACATATACTGTTATAAGATACCACGGTAAAACACTTTTTTTAAGATTAATAAGTAATAAGATTTGGCGCCATAGCAAATCTGCCACTGTTCTTATTCTTTCCATTACTACAATATTTTGTAACAACGGTCTGCCGTTAAATAACAAAAAATCAATTACTGAAAATATTTGGCAAGAATAGAGAGAACCTGAAAATGTGTGGGGATGCAAAGAATTTTGGGTTTGCACTTTGACACATTTCTTCGGTATAAGCCACATATTCGGTAAAGATGGTATACGTAAGATGCCAGTATCACACAAATTACAGGAAACGCGAATTACATTCCTCAGTGTTGCTTCATAGCTTTACATATAATGCCACTGACCTACTAACAAATATTAAATTTATCATCTCCTTCACACTTCTTTGCACCACAACTCACTTTGGGAGAGATCGTTTTCACATAAGGTATATACCTTAATTCAACCCTTAATCCAAATTAACTCAAAAGAAATTATAAATGGTGCCACCCGAAGGGTTGATACATTATACCTGGTGTTTATATACTATGCCGTTTCTTACTAAACTTCACTTCTGACCCTTTACCCATAATCTCTGGTTTTATGTTATTCGTTTTGCAAGCTTTTATTTTTGTTTTGTCCAAAATTGTGTTATGTAATCTTAAGGGATTCAGTTTGCGGGCACATTGATATGTAAAATTGATTTTATTTTCAGCAAATAAACCGTATTGTTATTGTAACTAAAAAATATTTAAAGCATTTTTTTTTTCGATTACTAAGCTGCAATCGAGATCCAGTCGTCAAATTATATAACCTAAATTCAACAACACATTGTATGTGCTGGACGTGGCGTATAATAAGCTCCATATATATTTCTGGTCGGACTTCCCATATATCTCCGAAAGCTTTTTGAAGTTTTCCGTGTACGGGAGACACGAACGATTCCAAACAAAAGAATAGGCGGTCTAATTGAAAGGAAGTCAGAAATAATATCCAGCAAAAATAAAATAAAATAAATTAGAATTCGTTTCGCATTGATACAAAGTGTCGTCGTATTATAGATCAGCCACGAATCATTTATAATTCACCGACGTAAATAAATAATAAAGACGGAGCCGGTCGTAGCGGAGGTACTTTCTCTCCTGACACGGTTTTATGCATGTGTATTGAAAGGGGTTGTCGTTTTGCCCGTTTAATATTTAATTGTCTCCGCGCGGCGCCCACTATTAAAATATACAGGTCGTTATTGAAAAAAGGGTCATTGACGCGCGTGGGTTTTGCGGTGTGTGATTTGAAAACGTCTCCTTGACAGAAAAAAAAAGGATCAAAAGGGTTGCGGTTTGAAAATGCCCCCGAGCTCATACGCGGCTCGAAGACTCTTAATTGTAAAAACTGCATTTATGCACATTCGCAAAGTTGATTGTATACAGGATGGCTTCGACGCGAACGCAAAATAGTACAGGGATTTAGAGAGAAAATTTCAAAAAGTCTCTATGTATCATTGGTTATAGCTGCGCTTTGACGAAAAATTATGATGAAAATAATTAATTATCCTTACGTAAAAAATTAAAACTTCGTTTAAGCCTTGAACGCTATGTCACAGTGTGATATGAGATTTAAGTTATCGCATACTGAGGATTTACAAAATTGCAAACATGATAGTTTAATTAGATAGAATTTATCAAACAATTTCGATAACACGATAGATACAGCACCCCATTAACAAGCCGCAAACAAAAATTTCAAGATTTTTACGGATAAGAGAAGTTTTTCGCCCAGCATTTTGAAAAAATAATTTGTATATCCTATGACATATGATATATATATATATATATATATATATATATATATATATATATATATATAAAGTTTTACAATTTTTTATAATTCAAAAATGCAATAATATACAGGGCATTAAATATGGAAAAATTAAGTTGGTGTCTGGTTCGGGTGGATGGGCCAATTCTGCAATATCCCAAATATTTTAAGAATGAGACAACTTCCTATGGCCGCAACCCAATTTTTAAATGCCTATTTTTTTCGATTCTCCATATAGTTCTAAAAGGCCATTCAATTAAAGTTTTTAATCTAGGAGGCTTCATTAAAAAGATGCCGATGTTTGCCATTTCCATTTTTTCTACATTTTTATAAAATGAGTGAAAGAAGAAAATTGAAATTGGATTTACACAAATGTGGAGATACTTGGTATGGGCAGTATATTTTTTCCAAATAAAATGAGTACGTAACAGGTGTATCCAGCAGTAGTTTTAGTTATGGATTCGCCCGAGGATTCGTCTTTCAATTTTCTACAAACAGCTTGTCTTTTTAGAAAAATTCGCCAGTAATAACTTATAAAAAACCATTCCAAAACTATCATTAGCCTTAAAATAAACCAGCCGAGTATTATTATTATTTTAAAAAATATGCCACTAAGGACCTATATCTCCACCACAGGGGGGTCTAAATTTTACTCAAAAGCTTCAGTAGTTCTTGAAATATCGTCAACATAATTCCCAAACTTCATATTTTTACTTTGAATAGCTACTAAATCCCCATGGAAAGTTAATGTTAAATTCCTCAGTACCCATTTAAATTGTACTTCAATTTCATTCGTTATACATGGCTGCGCAAGATCCTGCTCATTAATTTTTGTAAATTGCGTGATTAACGACATATTTAGAAAGTGGTGAATATATCAAAAATATCTGCATATACACTGCTAAGAGAGTAAAATAACACAAAATATATTAAAGAAAAATGTTCAAGTACTTTTATAAAAAGATAATACGAATCTTAACGACACTTTGTCATTATTATGCTGGGAAATAACACCAGAAAAATCATCTTCATCTATACCATTCAGTTTTTTAAGGCCCTATATTGCAAAATACTACCATCATGAGTAGAACAAGATATAACTAAAAATTCGCATACAGAATTTCTAGGTACACAACTTGGCCGTCGATTAAAGGTGGTCTAATAAAATATACTGCCTCAAAAAAACTTAATATGTAGTTCATATTTTGCTGTAACATTGAAATCTTCCTTATATCCCCTGTCTCTCACACCTGAACGAATTTTCGTTAAAAAAAAGAATAATTCTATTGTATCGTATATATACAACTTTAAACCACTAGAGTTATGCAGAGATGCTTTTAGAACAAAAAAAAATCACTCTGACAGATATTCCACATTCATTCCTACTCGACAAGAAACAAAAACAACTTCCAGTTAAAAATGTTTATAATTGTTGCTATAAAAAATCACCGTCTTAATCCGGACACACATACTTAATGTTGGGGCTGGTCAATTGACCACTTCTTAATTAATTAGTCAAATTCGATCGCAATGCTTTAAATAACATCTTGCAATTTATAGTTTTAAAAATATCCACTCCATTTAGTTCTCAGAAAGACGCGAAGGCGACGTAAATAAATAAATATGTATATAAATATAAATTTCATTGTATTCTTAAAATTATTTCGGTCAATTGACGCTATACATACTACAATATGATTTCTGCTGTAATCAGAGATGTAAACCAACAGAAATTCATTCAATATTTAAAATCTTTACTGAAAAAAAATATTTTTTATATGACGTCCGAATACGAAAATCATATGAACAAAAGATACAAATAAAAAAAGTTTGACTTTTTGTTGGTTTCTTCATGTAATATTTTTTTATGTCTGTTTTTTATATTTTCTTTGTTATAGTGAGATGTGTATATATATCTACTATACTCAACTCTGCACTTGATGACAAACACAACAACACAGAAAACACTCTCCTAAAGTTGTATTGTTTTATAATTGTATCTGATATCACTCACACAACATGCTTTAAATCCCAAATTACAAATTGTTTTACTGCTTACAACAAAGACAATTTAAATTTTATAATTCATTTAAATTTTATTAAAAAGTTTTAAAATGACTACATTATTTTTTATGGAAATAATTAATTTTAACACATTTTACCGTTAAAAGCAGTCTCGCAAAATCACCGCGCGGCGGTGCATCTGACTAGACGACGTCGCGACGCGACGCGACCTCTGGCGCTAGGGCGACATAAATAACGGAGAATACGATTTTCCTAATTGAGCGTTACCGTAGAACTCGTCAGTCGGGCCCCATAAATTCTACTTCTAATTAACGCATACAACTAGTTCGACACTGTCCAAGAGCGCAATCAGTGGCGTTTCGAAATGTTTTCAATAGTTTTAATTGAAATTAATTGAATAAAACGAGTTTTTATTTTTTAATTGAATCGATTTTGAGTCTGTATAATTCACTTAATCCGTTACAAGTTTTTACAAAATTCGCGATAATGATGTGTTATACCATTCTCATTTGCTTCATAATGAAACTATTGTTAATATAAGAATGTTACTTATATTATTATATTACTTTTCTAGATTCAAAAAAGTATTAAAAAAATGTCACTAACAGTTGAAATAAAAATATAACGCATTCACATCGTTGCGTTTTGGTATAAATTATTGGATGTGATAATAATTAAATATCCTCTAATATATTTAACTTTTTTTTTTAACTTTTACAATAAACTTAGAAAACATTGAAAGTTTTATATATCATATAGGCGGCTAATAGAAAAGGTGACCAACTATTTTGCGTCCAAAAAGAGTACACTTTGCAGGTATTTCATAGGTGAAAAAGAAAGAAGAAAAAACGATAGAAACTTAATTTTCTTTTAAAAACATATTTTTCCTCGGAGTGGATTTTTTTTTGCTAAATGAGGATGTTCGTCTAATAATGTAGCCACATCCGAACAACTTTCATAGTGCATATGAAATTTGACTGTTAAGACGACAGATAATGTTTTTACAGATAGTTGCGGCTTCTCACTGCTCCAATAATCATTCGCTTGTGAAAATACTTTTTCAACAGCAGCATTAGTGCCTGGACAACATAATATTTTCTCGTCGTTCCATTTCTTCATTTAAATATATATACTCTTGGAATTTCTTCAAAGAGAAAATTGTTATTAAAAACGATATCTTTTGCTTCCTTCATTACAAATTCGACTGCTGAAGAAACTTATTTCCATTAAATTTTACTATTTAGACGGGTCGATGTGAAATAATTTAATTCTCTAAAGTTCACTCTCTATTCTTCGAAATGCTCATAGCTTTATAAAAAAAATTAACTTCTTTTAAACATTCATTTTTTATTCAGGGATTGGAATCTTCCAAAACGGTCAGTTTATTCTTTAGAATTAGCGGTAAAAATACTTCATCAAATCTTAATTTACATTGCAGTATGAAATCGTTTAATATAATACAAACTTCTGCTGCTGAAATTTTATCTCCTTCAATTTGTGGAGTAATATGAAATGACGCCTGACTGTGAATAAAATAAGGCATAGGTTCTGACATATCGTTTGAAAAAATTTCTTCAAAATTGTAGGAAATTTGTCTAGGCCTTAAAAAATATGAACGGATCATATAACTGCAAAACGCGTTCAAATGCTGGAGTATAAGCAAGCCATCTCACTTTGGAATAACCAAGCTGTTTCTTGCATTGAATACCAGCCTTTTCACAAAATTCTTTCAAATTTGCTATTGTAAACCGATTGACATATAAATATACATTTGTAATAATTAATTCCAAATCTATTGACATTGAACTTGATGCTGTATTGATGGCAGGCATTCGATATAATGTGAGTATTAGATCCAATTCCCAAAATATGTCGTTTCAGAAGATCTTGTAATTTTGTGTACACATTATTGACACCTTTGCGTCCTCCAAAATTAATATTTGTGTTATCAGTCGAGGGCGCCAAAATTTTCTTATTCAAATTGTTCAAAGTGATTAGACAAAATGTCTGACCTTTCCCCTTCGATTCATTACAAATTAAAAATCTTAATTTGAATACGAAAATTCCCTATTGCAGATTGTGCATTTAACCAAGGAGTCATCATTTCGATTTTTGTCTGCAATGAACGGAAACTCTTTGTTTAAATTTTCGTTTAAACGACTTTTTCTTCTTTTGTTATCGCTCATATTAGAATTAATAATCTAAAAATTATATTACTAATATAATTTTCATTTTGATTTTAAATAAATATTATAATCCAATATTATTTAAGTAAAACGAAAATGAAATACTTACACGCAACTTCAACTTCGCTAGATAAATAAAATAAAATTTTATATTATTTGGCACACTTCAAATCTTGTTAACATCAACAATAAGTACGAAATTGTTGGTTTTCAAATTAATTAAACAGAAACGGAATTCCCATAAAACTTTGCCGTATATACTACGCATTCGACGTTGACGTTGTTAGAAAAAGAGGTCTGTAGTATCTATTTCTCCAATTACCTAATACGGCCTCTCAATTGTGCCGGAAACGGCAGTCATATGTGCGGCGAAATTCAAATCACCGTCAAAATAATTTTAAATATTTAATTAATAAAATGGAAATAAAATAATCTAAAAAATGTTTTACAACTAGAAATGAGTGTAAAATGATTCTTTCAAAGTACGGTTTGAGAAAAAAGAGTATAAAACTCAGTTGGTCACTTTACTATAGATGAGTGGAACTACATCTTGAGTCAATTTAATATAAGAATAATAAGAACAATGTAACCCACAGTCCATAAAGCAAATTTTGTTTCATTGTTAAAATCTATCGATAGACCGGATTCTTTAAGTCTAGAATATCCTCTATAAAAGACGGGTTACATAATGCATTGCCACATAATCAATTGCAAGAATTAATATTATTATCGAAGAAGAATTAAAGTCTTAATAACAAAAAAGTAAAATTTCAATGAATCATCCAACAGAAATAAAAGTTTCACACTTCTAGGAATTAGAACCCTGCAGAATTCTTTTAAAAAATAACTAACGAGTACCGACAAGCCCGGCGTTAATTGGAAGCTTAATATCGAATTAAACAACACGACACCCTATATACACAACTCCTAATGAGGTGATGAAATTCTTTCTGCGTCCCAACGGCTCGCGAGCGATTTTAACAGATCTCAATGAGCTTTATTATTGTCTAATTTGTGCCGCCGCTTCGGTAACAACTTTCGTGAGTGGAGAAATTTACGTTAAGCCAGCAGCATCAGCTGAAATCAACGGCGACAACTAGAAATGTAATTTGCAAAAGAAAGGTAAAATGGAAAAAATAATTGACAATTCGTTGACGCTCCATTAAGAGGAAAAACTCATTCTGTGGCCATGTCTTTGTTTCTCAAAACATTTAAAACATTTAAACACAACAAAGGAACTATAATGTTCGCAGTATGCTGAATCATGGCGCAAAGTGCAGGTTAAAATTTGCCGCTTCTATATTTTCTAGCTATATGATTTTACTCAATGTTATTTAAAGAGAAATATGGTGTTACCAATAAGTGAATTTAACTTTAATTTGAATTTAATGACTTGTTACGTTTAATGGTTTTGATCGCCATCCACCAAATAAGTAAAAAATTGAGATATTAATTTAAAGTAATTCCCATTTCTCTTTAAATAATATTTTAGATGTTCCTGAACGTCGAGACATGGGTTGAGAAACAATAGCCACAGTAGGTCGTACATATATACCGAATCGCATGTTCAATAACCACGAATTGTTACTAATTTTGCTTCCATAAAAAAAATTGATCCACATTAACCATATATAACAATTATTATACAATCTTACCACTAAATCTCTTCAGTAGACAAACCTGATATCCTCCAACCGCATCGGTACGGTTTGTTTATAATTAAATGGAATACATGACCTGTTAGGTGAGTGAGTGCAGTCACTAACTTATACACTCACTGCAACCGTTTGTTAGTTTTGATGCTCTATTCTCAAACAAAATTTCCAGATTTTCGAATAGGGCAAAAATCATGACTATAAAATTGCATTTACATAAAAGAATTTAGATTTTCATTAAATTATTGATTGCTTGCGACATACATAAACCAACCGACAAACAAAATCTTTGTTTAGCATGTTTTCCCGTTACTTTTACTTTTATAGTGGTTGCGAAGGATTTTCTAAATACCCTTTTTGGTAACTTATAAAAATAAAATTAGGGTTTGGGTTTTAAGAGCTAGTGCTATAAGACACCTAGATATGTTTTATAAAATTCTACAAGGTATTTAATATTACTTGACTTGAAATTTTTTGTTAAGCGAACCTGCCGAACATGATATCCTTTTATATTGTGGCTATTGTTATGTTTTTTTAAATGGACTTCAAGTAATATTCGCGAACTTCAATGCATATTTCTTCAAAAATATGCGATTAAAAAATGTTACCCACAATTTTAACTTTAAGATTTTTACCAAAATTGCGTTTAAATTGCTTAAAACTGTTTTAGGAATAGTAAAATATAAAATTATTCTTATTATAATTTTTGTGTTCCAACTATTAACTCGTCATAGGAAATTTTCAGTGTCTGAGTCGTTATGCTATGACGGTTTTATAAGAGTAACGAAAACGTTAAGCGAACAATTGATAGGTTCTCGGGTTTTATAAAAACTAACTATTACCATTATAAAATAAAAAATGTATATATAATATACATATAATATGTATATGCGCCTTTATGTTTTTCTTTTCACTTTTAATTACCTCGAATGACATCGGGA
Organism: Cylas formicarius; assembly: GCF_029955315.1. Classification (NCBI taxonomy): domain Eukaryota; kingdom Metazoa; phylum Arthropoda; class Insecta; order Coleoptera; family Brentidae; genus Cylas; species Cylas formicarius. The sequence continues at coordinate 15,963,433 of NW_026844214.1, read as the reverse complement.
ATTAAAATCGAACGTAAACGCTATAACGTTTCGAACGCCCGTAATATCTATATCGAAACTTTTTTCTGCCATGCAGAAATACCAGGTGCCCCATTCGAGCATTTGCACCTGCTCGTATATACATACGCGTTATAAATAGTTGCGCGGATAATTAATGCAGTAGGCACTTTCTTTTAACTATATTAACGGATTCATTATCGATCACGGATATGTACGTCAAATGTTGAACCCCGTATTTCTATTTGGCCTCCGTATAGAGCAAAATAAATAAATCAATCACGTCAGACATCTGGTGGACCCTTTCAGAAATATTTGTAAATAAATAAAACACAATATTAATGGAAAACTACGAGTTTTAACAATGGCAAACTCTGCTACATGTCATATTTATAATGTGTGCCATGGAAATTGCAACACACAGTATAATAACGCAGACGGGGTTTATTTGTCTCCTTACTGCATGTTTAAGGGAAAAAAATTCTAAAGCGGAATGGTCTGACGGAATGCCGCCCGGTTCACGTGTACGAATGGCAGAAAAGTCAACGTTTGTGACGTCAGACATTTTCTTGTATTGGCTACAAAATCACTTCTACCTAAGAAAAGCCCCCGAAAAGATTTTACTCATTGTAGACAGACACACTTCTCACAAGACTAACCTCGAGACATTAAAATTCGCAGAGGACAAAATTTTATTTTGTAATCCCAATAAGAGGTTAAGTCGGTTGCAGTTTGGCAAACTTTTAGGGGTGGCCTGGTGCAAATCGGCTACGTACTAATGCTGTATCGGCATTTCGGGCAACAGGAATTTGGCCTTACAATCCGGATGAAACACCTGATTATGCTTTTTTAACGCAGGCGCCAGATCAGGGTGCGGAACATCCAAGAAACGAATTTGGGGAACAAGCTGGCATCGCAGGAGGACCTATCCCCAGAAACTTCTTCGAATGAAATGTATAGAAAATCAATGCGTTAAGTGTTTCGAAGATTATAGCTTTACAGAGAAAAAGGAGGACTGGTTGTTCTAGATGGTTATACGAAGATTGCACTTCCTACACCAGCACATGCCAACTATGTGGTGCCGCCCCAAATATGAAAAAGGGAAAAAGGAATTAAATTAGTTTACAGTCCATCTCTCCTATAGTCGGTGGTTCATCTCTTCTTAACGTTCTGGACCGTGGGACAACTTAAATTTTTATTATTTTATTTTTTATAAATATTCATTGTGTTAGATTAGCCTTTAAAATGCGCCAAATAAATAGCCAAAGCTTATGTTTATGTTATACTTCTTTGCAAAATGTGGTCCATCTCTCCTCGATTTACCCTTATTATATTAATATTTGGTTGGTTGAGGACAAAATAATACAATGAAATTCAAATATTTAGAAATTGAAATATCTGGATGCGGAGACGACATAAGTAAGGAACCAAGCTACAAGAGCGTCTAGAGCAGAGAACGATACCATCTGGCGAAATAAACACATCCGAACTTATGCAGCAGAAACTAGACCTAAAACAAAAAGAATATTAGAGACCACGGAAATGAAAATAGCGGGAAAAACACTCATGGATAGGGAAAGAAGTGAAGATATTAGGCCAGTGTGCGGGATAGATAACATCAATGACTATGTGTTGGATTGAAAGATAAGATGGAATGGACACATTATCGTGTGGCAGAAGAACGAATAGTGAAAATATTAAGGATAAATCACCAGCAGGACGAAAGAGCCTTGGAACACCTAGCAAAAGGTGGAGCGACAACCTCCCAAATGACTGAATGATGACAAAGATGTAAAGAAAACAGGCAATTATGCCCATATGCAGTAGGAAGAAGATATTATTATTTCCCTGTACCAATGCAGTTAATCAAATTTCAACAAAATCCTACACATACACAAAGACGAGAATTAAGCTCTAGGCTCCTATACAATGTTGCCATTTCAAAGTATAATAATACCACTAATACTCAAAAAGGTAAAATTGAATCGAATTGAACATGTAATGGTAGGGATGAAGTACCAACAAGGTATGATCCGCTAATGTGTGGCAATAATAATCTTTTTTATTGAGAACGATATCCCACTAACGAAACATCTTACAAATAGCAAGTATATAATATAACAGCTATAACTTGCTGGTTCAAATTAAACAATTAAGCAACTAAACTTTTAAACCAAATTGCTTTAAGAACATTACTGAGATAATTGCCTGTAATTAATTATAATGTAGTTCCGTTGCTGCAATGTACTGGTAGCCGGAGATGCGGAAGTCAAATTTCAGACCTTCACCGTGGTCGAGGGTAAGAAATTTGCATTTTTATTGAGTTCGATAGATATCTGGTGATACTAGATATGTTAGTTAATCAAACACAACTCTAAAGAACTCCAATGATGAGGTTTTGATGACCTTCTTCAATTCAAACCAAGTATTACGTACGGTTGAGTTAATAATTTTATGATGTGATCTACACAATTTTCTGCGTGTGATCCTCCCAATTCACCAGATGACTTTCTGAAAGCACATTCTGAAAGAATTATTTTTTATTAAACTTTGATTGCATTGATCTTGGAACTTCGTATGCAATCGTTTTCATTTGTTTATTGCTGACATCTAGACTTGTTACTTTCTATAGAAACGTGCATTCCTAATGACTTCCAAAAAACTCTTGTAAAAAAACAAAACAATAAGCCTCGTAAATCAACCATACCGAAAAAAAACTCGTTTGTTTATATTTAAATCGAATGTCACACTTCAGATTTGTAATTATAAACACTGGACGTAACGATCCAGTCTTGCCCGACGAAGTGTCGATTTCTTCACACGCTTAAGCAAGTCGCGAGCTCGCGTAGCAACTTTAAGTGGGCCCTATATAGAAAACCAAGTAAGGCACTTTTCATTAACTGCCTTGTTTACTGCCATATTTCGCATATTCAGTTACGTTGAAATAAAAAAAAAACGTTAACTAAAAGGAATAATAACCAAATTCGGTCAAAAACAATTTATAAATTATTTCATCCTCATTAGTCCCGACAACATCGAATCGTATGAACATTGCACAATAGGATGGCCCTGCGACATTGCTTTAGGCAGAGCTTAGGTCGGCCGGCAACAACGCCAAGTACGTTTGAGTGGCCCCGGTATACAAGCGCGAGAAATTTAATCCTCGTAAAAGCAATTAAACAAACTAATATTGATATAGCACGGGCGACCACCGACAAAAATAGTTTTGTAAGAATGGGTCAATAAAAACACTGAAATCTTTTCGGCTTTTACACTGACGTCTCGTTCTTTTATTATGCCATCCTCAGGACATGAAAGTGCTAGATTTTTTCCAGTCAAGCAAATTGTTATGGGTCCAGATTTTTGACAAGTTTTTAAGATTTAGGTATTAAATGAAGGGCCGAAACGTCGGTATATAAGCTGACACGATTTCAGTGTTTTTATTAACCCATTTCAACAAACTTATTTTTGAAAAGGATCACTCCCCACCGCAATGCCTCGTTATTTAGTTTATGTTGAATAGTATAACGCTGTTTCTATTATTAATTTACATGAATAATTCGTTTCTAAATCTTACTTATGCAATATAAATTATCAGACGGTAGTATAACCAAGAACTGAAAAAAAACAACTGATAATTTATGCTAAATTTAAATGAAACTTGGGTTGATGAAAAATATTATTCAAAATAAAATAATAATAAAAATGCAATGCGAGAACTGTTGTAGACCAACCTTTAAGCAAATGCGAGTAGTCACACTGATATATAATTATGCGGATGGACTATAGTGGCCAACACAATAATGTAGGACGGTATAGCCTAAGTGTTCAAGAATTGGTCACAACTAGTGATAAAAACGCCACTCGTTCACTAACGCTAAGAAACGATACGTAGCATCCATAGACACATGTTTTCACTTGCTCGAAAATGTAACATTTAATGTAAACGTCAGTAACAACTTAAAAGAAAAATATCACACTATTTTAATTTTACTTAAATTTCATGGCAAACAAAACGAAATTGAAATATGCCGACAACTCTTGTGCTATTGGTTTAAGAAAATAAAAGACAATAAACTTTTATATAAGGGGGAGTCATACTTAAAACAGCACATTTTTTAAAATAAATCCATTCCATTGTTTTTCTGTTAAAATGACTTTAATCATCAAAAACATTACAACTAATTTAATACATATTATATTATATTCTATAAACTAGAGAAGTGGAGAGACGGCAGTAGTAGCCGCCATATTTTTTCGTTTGGCATCTACATTTGAGGACACAGAAATACAAATCCGAAAATGTTTTTCAAACCCTCGAAAACCATAAGAAAGTAAGTGCAAATTAAGATGTTGAATGAATGAATGAAATTTTGACCAACATAGTAAACTTCTACATAGAAAATCAATCTTGATTTAGGCGGTATCACGGATGTTCCTCGACACTGGCAAATGTCAGTGATGACATCTTCAGGGCCACAGACGCGGGTTTTAGCATTATTAGATTAGATTTTTCAAAAGCTTCCGACACAATAAATTACAAAACATTGTTAGCAGTTTTGCACTACATTGGGTTAAGTCGTCAGGCTATACAATTTATTGAAAATTTTTTAAGTAAAAGAACACAGCGTGTTAAGATTGGCGAAACGGTGTCGGAAGAGATACCAATGAACTGTGGGGTACCACAAGGGTCCCTTATTAGCCCCCAGTTGTATGCTATTTACACTTAAAATATTCACAAAGTACTCGAACACTGTAGCTTCCATTGTTATGCGGATGATACGCAGGTATATGTCAATCCATAAAAATAATCTGTTCCAATCTTGTCGAGCAATAAGCAATGACCTGGAAAATCTAAGAACAATCTCTTTAAAGCGTTCCCTATTTCTCAACCCAAAGAAATGTTGTTGAATGATTTTTGGTCCAAAAAATGACGTTTTTAATATAAAAAACAGCATTAATATAAAAATAGGATACCGTAGTTTGGAAATTAAAAACAATGTAAGAAATCTAGGACTTATTTTTGATTCTGAAATGAGATTTGAGAAGCATATATCAAATTGTAATCAACGCGCATACTTAAGATTAAAGCTTTTGTATAGTAGTCGCCACGAACTGTCAAAAATGAAAAAAATGTTGTGTAACTCGCTTGTGCTCTCCATATTCAATCATGGTGACGTCGTTTATGGCACTTGTTTAACGGCGGTTCAAAAAAACAAAATAAAAAAGTGCAAAATTCTTTTCTTCGTCTGATATACGGAATCCGAAAATTTAGGCGAATATCATATAAACTTAAGGATGCCAATTGGTTGAATATGGAGTGTAGGAGAGAGATGCGTTTAGCTTGATTTTATCATCAAATTTCGTTTTTTAAATTTCCGGAATATCTGCATAATAAAATTATATTTAGATCCCATGTACATAATATAAATATTCGATTTAGAGGATTGACAACACCACCTCGCCGCAGATCGTCCTTTTTTGAAAGAAGTCATTTTAAATCTTTTTCTCCACCAAATTTTAAACGCCACATTTTTCAGCATTATTTTAACAAATCCTAAAATAATTAATGATTGATATCACCTGTTGCAGAGTAAAAAATTATATATTGGTTTTTATGTGCTCTGCCAAATGTTATTTTTCCCATATTAAGTTTACGGTTGAGTGGAGCAGGGTGGTCTGGTCCGTTTGTTATTAGAATACATTGTTCATATATTGCTGAGACAAAGTGTATGATGTGGAAATAAAGACATAATAAAATTATTGTAGATAAAATATATCCTTTAGTTTAGTTTTCGCCAATACGGTATTTCTTTGTTTATTATTTCTGCATCCAATTATAAAGGGTTATGTTTACATTATTTCTTTAACGGACGTGAGCCGATCACAAAAGCAAGCCGCTTTGCTGTGTTTTCTGAGAGTTCGGGTCTACTTTTGATGCGTTATGTATTAGACGATTAAACTAAAAAGACGCAAAAGACGTGGGTAACACGGAAAGCCGTGCCGCTTACTCTTTTGCTTTAATAAGACGAAAGACGAGTAGACGAATTGCTAGACGAATTGTTGTTGTCCATGCCAAGTGTAAAAGAAGTTGTTGTGGGCTGTGTAAATAAGTGAAAATATAGTCTTATTTAATTTGCCAGAACGTCGGGCTGTGTTTATTTCCTCAGAGCCTTAGACTAACGATAAACAATCCTACATTATTATATACGACTGACAATGGAAACTTATTTTCAACAATGTTGTAGAGAGTCTGTTGACGACTGACTGTAATACGTGATCCTAGGGCGATCAGACCATCGTAGGCCAGTCGGAATAAAGCGATTTTAAGTGATTTTCATGGAAATTGCCCATAAATCAGTGTCACAAGCGACATTAGGTTTAAGGACAATGAATAGAATGAAAGTTTTGCGCTTTAAAACATGGGCAACTATTTGCTTATTAACAATTAAAGCGTGAAAAAACATGTGAAAACAACTGAAGTTATAGTATTTGCGCTTCAAAACTACCTACAAAATGAGATGTGGTGTGAGTGAATTTTTAATTGTTATTGCGCAATAGCAGAAAATAATATCAAAAAAGGCTCCATAGTCCAGCAGAATATTCAATATTTTTCGTACAATTTATTTATTAATAACTTTTTATTTATTTATTTATTTTGTTAATTTCAAATTATTTGAAGGTCCCACCACAATGGGTGTTTACGTGAATGAAAGATCAAGGCTTATTCTAGTAATAACAAAAAAAAAATGAAACATCAATTTTAATATTAATTACGTGTCCTTTTCTTTTCGATTTTTTTTGTTTTTGAAAAAAGTAAAATAAGAAAGCTAAATAATATCCTTATTGCCATCGTTCCTTCGGCAATGCTCGAGCTAACTCCAAGATCAAAGAAAAACCTAACCTAAAACGAGCTTGTCCATCAATCCCGCCGATACCTCGTCGAGGCATTTCCTTGAATAAAACATTAAAAACACAACAAGGGCGGACGAGGAAGAATTAAGACATCGGGCCCCCGGAATAATTTATATTGACAAATGAGGTGCTGGCATTGCCGCCACAAACGACGAATACAAATGTTACCAAACGATCATTTGCAATTCGCCGACCGTCGTGGTCGACGTCGTCATCGGTCGTATCTGGACCAGTTTTTGCGCCGATCGGAATCGCCTCGCTGCCCGCTGAATTTCCGATTTGGTTACAATAAAGCGACCGCATTTTCAAGCTTGTTAAATTTTATTTACTGGCGGCGCGACGTTTCACTTGGTACCTTTTCACAGGCCGTTTGGGCTACGAAGCGCCGTCGATTTGAGCTGGATGTACGTCGGGTGTCCCAGTAAGGGAAACGAGGTACGGTATTACGGAAACGGACGGTCCTAGAAGTTTGCAAAATACCATTGACCAAGAGAAAATACTGGAAATTATTTTTGAGTTTTTGAAATGGATACCAGGGAACATGATTGCTATCATGATTGTCAAAACAAGGTTTCTACAAAAATTTCTAAGATTAACCATAAAGTGAGTACTATTTTAAAGCTGAGACAAACTCACATCGTCTTGTTTAATGCTGTTTACTCAATCTTTACAAAGAAAGTGGTGCGAGGTCTTCAAACATTTTCGGAATTAAACGTCGAAAAGTATAAAAAGGTTTAATGCGTTTTAAAAAATAGTTAAAAAGGGTGTTTCCTAGGTCATGAATCGTGCTATTAGTGACACGATTGCGATTGCTTGCTTACGTTGCCACCTGATGGGGCGATTTGTGGCGGAAAAAAAATACTTTTCTGAAAAAAGAATTGGAAATTTACTTCTGGGAAACATTCCCACTTTACGGATTGTTCAAATATTTAGTATCACTAACTCACTAAAAATGTCTTATCTAAACCGGACGAGTTCATCAAAATTCCTTGAATGAAAGAATTAGGAACGAACAAAATATTCATCATTTTAATACAGACTTTTACTATTTAAATAATTCAATAATTAATAAAATTCTTCAACAATTGATTAGTATTGCTAATTGACTAAACCTAATTAATGGAAGATGTAATTTATAATGATAAATTTATTGAAATAGGCAAGTTATATTAGCAGCTGGGTAATTTTGGAAACTTCCAAGTAACGCAAAAGAAATAATAAAATTAAACAACAAAATTGTAATGTGAATTTGAATATAATTTGGTATTCAAAACAATAAATTATTATTTTATTTACCAAATTCGGAATAATAACAACCCGTAACATGGAAATGCTTCATCCAATTCATTTTTTTTAGTTTTAAGTTCCTTTTTTCATATTTTAGGCATGGATAAAGATATTGCGATCAGGTCTTCACTGGGTTGCAGGGTCTTCATTTGACTATCTGCTGACGTAGGCAAGTAATATAGTTGGATTTTTTGCACTTATTTCAGAAAGCGCCATCCGACGTTAATTTAATGATTTTCCTTTTACAAATTTCTAGCACCAAAGCTCGACTGGAGATCATTAAAAAATTTGAAAAAAGTTCATATAAACGTAGGTCAGGTCCGTTGTGACCGCGCAAGAGGAAAGCAAAAATCACAAACCTCATGTAAAACTGCCATAAAATCAAAAATTCAAATTAAAATTCTTTCTTACGTCCGAGCACCGCTACATGGTAGGCAAGAACAAATCAGAAAAAATACAGATATAAGAAATATTTACAAGACCATTATTTTTATTATCTAAGAACTCTAGAAACTCATAAATCATGTAGAAGAAACAACTCCTTCGGCATAAATAGGGACACCTAATGTTGCAAAGTGGAAAGGAGAAATTGAGATCCCCAAACAATATTAAGATATCGGACATGAAAATAAGGTTACGATTAGTTTAGTTAGTTATTAAAATTTTTAATAAGCGCCATGATTATTAGTAACTAAAAAAATGATCAGTTAATACATTCTAGCCATGATGTAAATAATGTTCGTTATAATAATATGAAAAATAAATACATCGATCCTTTTTGATATTCGTATAATCATCCAGAGCCCTTAGTATAATGCATAGGTATTTATATTATTAAACCAAACTATTGCAACAGAAATGATTCTAACTGCATTTAACCACTGTTTATGGTCATTAATATAAGTTTACAAGTTTAGGACGAGATAAATTTTCAATTTTAGTGCAGTGTAGCGAAAGTTTATTTCACCATAGCGATAAAGCTCGCGCACTAAGTTCATGTTCTCAGTGCCTTAGGAAAATAAAAACTGAAATATTGAAATAAATCATATCGACTCTCCTACTTATTACAAAATTTATAACGATATGTATTTATAATTACATATTCATTTGTATTATTCTCTTCTTAAAACAAAAAAAAAACTATGATACAAAAAATAGCTATTTTTTTGACATGCATCATCATTGCACTCAGTGAGCGACATGTCATTTTTTGAAAAATGAAGGTTTCAACGTCGCAAATCATATTTCTGTTATGCCGCCGCTGGCCTCGCCGTCTCAGGCGCATCAGCGGCGGCATCTCGAAATAAAAAAAAAAAATTGTAGTCGCACTTGCCGGATGCACTAATTACCTAACTAATTGCGTTTTGATTTTATTTATGTAACGTAAAATAATACTATCTCCTGCCTGGCGCTCGTTACTCCGTATAGGCTTTTGTTGTTAAAGCACTCTTTTACATTTATTGTTTTAACAAATTGGTTAAACTAGTACGACTTAATCAGTTCGTTATGTATTTTAATAGCGGATTACTACAGGCATTAATGGTTGTTCTTGAATATTAATTCTTAGTTAAATTTGATGAAATTTGATTTCAAATTTCGTTGTAAAACAAAGCTACGCCCCCGTGGCCCAAATTGACGGGGCTGTTTTCTTGTTTTAATCAACAAACCAAACTAACTGAGACCCGGTTTCCCAAATTCCGTCAACTCAAACCGAAATGTAAAACCGACGATTCAAAAATAAAATAAAACAAAAAAATGCTGCATCAATTTTATATACAACTAAAGGAATTGCTCCTCTTTTGGTGAAAATTTCCAAGAAAATTCCATATTTTATACGACCCCAGCAATTAATCATCTACTTATAGTGATTAATAACTTTAAAAGATTTAGAGAAATTTCTCTTAGTCGACTTAACTCGAACTTTTCTGATAAGATTTATTCTACCACAATTAATATCCGAAATATAGCACCACGCTATCTCTGATAAAACAACAATCCTGGATATAGATAGATAGATAAGACATTTTCTGGTTTTAACTACTTATTTTCATTAAATATTACTTTGTTAGCAATATACAATAAATTATTGAATACGGACTGCTGCGTTCGCTAAATATGAGCTTTTCCAAAACAAAGTATTTTATAGAAACATGAAACGAGCACGAGCCGACTAGCTAAAGGGAGGACATATAAAGTATCCAAAGTCCAAGAGGCACATGTAATTCCGCCAGTACTTAGATGCAGTAAGTAAAAATAAGTGAAAATTTATCTCGACAATCCGTTTTTCAAATATTTATTCAACTAACTAAACTAATCGTAACCTTATTTGGTTTCCAAAATTTCATAAATTTTCATGTCGGATATCTTAATATTGTTTGCGGACCTCAATTTCTCCTTTTCGCTTTGCAACATTAGGTGTCCCTATTTATGCAGAAGGAGTTGTTTTTTCTACACGATTTATGAGTTTCTAGAGTTCTTAGATAATAAAAATAATGGTCTTGTGCAAAAAAAATTCTGAAAAAAATAAATCCAACTATATTACTTGTCTACGTCAGCAGATAGTCAAATGAAGACCCAACAACTCAGTGAAGACCTGATCGCAATATCTTTATCCTTGCCTAAAATCTGAAAAAAGGAACTTAAAACTAAAAAAAAATTAATTGGATGAAGCATTTCGATGTTACGGGCTGTTATTATTCCGAATTTGGTAAATAAAATTATAATTTATTGTTTTGAATACCAAATTACCAAAAATCACATTGCAATTTTGTTATTTAATTTTATTATTTCTTTTGCATTACTCGGAAGTTTCCAAAATTACCCAGCTGCTAATATAACTTGTCTGTTTTCAATAAATTTATTATTATAAATTACATCTTCCATTAATTAGGTTTAGTCAACTACCAATACTAATCAATTGTTGAAGAATTTTATTAATTATTGAATTATTTGAATAGTAAAGTCTGTATTAAAATGATCAATATTTTTGTTCGGTCCTAATTCTTCGATTTCTTTCAGGCAAGGAATTCTGATGAACTCGTCCGGTTTAGATAAGACATTTTCAGTGAGTTAGTGATACTAAATATTTGAACAACCGGTAAAGTGGGAGTGTTTCCCAGAAGTAAATTTAAAATTCTTTTTTCAGAAAAGTATTTTTTTCCGCCACAAATCGCCTCAACTGCTGGCAACGTAAGCAAGCAATCGCAATCGTGTCAATATCAAACAAATTAGGGGAACTTGGACGGTTGATCTAAAGAATTCAGAATGCATTCACATTTATCTATGCGTGGCTATTGATGTAGGTTCATTATCTTCCTTGCTTTTGCTTCTTTGTGGATTTTCTCTGTTCAACTAAATATGGAACTAATGTTCAACTAAATTCAATCTGCAACCAAATGAAAATGAAGGAAATATCGATATCGTTTTTGCTCTAAAACGCAAGCGAACCACGGCAAAACACGTAACACATGTTAAGGGAAATAAATGTGTATGTTGCGTAACCTCACGGGTAGGTAATTATTTCTTAGCGCTGTAGTTTTTTTTATATCTTCTGTTCTGTCCGCTTACCGTTCCACGATATACGTAAAATGCCCGTTGCATTTCTCAAAAACGCTAAAACGTATAATATGTGCCAACAATAATTATGTACTTGGGGTAAGATACGGTTTACGTGTAACCTCCAAAGTCTGCAAAAAAGGATAGAAAGCACATGTCTTATTATCTGTGTATATTATATTCATACTCAGAAACTAAAAATCGCTTAGTAGATGAAATTCATGGTGTAGCAAGTTTCTTTCACTAGTTCTAGAACTCGAAAACTGTTAAGATATAAATTCAAAATTTTGATTAATTGCTAGATCCAAAATAAAATATAAGTCGTTTCTCTAAGAAGAATCATTTAAGAAATAGCGAAATTAGGTTTTGGGTGGTTTTTAGATCTTAATATTTTTTGGTCCAAAATATTTTTGCGTAATTATCTAATAATTCAAGATGAAGTTTATTATATGCATTTGGCGCCACACCAATTGCAAAGGTAAGGTTTACTCTTCGAACACCTAAAACTGTGCTTTATCTTCAACGGTGTCAAAGTACATAATTTTACCGATAAAAGATCAAGAAATTGATAGCTTGAGCTAATGTAAATAACCAAATAATGCAAATTTTGAAATAGGTATATGATGCTGGACAATAGAATGGAATAACACCGTACTTTTTGGGAATTTTAAAAGCCTGGCCCAAGATTTCAATTTGGTCCATAATTTAGGACGACCAAAATCAATTAAACGTTTTGGTAGAATGATCTAATCTCTATCAAAATTGTTTTAATAATAAAATTTGTAATGATTTTTCCTATGAAATTCCTAATTCCAAAAAAATATTTTTAAATTTGAATTATTCCAATTTTTGGTCCAATGGTAAATTTCCTTATAATGGGTGTTTTTTTTTTTTTGATGTATAGAACTTTAACTTGGCGTTACTGTTCAAGATGGCGACCGATTTAACAGCTGTCAAGTGATTTATTCTCAGTTTGGTTTGGCAATTCATCATGAATAGACTCACGCCTGAACAACGCTTGCAAATAGTGCAATTTTATTTCGAAAATAATGGTTCTGTGCGGAATACGTATCGCGCACTACGTCCATTTTATCGTCGACAAAATCGTCCATCAGAGCAGTTAATTCGATTAACCATGGAACGTTTTCGCACCACGTTTACTCTTCTGATAACTCGCATCTCCAGAGACGCCGTACGGTGCGTACAGAAGAAGCTATTGCTGCTGTAGAGCGTAGCATTGAGGAAGACCCGAATGAGTCCATCCGCCATCGAGCACAGGAATTGGATCTGTGTCCATCCACTCTATGGAAGATTTTGCGGAAGGATCTTGGTTTACGTGTTTATAAAATCCAACTTGTACAAGAATTGAAGGCAAACAATCATCAAGTAAGGCACAAATTCGTCGAATGGGCTCGAAATGAGATTTTCATAAGCGAAGAAGCAGACTTCTGGTTGAATGGCTACGTCAACAAACAAAACTGCCGCATTTGGAGGGGAAGCTAATCCTCAAGTGTATGTCGAAAGATGAATACTAACTCTTTCATTCCTGAATTGAATAACCATGATGTCCAGGAGATATGGATTCAACAAGACGGCGCAACATGTCACACAGCTGGTGCCACAATCGATTAATTGAAAGACACGTTGGGTGGCCGCCTAATTTCACGTTTTGGACCTGCGAATTGGCCTCCAAGATCTTGTGATTTAACACCGCTAGACTACTTTCTGTGGGGCTATGTAAAGTCATTGGTCTATGCGGATAATCCACAAACGCTTGACCATTTGGACGACAACATTCGTCGTGTTATTGCCGATATACGGCCACAAATGTTTGAAAAAGTCATCGAAAATTTGACGTCCAGATTAAACTACATCCGCGCCAGCCGTGGCGGTCATATGCCAGAAATCATATTTAAAATGTAATGCCACAAGATTATCGTTCGGATAAATAAAATTCATGTCAAACGAATAATCCATCGTTGTTTTATTGCAATTTAAAGTTCTATACATCGAAAAAAAAAACACCCCTTATGTACCCGAATGCTTTTGCAAGACTTGGATTTTTGACACATATTTTATCTCTTCTATTTTGATAGAACAAAGTGTCCTTGTGATAACAAATTTTTATTAAATTAAAAATTACTGGGAATCAAAAGAATTGGAAATTATAAATCGTCTATTTTTTTTAAAGTTGCCCCTTTCTCGTTTTTAAAATTTTTATTATCCTGTACTTCGGACTTAGAAGGAGCTTATAAAATATAGGTATAATAAATTTTCTTCTTACCTGAGAAGGCTCAAGTGACGAGAAGAAATTTAAATTAAGTATCTGACACTTATTCTTTTACATTTACTTTTTAGTATTCTGTATTTAACTTTCCTTGCCTGTTTATAAATAAATATGCGTACGAACTACTTTAATTATTAAAATTATTTCCGAGTTTTAGTGAAAATCAGTTTGCGTCGTTAGCTTCGCAAGAAGAAAGCGGCGGAAATTGAAAGCAACGGGCAGTGCGTTAATCTTTTATTAGCCAGCTACTGTTTCTCTATCGACCTTTAATTTCCTTATTATTATCTACTACGCTCGTATCTAAGGTACTGCCCGGCACTTTATCAGCGTCAAACAATGCCGATTCGCGGCGCTTGTCAGAAAACACACACACTCGCAGCGGAGAGTCGGCAGTCCAAAACGCGGAATAATACAATTTCGAATTTCACGCGGCCAATTACTCATTTGCTTCGTATTATTACGCGTCACGATTTTCCACGGTGTCTTTCTCTTTCTCTCTCCTCGTCTTCCGATCGGCGGTCCGTTTGGAGTACCGTGCGGTAAACCGCGCGGTTTCTCCGAGAACCCAGTTAATCACCGCATATTAATGTTAACCTACCGATTCGTAACGATTTTTTAGGTTCCCAGCGGTATGCAAGTAACTCCTGCAAAAACTCACCCACACGTACTCATCTAGTTCTACCATCTATTGTCAGGGAAAATGCATATTAAGCGAAAATTCGATAGCTTGCAAAATATCAGGGAGAAATCAACAGTTTGGTTGGTAATTATTATTATTTTTACATTGTACATAGAAACAGCATTATATATATTATTATATTATATTATAGCCTAAAAATTTTTTCATTGCGATTTTATTTTCAAAAATAAATTTTCAAAAGTTTCTTATAACTATACTACTTTGAAGAACATCTATTAGAGGCAAGAATCCCTACAACAAAAACAAGAAATAACAACAACACGCAACAAGAAAAAACTTATTTCTGATATCGACTGGCAAGCAAAATAAATTATTAATGATATTAAATATTAATAATTAATTAATTAAAAAAATAAAACAGTTAAGAGCAGCGCAATTTAACAAACCAACTCCTTAAAACTTTAAAAGTTTATGTTGCTACGGCTATCGCCTCTTCTTTTTGTGATTTTAATAATCGCAATTCTTCTGGTTTGGTTGTTCTAATAAACCACATGCCACTACACGAATTGTTTTGCAATGAACCGTCACCAAGAATAATTCTCCTCTTTTATTCCCACCTTTTTTTATAGTTTTCAGTTCAAATTCTACAACAGAAGAGTAGAAAACAAAGTACTGTTTATGCATAGTTCCAGATTTCTTAATTGTATAGGGTGTTTTTTTTCTATGTATAGAACTTTAAATTGCAATAAAACAACGATGGATTATTCGTTTGACATAAATTTTATTTATCCGAAAAATAATCTTGTGGCATTACATTTTAAATATGATTTCTGGCATATGACCGCCACGGCTGGCGCGGATGTAGTTTAATCTGGACGTCAAATTTTCGATGACTTTTTCCAACATTTGTGGCCGTATATCGGCAATAACACGACGAATGTTGTCGTCCAAATGGTCAAGCGTTTGTGGATTATCCGCATAGACCAATGACTTTACATAGCCCCACAGAAAGTAGTCTAGCGGTGTTAAATCACAAGATCTTGGAGGCCAATTCGCAGGTCCAAAACGTGAAATTAGGCGGCCACCAAACGTGTCTTTCAATTAATCGATTGTGGCACCAGCTGTGTGACATGTTGCGCCGTCTTGTTGAATCCATATCTCCTGGACATCATGGTTATTCAATTCAGGAATGAAAGGTAATCAAAGCTCTATACCGATCACCATTGACTGTAATGTTCTGGCCATCATCGTTTTTGAAGAAGTACGGACCAACGATACCACCAGCACATAAAGCGCACCATACAGTCAGTTTTTCTGGATGTAACGGTGTTTCGACATACACTTGAGGATTAGCTTCGCTCCAAATGCGGCAGTTTTGTTTGTTGACGTAGCCATTTAACCGGAAGTGCGCTTCATTGCTAAACAAAATTCGCTTATGAAAATCGGGAACAATGGCAATCTCGTTTTGGGCTTATTCGACGAATCTACGTCTTACTTGATGAATTCATGATGAATTGCCAAACCAAACTGAGAATAAATCACTTGACAGCTGTTAAATCGGTCGCCATCTTGAACAGTAATGCCAACTTAAAGTTCTATACATCGAAAAAAAAAAACACCCATTATATACAATATGTTAATTATCAATAACCTAAGTATGCTGCCATAAGCAGGAAAAAATAACTACTGCAGAAGTAGCCAACATTACCCGCATCCTGTAACATAAAACTTGCTTGGTCGGTGCCGCTCTAATAGAATAAACAAACAAACTCTAAGTCACCTATCTAAATGAATAAAGGCTACTTATTACTGTTGTTATTTTGTCAAAATTTTATTAATAACCTAAAGATATATGTTTTACTATCAAATAAATACAGGGTGTTTTAGAACATCCTGCTCCTTAAGGTTTTGATTTTAAGAAGTATTAAAGGTCAGATCGGCTTCGTAACTTTTACACCCTGTTACTAACATTTTAAGAAGAAATTAGTTTTTATCATATTTGTTCTTAATATGAAACGCCCGTCTAAGTATCGACAACATTTATCGATTTAGAACATTTTATCATTTTTAACCAAAACCAAAAAATATTTACTAAACGGCGAATTGCGTACTATAATGGAATAATTTAAATTCAATCTTACTACTACCACCAAAACAACTACAAACAAAACTGAAACGGCGAATATTTACACAAATTCCCTATATAGGGAATAAAATATAGATATTGCGTCAACATTAATATCGATTGAAAATCAAATGACCTCACCCATTAGAGTGCACAACCTCGATTCGTGATCTCGGTTTGTTAATATTACTCATCGTTTATTATATTACATTTTTCTGCATTGTTGATGTTTAACGCCGTCGAATTTGTATTGCTATAACCTACTATTAGGCCGGGGCGGATTTTTTAGTTCCCGTTCTGTTCGCGGCGGTGAGGTGTTTCGCGTCATTAACCATAGAAGGCTGTCCAGATATGATTACTTAGTTTTATTGCACTTCGTTATACCGGCGCGCTTAAGTGATTCCGATTGTTGATTAATTATTAGGGCAATTACTTTGGTAGCAGTGAACGGGGGCCGGCTTAATGCTACACTGGCCACGGAAATTAAATTCAATAAATGTGTTTTTTTTTGGCTTCCACGCGGTGATCAGTTTGCTTTCGCAACAATCAACAATCTAAAGGTTTGGGCGATAGAATATTATAAACCATAAATAGCTTCAAAATGAAACGATGAGAAAAACTTTCATTAATAAGCAAACCCTAAAAGTTTTAAATACTAGTTTAAAATTAACAAAGGACCAAGTTTTCTTAACAAAAAATTTTAAATTTCAACAAATTTTTACATTTTTGACTTTTTTTCAAAAAAAAAAAAATTTGCAGCTAAGGAAGGCGCGCGTCCGGGCTAAATTATCATTTTGAAACAAAAGTTAACAACCGAGTTAAATTAAAAATGACGCTTCAGAAAACCTTTTCCCGTAATAGGATGTCCATATGATAATTTGAAAATAAAACGTTTAAATCAAGCTGAAGTTGAATCTTTACTCGTATTCGTTTTGTATTTGTGTAGTTAGGTTTCTATTAAATGGTGACCTTCAATATTGAATTTGCTTCAGAAATCCCCCAATCAAATTAATAAGCTAGCTAACTAATAAAACATAGTTTTTAATAAAGTTGTAGGAAATGCTATATATATATATATATATATATATATATATATATATATATATATATATATATATATATATATATATATATATATATATATATATATATATATATATATATATATATATATATATATAATTATTTTTTTCAGAAATAAAGTAAAACCTTGTTAGCTTACCGAACCAATATTCATTGCAAAAATATTATTACATATGGGTTACATAAAGTAAACAATTACTTGCTTGCCTCAATATGCGATATTTTAAGCAGTTATTTTAAAAATACTTTACCCACGAAAAATCAAATTTACTTTTCACTGCTGTCTTTGCAGCCATTTCGGAAAAATACAATCTAAACTTCACCATACAGGGACTATTTCTCAATTATTAATAATTGCGGCACTAATGGTGTCTTGTCGTTAAATAAAGATTTCTCAAAAATAAGCTGTTGCTATTTGTTGCACTTGGTTGTTTTGTTTAAAGTTGAGATTTACATAAAGCGCCGCAATTTCCGGAGCAAAAGAAAATAAGAAAATTTAAAAGGCCAAACATCTTCTGATTGGCACTGACATCACTTATTAGTAATCAGTTCAACTGCCAGATGTTTTTGTTTATGTTAATTTTGTTTAAATATTGTATTAGAATTGCTATTTGAAATAAAAGTCCACCGATCAACTTAGTTAGCTAGTTATCTAAAAACAAAAAGTTGCAGAAAATGCTTCACTTCAATATAGCAAAAAATAGAAAAAACCGCTAAATCGATGTAAAAGCCAGTATTTTAAGAAAGTTTTCGTCTAAAAATAAAGCACAAACCAATTTCCTTTATCATATCAAGGTAGTTAAATCCTTCTTGATTTTATGACGCAATGATGCACTTGGCTAAACGTTTTTTTTTCCATTTTGCTTCCAAAGTGTAAAAAAAGTGCTAAAAATTTCAAATCAATAAAGAAAATCCACGGATGTAAACCAAAAATACTGGCGAGGGTAATAAACATAAAAAGTTCTACCCTCAAATCTGGCAACCAAAAAAATAAACTAAAATACATAAAGAAATATTATTTGTGATGTAGATGGTGGCTTAAATAAGGCTAATGTATTGTTTATAAGTATTTAAAATATATATAAAATGAGATGTTTCAGTTCCATCCATCATCCAAACCCTAAACCAAATATATTTATCCAAACAAAAACTTGGAGCTTAACGTTGACAGAAAACACGATTGATTGACGAAAAAATCGCGATCAGTTTTCCGTCGGGTGTAAAAATCATGCGGTCGTCGAAGAAGGTCTTCTCGGTGGATAAAAGAACCGCGCGTCGTCAAATCGGTCGCTCGCGTTACATAAATCCCCCTTCGGCCGAAGAAGATCGCTGGAAACAAAAAATAGGAAGAAGCGGCATCGGAAAGTGTATAGGCCAAGAAAGGGAAGCGATATATACTGCGCGGTCCATGTACAGAATTCGAAGAACGATTTTCTTTTTTTCTGCGAGTTTTAAAAGGGCGTAAACCTGACAAGGAAAGGCATCCGTCGGCATATGCATCTATGTTGAATTGTTTTTTTTTTTGGGAGTCCTTCCACAAATTCTGATTTCAAGACGACCCTTCGTAGTTGCCATTTTGAATCAAATAAAGGAAATTGCAGCGTATAATCCAAAAAGCAGCAACGAATTTTATCAAAATTTATAATTCCCGATTAGGCACAAAATTTTACTTCCAAAGTTTATCTTAACTGGTTATGAGAACAACAAATACCATTATGTCTAATTTTATATGAATAATAATATGCTCTCAATTGGCACCTGTGTGCATTTAAGTTGACGGCGTTATCTGTAAGCACACTGCTAAAATTATGTTACACTATTTTATTCTTTTTTAAAACTTCATTTAAAGGTCTGATGATGCCCGTGTGGGCGAAACAATGGTAACTCTTAGTTAACTTTTTAGCAAAATCCCCCAAGTTACACCAAATGAAAAAAATCACTTTAAAAAAGTCAACATATTTTTTTAAATAGAATACTAGCGAAATTGAACTATAATTAAATACCAAAACCTAGAATTCAATTCCTCTGCAAACCGATAGTTATTGCAAAAATATTGCATATTACAAAGTTATCAATTACTTGCCCGTCTCAATATGAGACATTTTTAACAGCTAGTTTTAAAATTCTAAAATCACGAAAAATCAAATTTGTTTTTAACTGCTTTCTTTACAGCGTTTTCGGAAAAACAGAACCTATAATACACGATACACGGACTATATTTCAATTATTAATAATTGCGACACTAATAGTGCCTGGTCGATAAATTAGAGGTTTCTCGGATTTCCGCTGTTGCTATTTGTTGCACTCAGTTAGTTCGATATTACGTTTAATTGCTTTCTATTAAGTTGACATATATATATATATATATATATATATATATATATATATATATATATATATATATATATATATATATATATATATATATATATATATATATATATATATATATATATATATATATATATATATATATAAGCGCAATAATTTCCGCAACAAAAAATATAGAAAAAATTAAAAGGTCTAACAAAAATTAATCCTCCAATCTTTTAAACTAAATACAGAAATATTCCACGAAAATATTTCAAGTAAAAATAACTTTACGTTAGTATTTATAGAGACCCCAATAAAAAAAATAACTTCTTCTAATATCAAAAAACAAAATGATAGGAATGCTCACACACATTTATAGAGATCTGAAATGTCATATAGCAAAATAAAACGAAGGACAGAGTAGTGGTTTCAAATAAAACTAAAAAACTAAAACATTCATGTGGTCAGCGAATTGTAGCCATTTTTACAAATTTCTAGCGTTTGAATGTTTGTTGACCAACACATTTCTCATTTTCTAGTTTTTGTATCCATTAAAGATTTAAGTTAATAAATTAAGTCCTTACTAAAGGGAAAACATAAAAGAATTATGGCGAATTAGTTTATGAATTTTTGTTACCGTTTTACATTTAACAGCAAATACACTTTAATATACCAAGAAACATCACACTAGTGTCTTTTTAGTAATTTCTCAGTTGTTTAATGAAATATTTTTGCATCTAAATTTACCCAAACATTAAAACCATATGAGTGTATACGAAACTCAAAAAGTGTTCAGTATAATATGAAGAAAAGAGAAACAAAAATTTCACCAAATATATTTTAATGGAAAAAATATCCCATTATTCGAAAATGACGGCTCTCTGTTTTAATTTGATCATGATTTTTGGGGCGCTCTGTAATGAACTGACGCCGGAATTGTACCATAGCATGACGCAATAAATATTCTACGAAACAACAAGTAAGAATAGACGTAAAACATTATTGAAGCGCTTAATTACCGAGTAAGTAAAACTAAAAAGTTATTTGTATTGATGATTGATTGAAAATTGGTATGTTTCGTAATAAAGTCGGCCGATCCAGATTAGCGAAGTCTTATTTTATTCCTGTTAATTAACAATATGACTGAAATGTTTTGGATGTCAAATTCCAGGCACCGACAAACACTTATTGTTTTCGAAATTTATGGCACCGTTACTCAAACGGGGGAGAGATGTGGGGAACGACAACTTTGAGGATTCTGACGGACACCATTAAAATTTATTTAAAACGATTTTCCTTTCCTTGGCGAAGGAGATCTAGAGTGAGCGTTCTAGACATCCATAGGTTGTTTTTCAACAAAATGAGACAAATTTGTCTAGGTCCTTCTTTGTAACTAATTTTGAATATTGCACAATAGAAGGATCTTTGCCGTGAAGCATTTAAGAGTCAAAAAACAAAAATTGCTGTAGTACAGATTTGAGAGACGTAATCAGCAGTCTCTCTCTTTAAGTATTACGTATTATAAATCGTGAGGCAAAAAGTATAGTTGCTTTTAACGCTCGCGTAAGTTTCTTTTGTGTTTTCCAAAAATATAAAATTGACCTGTACAGGAAAATCTAGACATCTATGATTTATGATACGACCACTTAAATGAAAATAGAAAACATTAGTCATGGCAATGTTTAAATTTTGTATTTTTTTTTAATTACTATAATACTGTTCGATCAATACTGGTTGTTCAAAATGTGTAATAATAAGAATTTCTGGATCTTTGGTAATATTAAATTCCAAAATTTTGTTTGTATTACCTGCTTTGAACTGCATAAGAACTCGACAATGCAAATCTTCTAGCTACTAAATATGTAATTATTATTAATTATTATAAAACAAAAATTGGCAGTACCATATTTACCATCAAAGACACAATTTTCCACAATAAATATAGATACTTTTGCAAATTCATTCGCTTAATTAGATAAAGAAATACATGTTCAATATGTCTCATTAAAAAATGGTAATTTTAAAACAGCAAAACTGGTTACGCTATTCTTAGAACAGTATCCCTTTTTTATGAATTGCCTCATAATCGATTGGTCATAGAAAGTAGCCATAGCGAACCCCTCGATACATAAAATAATTTGCCTGGAATGGAATGAGTTAAAAAACTGAAAGATTACATTCATCTTAACATTCAACCTATTTTTCATATCCGGGAAGAATCCTTTATTTATTTTACCTATATGCATGTCACGTACACTTTCATTTTTTTGTACAACTATCGTTCTATCGCATCCCATAGACACGAGAGGTGGGTCGATTTGCGAAAAAAAAATATTTGCCGCTAAATTAGCTTTTGTATTAAAAGTTAATAGGCAGATTGAAGATACTGAGTTCCTCGTATATTTTTTAATTAGCAGCTTGGGCTACAACAAAATCCACGTTGCCGCTTTCGAAGAACTGTGAGAAATATTTTTTCAAGCGGTTCGAGCAGGACCCGAATTTAATTTTAACAGAATTATAGTCGGTCTTGTTAAGAAGGAAGTTTTGGTAAGATATGACAAAAACTTTAAAAAATTGAGAAACTGTTTGGACAGTACACCATTGCAATATATTTTTGAAGTAACGTGTTCAATATATAATTGAGATATATTCTCTAGCACAAAATTTACTAAAATTTTTACTAATTCGCAGTTTTACAGTTTCAGTTAAGCTCTGAAGAAGCCTATATGATGACTGGCGAAACGCTGGCAAGTTTGAATTATACATAAACAACCGTAGCAGGAGGAATCCAGAAGATTTGGAATTAGGCCTGTGGAAGCCATTCTTTAATTTTTAGGTTGTAAAAAAGGTGTTAGAGTTCTTGTTACTTTAAAAAACAAATAGTTCAAATTTTATTACAAAACATTTTAAAACTTTCAAAAACGCTTCTTATTTTATAATACACCTATACATAGGAATTTTGATGAAAAAGCATGTTGAAACATTGCGCAACACTGGAAAATGTACCGTCTCCGACGTACCTGCGTCTGGGTCAACCCTAGGCTGGCGGCAAGTTCCGCCCTCTCGGGCAGAGCGAGGTACTGCGTCCTTTGGAACCGCCGGTTCAACTGTTGGAGCTGCAGGCTCGAGTAGATTGTGCGCGGTTTCCTCATCTTCTTGCCCTTGCCGCCCCCCGACGGCCTCTCCAGCGACAAGCACTTGTCTGAAAACAAATCTCGTGAGTAAAAAAATATACATAAAGTTAGGTGAAAAATGAAAGATAAGGTACCTGCAGCAAATAAGGCTCAGTTAATAAGAAATTGTTGTATTTGACAAACACAGACAAAAACAAATAAGGAAATACAAATATCTTAATTCAGACTCTCATAAATGAAATTACAGGTACTCGTTCAGTCTTAAAGGAGTGTGAAACATTTAACACACTTTACAAAAACTGTCATTATAGTTATATAAACAGTTTATATAAAACAGGTTATATAAAACATATTTTTCGAACTAAGTAAACTAACAAAATAAAAGGATTTTTATAATAACGCAAATTAAACTCTTTGAAAGAAAAACAAAGTCAATCTAATCACAATACGCAGATTTAGTCGTCCTTGTCATCTTTTGTGAAGCCAATACATACTTCGTAGCACCAAGTGCCACAAGACACACAGCTTCGCATATGTAATCGTTCTGATTTGTTACACACAAAGCAATACCAAGACTCGTTTTCTTGGACACCATTTTCTGTGCGCTTTCTTAACGACAACCTCGATGATGATGATGCTACGAATTGTTTTTCTTATTTTTTTTATATTGTAGGTCTGGATATAGAACTTGAAAAAAACAGGTTTTTTGGTTACCAGCTGTGCCTTGTAATTTAGGAATTTTCTTTTTAAACTCTTATTTCTTGTGTCTGTGTCTTATCTGAGATCGTATTATCAGTGTTGACAGTTTTTTTTTACCGCTCATCGTTTTGGATTTTATTAGACACTTTTCCTTGGATATTTTTTAACATACTAAGTGGAATGTATCTTCAGGGTCGTCTGAATTATCGCTGGATTGCATATTAATATCAATAATATTATCGTTACAATTATTGGACTCAGTATCGTTGTTAACATTGTTATCATTAACGTTGTTTCCATTATATCGCTCAGCGTAAGGGCGTTCAGTGATGAGGCAAAAGCTGATTTAGGAATTACAGTAGGATCAAATGGATACAAGCCTGTCGTTCGAAAACCGCTCAAGATATTCTCTGGGGTCAGGCCAAACTTTCGACATAATTTTGCCAAAACGAGATTTGTTTAAACGGCGATGTGGATGGGCCTCCCAAAACCTGAGAACTTCTTGGTCCCAGTGATGTTCAAATGACCTATAAACCGCTTTATCTAAAGGGTGCAGTTCATGCGTGGTTTTAGATGGCAAGCAGAACAACCTTATATTCAACTCGTCTGCAACCTCGGTTATGGAAATGTCCAGGTGACTAGCTCCATCAAAAATTAGCAAGTCTGGATCCTTGTAACGATATAGGTGCCTTAGAAAATCAATGAAAAGATCATTGGTCATGTTACCCTTTTCGGCCTTTTTATCTAGGACACCTGGTGGTAGGTTTTCTTCCCATTCAGGCTTTAATAGCTTCCGCTTAAACATGACCATAGGTGGAATACTATTTCTCAACGCATTACAGCATCCAACAATGGTCACATTTTCTGCGTGCTCTGCTTTTTGTCCAATAACAAGCTTTTGATGATGAATAGCTATTCGCCATCCCTTTTCGTCCATATTGAAAACGTACTGTGACTTTTGGTGCAAATTGATTTCAATAAAAAAGTTAGCTAATTTATTAAAGTGATCACCCACTATAAATTTATTTAATTTTGGGCACGGGCTGGGTTCATTTGATGCGCCTTGCGCCTAGACAAATTAGGATTACGTTTCACAAACCCATAGAGTCAATCCTTACCAGCGACTCCTTTGGAAGCATCAAATGGATGCCTGATATTATTTTCAATAATCGCATTGAAAATAATTTGTATGCAGAGCGACGTGCTAAAAATGGTGTTAGCGCCATTCCGATTTCACAAAGACGAATTATTCTTTCAGAAAATTGTTTTTGTTGATCGGCAGTTAATACACTGGATCCTGGTATTCCATACCTTTGAGCAGCTTCTCTTTGGGGCAATTAGTTATCTAATATTGCGCTAATGGCAGCTTGAAGTTGTTCTGTAGTCCAATTCGTTCGCTTTTTAAATTGCGGTGGCATCGTTGATGGAAAACTAAATAAAAAAATAGTATATTATGCAACAAGTGCGGTAAATGGCATTTGACTCACGAGTTTATTTGGCACAAGTGGAGCGAGTGTTTAATAAACGAGTGAGTTAAAAAGTTTACCGAACGTGTTGCATACTATACTTTTTCTACGACCGTTAGTTTTTGGGTACATTTTCGGAAAACAATACGAATACATTCACTGGCATAGCCGTCAGAATTGACAAACGTCAAAAGTCAAAGCACGGGAAAAATCTCCGAAAACATCCGATTGCTCCCAAATCCGTGCGGTAAAACCCCGAAAATGTCCGAAGTGGCTCGGATTCATGGGAAAGGAAACTGACGTGGTAAAATGACGCTTTCCGCACGCTAGATCGGTGGGTAATTAGGTATTTTACAGACGGGAGTAGAAAAAGAATATTTCACAGTGTCGTCTAATAAGGCCCATTAAATAGTGGGACGAAAAATTAGTGGGCCTTATTAGCCGAAACTCCTCGTAACCATAAAAAAAAGAAAAACATGAGTGTCTCTTATGTTTTTAATATCGTTTATACAGGAAAATATAGCCTAAACAACGTAGAACTCAAAGCATTATTTAGGAAAAGATACTATTTTTTAAAAAAAGAAAATATTCACGTTCAATTCAAGAAGAATTTTACTAACCAAATGACAAAAGAATATTATTGCCTAACATTTAATTATTCTTCATGTATGAATTCTTATAAGCAATTGTCCTCGAGTTTTCTGGCTTCAATCGTATAGTCTTTTGAAACCCAAAACCATCATTTTTTTATAATATTCCTTAAGTTATCTGAGAATCAATTAACAAATTTATTTGAAATCTTTTACTTTTGTAGAAGAAAGGAGAATCCACTCACCATTGCCAAAATGCCTTGTTGTTTTCAAATATATTTTAATTTGATGGGCTTTCCTTATTTGAAGACCATGCGAAATGGAGCGACTTTTATGTTTCAGTTAATATAACCAATAAAGTCAAAACGGTTTTTTTAAATGGAAAATTTTGACAGTTCTAGAAGTCAACTCTACATTTTTCCACTTTTTGGGTATTTTTGTTTTGTTTGAAGGCATGTCAATATTTAAGAGGGCGGTAACCGCAGTGATTTTAATAAAATGAGTTCTGAGCGACACGGGGTCTAGTAATTTGTAAAACAACATACACTGAAATTTTAAGACATACTTTATATGACATATTTTATATGTCAACCCATGAACAATTACTTTCCATTTATTTACATTTTTTTATTTTGCATTGCCGGAAGGGTACTCTTTAAAAAAAAAATTAAGCACCTCCTCGAACATTTTGGATGATACTACAATTCGTTATGAATTAAGAAAACGTGTTTTATTTCATCGAGTTTGTTCGGCTTTAAACATCGTAAAGAGAGCCTGGAGATAGAGAGGCGACCTTCAACATTAATGAGGAACAATTGCCACTTCCTTGGACATACTTATATGTATACCTACGACCGCCGGTTGTTCGTTGTTCGCGCGGCTATATTCGGGATTGTCACCAAAGCAAAACAATTCTTCTCTGTGATCTAAACTTAGCAAAACCAAAATTAATTTCGAGAAGAACACGAAAAACTTCTGAATATGTCTAATTTACACTGAACTAGTCATACTTATATGCGAATTTCAATAGATAGATCTAGATTTGAATGAATGAATAAATATAGTCTTTATACCGTAACCCACTATTACAAACACTTTTTGATTAATATGTCAAATTTGTGACCATTTAACTGCTTTGCTTTCTACTGGTCTCAAAATTACCGAAAAAAGTCGTATTAGTGACATGCAATACAACCGGAAATGCTGACCATTTGGTAAAGTTACAACAAAATGGAGGTCAGATTTAGCAACTACATTTCTTATACTGTACATTATTATTTGCTAATTTCATATTTCAAAAGTACATAATAAGTTGGAGTAGGTAGTTCTTGAGTAAATCCCCTGCTTAGTTACACTATTTACAGTTCTTCTAAAGAAGCCAAACAGGATGATTGGTGAAACGTCAGCAAGTTCAATTCATGAACAACCGATGCAGGAGGAATTCAGATGATTATTAAATAGTAAAGTAAATAGACAGAAAATAAAATTAGATAAACGAACATCATCTCAAAATTACAGTTTTTAGTTGGTTGTATCTATTTTAGACTTCGTACAAAGTTATATTAAGTATAATGAATATAAAAGACAAACTGATAATGTTGATAATATAATTTTGGTCCCTTTTTCTAAATCCTACGGAATCAAAAATGGAAGGTACTCAATAATAATTATAAATAAATAAAGCAAGATTAAGCATGTTTTATCGATGTTAATTGAGTATCGACTTTGCTAGTTGACAGGCGCCAAATTTATTTATTCATAAATATATAATAATATTTATAAAATAATATACATATATATAATAAAAAGTTTGGTACTCTTGACCGTTAGTAAAAGTATAGCCAAGCATACCGTATAGAAAAAAAAATTCTAAGCCACATACAAAAAAAGACCCTAAGGGACAGTTTTTCCTCAAGACTTTCTTGAGAATGCAAAGGTTGAAAATAAAGTTGGAAATTCGCCAAATTAATGATTATTTAAAAACTATCGCCAGCGGCGCACGTGCAGTTTAAAGCGAGGATTTAAATTTACGGTTTCTTGTGAGCTTAAATCTAAATAGCTCTTGGAAATAAATTGTTTTCGATGAATAATTCATTAATTATATACCGATTACGCCCAACATATTTTCAAAAATAAAGCATGATTTCTGATTTAATTCTAAACACCTAACGATAAATATCCGGTAAATTTAGTTAAACATTTCACATCACAACTCGCGGCAAGAACATTGGCAATTGAATTTGTTTAAATATTATATGTATAATAATAATAGTCTAGTAAGAAGTTTGGGTAAGTTGATTTGATTCACTTTCACTACCCGTCTGAATAATGCTAATAGATAGTGGAATAAAAATTATATTTTTTGGCGATGGTGCATGTGTCCCAATGGCTGCTACTGGAAATACCCTTGCCTTGACGATTTACGCGAATTGTAATGTGAATTGTGGCCCCGTGTTCGATCGATAGTTAACAATATTTTCGCGTAAAATCGAAAATGTATTTTATGTGTTTGTTGTAATACACGGAGAGGGGGTCCGATAAGACCCTTGTTTATCACCGGCTTTTAACCTTCGACGGCTACCTGTGTATGTAGGTAACCATTATCGGTCGTGGTACGCTTGTATCCGAAATAAAACATGCCTATCCACTTTAAAACTGCTAACAAGACTTTTACGAGCATTATGCGCTTTTGCCACCGACCAACCGGCATGGTTGACATAACGAACCATATTAACACAACTCGTCAATTGTTATCGCTTACGTGTAGGTTGTTAACGCAATCGAGATAACATTAAGGTCGGCCAGAAGCAAATACCCAATGGGTTCAAAAACAAACTTGGTCCGAATGTTATGGTATATCTAACTAATGACCTTATATCCATATATCCAAAGAAGAACCGACAAGCCGCAATAGTTATGCAACCACGTATATTACTAACGGGTTTAAAATTTATTCATACCGATATCCCTAGCCACACACAAATGCAATTACCTAATTCCAGTATTAATTTGTTTATTAAGAATTAGGTTTAAGAATTTTAGAGTTCATTGATTAGTGCACTAAAATATCCCTTTCGTCGCTTTCCTCTTTAGCGTCATATGTAAATATTTTAACCTATGCAGATTCAGTTTTGAGCACATATTATGGAACATGAAGAATCGTATGGCCCTTTACATCTACCTAATACAAGGAGAGACTGAAGGTAAAAGAGAATCTGGCTGAAGAATCTAAGGCCGCGGTAGCAAAAGCTGCGCGTCTGTTTAAATCCCAAAATAAATGTCTGTGCGTCTGAATTGATCAATTTAATAATGTCTTTTTTTGCTAAACGAATGATCTTTGATCTTCACCCTCTCATGGTACTTGGAACATTCGTTCAGATGCCCGATATTACGATTTCATAAACAGACACAAAATTGCTGGCGATCTTCAAAAGTGGAATTAACTAAATAATAATAACTAAATAGTAATAGTAATCAATTAGATAAAATCCCAAGTGAGTATACATAACCCTCCGCATAACCAATCTTGCAAGACCCACATTACCATCCGGCACTGCTTTTGGAAGCAAATATTCAATATGTAGAAACTATTTAAATTGTTATATAGTTAAACAGGAATGATAAAATGTCTACAGTAGAACTGTGTTACGAACAATATACAGTGTGAAGCAAAAACAAAATGCAAATCTCCAGGATTAGCTAGGTCTTAAGCAATACACTTAAGTACATGACATACCAACATCATTCATCAATTCCTGCTTAACAAGTTAGCTTTACTGTGAATTTACTGTAGATAAGCTAAACGTAATAAATAGTGGCTTCAGTGACATAAAGGAGAAGCTAAAAAATGGAAAACACTGAAAAAAAAACTTAATCGTTCTTGGCATAATATACAAAGATTTGCATAAACCAAACAGAGAGTGAACGGAAATACAGCTAGAAGCCGATCCTCAAATTGAGTAGAAGAGTTAAATAGACCGATATTACGGAGGAAAGTTTCGTAAATAAATAACAATATGGCTAAATATTTTGATAAATTATAAACATAAAAATATTATATAAAACAAACAAATAAAAAATATTACGTGAAAAGAGCAAGAAATAAAGAGCCAAAGTGTGTTACAAAATAAAAGCTTTGTTGTCAGTAAAGATTTTTAAATATTTTTTTAATTTATTTTGGTTTGCCTCTCTGATTTAACAATTTAATAATTAATAATTCTTTTACAGCAATAGTTATTAATGTTTTTCAAATAATTTTTTCTTTGTTCTTTACGAGTAGAAATAAATGTCAATCTTGTTTGAAAGCTTTCTTTATTCTTATGTATATGAATCAATATTTTAAGTAAATAAATACGTGTCAAGAGTAAAAAATATTCGTGTTAAATTGTATTTTATACTAATTATTCTTTTCCAACTTAATGTAGGAGATTTCCGAATATCAGGATTAAGGAATATTTTAATGTTAATATGGCAAAATATGAAATATTAATTTTTTTTGGAGTCGTTTTAGTTGTTTAAAATCCATTGTTGTTATTATTTTATTTTAAATTTTTGTAGGAACATTAGTTAGTTTATATAGTTATCCACTTCCCTTTTGCAAAGTACATTTTTCATTATTCTTAGATATCTATATCGGAGGGTAGCAATCGCGATATGTATAATAAAATATTGATGGAAATTTCTCCATAAGCATCAACCACGACGAATAAACTCGTACCGAGTAAGTTTCCAATGAAAACGGATGTAGGTACGATAAAAAAAGCACCGTAGGCCGCCTAATTGGTTAATAAAGGTCCTCTTGTGCCACTTGATACTAATTTAGCTCTACGTTTGCTCTATTTTATTTAATTAATTGTATCTGAATTATTGGGATGGGTATATAAAGAAAAAAATTGCCTTTTAAGAATTTTAAAAACTACCGATTATAAAAATATTTCAGTCCGTGCTTGACCTTGCTATGTACTCTGCTCATCTCAACGTAAAGCGTGTGAAATTATCTATGGGTGACCCGGTGGGCGCATGTACCTGATCTAAATAACAGATGCAATTTTAAATAATGCGTTGAGTAATCTACAGAACAAATTCAAATGACAACAGAAATTTTATTGTGTATAAACCAAATCAGAACATTTTCTATGTTCATTCTAATTCGACGAAAAATTTATTTGTACATCTTCGAAAAATTCACCTATGTAGAATACATATATTTTTTTTATTTACGACACAAAGAATAAATATTAGCTCTCGTCCAAACAGACGAAGCCCAAAGATAAAACTATTTGTTCAATACGACCTAATGATTAGTCGATATTAAGATGTTGACTTTCGATTGCTATCTCATCAGGGCCTGATGGTCAGTTTGACGGCCTTTATTAATTTTTAAGCCCCAAAATTTAGGGTCCGAATACGGGAGCAAATGAGATTCCTTAGTGATAAACAAACACGTGTATAGTTCTGACTAGTTTCTACCGGAGCACACTGGGCTATTAACAAGATAATACTGATCAAGGAATCAAGTGTGCTCTGGATTTTAAAAATACTAGCAAATAACAAGTCGAAACAAGATTTCTTTATTATCTTTATTGGTTTTTATGTTCCATCAAAGATATGAAACAACTTAATGCAAATCTCTCGACAAATCTGAAATCAATTCTGAATTTTTATGGGCAAAAACATTATTTCGACATTCGCTATTCGATACGGACAAAACATATAATTTTCCAAGAAGCGATTTCTATAAGCAATAAGTTTTTAACATTAATATTGGAGGAGTTAAAAATCATGTAGAAACGTTGAAGTTTGAGAGTTTAGTGGAGAGTTTAGTTAACAATTTTACTGAACTCAACTCTATACTATACATATTTCTCACGTTCCTTCCTTCCTTTTTTCCATATGTGGGCTGTTCTTTTAAGGAAACGCATACAAAAAATTTGTCATAAAAAATTAAGAGAAGCTTAAAATTTGCTAGAACATCCGAAGGAACTGGCGAATTATATAATTTATGTAATCTTAGTAAATCAGAATCTGCTTCTGCTCAACTATAATTGCTGATGTTTAATTCATTAATAGTTTCCTGCCATGGTTCATATTACCTTATAATATTCATATTATAATATCGTTTATAAATATGTTGTTCCTTTTAAGAGGAGAGCCTTGTATGCAGGTCCCGCATCTTACAAACTCTTGCGTGAAAAGTTTTGAAATTTAACATAGGCAATGTTGCTAAGTCTATAGTTTTTAGAGGTTCGAAATTTCTATTTTATTATATTACTTCTGTTTTTAATGAAAAGGAAATTTAAATTTAAAAATAAAACTGAAATAAAAAAGCATCTTTGCACGCAATGTTCTCTGGAATATTTGGCTCTTGCATAGTTTTTCAAAATATTAAATTGTTATTCAATGTATTATCGGCAAGTAATTTAAAAGAATTTTAAGAGATATATAATTAGTATACAATTTCGATCAGAAATTAATATTAAAGGCATCACTATATATTTATCCTAAGTTAAATAAAAATTGATCCTAAAGGGCCATCCTGGTTAAGCGGCTCTTCCTACCAATACATTTCAAATATTGCTCTTGCAAATTTCACCTATATCAAGCCTGAGTCTTTTCACTTCCGTATGTCAGAGGGACCCTGATTACGCCATTACTGCCGTTACGGCACATATAGAGTCTTATATCTTGAAACGATGTTAATTAGAATGCAAAAAATTGTTTTCCTTTGTTCGTTCATGTTTAAAGTTTTAAAAACTGAATTAAATAACAGTAACTCAACTAAAAATTTGTTTACAAAACGAAGAAATTCTTGGTCTTATAGACAAGCTTTATACTATATTTAGGATCCAGCTTCGGAAACAGCAAACCCGGTTTCGTACAAGGTTGATTGAAATTATGACCACGATCCCCTCAAATTACATCGATTTTTATATGTAAATTGTATTGTATTGCCTTATCTGAGAGCTTATCTGATTTAAAATTACTTTTTGAAGACAATAAAAATGGAAACGCCTGTTAGCGCATTGGTTTTCTTACCTGTATTCCATTATTATTATTGTATAAATATTATTCTATTATAAATCCTTATACTTGATTCCTAAAGCATGAAATTTTTCGACCATGTCGTTGTGTATATTCAATTTGTCTGTATATGGTTCAGTCGTTTTTCACAATAAGGCAAATTATTTTTTATGTTCATAATATATGAAAATAATGTTTTTAGAAATTATAAATAATCGTCGTTACACTATTAATATCTGTCATGGTGCCAACACAACTTCTAAACAATTTTTTCCAAGGCAAGGAGCCATAAATTATATTTTTAAATAATAAACTCAAGTTATTTTATGTAAATAGCATTTGCCTACCCCTCTGTAGGTGGGTGTCAAAATATAAATTAAAACGTACGTAATACCGAAGGGGTCCTGCGAATTTGTCGGTCGGAGCCAACAAATTCGCACTTCCAATAATTAGTCTCATTAATGTCGGACTAAAAAGTCGGCAATTTGACGCGATAAACCCCCCTTTAAATCACCTGATTTTAATCAATCCGACCTGAAGCTTTTTAATTATTGAGCTAATTAGTTAATAATACGACGATAGGGTCAGAGAAAACATGCTAACGTTTTCCCGAACTGGGCACTTACAACGACATCGTTATATAAAAATGGACGCGAATATACCGAAGGAACGCGCTTTCTAGTAGTCAAAGCGTCCAAAGCGCACATTGTTGATCTTTTTTGATAAGAAACCCGACGGCATCGCAGCAATTCAATATAACAGAAATTAAATTAGTACAAAAAATGTTCAGATTTTCATAGTTTGGTATTTGATAAAGGCACGGTGTTGCCGAAACAGCTGTCATAAAGCATTAAAAACTGTGAAAACCTGAACATTTTTTGTTCTAATTTAATTTGTGTTAAATGGATTTTCATCAAGTAAAAGCCACCTCAGTCCGATAATTCAGTATAAAATTTACGATTTTCTATTGTTCGTGCCGTCAGAAGAGGCAAGCTGGTCTCAACATTAGATGAATAATTTATATTATAAAACACATAAATATAGTGTCTGTTTAAATTGGAACCACTCACACGGAAATGCGTTTGTTTTTGTTTTTTTTTACTTTTATTGTAGCCAGATGTGTGACATTCATAAAATTCTCATCAAAATCACATCTATGTAACAGAATACAGTACGTAGAGCTCCGTTACTCATCCCTTAGGTTTATGGCTGGTAACCAAATTCAAATTTTAGTTTAGAATAATTTATAATGTCGCTGAGTGTGACCTCTGCAGTAATGTACCCTCAAATGCAGATGAATAACTAATAAATATAACTAATTAATATAACTTATACTATAACTTTTAATTAGCAGCTGACTAAGGTATTATCTGGGTCAACGTTTGACACAAACTGTCTTATAGATAGACACCGCATTAATCAGGACGGTAGAGATCAGTGTTGGGCAAACTTTGATTTTTATTTAAAAAAATAAAAATCATTGTTTTTTTTTAAATCATGATTTTTTTTATTTTAATTGATATTTTTTTAATTTCAAGAGAATATGTATTTTTTTGTAGCAATCACAAAATATTTTAAAGCCACTATATAGTACGATATACACACTAAGTATTCGTCAAAACGCAGTTTTTGCAAGAAAATTTCTGTCACGACCGGTTTTTTTTTCCGATACATAAATTGTCATTGTCGAATACGTCTCGCGAATTTAGTTGGTGATTTGTCAAAGGAGTGGAACTATTGGAAAATAGAACATTAGATGAAAACATTCAAATGCATATGGCAGGTATACGTTAAAACAACAGATCCAAATAAATGCGGCTGTAGAGCGATTTGTAAAATCTGTAAAAAAGATATAGTTCAAAGACTTAAAGCGCACCACAATGTATGTAATAATAAGCAGCAAGAAACGAAACAGGTAAGTAAATAATATTTTGTTTTATTATTACTTATTTCTTTAATATTTAACTTTAATTTAATTAATTATAGAAGTATGGTATTGGTATGGTAATCACAAAAACGTTTGTTAATATTTAATATAATACCTTAATCTTAGGAACAAATGTACACGCATAAAAAGATCCAAATAAAGAAAAAGAAAAAAATCTGAAAATCAGCCTATTGAGCGCAGTTTCGTAATGCGAACATCAACAGCTGAAAAAAAAAGCAAAGGCAATTTTTGCTACTAATTCCAGCTTTCGATGCACTGAAAACTCGGAAGTAGAAAAAGCTAAAACGTTATGAACAACAAGTCTTTTAAATGACATCTATGAGCAGGAAAAGTCAAAATGTTCTTCTTCAATGTCAGGACAATGTGTGAATATGTCAATATGTGGTCAAACGCCACAATGCGTCGATTATATGTGCAGTAATAACAATTGAAGATGGGCGAGCGCTTCTTTGCGAATCTATTGATATTTCGGGAATACCTCATACTTGACATTATCAGAGTGAAATAGTTTGTGACCTAATTTCTTCATGTAAATCACAATTTGACTACGAGGAAAAATTTTTTTTCATAGATAACACGGCAAATATGGCCTTCATGAGAAAAACTTTGAAGGAAAAAACGGATTCAAAAGTTATAACTTATGACTGCTCTCCACATATTTTGAATTTACTGTGCAAAGACTCAAAAGTCAAAAAACATATATTCCAAAATTTTAGGTATTTTCGCGATGACCATCTAGTTAGAGCGAAATTCATTGAAGCTGGAGGTAACGTTTTACTCCTTCCAAGTGATGTGTGACTGTTTAAACATGTACGTCACTCAGTGGGATATATTAATAAAAATCTGTGAAGAAAACAAAAACCAAATTGATTCGACCATTTACCACAGATGGTGTCAAATATTGGGCTTAAACTTGCAGCACAAGAATATTTAAGAATTTTAAAACCAATATCAGAAAAAAACGCTACTATTTTAGATGCTGTAGAGCAGTGGAAACATTTACAATATATCTTCGAGAATGTTGTTTCGAAAATACAAAAAACTCAGAATCGACATAACCAGGTACTCACACCATATCATTTTATAGCCTACCTATATGTTGAATGAAAGAATCTGGCTTTAGAAACAATTCATAATTCATATGGAAACACTGGGCTTTTGCCATTAATAATAATGCCCGCAGTTGCCAAATTAAAGAATATATGTTTTCGGATGAAATAACAAAAAAACTAAATGAAATGGTGGACATCACAAAAGGAGTCAGGAATTGCGAAACAGCTACCAATAAGAAAACAGTTCCTGTGTGCAGTAGAACGAACTTTCAGCACTTTTGGTTTTGTACACTCAGATATAAGAAACAGGATGGGGATAGAAAAAGGGGAAGTGTATATTATTATGTTATTTTTCTTATTTTTTAAAAAGATTAAAGGTTTTACAAGCGAAGATACTTTTAAATTGTTATACTATAGTTAATTAAGCGTATGGTTCGCCATTATGGCAACCAATCGAATACGTCACTCGACTCAAAATGAAAACACACACAGAAAGTTTCCAATTTTTTTAACTTTTATGTTTTTATATCCGTCTAGAGGACTGATAGGGAAAATGGTTAAGGTTGCCTCACTGTTAAATTGTAGTTTTTACCAAAACCACGTGCCAACTGAATTTTCATGTTCCGTCGACTGCACTTAGTAACCCCAAGAAACAATTTGATCAAAGGTCCTGTCTATTAGTTGATGAACTTATTTGATGACTTCTGTCTTAATACTTCAGAGTTTACCACATTAATTAAACATAATTTTTTGTTACAGTGTATATATTGTGTTATGTGGTTTTACTATTATTTTAGAGAAGAGAAGTTGAATAGTTGCATTTTATAAATGTTGGATGGATGTTTAAAGTGTTATTATTATGATTATAAGCAGCCTCAATATTGTAACCAAATCAGCAAAATACATTAGCAGTTTAAAAAATAAACCAAATATACTTGTGACTTAAGTTTCTAGAGAGTTTGGACACATCGACTTAAAAGTATGTACGAAATATTCTTTCAATAAATTTTGCTATAATACTTGGCCCTTTGGCTCAGATAAGTGGTAACGTTATTGTACAAAACTGAGGTAATTTTTAAGCTTTGTACCACTTATAAAACACAAGTTGGTTGGTTTGTAGTTCTAGCTTTAGATCGGATCGGATCCAAAAATTAATTTTGTTATAACTTTGTCTTAGCTCGCAAGAATGCTATTATCAATGAACAATCGAGAAACGAAATTAGAATCTATATTTAAAATTTTGGCTGTTTCTATATTAACGATTGTGAAAGCATTGTGGCAGTTGATTTGAAAAAAAAAGTGTGTATCAAAATTTTACCTCTTTGGAAAGAAAACATGCATAACCTATTATTTTTCAAACATTGCATAAAATAATTCGCAAAACCCTAACATAGAATTTGAATTTAGTGTAGGTATATAAGTGTAGCACTGCATAGCAGCACTTGGCAGAAATTTAGATAACATGCTGTACAGTTCAAACTACTTTTGGACGTAATGAGTAAAACAAGTAAACAAGAAGACCGCTTGAGTTTTAAAAAGAAGATTCACACATGAGTTATTTAGTAAGGACGGCAATTGTGATCGTTTAAGTCCGGGTTTAAGGAATCAATGGTAAACATACTGTAAAACCTCTGTTTTTTCCATTCTTAACCAAAACGACCAATATTTGATTCCCCAAGTTTGGTCGCTATTGAGGGATTCCAATGCAGTTTAACAAACCCAATTGAAGGATGATACCAACTATACACTTTAACAGTGGAAAGTCGACAAATCTTACGACACTTACCCTCCCGTATGGAAGTTTTGAATTCGTAGTCGGTTTCTACCATTTAGGAATTGTCACAGTTCAAGCAATCAAAGTACTATTGCCTTGATTTTGATTTCTTTTCATCGATAAGTCAAATATGTAGGGCACAAGAATAAAAAAACGGAATTGTTTAAATAGAAAAAATGATGATGAATTTAAGAGGGGAGCAGAGAAGACGTCCATTATTTTCAATATATCTCGTTTTTAACGATATCGTTGTTAATTTTCCCTAGACTGACGACCACTGACCTTTTTGGGCCGTAATTGCTCCTTATTTTGATTTGGTGATTCTTTGCTATTATGTTGATGTACCAATAATTTCATAATTGTACTGAATTTTCCGCGATATTGAATGCTAGATTTTTGGTATAGCTCACCTAAAGCGAGAAACACGAAAAAGAACAGAGAGCATGATTGAACAGAAAGATCTTAGATTAAAAAAAGAAAAAAAAATGAATTGAAATGGCCTTGATAAGGACGTGTTTGTTGTTTGCCTAAGTAGGTTCGACGGCAAAGTTAATAATACAACTGCCAAATGTCAAATACTTGTAAAAACCGACTCGTATTCAGAAACAAGGTAAATTGGATATAATCGATGGTAATAAAACCGATTCATATCTCCGTTTCTGGTTATTGAGCTTCATACTCTATACATATCGTGAAAATCGGATACCGAACACCGAGCCTACTATAGATTGGACTTTGGGAATGTTTCATTATAAATATATTTTCTAAACAAGGTAGCGAAATTGACAAATGTTACGTAGTTGTATAAAATATACCATTTGATCAGTTGACAGAAATTACTTTTCCTTCGTTATAAAAGGTTTGCCATTTATTTTCAACATAAGAAAGTAAAATGGCTGTAACGGTCTGAAATGTTGACTATTTATATACAAGAGAACTCTGGTTGAACATTGAACCAAAAAAGTCACTCTTATTTTATGGCAAAAGAGGGAATTATAAAAAACGAAGTTAAGGGGCTTAGAACTATGTGGTAATTCGGATGGAATACTAAACCCAAGGCTGTACCTAAAAGCAATCTTGCAGACTTGCAACTCGAGTGTCGATTTGATATGTATCGTTAATTCGCAAACTTTTAAGTTTAATAAAACTATTATAAAAGATTTGGTAAGGTTTTTCTTTCGCAGAAATTACCTGACCTGGTAACTAAAGCAGTAGAGTTGGTGAGTCACTTTTTACGAGAGTTATTGCTGCCACCCTTATTTAAAATAATAACCATATTACTAATTTCACCCTTGGCAGCATGTAAAGAATTTCGCAAAATAAGTTAGAAATAAAGAGCAGATATTAACGAACTTATCGTCAAGGCACACTCGTCACAAATTTTGCAAGTTTTCAAGAACACCGTTGTTGATAATCTTCGCGGGAGAATAGCCATCATTTCTTTAGTAGTAAGTTACTCGAAAATGAATGGGTCATTTTCTTGTTATTAGGAATTTTGAAATATTCTTTATGGAAAATGGGATATTGGGATTTGTGCCGAACTTTCAAGGAAAGTACGAAGAAAAAATACGCGAACTACCAAAGAGTACTGAATAAAACTAGAAATTTGCAAGAATTTTTCAAGGACCATGGTTGTTCAGCAACAGACACGTCAGACGCTAGTATTTTTTAACCTAAAATAGCACGCTTGAGATTTGCATTTAAAGTCACACAGTTCGATACTTGTTTGGACTTGACGCACTCTGGTTTGAATTGTTGTTCTAAATTGTATTATTCCATACCGCAACATCCTCCTTTAATATCAACTAGGCCAAGTAAATTCCAATAATAATTTAAATATGTTGGGTGTATTGAATGTGTATGCTATAAGCACAACTGGAGCAACCATCATTCGAAGGTAAGAGATTCTTATGTCACTACATCCGTATCTTAAGTGTTGAGATCATTACATTGAAGCTCTTAACCCCCAAGCCGATAACTAGCGCTTCCTTTAAGCAACGGTAGCCAATTAAGGGGTAATAAAATGTTTATAAAAGGTTTGATTTTTCCCAAAATACGCCCGATAAGTTAGTAGGTGGAGTTGGTAAGTCCCATTTTCACGTTACAAAAATTATCGCCGGCATTCATTTTTAAATAATAACTATATTATTGCACCAAGAAATCTAATTTCACTCTTGACAGCAGATAAAGAATGAACACATTTCTCAAAGTAAGAGATATTAACGAACTTGTCTTCACGGCACGTTTCATAACAAATTTTTCAAGTTTCCAAGAACACCCGCGCGGGATAATAGAAATTGTTTTTTTAATGATTAGTAACTCGATTAATTATCGATACATGAATGGCGAACTGAAGGTAAAAATTCATGTATTTTGCATGATTCTTTTCTCCTTCGTTTTTGATATTAAGAAATTCGAAACATATTCTTTGTCTAAAGTGAGACTTGTGCCTAGCTTTTAAGGTAAGCAGAAACTGAAGTACGGGAACTAGAAATCGTATCAAAAAAGAACTGAACAAAGCTACACGTGATTCAGTGCATAAAACGAGCGCGTTTTCTAATCAAAATCAGCACACTTGAGACTTGCGTTTTTGTTACACAGCATTTGTTTTTGCTAACCATAGTTCGGCCTGACTTGGGTGTTACATGATTTTTTTTCCAAATTGTATTATTCCATACCCTAACATAAAAATACGAACAAGTAAAGTCAATAATAATTTATATGTATTAGGTGGGGAGCAAATGTTATCGCTCCATAGTACGACTCGATTTTTCTTCATCACTCACTAACTGCTTTGTTACCTCAAACTTTTCCTTCATCAAAGGGTAAGATATTTTAGCATGCGGCACAACATTTGTATTTTAAGGGTGTGTTCTTCAGGTTCAGCGGCCTAGCACCGGGCCTAGCACTTACCATCGTCTTTAGGCGACGGCGGACAATTGGCGGCGTACGATCCCAGATGGTATCCCGTATACGAGTTTTGGTGCATAGGCGGAAAAGGGTAAGCGCCCAACGCGCCCCTCGGGCTAGGAAAACCAGCGTCGTGGGGGGCCGTCGGGCCCCCGTGCCCATTACCTCCCGGGGCATTAAAATGGT
The DNA here is from genome assembly GCF_029955315.1 of Cylas formicarius. Lineage (NCBI taxonomy): Eukaryota > Metazoa > Arthropoda > Insecta > Coleoptera > Brentidae > Cylas > Cylas formicarius. Next base: position 15,922,452 of record NW_026844214.1, on the reverse strand, counting down.
GCTGATACGATGTTCTCAGCGGTCCGTAGCCGTGCTGCTGGAGCTCGATAAACGCGCTTTTCGATACAGGCGTCGAGTTGGTCGAATCGTGGGGCGTCGGCGGCCCTATGTGCCCCTCGGCCGACATCGTCGGCGTACCCGGCGGCTCCTCGTTGGGTCCCCCGAACGGGGACCCCAAATCGGTGAAGTTTAACGTCGTGAACGGTTTGTTTTCCACCTTGACGAAACTGGGGGGCGTTTTGAAGAAAATCGTGTCGGCCGCACTGTTCACTGGTCACCAAAAATAATTAATTCGGCGGGGGGGCACGCGCACCAAACGGAAAATACGCGTTTAATCCAAAAAACCGCGATAATAATGTTTAATAACTTTAAACGGATCGAGCGCGAGTGAGAGGGAACGGGAGAGAGAGAGCGCGGCGCGCGCGACGACCAATTTGACGCGGGTAAATACGTGTAATTCGCACCCGTCCCCGGTAATTGGGTAAAAACTATTCGAGGGCCCGAGAGAACCAAATTGCGCCCGTACGCGGTCGTTTTTTTTTCCTCTCGACCGCGCTGCGTAGAAAATTGACCGTTCGATAACCACCAACCATCTACTTCCTACGAGCGTAGGGACTATAATGAAGAATAATCATGTAATAGGCGGCTTGGGGGTTTAGTTGCGCCCGTCGGCCGATAGGGAGCGTCAGCGTGCGGCGATACGCGACCCGCGCCCCGCCCACGAGCGCGCGGATTCGCGGCCAACGCGATCCCGACGTAGTCGAGACCGGTGATTACGTTGCTTCGCGGTCGGAGAGGGACGCGGTCGCGCGAGGCGCCGCCCATTCGATCCGAAGGCCGCCCGGCTCGTTTTTAGGTTAGGTTTACGGCGCCGGAGGAGACGAACGTCGTGTCGGAGCGACCGCTCCGCGTTTATTCGTTTTAAAACCGGACGGTGCCGATAAAAACAGTGCGATAACCGTAAGTGGGTAGTAGCGACGGGTGCGGATTTGTATCGTTCGACCTTGAGCGTTTGACGGGTGGTTTCAAGTTTCAGCGAGAGTGGTCGACGAATAAATAAAATATGCTCGATAATAATTGCACTTCCCCCGATATAACGTCATTTCCGGGCCGCGAAGGGATGAGTAGGATATTCTACCCAATATTTGCTTTTATCGTTATTTTAGTAAATGGATTATAAATATCTTTAATCTAGAATGCTTTTAGCAATCTAGTACGTTAATGGGTTCCTGTATGATCAGAGTGCAGGTTTTGTGATATAAAATGTCCAAAAATCGGAAAAATTATTGTGATGTTGCAGGTTCGTTGTTTTTCATTTATATTTTGACACCCACCTACATAGTATATTAAAAGAGCTATTTAAAAAGGTTAGGTATATGATGTTTTCTCTATTATTTACTGACCAGGTAGGAAAAATCAATTTTATCGCAAGGCAAATCCATATACTATATGATATACACTTAAACCGGACAAAAATCCAAAACGTCTCACGTATAGTTGTTTCTGCCGCACAAAAGAAACAACGCAAGAAAGATATGACTCATTAATTTTAATCTATTTTCAGCAAGCTTAGTGATCGGTTTTACGTTTTTTGTGGGGTTAAATTTTAATTTACCTAATAAATAATAATAGATAATCAAATTTATTGCAAAATATTGATCAAAAATCAGTTATGATTACATTTATTATTATTCCCCTTTATATGTGAACAATTTGACTCATTTTATTTATTATGTCATTTCTTAACTGATTTGAAACACCCATGCTGCGAAGTTTTGTTGTAAGTACATGTAATATTTCGGAGAAAAATACTGCCTCATTATTGTATTTGTAAGTGTAAGATATAAGTTTCTAACTAACTTTAAAACAGTCTTTTCTACGTTATGCATGTTATGATTTAAATGGAGAAACCAGCTTTTTTTGCCTGTAGGATTCGTAAAGATTAAAAAATTAACAATTTCACTTTTTTTAAATAAAACGCACTGTATGTTTTTACTCAGTCCTTGGCTTCGCGATTTCAAAAAATGTATCGTTTCTCGTTATATGAATCAGCCGTTTTTGAAATAACCAAAGCATACGTTGTGCTAGGCAAATTTACGGCTAATAGTGTCGAACTAGCGAAACGTTTTCATTGTTTGGAAAAAAAAACAAAATTATTTTATTTAATGTTTCTGGAAATTATATTCATTATGACACTACTGATATCTATGAGGGTGCTATCAATACCTAAACCATGTTTGATTCTCCAAGGCAATAATGTTGGTGTTTAGAATAGTGATTACTAAATGCTATTTTTAAATAATTAATTCAAGTTATTTCAAAAGCGGCTAAACTAAATACCAACAAGATATATATTTTTGAAATTGGTGTCTGTTCCATTTTAAAAATTTGAACTTATTGATTTTTTTGTTTTTGTTGTTACGATAAAGAGCTAAAAAACCATACTGCTATTTTTTTAAAAATAAGTAAAAAATATCCCCTTTAAAGTCTAGGTGAAAATATGAACGCAAAAAGTTTTATTTAAGATTAAGGTTAAGGTTGAATAGGAAGCTGTTCATTTAAAGTTTACTTTAAAATAAACAATGTTGTTGGTGAACAATATGTAGCGCTTACCATGCGATATAGATGGTGTGTGGCGTATATAAAGAATAGTTTAATGGGTTACTTTTCTCGTGCTGGTTACATAATTCTACACAAGTTTTAAACACTGTTTAATAGAAGCTGATGAACAAAGCCAATGATTTAATTGCTTGCGCGCATCGCTAGCTAGTAAGCTAATTGCATTAGGACTAGATAACAAAGCACACTAAAAACAATTTTACAGAGCAGTCAATTCGTTGAAATTTGATGTATTCATTTCGGTACTTACATTACATTTTTTGTTGTTTGAAAAATGTTTTTAGTTTGGTTAGTGGTGAAATGTTCATACATGAACTCTTTTGTGTACCTTCTTAACTACTATTTTAAATAAATTTATTTTTTATTATTAAACAAGTACATATTACTAAATATTTTTAAAGTGAACTTCGTCGGGTACCTTCAGTTACTTTAACACACTCTTTCGTAGTTATTTTGTGCAACAAGTTACCAAGTTACTGTATATATATTTCAAAGTTATACAAGCCAGGTATTCCACTCAGCCCCATAGTATCCTGTACCCAGTCTCCTTTCGATAACCTTTCTAAGTTTCTTAAAGGAATAATACAGAACATCATAAAGAAAAATCAGTACTATATTAAGAATTCTTTTGACTTTAAATTTAAATTTAAAAATTTAATTAAAAATGTGTATATAGATGACAATTACGTTCTGATATCTATAGACTTTGTCTCTCTGTACACCAATATTCCAATTATCCTAGCTAAAGACATTATTAGAAAAAAATGGCAGGAAATAGAAAAATTCACAAATATACTTTTGGAAGATTTCCTTCAAGCTGTAGAATTAACTTTAAGGTCAACCTACTTCCTATTTAATGAATACTACAGACAAATCGACGGTTGTGCCATGGGTTCATCAATTTCGAGCGTTATAGCACAATTAGTGCTAGAAGACCTAGAAGAATCAGTATTGAGTGATTTTGATTTTCACATTCCTTTATTCTATCGTTACGTCGATGATTGTGAGTGCAATTCCATAAGGCGAAACCGACCATATTTTAAAGAAATTTAACGCCTACCAAATAAACTCCAATTTACAATAGAAACTGAGAAAGACAACGCTATTAACTTTTTAAACTTAACATTATACCATGGCAAAAACCAAATTAGAACCAAATGGTATACCAAAGACACGTGGTCGTCTAGATATGTCAATTTCAAATCCCAACTTTCCACAACACAGAAAAAAATCAGTAATAATAGGCCTAGCCGATCGGACAATTAAACTATCCAACCCTGAACACAGGAAACAAGCCATTGAAAAGGCAAAACAGGCCCTAAAGTCAAACTCTTACCCCGATGAACTCATAAACAAGGCTTTCAAAAGACGAATCCACAAATTTTACAATCAAAAATCGCAAAAATAAACAATACTGATACAACGAAGAAAAATTATGTACCACTCCCATATATCAATGGACTATCCGAGAGCCTAAATAATTTATTTAAAAAACATGACATAACAGTGGCACATAAGGGACATAATCTATTAAAAAGCAATTTTAGCAAATTAAAAGCCAAGATTCACACACACACACAGAAAATAAAAAAATCCATGTAGTGTATCAAATCACTGGACAAACAAGCCAATAGTTAAACAGTCGTATAGATGGTCATAAATATGACAACAAAAACAAAACAGCCCTTTCTAACCACGCCACAAACAATTTGATTTTCAAAAAACAAAAATATTAAGTACTGAAAACCATTCCAAACGACGAGAATTCTACGAAATGATCGAAATTCAAAAAAATAGCAACGCCGTAAACTCGAACACGGACACGAAGAATCTCAATAAAGTTTGCCATAACTTAATTAGATAAATAATTAAAAAAACATCTCCAAATAAAAAGCAAACCAAAAAAAAAACAATGCAATGAAAAGAGGCGTATTTCCACGCCTATCAGTGTCATTTATAAACTGTTGTTCGTCTAATATAGCTGTCCGTATATATTTTAACCGCAGAACAAATCATTTTCGCTTCTATTATACAATTTTTTAATGTATATGAAAATTTTATTTTTATTATTACCCAATAAGCAATAGTCGCTTACCCATATACAAAACGGCAATTTTTGACAAATACTTGACAATGTACTTTCTCAATATTTAATCCTAGTGCAATTAACACCAAATAACAATCAGGTTAAACACACAATTTGATACCTTCCCATTAAAATACAACTATGCAAGTAATTTTAGAAGGTATGCATTAATTTAGGAATTGTTGCAGTGGAAAAAATTATAAGTGGCGTTGCATCATTGCGATCTTAATAAATTTTACAGTTACAATATAGTGGATGTTATCTTGAAGAAATGTAAGATAAGCTTAATGTGTCACATACGTACTTTATAGTACGATAAAACGCCAAAATGTTATTTTAGTTATGATGATACCACCCCCGATGTCAGAGCAGTATATTATACAACAAACAACACTTTAATAACTAGTTTTTGTAGTCACAAGCAGAGTGCAGCTGACTGAGTGTTTAATAAACGGGTGACTGATGAATCAACGTAGTTTTTGAGTACGAATTTTTTTAAAACACCACGAATGCATACAAACGCCCAATAATTGGGTATTTTATAATAGGGAGTAGAAGAATAGTTTAGTTAAGAGCGCATAGAAGTATTAACGAATATTTGTTTTCTTTTTCAACTTCTAAAACAGTGTGCTAAAGCTATCCGACAAAATCCACTTTGAAAGTATTGGTTAATATATACCTGTTTCTTAATCGAAAATAAAGTTTTTTCAAAAAGTAGGGAGGTAGAGAGGCACGCAGAGTTCTCGCATGACAAATTCGCTACTAACCAAACTAAAAACTATAAAATCACAATGCATCAGTTTTCAAACAAGAAATTTAACGTGTTTATCTGTTTCTGTCTGTTTTCTTCTTGTGTTATTTTGTTATAAATACTTTTTTATTATGCCTGTATCAAACTTTATAAATATGTGTATGTTTACGAATATATTTTGAAATAAATGCAAATGCAAACTAACAAAAACTCTATAGATATAGAATTCAATTTCGGAAACATACTTATTTGCAAGGAAAAAATTGGACCTAATATCCATATGGCAAAGATATTTCGTCATTGAAGTGCAGATTTCATCCTTCTGGTAAATAGAAGGCATAAATATAAATGCGTATAATGTAGACGGCAAAACGTTAGACGATATTAATTGACCATGTGAGGCGTAAAATATAACATTCTAAATTCATAATATTTCGTATTTGGATATTTATGCAAGGATACAATTTACGTTGCGCTTTTTTTTTTCAAGCTTTAATATATAAAATGAAGGTCGAGCTGTGTACCTACCGTCACGCTTATATAGATACAAGATAAGTAATTAACTTTTAATGGATATTAAAAATTATCACGGCTGCGTATGTGGAGTATTATAGCTTCGAGATATTATTAATGGTATTAATATTTCAAATCACAAATATGTCTTGATAAAAATACCTCTGACCAAGTTTCCTACACAAGGGTAACATTTAGCCTATTGTTGAATAATAATTTAATTAATTTCCATTTAACCAATTTATTACGTAAATATTATTAAATGTAATGTGTAATGTGATGATGCAGATAGGTATGTCTACTTGAAAATGTTTTAAACATTTTGGATGTATAAGAATTCCCAGATATCAATAATAGTTTTATATTAAGTTCGAATTGATATTAGTAATTTTTTGCCAATATAAGCGATCTCGAAGTGGAGTTGCCAGATTTTAAAATTTCAATAACAAAAAATTTTTTGGACCTGTTAAATAAATGTTTAACATATTTTTTCCAATGTAAAACAAATAAAATAAAAAAGAAACAAAATTTTATTGTTAAAACTTTGAACTTATCAAAAAAAATATAATGAATGCAAAAAAAATAAACAAAACCTTTATCCAAACATTATACCTATTAAAAAATAGCTTTGCAAAATGTGTAGAATATGTGGTATACCTAGGCATACATCCACTCATTTCTCAATTTAATTGCGAATTAGGTGGAAACTTTAAATGAACGTATTTTGTATTTATCGAAAAGCTACAGGTTTTTTTTAATGGCATGGGAGCCGGGAGGATTAGTAAAAAAGCTGGAGCCTCCAGTCTAAATCAGGAGGGTTGGTAACCCTATCTTAAAATATACCGTCTTGACTTTTGACGGGATTTAACAAAATAACCTAAAGACGCAACTGGAACGGATTTTTAAGGTATTTTACAAATATAAATAGTAAATATTGTATAGTAGTTATCTCGGTATAGTAAAATTATATTAGTACTAATACGATGGCACTAATTATATACAAAGTGTCAATAATTACCTAAATAAGTATGTTTTTATATACTTAAATCTACCTCTGTTTCGCTCGAAGAGTCGTAATTAAGAATTATTACAATGGCTCTATGTTATTTTGTATTCAAATATAAGATTCTTGAATTTTTACAATGTGCTGTATATTATTAATTACATTTTGAATTTAATTTGTTACTGTCGAATTTAAAGTAGGAGTAATATTTTTTGCTGTCGCATTTAATTTTGCTTGCTGTCACAAATGTTCTATGGGATTGAATATGCAGTGATATGTAGGAAGACGTAAAACAGTATGCCTCATCTGTTCGCGGCATTTAAATCCCATTTTCAAAATATGGAGGGTGGCACAGCTAATAATTATATTGGTTTCATCTTCTAGCTTGTACTAAGAGATTCTCGAAATCTTTATTTTATTTTAAATGTGGGGCAGCGGTATCGAGTGTAGACTCATTCTTCAAGCGTTAAGAGAACATGACATTGATCGGAATTAAAGAAACAAGAGTAGATTTATTAAAAAAAAATCTGGTTTTTACGGCAAAGCCATAAATTTTGTCCGCATGACATCACTTTAAACTGAACATAAAAATACATAAAACATAAACATAAAATACCTTTACATTTACAATTTTACATACCTTATGTAAATAGTCATTAGATCTTTTACTAAGATAAATAGAAAACGAAAAATTACGGAGTAGTATAATTATTTTATCGATCGGACAGAAAATAGAAAAAAGTAAGGTTCAGTAAGGTTCTAATTTTATCAAAATAAATAAGAAATAAAAGTTCAGATTTTTACGAACTTATATAATTTTACATGACAATTGTTTCGACAACACCGTGTCTTTATCAAATTTAACATGTAAAAATATATAATTTCGTGCAAATCTGAACTTTTAGATTTTATTTATTTTGATAAATGGATTTTCATGAAGTAAAAGCCACCTCGGTTCAATTTCTAATTTTATCGGATGAGTTGGGAAATATAAGATCTGAGCGAAGCGACAAGATAAGTATAACATTTATTTTTGTGGCATCGAATATTGTATAGAATTGTTTATATTTCCTAAAAAATCCAGCAAAAGTGGGTGTAAAAGTGCGTTGTATAGTATACCTTTTCTGGTATGCTCTGTTCATAGATATAAGAAAGTGACCAATTGCTTTTGAATGGGATTATCCAAGGGTGGTCATTACAATATAATGCAACAAGATTATTACCTAAAGTTTCGGAATTTAAATTCAGGTAAAATCGTGGTCCGTAATAGAAAATAATTTCATACCTACCTGTGTTTAATATACTTTGGTTTGGTATACTACTTAGTTTAAGTTTATTAGTAATCATTCTTATTTCGTGTGTAATATGCAAAATATGTGCGAGTCTAGTGTATCTCGGGAGATGCTCCCGCCCAAATGTAAAAAACACTATTCTATTGAGACTAAGGAATTTATAAACAATGTTTATTTGACTCTCATTGAACTTGGTACCAGCAAGCAAGCATCTTTAGAAGAAACGGCCACATTGACGAAAATTCCAACATCAACTGTATGGAAAATTGTGAATAATCCCATTTCAGCGAGGAAAAAAAGAAGCGATGCTGACCAGTTATACGAGGAACAAAGCGTGCCTACATACGATATCTTAATTAGGAGGCTTGAATTAATTAATTGAGGTTCTACAAAGCTTGAACCGACAAAAGGTATACGTCTGTGATAATTATGCAAAAAATCTAGGGCATACATTTTTAAGCACCTTGCCACTGTATATTAAATCCCATTGACCATGTTTAGCACCAACTGAAATCTGCCATTCGTCATAACAATGTTTTTCCCCGTGTTAACTCCAATGTCCTCAAACTTATAGAAACCGAAGTTTTTAACATCCCTCCACAAAGTTTGGCAAATTCTGTTAAACATATAGAAAAAGCAGAACAATCGTATATCCATATTGCAAATAATATAGAACAAATAATAATTAGAACAGGCGATGATAGCGATAGTGATACTGATATATTATGTGAATAATTTTAAGTAATTTAAGTAGGTAATAAAAATAATTTGTAATTTTACTTTAGATTTAAACATAAATACATACATAAATAAATAAACATTGTTTAGTATTTTTCCTAACAAAACCCCAAATAATTAAATTCTAAACAAAGTACGGACCTGTTCGGCCATTATTCATTCTTACAGCTTATCCGGGTCTTTCCTCAATTCGTATCAGTTAGTCACTTTCTTATATCTATGAACAGCTTTATCGTCACATTTTTGCAATACAGCACCTCTACATTCACTTACTGACGTGTGACGTAACCATCGAAGCTGATAAATATCAAACTATCTGTGATTACATTACATCGCAAAATCTCGCAAACTCATGAATCAAGTATCAGAAATGTCCACAGTGGCTATCGAAGCTGAATTCTTAAAGCGACACTTTTCGCACGCTTGATCTGCGCATTGGGTAGTTTAGAATAAAAAATAGAAATGAAAAAGATTTTCGACTTAATAATACTTTTCCAGGGTAAATTGTTGAGTAAGGTACAGAACAAAACCAATTTTCGTTTTCAAAACGGATTGGCTAACATCAGTCTTTTCATCAGGAATGTAAAGGAAATATAAACGTAAAATACCAAATATTGTGTATTAATGAAAGGTTGACATAAATTTTCGCACGGGTTATTAAGACTTTTCTATATTCTTTTCGTGATGCAAAATGAGTTAAATATTGGCAGTTAACTATGATCACCACACGAACTGAAGAAAAGAAACCGTTGTGACCCCCCACTGTCCAAGAATGATGCCGATGTTATTTAGGGGCGTGCAAGGTGTGAGACAGACAAAAACTGCCAAATTTGTGAATAAAATATGATGGCAATGACAGGACCATAATTATTAAATTAAATAACTTGAAGAAAAGCGATTTTGTAAAGGATATTGATAAGCAGAGTAATACAGCGAGCTTGGAAACTCTCGAATAAAAACTACACTAAGTGTTAATACTTGTTTATTCAACACTATTTGTTTTGTAAAATCTGCAATCATTTGAAGCGGTTCAATAGATGTCAAAATTTACTCATAAACAAGTTAAATTTAAATTAAAAAAATAAAGTTTAAAAATTATAATAAGAAAAATATAACAATATATTATATTATGCAATACTTGCAATGCAATAAACCAATGGCTTAAAAAGTTTAACCAACGTATGCCATACTGTACTTTTTCTACAACCATTAGTTTTTGGATACACCTTTGCAAAACAACACGAATACATTCACTGAGTAACTTGTGACATGACCCTCAGAACTGGTAAATGTCAAAATTCAACCGTGCGTAATACCTCCGAGAACATCCGATTACCCTCAAACCCGCGTGGTAATATCCCGGATATGTCCCAAATACCTCGCAGCCATAGGAAATTAAAAATCGACACTTTCGGCACCCTCAATAAGTATATAATTGAATATTTTAGATATGGGAGAAAATTAACTTGTACATTCTGCTGGTCGAAAACAAGATTCAAAATGAAACCCGTTTTAGACCACCCAAAATGCAAATTAACAAAATTGTGTTATTGAGATCCAATTTGGTGGTCGCAGCATTAAGAAATCGTGTTTAATTAATAAAGAGACAAAATTCTTTGAAAATATGTGCTTTGTAATATTTTTGGCAGAAATATACTTAACTGATTTGTTTGTTTTTGTTTGATGCCATTCCAAACATCAAATTTATCATAATAACGTTCTATACCTCTCTGCCATAGTTTAGAATATTATAAGTATTTCATAATGTTTACATGTTTTTCAATTTAATTTGATCTATTGGTCAATTATTTTTTTGAAAAAACAAAATGTGCAAATATATTGCCTAAAGTGAGTTAGGTTGGTTTAAGGAATAAAAGTTTGACATAAAAAAAATGTTATTAGTATAATTATTAATTAAATTTACTGAATCGCGATACCAAACGAACTATTGTTTTAAACAATATCAATACAAACCACACAACGCAATAAAGAAACTCATTTAAGACGCACTTAGTCGAAATGCCTCACGAAATAGTGATGAAACGAAGCAGGTTATTCTACGCTCCCATAGTAAGTGCGTCTTAGACTCATATGAAAACAAGGCCGCCATTCCAAATTTTACCTGTGAAGTAACTAATTTTTTTTTGCCGGAGGTCTGAATTGTAAAATTGCAATGATCAACGGCAGATTTCTTTTCACGCGTGAACAATTCTTTATCAACAAGCTCGCGAAATGTATTTCAAACAGAGGAAGACGTGAAGAGCGGGCCTGCCGCGATGGTTGGTAATAAACCGTGGGTCAACAACCACATACGTTCACCCGACCGCCGCCGTCGAGCCTGCAGCACTCCGAACTCAACCGAAAACGTTAATTTTCGACCCAGAAAGGCGTTGACGCCTCGTGAGGATCCCCGTTAAAAAAATATTATTTTTCCGTTTGAAGGCGCCGGCTGGCGCCGCGTCAAAAGATGTAATTTATTAATTAGGCCGAATGCCGCCGCCGCTCCACGAGCGGGCGGCGGTAGAAACGTGGCGTGGGGCGCTTCCTTTTTTTCTGACGATGCGGTCGACGTATATTAGAATAAAGAAACGCAAATTTAAACTAAATAGAAAAACCGAGAAACGAAGGAGGACGCCAAAAAGACTCCCAGCAAAGTTGCATAAGAAATCTTAACATTTTTTGTTATCGTAACTATTGGGACACTCTGTATTTAAATTTGGTCATAAAATTTCGAGTAAAAAGAATACCTCTACAAATTGGGGTCAACTTCAAAGTAAATGCCGCAAACTTCTGACTGAATTTGGATATAGAGGGTGTCCCAACAGACAAGGATAAAATTCAAATAGGAGATACGAGAAGTGATTTGCAACAAAAAAGTTTAGGTAAACACCTCTTCCATTTTTTACTGCTTCCGAGTTATCGTTTTACTACGGTATTGTTTATTTTTATTGGACCCGACATTGAAATAGTTATAACAGCAGATGACAGATACTGTATAAAGTAAAACATAAATTGCTGCCGTTTTTTTTTCATATTTTTTATATTTTTTTAGATTGTAGCAAGATACTCTACTACACTTACAAAAAATCGAATTTCCTGCAAAAATAAAAAAAAATCACAAAATTGGCGACAAGTCGCAGGCAGGCAGAAAAACAATTTCATATAAATTTAAAATTTAGGCATGAACAGAGTGTTCCGTAGCTCGCGGTTTCACTAATAAATACACCAATAGGTATTTACTAGCACGCGTAAATTTTCTAACGATGCGGAGTCAATCAGAAGAAGTATCATCAATCTTAGTCGAAGGGCTTGGTTCGTCATCGGATTTAATCGTGATTATCGAAATTAAAAAAATATTTTGAATTTTTGTTAATATAGCCGTCTCATACTTCAGCTTCACTGTCAGATTCCAGATTGTGAGAGCCAACAATCTACCTGTCTACTTGGCACAATCTTGCCTTCAGTGTTTTGCTTCACTCCCATTAGACGTCTCTTAAGCTGGTAGTGGCCCCTCAATAGACTTACCATAATTCTTACGGCCTTTCTCTTGTGGCTTAGCGGGTCTTCTTTAAATTTGGCCCATGGGCCTCCGAGGAATTCGTTGGTCTGCATTTGCTCTGACATGTCTCTGCACCATTGCCGGGATTTTCTTCCCATCCGTTGTGTGATGACAACGGGTTTGGCCACCCCACAGAATACTGGTCCGATCATACATCTTGACAAACCTTCATGGGCTACTTCGTCTACGCTTTCGTTACTTTTGTGGCCTTCGTGTCCTGGTACCCATGACAACGTCACTTTAATGCCTTATGACAATCCACAACTAATTTGAATGTTATTTTGCTGGATTGCACCCACTGGATTGTCTTATGACGAATCTTTTTCATCTCTATTTTTCTTGCACAATGTTCTATTGCTGTGATCTCAGCTTGAAACACTGTTGCAAACTAAGCCATTGGAATTGAAAATTTTCAATTCGTTTTGGATTCATAGTGGATATGCTGGCCGGGAGATTAAACAAATTTACATTTCAGATTCGAAAACTTATTCAACCTACAACTTTTGAGACAGCTTTAACGTTTTATTTTAGTAACTTCATTAACGTGATATCATATGGCATATTGTTGTGCGGAGACTCTTCAGAGGCAGATAGAATCTTTAAAATTGAGAAAAAGAATGTTCGAACTTTGTGTTTTGTCCACAAAGTAAGGATCACTTTAAGCCACTATTTTAAAAACTGAAAATGCTAACTCTCCCATCAATTTTCATCTATCAGTGCATAATGTATGTCCATGAAAATAAAAAAATAAGGAATTCCGACTTTCACATGTATGATACCAGACATAAAAATGATCTATGTGTTCATCGTTTGAACAAAACTGAATCGTCCATTAAATTCGCTGGTATTAAACTGTATAACAAAATACTAGCAACTCTCAAAAACATCTGTTCTCCGCTTCAATTAAAAAAAAACTATTAAACACATTTTAACAAAACATAACATATTACTAAAGGGTGTTTTTTTTCGATGTTTAAGTTGGCATTACTGTTCAAGATGGCGACCGATTTAACAGCTGTCAAGTGTTTTATTCTCAATTTGGTTTATCAATTCCTCATGAATAGACTCACGCCTGAACAACGCTTGCAAATAGTGCCCAAATGGGCGCAAAACGAGATTTTCGTTGTTCCCAATTTTCATAAGCGAATTTTGTTTAGCGATGAAGCGCACAATGGCTACGTCAACAAACAAAACTGCCGCATTTGGAGCGAACACCGTTACATCCAGAAAAACTGACTGTTTGGTGCGCTTTATTGGCTGGTGGAATCATTGGTCCGTACTTCTTCAAAAACGATGATGGCCAGAACGTTACAGTCAATGGTGATCGGTATAGAGCCATGATTACTAACTCTTTCATTCCTGAAATGAATAACCATGATGTCCAGGAGATGTGGTTTCAACAAGACGGCGCAACATGTCACACAGCTCGTGCCACAATCGATTTATTGAAAGACACGTTTGGTGACCGCCTAATTTCACGTTTTGGACCTGTGAATTGGCCTCCAAGATCTTGTGATTTAACACCGCTAGACTACTTTCTGTGGGGCTATGTAAAGTCATTGGTCTATGCGGATAATCCACAAACGCTTGACCATTTGGACGACAACGTTCGTCGTGTTATTGCCGATATACGGCCACAAATGTTGGAAAAAGTCATCGAATACTGGACGTCCAGATTGGACTAGAACCGCGCCAGCCGTGCCACAAGATTACCTTTCGGATAAATAAAATTCATGTCAATCGAATAATCCATCGTTGTTTTATTGCAACTTAAAGTTCTATACATCGAAAAAAAAACACCCCCTATAAAGATTTTTTTAATGCAACTTTGAGCTACAGCACCTCTGAATTTTAGATTGTTTGAGTGTGCGTAAACTGTTTGTTGTAAACATTGTATCTTTACTTCGAAAAGTCGTACTGACAACTTTAAATACATGTTTGGGCAATAAATTATTTTATTTTATATTCCAGCTCCTACTCCTTTGGTTTTTGAGTCATCTGTGTATCAGATCATATCTGTCCTTATTGGTGGGCCATGCTTGCAATTTTCATTGGCGCATATTTGAGTCTTGTGATTTTTGTTACTTATACTTGCCTCGGTGTTTAAAAAAAAAGATTATTCTAAATCGAGTTTCAGCGGCGACTTATTTAGTTGCTAAAACATTATGTTGGGGTTGCTAGAAGGCTGATATAGAACGGTACACGAACTACTTCTTTCAAGGAGAAAGACAGGACGCCCTTGGGTCTATTGCCGAGATGACACTGCGCATGTGAATTAATACTATGCATCCTAATATCAGATTTTTTTGGTCAAATTTAAAATTACACAAGAAACAGCGTTTCCACGCATTTTTACAAATATCGCGACTTTCAAGATGCAAACGAAAACCCAGGGATGCAGACCTACAGACAAAACAAAAATTGCCACGGGGCGCATAGCTCTTAGGTGGCAGCGATGTTGCCACTAGTTGCAAGACAATATTTATTCTCCGTCAGAACTAGTAAACAAGAAAATAATCTAACTGAGAATTTTCTAGTTTATAAGTATCAAAATATTATTATTAATGTTTAAGTCTGTGTTGCTTTAATATATTGTTCATGTGTATTTCAAATTTACACAAAATGGGATTTTTCCTTTATTTGACAACAGTGCGAGTATATAACTATCTTATTACACTTGCCATATATAGTTCCGCGAAGGCGCATCTTATCCAAAATCCCATTCCTTTCTCTCTACCAGCTTTCTACGAATCTCTTTTTTAGAAGTTTTTCTATGACGTTCAAGAACACGAGAGCAGTAAACTTTCGAAATGTCATTTTTTCCGCGTCCTATTTCGTAGACCGATATCTTCAATGGATAAAAGCAACCCCGCAGGCTATGGTTAGTTACCGTTACCAACACAAAAAGGGTTGGTCGAAAACCGCGCCTGGCATCCGTCGGTCGGCTCGATCGAATCGAATGAAAAAGCGGCGGCATCGGTTGAAAATAATTTTCTGTGGTTTGCCGAGGTGCCGCAAGCCCTTTGACCGAGCACCAGGGGTGGACGGGCGGCTACGACGATGGCGTGCATCGCGTGACCGACCGCGTTGAGGGCGCAGCGGGCCGCCTGTGGCGCCGTTGGGGTTGCCACTTGTCCTTATGCACGTCCCTGATGATAATGCGATGGTAGTTTTCGCGCGGTTGCCAAATCAGTTTTGCGTGATCTATTGAAAAAAAAATTATACACTGCTGAAATTCTCCCGGCAATCTATCACCCACACATTGCCCTGGAAAAATGGTCGGAAGAACGCCCATACAGCACGTCAAGTGATTTAAATTATTGTTTTGTATTTTTTTATTTTTACCGTGTAGGTGCGGGGCATTTTCTACCGTTTTGCGAGATATCTCGGCTAGCTTTAAAGGTCGAGAAGTGTGGTTGCCAGAACGGGTTTTGTAAAGGATTTAGCGATCTTCAGAACTTACTGTTGTTGCTGAAGATATTGAGGCCCTTGACCGCGGTGTAAGGTGAGCTCTTGTATTGCTCGATTGCTCAAAAACATTCGATACGATTGACGACCGCCTCTTATTATTCAAATTTAGATATTGGGGGTGGATATAATCGTGTCAAAATTTAATTTTTAGGAAGGTCACAAAAAGTTATGGTGGATGGTATTTTTCCTTAATCCAGTAACGCTTTTTCTGGGGTGCTCCAGGTTCTTGGTTCTCTAATTTTTATAATTTACACTTCAGAGTTTCTTATATGACCTCACACAAGGTGCAAACTTTTGCCGACGACACCTAGCTCTATTATCACGTTTCCTGCACTGATTTTAAAATACAGATGCCATTATAGTAAAATACAGTCATGTGTCAAAGGTCCCTAATTCAATTAATCAAATCAGAAAACACCAAGAGACTACCAAAGTGTTGTAAATATATCCGAAGAAAGGAAAAATAATTTTATTATTTGACGTAGTGTAATTGTAGATGCATAATATTATTTTTATGCAAAATATATTACAGAGGGTATTAAAAGGTTACAAAAAAACTAAATTTGATTATTTCTGCAAATTACCTAATAATAAATTAAATTCTATCTAATTAGTACAAAGTTCAATTTATTTAATGCGGATAATTATTTTAAGAAATAAAAATAAATTGAAAATTTAACGCATCTTGCAAAACCAGTTAAGAGCATCAACCATCTACATGTTTTTGTTAATAAGATTTTGTTCCAGTTCACATTAATTCTATTGCGTTAAACTGTGCCCAATATGACGGCAGTCGTAGGACCTTCATTTATTAATGGATTTTGTCATTGGAAAGAGGTCGGATTTTAGTATATTTGGTATGGGAATTTGAATCGGCTTGTCAAGCTACTCGTAAATATTATTTTTCTGCCATGACGAGGTAGGGTGTTTATTTAAAATTCTTGAATGATGCCCTGCTTTGTCTAATACAATTCATGGCATGGCATTCAAATTTGGTGTTAGTTTTTTTTAGCCATTTTTCCAACATTTCATAGAATAAGTCATGTACGTTTACAACTTACGACTACGACTTTCTTTGAAAACTGGAATTACATTGGTTTTTGATCTCTATAAATCATAAACCACATTTCGACCTTCTATTTTCACATCATACCCCAAATCTTCCTTGTTTGGCTTTTTTCGTTTACACTTTGTAGTCTTCGGATTTTTTTTTCATGCACAATTTTCTGCATATTCCTTAAACTTATTTCAAGTGCTTTCGCTACTATTTCCTGGATATTTGTTCGCGATTTTCCACTTTCTCTTGCATTGTCAAATTTAAAACTCTTGCTTTTGCTTGGGAAAAAAGAAAATTAATTTTTATTATTCATATTGCCACTTAAAATTGTCAACGTGTCAAAATTGACAGCTGTAAATCAAAACTTCTTAAACCCTGCTAAACATTATAAGCTTATCCTCTTTTTTCGAGTCATATATTATTTTGAGAATCAGTATTGAACGCCCTAATTTAATGTTGTAAGTAACTTTGATGTCTTGTTGGATTCCAACTTACACTTTACTGGACATAAACTTCTTATCTAAAAAAGCTCTTAAGAAAGCCTTAGAAACAAATTTAAGTCTGAGTCTAACATGGATAATAGAGATACCAGAAGTAAATGAAAATTTTTAATACCGAAGCCGCTGTATATAATAAAAGCTTTACTTATAACAGCATTCAACTTTATAATTATTTGCTACAGACTTAATAAATCGCAATGTTCGTGATCTATTATCATCTATTTTGAGAGGTATATACATTTATTTATTTATTTACTTTTTAATTTATATTACTTGGTACAAATTTATTAATATACGTATTATATTGGCCAAAGTACAAACATATTACTGTTCATAATTTTTTGCTCTCATAAAATAGGTTTTAATATTAGTAATAATACATTTTCTTTATATTTATTAGTTGCCAGATCTTTTGAGTAATTTTTTAAAATTATAATTGATTCTATTGGAATTTTTTAAATGACAATCTTGTGATCATAGACATTTAATTCTTAATTTGTGTTTTAGGTTAAGTATAAATTGCTGTTCGTAGGCTTTACTGGTATTCTCAGACCAGGTAACATACCGTCACTTAACTCTGACTAATCGAATAAATTACTTGTTCATATCCTTAAACTTGGTTGAATGAATCATATATGTAGCTAAAAATTGATTTTGGAGAACATTTAACGAGTTCTAGGTATATTTTGACAAAATACAGCCGGATCCTCAATCATCGAGGAACTGTCAGCGGCCATGTTGTTGGTCAAATGCCGCAAGGTTAATGGTTAAAAACGAAATTTTGAATCTTTCATAATTGCTTAATAACTTCCTCTACACCTGTAGTAGCCAAATGGAATGAATTCACCGAATTAAAAACTTTAATAAGATGGGTTTCATGTATCTCTCGCTTTGCTGACTGTTTTTAGAACATTTTAAATACGGTTATATACAAGAATGCTTACGGAAGTTTTCACTACAAAAAATTATACCAAATGCTGCACTGCAATCTTCCAACAAATAACACATAAGTAGGATATACCTTCCTATTATAAATTTTTGTCCTGGGAGTGCGGATTATTAATGGTGAGATCCCTTCATAAGGCATAAGTAAATAAAAAGATAAAGTGAAAAGCAATTTTTATGAATAATAAAAGTTCATAAACATGTTTTTATATTCATATTCATTTGGATGACTCTAGTTCCTCTACTATGAGATATTATTTTCCTTAGTTGTTTCTAAATATTTTATTGAAGTTATATTGGGCGTGCAAAAAACTATTTTCACTCACTTCAACCCTTGTCCGCAAAAAATGCCCTTCAATTTCGCACCGTACAGGCCGCCGCGCACAAAAGGCCGTTTCAACCCCACCCCCTTACTTTCGAAAACACGCTCCGATCCGGGAAGAAAGTGCGAGGGTTATTATCTTATTACACGCGGTCCCCTTTGACTTTGAGGGCGCGTTTTTCAGTTTCGTTATATATAATATCGACACAAAGAATCAAACGATTTCTTAAAACGCTCTAATTGCGGGGTTTGCCCATTGATGCGAAGGGCCAAAACAAAAAATTACAAATAATCGTTGTTGTCTGGCGCCCGCGTTAATTTTAATAGGTTAGGGGTTGAAATCGCTTTTTTTTTCTGAAAAACCTCAAAAGACTATAGAAATAACTCCACCTTTTCCGCTCTTCAGTGTAACGGTAGAACTTATCTAGGAAATGTAAAATCTTTCATTATCTCTAATATGTAAATGAGAAATAATTAAATGAATATTGAATGAATAAATAAATGATGATGATTACTCTGAAATTCTCAGGATAGCATAGTCTGGAAATTATAAAAAACGCAGTCACTCGCCAGATAAAAACTTAGAAAAACAGAAAAACTACAACTGGCAAACAATGTACATATAGCGATTCTTAAGATCCTCACCAACAAAGAAGAATATGATTAGTTCTTTCACATTGTACATCACCCACATTAGGTACGCAGACGGCATCCTATAGTCTTGGTCAATAATATAACAAACCTGCAGAAAATGATGGAAAAGGTGACTGGGCGTCATCTCCAGAACTAAAGCATAAGTCTATTCCAAAAGTATGTTGAAATACTTAATAAATAATAATAATAATAATAATAATAATAATAATAATAATAATAATAATAATAATAATAATAATAATAATAATAAATAAAGTGGATCGACAAGTATTGCATGAAAATGGTTGTGAGAACGGGGTTGTGATCAACCTGTTCGATGATCAATAAAAGATTGATTTATTCAAACTTTATCTTTGAACAAATTTAGACGAATGCAAGTTGGCGCCTGTTTGGAGAGTGAGAATCTTCACAATCGAGTTTAGCTTCGCTTGAATATAACATTTTTCTATTGCTTTAAAGAAAGTGTTCCGAAAGTGTTTTGTTCAAATTTTTGGAATCAACGAGAAGAAAAATATAGAAACAAAGATGCCAGAGGAAAGGCATTAAAGACAATCAGAACTATATATGTACCGTGCGCTCAATTTATCTTGATAACATTTTAATGGGCTGTAAGTTTTTTGTTTTTAGAGATATCAAGGTAAACAAAAAAACAAAATGTAGCGTTAGTAGCCAAGTTTTTTCCAAGTGACGTATAAAACAAACACCATCAATTTTCAGACATATAAACCTAGGGGTGAGCGGGGCAGTTTAGAATAGAGGCAGTTTTGAATTATTGGATTTACGAAAGCATCATTTGTTTTTCCTAACCTCCAATACCTTTTTAATATTGGTAACACCGAACTACACGTCTATCAGTTGCCAATTTATGTCAATGTAAGTGTCAAACAGAATAAAATTTGTCAGTTACTTTACGGAAACGAAACCAAACATTTTTATTTTTTATTAAAAACGTAGGTATTATTTTCGAGTTTTGACTATTTCATAGTGTTGTGTAAATTATAGTAAGTGTATTACCAATATAAGTTAATTAAATAGAAGTTTCTTGGTCGCCTACATAATTTTGTTTCTGAAGGATAGTATTGGGGCAGATTTGAAAAAAATCTGTGGGGCAGTTATGAATAAAATGTTCAAAACTGTCCCCCGCTATCACAATGGTAAGAAATTACAAATAAAAAAAGAAAATGATGTTAACGAAAAAGACGCCGAGGGAACTGTATTTATGTTGTCAATGATAGCAAGAAACTGAGGACCGCTGCTGCTATATATAATATAAAATCAACCACTTTGTACTATAGAGTAAATAAACATAAAGAGAATGTAATGCCAAAAAATATAAACTATAGCACCAAACACGCTGTGCATCAAGTTTTCACTAAATATAAGGAACTTATGCCGGTAAAGTACTTTTTAAAAATGTCCAAAATGAATTATGGTCTTACCTTCTTACAAGGGCGAAAATTGGCATATCAATATGCAGCAGCGTTAGATAAGTGTACTGAAAAATGGTTAGATAACAAGAGTGTGGGCATTTAATGGATGAAAAATTTTATGAAAAGGCACCCAGTATTATCTTTGCGAAAACGTGAAAACACCAGTCCTTCCAGATCAACCAGCTTCAATAAGCATAATGTCATGATTTTTTTTGGTAATTATGAAAAAGTCTTACAACGTGGAAATTATACTCCAGACTGCATCTATTATTAAGACGAAATAAGTATTATGACCGTTGTTCCAGCACCTAATGTCATTGCGAGAACAGGTCAAAACCAAGTTGGACAAAGTGTTTCGGCGGAGAGAGGTCAATTGATCACTAAGTGTGGTATTGTAAATGCTCTTGGAAAAACCGTTCCCCCGGTTTACACACATTAAAAAAACCACTAGATGCACCAAAGAAAAGAAAATTCTTATACTCCTTAACAATCATGAGAGTCATTGCACCATCGAAGCTATTAATTTTGCAAAAACGGCATAACACATTCCCCCCTCATTGTACGCATAAACTTCAACCACTCGACGAAGTCTTTTTAAGGCGAAGCTCGCAGGCGCGCAAAAATGATTAGTTGCTTAATTATCCGGGCAAAACAATAACTATTCAGCATTTTGCAAGTATTGTCAACTCGGCATATAATGCTTCACATACACACATCATTTCTAGATTTTCCGCGCCAATAATATATCCGTTTTCTAGAAACAAATTCACGGACGATGACTTTGAATGTTCGGAAGTGACTAATCGGGCTCATCCTTCACAAGTTCCCTTGACATTTGCATCTGAGAATTTAGTTCCTGGTGGTGTAATAACTGAAAATGTGGAGACTGATCAACCTCAACAGGTGTTATCACAGTTTGGTGCCCCTATATCACATAATATCAACGATAATTTTACTGAATCTGAAGATCTGGAAATAAATGAACCCTTTATAGCAGTTGCTCACGACACTGACAATGATAAAATTATTGCTCCAGCATCTTCTGATATAGAAGCATACCAACCTGTAATAACATCAATTAAAGCTATCGACAAAAATAATAAACCGACCTCAAACCTTACATTTCAACTTCCCCCTAAACTTAATCATGAAACCAATAAATCTGCAAAAACACTCACTAAGAATACTAATAAAGCTCAATATTGATAATTTGGCGAAAATAAACAGGAACACTGAAAATATGAGAGGAAAAGTAACACTTACTCCTGAAGCAATAAGACCGTTTCCTAAAGCAACTCCTCGTACCGAAAGAAACAGCAGAAAGAAAGGTTCGTCACGATCTTAACTGATACTGCCGAAAAATGCTCAGTAGAAGCTGTTTATTTAGATCGGATGAAACGCAAGCCTTCAATTCTACGTTTATCAAAACGAGGACAATGTATGCCTAAGAATAATACGTATAAAAAGAAAAATCCGTTGCCAAAATATCAGTCAAACACAGAATCTGACCGAAATATATCTTTTGATGATGAATCTGATATGGATTTAACAGATGGTCAAAATAAGTCTGATAATCTAGTTGATGAAAGGGAATCAATTCAATCCTTGACAAATGAGAATTTAACTGAAAATGAAATGGTAAAATGTCACTCTGCCAAAAAAGAATCACATATGCATTTCGTAGCTTTTATTACATATAAAGATGAAAATATGTTTCTAGTTTCTATTTTAAAAAAGAAATTGGGTTTTAAATTTTTGTTCCCTGACAAAGAAGACCAATCCTGCATACCTATCACTGATTATTGTAAGGAAACTTTCAAAGCCATGCTCTGCTCCAAGAACTTCTCGTACAGCTGCTCTATTAACTTTCAAATTTGATTTTAGTAAATTTAAACTAGGTTAGGCACTATTACCAAAGTTTTGAAGTTGTTCTTTTTTTTTTTGAAAATTTACTTTTATGTTGGCCAATAAGGCGATTTGGATTGTTTATTTTGTGTTTGATATTCCAAACTTATATAGTTTAACTACTTGATTCTATATATAAGGCAATATATAAATATATAATGTAATATAAAGACAAAGATTGTAATTGAAATAGATCTCATATATATTAATAATAATTTTTGTTCAAATGTGCCAGGGGACATTTGAACAAAAATGTGTTTTTGAAAAATTATAATATTGTTACTTTAATAAGTAAAAACAAGTAAATTTAATTTTTATTTTATAGCGCAAATACCATATCTATTCATAAAAAAATATATACCTTGATATTTGGCACAATATGACAAATATTTTATTTAAAAATTGCCCCCTCTCCACTACATCATATTTTCTTAAATCGAACACCCTGGGTATTATAAATGTGTTTAATAGAATATCTTATTCCGATTACACACTATATACTTTTTTTTTAAGAGTGCCTCGAGTGGCTGCAACAACGATAATTATGTACAAATTAAAGTAGAACAAAAACATTATAAATGACAAGACTAAAGTAAAAAATTCTTTAACTATTCTAAATATTTAGGTATGTGACCACCATTTTCTTGAATACACTTCTTATACACTCTAATTGTATGATGTCTTGCATTTAGTAACGTTTCCGGATTGTCTCTTAACTAATTGATTGCCCTGAAATCTTTTCACGACATTATAGTTCGGCCGTTCCCTATCTAATCCCTGGGATATTCCATGTTAAGAGAATTTTTAACTTGCACAACATTGTAAAGAGGGGCACCGTCTTGCTGCCATATAATCAGCGCTGATATATTTAGGGGTTAATACATTGTTCAATTTGGTGCTCTAAGAGTTGCAATTAATGATCTCCAGTTAACTTTTGATCCATAAATATCGGACCAAAAAATATGCCCATCTATGACACCACACCATACATTAATTGATTGGTACCCCTGGGTTTTTATTTCGTGTATTTGTCTGGGATTATTTAAAGACCAATATCGCGTATTTTGTCTATTATAACCCGAACGAACGAACGAACTTTCATCAGTCTATAAAATGTTTTTCAAGAAATTACTATTTTCATTATGTCTATTTAAAAAATTCAAACAAAACTGTATCCTTCATTGACACTCTTCTGCACTTAATTTTTGAGTTTTAAAGAATTATGATTCCGGTATACCTTTTTAAGTCTAATATGTATACTGACGACGAGCTGCGGTTGCACTTTTATTATTAACAAAGTATACTTGAAGCATATTACTCCTTTCGCGAAAACAGATGTCAACAATAATGACTTGAGCAATAATTCCAAAAGCAACGGTGTTTACTAATATGTGAAACATAAACATATTTTTATTTGTCTTTGAAATTACATAAAAATTTCCTATTTTTTGCCGATTTGTCCAAAACGACTGGACTAAAATATAAAGTGTGTTACATCATTATAATCAGAATAAGATATTCTATTAGGCATATATAAAATATACATGGTGTTCCTTTTAAAAGTATATCATGTAGGCTTATATGTCAGAAAATTGATAGTGTTTTGTTTTATTCGTCACTTGAAAAAAAATTGGCTACTAACCCCACATTTTGTTTTTTTGTTTACCTTGATATTTCTAAAAACAAAAAAGTTACAGCCAATTAAAATGTTATCAAGATAACTTAAACGCACGGTACAAGAAAGAACATTCGCTGATTTGTAAATTCATAAAAATTGAAACAGGAGCAGAGAATATCTATGTGCCAAAGCGTTTTTGTTATAAAACGACAGATGCTTTCTTAAACTTCATCAAATTTGGTAAGTAGTACCCTTATTATATTTCATTAAAAGTTTGTATTATAATCTATATAAAATAGTCTTATTGACTTACCACTGCACAGCTGCTCTTTCGGAAAAATATTTCGCAGATCAGAAGCTGTTCTTGTGTAATCACAGCTTCCTAAGGCACCTTTTAAACAAGAGACGACTGCGCTGCGCTACGCGGCTTTTTGTATTAGAGGAACGCATTGTTTTTCGATCGTGCTCCTGTGGACGGACCACCATGGTCTTTCACTTCTCGCCGAACTTCAAAGTTACGCCAAACTTTGGTAAAAATAAGAATTTCTACTGCTACTTGCTATTTAAGATGATATATTTTCAAATATCTCGCGTATCCTCTATGATAGACGAAAACTAGTGACTCTCTCTCGACATTGTTTACGAAGTTATTTAAATAAAATTATCCCATTTTTAACAGTTTTTTATTTATCGCCAAAAATTTACCCACAAAAACAGAAATTTTTAGGATGTTTTAGATTCTTTGCCCATAAACGATGGATCTCCCACGTTTCCTGGTATGTGAATTTAAAAAAAAGAGCAAATGGTTTTCAAGAAAATACTTGTTTTCTGAAATCATGCCGTGCGTTGTAATACTAAATAACGTAATCGCGTCGTGTGTGGTGATTTTCATTTCGATTTTTTCAAATATCTCGAAGAGCGTATGCGATAGACGAAAACCGTAAATACAAAAATTGTTGCTCTTGATGAGGCCTATAATACTGTTGGAACCGATTAGCCATTTTTTTTACGAACTTTGATTTACGTCCAATAATTTAATCTGGAAAATGACAATTTTCAGTCTTTTAGATTTTTGTCCATAATAGAAAAACTCTGTGTATAGTCGAAAAAAGGCATGAAATAAATGTTATAGCACTGGATCTTCACGTCTGTTGGTTAAAGAATTTTGCCGAGCGGGGTAATAGTTTTGGAGAAAATGATTTTTTTTTCTGGAAACCAACATAAACCAAAAAAAAAAATTCTAAAATTTTAAAAAATACTTCGCCATACTTGACGGCGTCCAGTTTCAACAATGAAAATGTGGGTGTGGACTTCTATCTCTTTGCTAAATTTGAAGTCGATAGCTGCGAGTTTGAGACACTCGTTACATTTCTTAATATAGCACGGAATATCTTGAACATCCTGTACAATAGGTGAAAACCTTAAATACAGAAGTTTTAACTATCCGCATGGGCTATATAACCATGTTAAAAAAACTGACAACTGAATTACAGCCTTCTAATTATGGCCAATTATCGTTATTAGGAGAACCCAATTTTCAGTTTTTTGCAAATTGGCGACGCACCTTGTACATTATTTAAAAATCATCAAGAATAAAGGTTTTTGGTCTGGATTTCGCGCGTCTTTTCGTTAAATAATTTTTTCGATCGTATATACCATTTTTCAGAAATGTTTTTTTTCCATACCCTGCAAATTAAATTTTTAGAAATACTTCCCGACCCTCCAGCTCCCCCAATTTCAATAGGTTCCGTCAGGGAACTAAGCTCTATATTTGTGTAAATATTGAAATCGATTGAATGCGATCTTTGCCATTTCTTGTAGACTAATGTATCTCGTGGGCAGTGTAAAAGGAGAAAAATCTCAGCGTACTGGCTTAAGTCGTTCGGAAGTTATTCGCGTTTTTTTGAAGCGTTGACAAGGAACGGAGAAGGGAGAACGGAGAGACAAAAAAGGTTTCTTTTTCGACGCTGATCATTTCTGTACCAATGGGGGTCCCCTAGGACCAACCGTTGCCGAGTTATGAGTTTCGTTGCTAAGCCCGTATACTTTCGAAAAATTCGATTTTATCGAAGTTAGCGATAGTAATAGCTTAGCTGTTTACTTTAGCAGATTGTGTCCTCCAAGAACCTGGTATTATTTCAATATCCGCAGAGCCCATTGGTGTGTAGTTTTCACTCGCAGTCATTTTAACTCAATTATATAACACACAAGCCGCTTTAATACTTTTATCCTCCTTGCCAATTCCAACCGCATAAGCCTTTGAAATACTCTGCATGCATTAAAAATTTGCTATTTTCGCGAAAGTTTGGTAGTTCGTCCATATGGTTTTAAAAGATAGGTCCTTAAGGGAAAGGCATCATCAGCAACAAATAATCCATCCTTTGGAAATTCCATATATTGGTTTCTAAAGCCGCATTTAAAGAAGACTGCACGGATGCATCATTTATATGCCCATTTGTACTTACGACAATATAGCTAAAACAATAATTAGCATCAAAAGAGGTAAACAGAATTTCGCCAAATGAGCTGTTATAAAATAGTCTGATCCACTATTTCGTTATAACATCGTGCTTTGCATCAAATGCACCACCAATATGATTCGAGGTGATTTTTTTCATTCTTCTTTATTTTGTGCAAAGAAAAATAAATATACAACCATATTAAATTGTGCCCCCTTTAAACTTTTTTATTTTACATTTTTGAAAAGTGCCCCAAAAGAAACTTTTGGTGTTGATAAAAAAGTTTTTGAAAAACCTGAAGAACAATACAAATATTAATAAAAAAAAGCAAGGAATCAAAGAATCAATTGTGCCCCCTTTAAACTTTTTTATTTTACATTTTTGAAAAGTGCCCCAAAAGAAACTTTTGGTGTTGATAAAAAAGTTTTTGAAAAACCTGAAGAACAATACAAATATTAATTAAAAAAAAAGCAAGGAATCAAGCTGAAATAGAATACTCTCTACATATAAACACCGATTTTTCAAAAACTTTATTTTCATCCATAAAGCTTTTATTTGGGATACTTTGTAACCCTATATATTAAAAACGTTTTTTTTTTTCAGAGTGCTTTATGAGGAACGAATATCGAAGCTATCACAAATGAAGTTGAACATACAGCAGAATATGGATTTTTTTCAATCATCAACACAAGCTTCAATTACTGAAATGCAATCCTTAGGAACGACACCAACTATTGAAAACCAGTCTATCTCTTCTGTACAATGGACATGAAGCTCTACAGAAAAACCTCGATCAAAAGCAACAAATACATTTCGCGGTCCTCGATGCCGCAAAGGAAAAGTTCTAACAAATGAAAGTAATATTTCAATCATTAATGTCGCTATTTATAAACTGAACAATTAACAAAAACGACTGGCAATCCTCGAAACAACCCCGATGCCAAACAAATACATTATCATGATTAGCATTACTGATTGTTATGAAAGACAAAATTTCAAATCGGTCACATACAACTATAAACCAAGAAGGGTACAGCGAGGATTCACATAAACATGTGATGATAAAACCTTCACAGGGCATTGATTCTGTTTATATGAAACAAACTCGGAGTAATGTTAATTACAATAATAATAAAAATCAAAATGAATAAGAACTAAAAGTTTAGATTTTCACGAAATTATATATTTTGACATGAGAATTGTTTCGACAACACCGTGTCTTTATCGAATGATTGATTTGATTGATTTAATAAAGACACGGTGTTGTCGGAACAATTGTTCTTATTTATTTTGATAAATGGATTTTCATCAAGTAAAAGCCTCCTCAGTTCAATAATAAAAATGTTATTTGAAATGTTTTAGCTACTCACCTTAATAAAATCTTGTAGCACTTAAATTGCCATACCAACATCCTTTAGAAAATTCGATATGGTGTTTTTAGATATACGCTCAACGAAAGCAAGGGTGCAAAATGAATCTCCTGTAGCCAAATATCTCAAAGTTAATCGCAACTTTAACTTTGGCGAAAGTGCTTCACGCATTACTGTATCTGTTTCTTTAGACGGCTCTGAACTTTTCCCAGCAGTTCAATAAATTTTTCTTCAGACACTCTTAGATGATATCTATATTCCTCTTTATCCCCTAGTACTAGTTCCTTTCGGCCTTCTGATGATCCCAACTGATTTCTCGTTAAAATCCATTGCCTCACCCAAAATCGTCTCGTGTTAACTTTTTTTTTCTCGTGTTATGTAAAATATTTTGCAGTTACTGTTTTAAAAAAATTGATATTATTTTTACATATTCAGCGACTAATATATTCGGCGCAATCTTAATACTGAAAGTGTTTTATCAATTTTTAATACGCATGTGACTTCAAACTGATTCAACTCGTGTTCAACTTTTGTTGATCAACAAAATTCGGCTCGTGAGAATGCGCCTTAATGCGCGTCGAAAAACCCGTTCTAGCATAAGAAATCAAGGGAGCACCCTTTTATAATACTAGATCAGACTTTACAGCTGAGGATCTGTATGAAAAGTGCATACTATCAGAACTGACAAACTTCAAAGTACCACAAGCGTTTTAAATCTACCGAAAACATCCGATCGCTCTCGACCAGTGATTAAAGTGTTGGAAACGCTCGAGGTTCCCTGCGACGGTGTTTAATAAACTGACGTTCTAAGGCGACAGTTTGCACACGCCTAAGAATAGGAAACATGCAGAATGCAAGCCACCGTGTCCTAGAGTCTAAAAAATAATAATACTAAGACTACTTTTATTCAGGGATTCAACAATTTTGATCTCTGGTGTGGATCTAAAAATTAAGTTTAGAAAATGAGTGACATAGCTATCAGAACGGATAAACGTCAAAATAAGATCAGTAGCTAAGATCTAACGAAAACATCCGATTGCTCCCAAACCCATCACCCACGTACCGGAAATATCCGAAGTGGCTCTCGACCACGGCTAGTTTACATATTTTAAAGTAATTTGAAACACAACGTAAATAAATTGCCATTAAAAATAATATGGGATACCCTGTATATTAATAGATTGGACAACAAAAATTCTAATAAAAACAAACTATGCAGAAACACATTTTGTCTTCATGAATAATTTTGTACATTGTTTGTATTACGATTCATTGATTGAGAAAGTGATTTCATGGTAATGATCTGTACGTCAGTGCATTGAAACAATAATTGAGCAAAAATGAAACGATAAAATAAGATATATATAATTCCATTAAGCGCAAACATTAAAAATTAATAAGACGTACCTTCATTGTTTTGATGAACGCTAAGCATTTATTCTAGGATTGCAGACATTATTTCCTAAAAACGCGCCAAGATTTGACATTAACATTTTCGCAGGTATTTACTTAGCGCCCACCGCAAATTAGCTTTCAACTGACTAAATGTCTTGGTGATGATACCTCTAAAAATTCTATGCTTACGACATTTATTTAAAAAGTTTTCACATACTTTAGGTAGTAGTTATATGTGTTAAAATAATGTATATAAAGCAAAATGTTTTGGAACTTTTTAGAGAAGTGTTTTTTCAAACATGTCGTTCCCATCCAGAGCCCTATAGAAAAAAATACTATTCATTGAAATCTGGTTATCGTAGGGTATTGTCATATCCATTTTTTTTTAGAATTCATGGCATGTCAGTTCAGTGAAGCATCAAAATAATAGGCCCGTATTGAGATTATTAAAAAAATAAAAACATTGCATACTGTTTCTAATATTGGTAGCTGCTGGAAGTAGATCTACGCCTACTTTTTATGGGTTTGATGTACAGCCATCATCTAGATCTAAACTCACTGTTAATAGTTGTAATGTACGGCTAGATTAATGTATGTTGTTCACAACATTTACAATCGGCAATCATAGATCTATGTTCACAGTTCTAATTTACAACTACCATAGTCTGTTGTTTAAAACAATAATTAGCGGTTGTACTTCTATGCTTACTGATTATCGAAATTACGTACATCATACTTGTCGTCGGCGCAAAATTAATGGTAACGTTCATTGATTTGATGTTCTTTTTATTAATAATTATGGGTGAGAAAAAATGTTTCTAAATTTGAATTTATGACCCCCTCTAGCGCAGAAACTAGTAGTAGCAAATGGATGGAACTATCAATATAAATGTTTCTTTAGATAACCCATTAAAATATACGGGGTCTTTTTTACTCAAGTTTGCTTCAAGACCACTCTCGATTATTTTCCTTCTATTTGCGGTCATTTTTTTCTCATATTACTCAGACATTTTCTTATATTCACAAAAAAAAATAGGAAAAGAAATTAAAACTCTCGAAAATCGCAGCTGTCATAATTCAAAGGCACCCCCTAACAAAAACACTTTTTACAAAAGCAGCTCTTTGGTTTTGCAGCCACCCAGTAGTAGCTCATTGATAAATGAACGTCGAAAAATTGTATTTGCACAAACAACGAGCCAGATCTGACTTGGCGAATAGCTGACACAATTATTTATCGAAACACTATTAGCAGACGCCTTTTTTACCTGTCAGGTTCAGGATACGATTCCAGCGCAACTTCAAGTCGACTTATGCCATGCGCACTAGCACTAGCACTGATATTTAATGTTGGTACGGCCTGGCAATCCGGAATCTTGTAAACGGCCCTTTTGTTGTTGTCT
This sequence comes from Cylas formicarius, assembly GCF_029955315.1. Taxonomy (NCBI): domain Eukaryota; kingdom Metazoa; phylum Arthropoda; class Insecta; order Coleoptera; family Brentidae; genus Cylas; species Cylas formicarius. Next base: position 15,891,365 of record NW_026844214.1, on the reverse strand, counting down.
TTTCTGACTTTAAAGCCGTTAAGGAGCCGGCGGTTTGTTTTAAATCACCGTACCCTAAACGATGATAGTTAACGCTTCATTAGGGTTTTGTTTGAGGGTATCGACCGTGAAACGCTTAGTACCCCATAAACGTCGCTTTGTTGCAAAAGTTCGTAATTTACGATCGCCGACAATGTCTTGACGCCTCAATTTTAATGAGCCGCTGCTCTGGGTATAATACGCTGAAATATAACGTTAATGGACCAGGTAAAACTATAGACCTCAATAGAAATTTTAGATTTATTAAGTGATGTGCATTGAGTGTTGTGAATTGATAAGTCTGGGTTGCGAAGGAATTATACATATTTGCGATTTTACAATTCAATTGAGGCATTTGAGTCTCGAGTTTTGTTTTGGAACAAGCAGATCGCAGAGGTGTAAGTGCTTAATAAAAGAGTGACTTCAAAAGTTTATCAAGCATACATTCAGTAAGTGACTTCTGACATGACCGTCAGAATTGACAAACGTCAAAATTCAAGCCGTGAGTGCACGCTCGATCGGTGTATAATTGGATATTTTAGAGAATGACGTAGAAAAATGTTACTATAGATTGCAAGTAGAATAAGGAATGGTTGCATTGTTTTTATGTCAGGTTCATGTTTACGTTCTATTTTTTATGTTGATATTGTTTAAAAAATATAGTTCGTTTGGAATAGATCGCCCTTCAGTGCCATTATGAATTCGTCCGACAGTTGAAGATTAAAAATAAAGCTTACCGATTCCAATCAGAAATTGCTCTGTTGACGGATGTCACTCAAGAATTATTGGTGTAAAAATTTGTCCTGTAAGTTTGCGGATCTTGCCGTACACCCAACTAAAATTACATGTTTTGCTTTTAATAACCTTCTACAAAACTCCGACTTTCATATTACACTTTAAATACGATAAAAATGGATTGTGCCGTAAAATGTTGCTTTTGTGTGATTTTCCACAAACCACACATAAAAAACGGGCACGTTTGTTTATGTTTAGGAACACCACCATCAGAGAATAAATCCGTAATGTTGTAGAAAGGACCCTAAATTCTAACTCCCCAAATTTATTTTAATTTTTCACTCGTTTAGAGGCTAATACCGTATGTTGTACTATTTTCGATGGTTTTACGGCATCACCTTTATTAATAAAGTAAGCGTGTTGGACATTTCGTGACCTAAGGCTAATTTTTCATGAAATGAAACGTAGCATCAACAAAAATATCGTAGTTATATTCGATTTTTAGATACAGGATGATTTTTCAAAGAAATTTCCACAGGTTACTGTAATATTTTTGATAAAACTTCTGGATTCCTCCTGCGTTGGATTTTGTTGAGTCGGACTAGCTAACATTTCGCCAATCATACTGTTGGATTATTCAGAGCTAGTTTCAGTCAAGCTCTGAAGAAGCCAACAGGATGATTGCCGAAATGTTATCTAGTTCGACTCAACAAAATCCGACGCAGGAGGAATCCACAAGTTTTATAAAAAGTATATAGGATGATTTTGGAAATTTTGCATTCTACACACTCTTTGTAGCTCTGTATGTTTTTTAATAATTTCATTAAAACAACCAAATTAAAGACATACGCTTGGTATTTGAATAAGTTCGTATGCCTTATATATTTTTGAAAAGCTAATGAATTTATTAAAAGACATACAGGGCTTTCGAGAAGTTTACGCATAACCGAGCTACATAATGCAAAATTTCTGCGACATTTCCGTTTATGCTAATGAAAAACTGGAAAGCCGTGACAAGCTAACTTTATTAATAAGGGAGATACGGCGTAAAATAATAAAAAATGGGACGCACTATACAATTCAAACAAATTTTTGGTGGAATAAAATAATGCTTAGTATTACGTTTAATTTAATAATAATATTATTATTATTATATATAATATAATACATAATAATTAATATTATATTTAATTTGATGAACCAAATGCAAAATGTGGAATGTATTATTTATAGATAAACAATTCCATATCAACTTTCTTTACTTCGTCATGTTAATCATAAATATACATATTTTTTTAAATGCAGCAGGGGATTTGCTACTGAATATCTGCGTTATTAATCGTTTTCATATTTGTTTTAATAGTTTCTTTTTTCGTTCTTTGTTGAAAAAAAGTTGAAAAATTTAAAGTTTTATTGTAGTACGTTTAGTTGTCGTTTTCGACTTGACTGATTGATATGGAGAATTTATAATCTTGTTCTTCTTTAGTCTTCAATTCGAGACAATGCCTCGCTCTTCAACGGTTTACCTTGGTAGGATTTTAGGTTCTCTCTCTATCCATTCTTACTATATTTCTTATTTTTAGTATTTCTTGTAATAAATATAGCATCCGATCTTCCAACATTTTAAATATTTGTCCACCTCATCTTTATTTTCCCTTTTTGATCCATGCATTGCCGTTCTTTAGTTTACAAATTTGGTTGTGGTAAAAGAGTATTTTACAGACTATTTTATGGAGAACTCTTATTTCAGCTGGTTCTACCATATTTCTCGTTTCCAATAACTTTCAATGTTTCATGGTGTATATAGATTCCGTATTATGCTGGTTACTGTCACTTTATAGATTCTTGATTTCACTTCTGTGTCGAATAAAATGTTTTTTTATGTTTAAACAATAAAATGTTTATATTCATCAATTTGTCAAAAAAAGTAATGTTTATATATGAGGTACATTTACGTTCTAAAGAAAGAAATACTAAAATTATTTATAAAATATAAATAATAATAATAATAATAATAATAATAATAAATATGTTAATAATAATAATATATATGTTAAGCCTAATATTACCCTACGTTGTAGAGTAATCAACCTGTTCTTCTCATGGCATAGTTGACACTTAAAAATGTTACACAATTTGCTTCGTGAGCAATATACAACTTTGAATAGTCAGCGCACAGTATAAGATTTCAAGTTGGTAAGCTTTTCCTTAAATGTGGAATACTCCGATGAATCCAAGACACTGAATCGTGAACGATACCAACAGGAAATATTTTTTAAAGCATTATCAACATAAATCAGACAACACGAACATTAAATTCCTGTTGCTGATATTCCTTCATGTTGAATTGTAAAATCGCCAATTACTTATAAGCGAAAAGCTTTACAACCTACCGAACTAACAAAAACAAAACTCCATCTACTGTGTGTGTTGCATTTTACAGCGCAGATAACGATAATCGATAGACGAACTAAAAAGCCGCCACGTAAACAAACGAGGCAAAAGTGATAAAACTCTATCTTAACGAATGCCTCTCCGTCTAGCGGCGTTTTTGTTCTGCCACCGCTGAAACAGTTGTAAAATCGGCCACCCATCACCACGTAGTTCCGAGATCTCATTTCGCGAATTATTCACCTTGGCGAGGGTCATTTCGACGGCATTTCCCTAAAAAAAGAAACATTCGCAAGAGCAACAATTTTTATATTTATATTATTATCGGAAATTTTTAAAATTTTACTGTTCTTAAAATTCCGAAACAATATGCTAGTTGCACCTAATTTTTTAAATTTGATAAACAATGATAAAAAACACTTTTGAGATGGTGCTGTTCTGGCGGCCTAAAAATTTTTTATCCTAATTCGGAAATTCTTATGGTTCAGCGCCTCACTACCTTATGTTTCGTTTTACTACAGTAGTTTTTTTTGGTTACACCTAATACATCAATTTGTTTGATTTCGTCTTTCCCTTAAATTGATTAATGGAATTTTTTCCAGAAAAAAAATCATAAAAAATACGTGCATTCAAACGGCGTTTTAGTGTGACTTCATGTTTAGGTTTAGGTGAACTTTAAGCCTCTAATTTCAATAAAAAAAAGATATAGACATAAAACTCCATATCAAAATTGTCTTCAACGTTTCATTAGGAGTGGCCAAGGGCCATATCTCTAAATCTACTGAACTGACTAATTGAAATGGGTATGAATAACTCCTGCGAATCGGGAAGTAATTGATAAAGTAAACAAAATTTTTCAGAAAATTTTTGGAGTCGGGGACGTTACCAAATTTATAAAAAAATGTGGCCTTTTTGATAATAAAAAAAATTATATTACTAGATTGGAAGCTAGAAGAACAGAGTTTAGTTCCCAATACCTAGGAGGTAGAATAGTGACTTTAATATTAATATAATTATAATTTTTTTGCTATTTTTTAATATATGATCTAAACTATTACTTCTAGTTGGACTAATGCAATTATATATAATAATAATAACTACTTTAATAAAGGCTCTTTGTATGTCGTTTTCAATTCTGTTTTCATATTAAAATATTTGTAATTTAAGATTTTAAGGATTGAGGGCTTAACTTGTTAATGCACCATGGAGGAGGGCTAAAAATGTTTTGTAATTAAATTTTAGATTCGCCTGTATCCTTTATAGTTTTGTCAGGTTGTATGTTGTATGGTCTGATATTAAGGTGGCACCAAACTAAAGAACCTTACTGCTAAGAGCAAGTAGTAAGAGTACTTATACGAAACTGACATATTTCTAATTATTATGATCTAAGTTATGGGTTACTTTCTGTATTACTAAAAGAATTGAAGTGCTATAATGAATAGGGATTTATATATTTTATTATAATTCAGTTATATCTAAAAGTATAGCTTGGTTGACAACAGTCGTCAAAAACTTGGGTCAACCTAAAAACTCGAGAAAACATAGTTTTCCTGATCGAAAAAAATTTAGCTACTTTACAAAATTAAATGTTCGGCCACCTTTTTTACCCAGAATTCGTTTTGTGCCGAATCATCGACATAACCGTGTACGGATGAGTGCGTCATGCGGAATTATCTCTTCAACAAATCTGGCGGATCATCGTCTCCTCCTCGACGAAAAGTGTTAATGAATTAAGTCAACACTGAAGGAAGCCGTGAAGGCTAATGGCTTTTTCGGTGAATGAGAGACTAAAGGCAAAATATTTAAAAGTTCTTGAAAATACACAAATATTATTATTGGATTTGTTGTTATCGTCGATTTTTTTTTTCAGTTTTTAGGTTATTCGGTGCGGAGGTAAAAATTAAATTAATACAAGGAAACTCTAAAATGATTCCTGGGTTTAAAAAAGAGAAGACTGACATAGAACATTATAGATCCGCAATAATCACAAGTTGTTTTACTTAGACGGAGAAAAGACCACGTACCGTGCGTTGAATTTCTCTTGATAACATTTTGACTGGCTGTAGCTGTTTTTATGGATTTTATCGACGTAAATAAAAAAATACATGAGTGAGTTAAAAAGTTTACCGAACGTGTTGCATACTATAATTTTTCTACGACCGTTAGTGTAGTTTTTAGTTTTTGGGTACATTTTCGCAAAACAACACGAATACATTCACTAGCATGACCGCCAGAATTGACAAACGTCACAATTCAAAGGGTGAGAAATATCTCCGAAAACATCCGATTGCTCCCAAATCGGTGCTGTAAAATCCCGGAAATGTCCGAAGTGCCTCGGATTCATGAGAAACGAAACTGACGTGGTAAAGTGACGCTAGATCGGTGGGTAATTTGGTATTTTGCAGACGGGACTAGAAAAAATGTCTTAACATCCGTTAAAGAAGTGATATACTTCAAGTAAACTATAAGAATAATAAAAGGGTAATTGATACTTATCGCGTCGCCAGTATTTTAGACTTTATTCAGTGACGAGTTCCTTCTAGAAAGATGTTTGCAAGACTTGCAAAATAATTTTTTCTACTCCCGATCTAACGCGTGGAAAGCGTCACTTTACTGCGTCATTTTCGTTTTCCACGGATCCGAGCCACTTCGGACATTTCCGGGATCTTACCGCACGGGTTTGGGAGCAATCGGATGTTTTCGGAGATATTTCTCACGACTTGAATTTTGACGTACGTCAATTCTGACGGTCATGTCAGTGAATGTATTCGTTCGTATTTTTAACGCTTAATTCTAAACGGCATAAGCTGGTATTTTACACACAGAACTGATTTAGTAAAAGTCATCGTTATAAAATAAAAATGTTTCAGAAATCTGTCACTAGATGGCACTTTTCCTAGAACGTTTTTTTTATTTTCCCTGTACTTTATTTATTTAGACTGCTATTGCAAAATAGAACAGATTGCCCTAAGGAGAATCAAAAATTATCAAAAATTTTTACTCTTGTTTTAAGTCTATAAGTGTTATCGTTTAGCCACAAATCGATTTTTTATTCTCGGCTCGAATTTTACCTGTAAATGTGATTTTACCTAAGAGGACTTAATGAAATTTAAAAAAGGCCCCGACCTATCCATCGATGTTCGAATGTCTGATTAAAATCTTCGTACAGCCAATGTAAAATAGAGTGGAGCGCCATTTTGCATGAACCACATGTTTTGTCTCCAAGGTTACCTATTATAGCAAAGGTGGTAGTTCCTCTTGGAGAAATTGTAAATACATTTCCCCATTAAGGGATCCGTTAAAGAAATGACGTCCTATAAGATTATCTCCAATAATCCCTGCCCATACATTTAAAGAAAACCGGCGCTGATGTTTTCCTTCAATTTTTGCATGTGGGTTTTCAATATTCCACTGGTGCATATTTCGAAAATTTACAATCCCGAGCGAATGCAACCTCGTCAGTAAACAATTGCTCAATTGCTCAATTGCTCATCACCCTCATACAGTGCTTGCATTTTCATGCAAAACTTCAAGTAAGCAAGTCATTCTTTCCCGAATAGCAAGTTTTCACGTACTCGTTGCAGCAGTTCTTTTATAACTTGGTCTTCCTTTATTCATATTATCAGGTTTAAATGACTCTCTTTCGCCAAGGCTTTTGTGCACGTTGATGAATGTCTTAGCAGATGGGATAAGCCTCGATATAAAGCCGTCGTGCTTGATCTGCATTTCCATTTGCTTTTTCGTAGCAAAAATGCATATCGCGATATTCAGTGTTTGAATATTCCTGATAGTTCATCACAGTAGCCGTTGAATAATATGCTCTTTTAATAGAAACTAATTTTTAACGGATTGTGACAATGACTTTTTCAAATTTCATTAAGGTTAGGTAAAATCCCATTTCCAGGTAAAATTCGAGCCGAGAATAAAAAAATTGATTTGTGATATAGCTTAAGGCAATCTGTTCTATTTTGCAATATCAGTCTAAATAAATAAAATAAGTGCCCACTAGTGACAGATTTCGGAAATACTTTTATTTTGTAACGATGACTTTTACTAAATCAGGACTGTGTGTAAAATACCAGCTTATTCGGTTGAGAATTAAGCCGATTGCTTTAAAACTAAAATAAAAAAAAATTATTTTACCACGTTGAATCTTTTCGAACTCAACGCAATTTCCGAACACCCTGTATAAGTTGTTTTTACTTGATCTTAGAATTATTCATATATAATTATTGATATATTTATTACTCTAATAAACTACGTGTCGTAAGGCCGCTGTCAAACTCGTCTTTTTGTTGTGTGCAAATTAGTGTGAAGGGACGATTCGAGGTGGGTAGGTCTCATGAACTGAAATAAATAATTTTAAAAACTCTCATTGCAATTTATCTGTACTTTCCGGTATAAACTTTTAAGTTGTCTACCCTGTTTAATAATCTATGTGATTGGAAATTTTGATATATAAATTCTTAAATTTTGTACCAAAGTTGCTTTGATAATGATTTCATTGAAACACATTTCCATAACAAAAAAGTTACAGCGATTTTTTTTAATGCACATTTTACCATTTTTACCATTAAGGAATTTATGAAAATTAAACTTCAGACACCGACATTAATTTTCGTCTATCTCCTTTAGAAAGGCGATATTCCCTCCCTCTTTAAAATTCGGCCAACCCTACACTAACTCTGCTGAACCAAACATGAAAATGCAAACTTTTCTCAATGTTCAAATTGTATAGAATTCTTGCATGGTGAAGCACGTAAGGGCGTTTGATGTGCCGGGTATACCACCGAGACCACACAAAAAAGAATTTAAAAAACACGTAGGTATGGACGTTGACACCACCTATCATTTCCGAGTCGAGGGTAAGAAATCTCGCGACTATCGGACGTCAAAAATGAGGACTCGGGAGGGAAGGTGGCGGTCCCAGGGAGTTGTCGACCGGCGGTGCCGGCGGAAAGAACAAAGGTGTGTTTAAGCGGCGCCCGCCGGCCCCAGGTAGACCCAGGCCAGACCGCAATCCCATTCCTTTGTTCTTATCTCGTGTATAACGTGTAACCTATTTGTACTGCTTTGCCGATTGCATCTCCGAAGTGCGGCGCCAAAAAAAGCCGAAACGATGGATTAGCCATCCGTAATCTCATTTCGAGCAAATCGATCCCGTTCGGAAGCTCCATATTAAAGTTAACCTCCAGTTAAAGCGATTTTACTCGAAATAATTTGCAACTTATAACAGAGACTGCTTAAAACTCTGCTCTATCTGATTAAAATTTACAGCAGTTTTATTACTACACAAACATATTAAATCTGGAAAACTTGTTTCAAAATAGTAAGATTTAAGATTATATATTATACAATTTTTTTTGCGGTAAACAGCATTTGACTCACGAGTTTATTTAACACGAGCGGAGCGAGTGTTTAATAAACGTGAGAATTGACACAATTAAAGGCGTGGGAAATATCTCCGAAAACATCCGATTGCTCCCAAACCTGTGCTGACCTGGTAAAGTGACGCTTCCTGCACACTAGATCGGTGTGTAATTAGGCATTTTACAGACGGGAGTAGAAAAACCAAAAAGCTGTACCATCATTTTGTTTCTGAAACCGTGAACTTTATACTCTACTCTACTTATAAAGCTATCGACTTTCGTGACCCAAGGCTACTTTTTTAACAAAAGAAAGATAGTATTAACAAAAATGTCACAAACTGGATTTTTAGATAGATTGAAATTTCGCATTTTTTAACACCCTTTGTAGCTCGGTTATGGGTTAACTTTACTAAAAGGACAAAAATGGTCTGGGTAGTTTATTTACGTAAGAACCAGTGTAGTCAGTTTTCCTCTAAACTTTTTTAATAGATCACCGTGTATTTCTTTTAATAGTTTTGTTAGGCACGGCATTTAACATTTAAAAAACATTACAAGTTATTACAAATGCATTTTATTTTTTTTATGATTAGGCCAAGAAAAATACACACAAGGATATATTATGTAACCGGTTTTAATTGAAATATGCTTCAAAATTAAAGAAAAACTCATAAGGTTGTGAAAACGGCCACTGGTAACATTTGTGCATAAAGATGCGAGAGAAAGCAATTCTTGTAGTGAAACTTTTAAAAACTAAAAAAAGTGTTTTCAAAAACTTCAAAACCAGGAAGATCCTCGTTTATTACAAATTAATGCGCATTGATAATACAGCTAATTTCTTCTAATTCTCATAATTTGAGCTACGGCAAACGAACACTTTTTTTTCAAAACCTACTCATAAGTGAAATTTAAAACTAACGATGGTTGTTATTTAAAATACCTCTAATATAATTATTAGAAATAAAACGGGCATTCCATTATAACAGTACAAGTTTAGTTTGTTTTCGAAAGGAAAGTGACAACGCCATAAAGCCTTTATAAAAAAATCCTACCTTTATTACAACGGAGGGTAAACAGCATCAACTTTAATACGGACTTGCATAGTTTATCAAGTACTTTTTTTCAGGCCTATAACAAATTTTCGAAAAGTAATTTGCGCCACCGATATTTTCTTTATATTTTGGTGCAATCTTCAATGTAAAAAATTAATCGTATTTAAAGGATTTTCTAAACTAACGCATAAATTCAATTATTAAATTGAACGATTGAAACTTTTACTTAACAGCAATGACTAACCAAAGTATAAAAAGAGTATAAAAATGTATAAAAACAGAATTACCTAAAAAAACTAGACCACCTTCGCAAAATAAGGACACCGGCTACCTTTTTGTCTATAGTGCTTCTACAGATCACTATGTAACTTCCACAAAATTAATGGAATTTTTATATATTTTTTAACACTCTAAACACTCTAAATAACTTCTTTTGTCATACCAAACTGTGCTAAAAATATAAAATATTGTACCAGACATAGTGATTTGCAATTATACTTTTTAAATATTTCGTACACTCTTTCGGTGAATCGAAAATTGTAGTACTCGACGTATTCGATACTGCTTAAACAAAATTGAGCAAGATTAATGTTATAGCGTGTCCTACGTTTCTTGGTTCAAAAATTTTTCCGATAGTGTAAACTAGTTTTTCTACCATCATTGCGATCTCCTAATTGTACATTAATAGAATTAAATTTTAAATGTCTAAAAATAAAGTCTTCCCCAAGGGACGGAAAAGTTTAGGATGGGTTTATTCTATTTATTTATTCGTTTTGCATCATAAAATTTCTATTAAGTACAACAGAAGAGGAGTGGGTACGTGATAGCGTTACTAACACACATATCGAAACACCAACGTCCAGTCTCAAGTTAATCGTTCCATCCTTATTATTTCTTATCTGACGGAACTGGGCTGTTAAAATTACTTAAGTCTTATGTCATGCTCAAGTGGAAATAAAGACTGGCCACGTTTGTATACGGGGTGTCTTTCATTAGTTCATCTATTTGTAGTTTGTGGTAATAACTGTAACATTTCTTTTAGTCAAGAGATGGCTTAGGTGTTTGAAATATTGAGTTATAATGCTAACAATTTTTCAATAAATGATATAAGAGTCAAAAGTCATATTGCACAATCAAAAAATGTTATGGATGCTGATTCTCGAGAGTATGGTTAGGTACTTATCTAAATTATCTAAATTTGAACATTACGTTATTATTATTATTATTATTATCATTATGCTGTAGATTTCAATTCTTAGTCGCAATTATAATAACGTCGTAACTTATAATCCAAAGAATATAACAATCAAACAACTTTTCTACAATTTATAATCAACATCAATACAACTCAGCATATAACAGATTAGTATCTAAAGATTTTACATTGTAGATTGTTAAAATAATAAGATTAGAACTTTATAGCCGTTTATGTTGTTTATAAAATAAACATTTGGGTAATACATAGATAATATGGGTAATATGGGTAATACAAAGCATCGTTTAAATATAAATGTACAACAGGATTTCATACCTTACATTACATACACTTTACGAGGTGAGTTAAACAATAACTCTTTAAATAATTTTTTTTTCTAAAAGTTTTAAATTTATTTATTACTTTGAAATGAAAATTGTCACTAACTACCCTTAACAATATATATAATATATATAACGTATATAAAAGATATTTGAAAATTTTGCTTTGCAGACTTTGGTTATTAACGACATGCGATATGTGCATGAGCTGGCCGATATTAATGACAGTTAAAACGATTACCCAGACAATAACAAAATGTTCTTAATGATAACTTTATACTTTTTATACATGTATTAGTATATACAGGATTGTGAATTTTTGATTTGTGGATCGCCGGCTCGACGACAAAGCTTCTTTGCCAAGTGTCGCACTAACACCGGACGCCATAGTTAAAGTTCATTCATGTGCTCGATTTTCCATTAACGATTATTATTTTCTTTAGAACGAGTCAATAACAGTCAACACGCTAAGTCGTCTTTTCGTCACTCACCTTTATAAACCAATATTTGACAAATTATCGGAGAATGACTGTGGTTTTTTGTTCCTGTGGAGTACCATTACGCGGCAATTACACCTTGTTAAATGATAATTTATCAAACCCTCGTAAAGATGTTTGTATACGTACACGTTCGCCTTTATCCGAACAAATTGACTTTGTAAGCGATACTTAAATCTCAATTAGTGCGCCCTTTTCGTGCCGTCATCGTTCCCTTTCGGAGACGTTATAATAAGAATCTCGACCAAGCTCCGAGGTGACTGGAGTGTCCCGTTAATTGAACGATTGACTTTTTAGTTCCGTCTCATTGGGACCTTATCGATTCCATCGGTGAAAGCACGTCAGCGGAAATACGAAGTAAATTTACTTACGAACAACAAATTAGCATTGACCGGAAATGGTATAATATGCAACAAGTTTTATAAATGACGCTTAAGTTGACTTTTTTGTCATAAGCGGAACACAGCGGATGTCTGAAGGAGTTTATTAACGCGTTGATAAAAACCATCAGTTTTTTGACCACATTTTTGGAAAACAGCTCAATTGCGTACACAGAATGAAATGCGACGTGAACGTAACCATCAGAAAGTCAAAATACCATCAGCCTATGCTTGATCAGTAAGCATAAGTTAATTTTTTAAATTTCTAATTATCAACATGGCAAGCTCGCAGGACCTCAACTAAAAACCAACATAGAAATACAAAACACGCCGATCAAAATGTAGTTTCTACATCTGAAAGATCCAAAAGAACCTGGCCAATATGCACAAAATAGACTTTTTTCCCATTTCCTACAGACTTATATTAAAATGCTTATTAATATTCAAATATAAAGAAATCTTATTTTTTCACAGAAACTTCCATAGACTACTATTAACGAATGAATCGAACTTGCTGACGTTTCGCCAATCATCTTGTTGGCTTCTTCAGAACGTGATTGAAACTAGCTAGCACTCTACTCTATACCTGTTTATAAATTGTTTGAAGGGGGCCAGCTAAAGGATGTCTGTCTCGTGAAAGGTAAGAACCTGGTCGTGGTTAAGATTGTTTGGTTGCTTATTGATTTCTAGTGATTCTCGGATTTTTTGTTCCTAGAAATTTTATGTCCGGTTTTATGATTGTGTTCGGCAACTGCTGATCAATTTATTTATCGTAGTCTTTCATGTTCTTTGAGTCTAGTTGATATTTTGCGTCCGGTCTCTCCAATATATTCTTTGACGCATGGGCACGGAATGCTGAAACCTTTTGGTATATCAAACGGAATGTTGTCTTTGACGGAAGATGTTGAGAGAATTTTGAACAAGTGGTAAATCTCGTTTTGCCGGTATATTTCTTAGGAAGAAGAAGATGTTTTGTATGTAAGAAAAGACAAGAATGGCAAGTGTGGAGTTGCTTTCGGACTCGGAAAGTTGCGGTGAAGTGTATTTTGTGATGAAACGCTTAATATCTCTAATGTTGAAATTATTAAAGAGAATTAATTCTGGGTTCAGTGATTCGGATTGAGATAGTTTTACGGCTTTGCAAACAAGAGAGTTGATAACCCATGACTTTTCGGACTGATGGTGATGATCTCTAACAATGGGAGATTACAATTAGGTTCTAATTCAATGGTAAAACGTATGCTAGAGTGTATAGAGTTTAATTTAATAAGAACATCTTGAAGGGATTAGATAATTTTGGTTTTAGATGGAAGGTGTCGAGAGCTGCGCCCCCTCAAAGAATATATGTTATTATTAGAGAATATCTAGGTATTTCATTGTTTTAGGATCTGAAGAAGAGAATTCTTAAAAAATTCTTTAATAATTCTAATTGGTCACTTGGAAAAAAGAAACCTTGAAACCTGATTTAGGAAATTTCAAAAGCGAGAGGTTGCAATTGCTTTGCAAAAAATGAATAGCTTTGAACAGCATTGTTACATTTAGCAAGTAGGTATGTAAATCTGTTTAGGAAAATTCAAACGTGCATAGAACAACAAAATGTTGAAAATTGAAATTGAAACATATTATCGAAACAAGAGGAAGAACATAACATTTGTTTTTAGTTTTTTATGGTTAGTTTCTTCTATTAATTTTGTCTAATTTATTAACTTATTAGTATAACATAATATTAATAGGAATAAAAGCTATATTATAAAAATAAAATATAAGATGTATAATATGATTTATTTATATCGCTATTCGACTAAAAAACACAAAAAAGTAGTATAAACACATTTTCGCATTTATTTTAAATGCTATAAATACAATTTATAATAAATTATCTTTTTCTACTTCCGTCTGGGAAGCGTCACATTACCACGTCAGTTTCGTTTCCCAGGAAACCGAGCCACAAAAGTATAGTATGCAACACGTTCGGTAAATATTTTAACTCCGCTGTGCTCCGCTCGTGTCAAATAAACTCGTGAGTCAAATGCCGTTTACCGCACTTGTTGCATAATATACTACTATTCATTAAAAATGACAAACTTAACTATCGCAATCATTTTTTTTTTGGAATTTCATTTTGCGCGCTTGTTTTTTTGGATTTTGTTTCTGAAACTAAAATCAATAACGTTTAACTTGTTAGGTGTTAGATATCTGTCAATATATTTGTTGCAAAACCATGCAATTATTTATTTGGACTCGTATCCTGCACTGATAAAACAAAAATTGCAAAAAGTACACACTACATCATACATTCAGTATGAATTTACACATTTTTCATAGACAATTTTAAAATGTGAATTTATCTCTAATTACATTCAATATGTAATTATAAAGTTTAATTATAGTTTTGTCTTAATGTAATTGCACCATTAATTTAAACTTAAGTTATATGTATTTACAAAGTTATATGTAGTACTTTTACATAATTTATGTACGTAGAATACTTTTTTCGCTTTACTATAACATATATTGCTATGGTTATGTGTTCATTAGAAAACTAAATGGAAACAGCACAATAATTAATAGTTTACAACAATTAAAATCGAAATTCTTTTCTCCTTATGCTTACTGTTGTTATAGTGTTCTCTATTTAACACATGAAAATGTATTGAATACTAAGGGGTTGATTCTTAATGCTAAATTCCTTCGCGCGCTTTTTTCTACTTTAACACATAACCTTTATCAAAAAGGTTGTTTAGAAATAAATTCGGGTCTACAATAGAGAAAATTGAAACTACTTATAATTATATAATAATACAAGTTTACAACAAAACAAAACGAACAACAAACAAAACAACAAAATTCAGAATAGGCACATAAGAACAATAGAAAAATTACTGCTAGCACACTAGACAATTCCTTGTGGCATCATGTGGCCAGTGGTCACGTGGCACGATCCGTTAATACTTGTGAGTTAAATAAAATCTGTCGAAATGGTTATAAAACGAAAACGCGGCAAGGGTGTATTACTTTATGATGATGCGTAATTTCGTTGTTGTTTGTATAGCATAGTCACATTTCCTACAGATCATTTGATTATTACATCAATATGAATAATAAAATATGCTTAGTTTTTTTATGAAAATCTCGAAAGTCAAGACAAATGCTTCTATTTAAAACTTCACTAAGCAATAGTTTGAACCCTACAATTTCGAAAAAAAGATTTTTTTAAATAAGTATGCTATATAAAAATACTGAAATAAAGGAATTTGTTTTTCATAAAATATTTCTTAGTCCACCTCTGATAATCCAATTTTGGTAGCTTCAAGACATCTAAAGGTACAACTTCTATCCGATTTAACCTACCCTAGATTTTGAATGGCTTAAAAGTTAGCTATAAAATCGTTATACGATCAAGATTTGAAGCAGGATCTCAACAGCTTAAAGACGACAATTGTCTTAAATTTGAATGTAATATAAACAGATAGACGTGGAAGCTTCGTTTTCGATATAAGATCAATTTTCTGCTTTTTTTAACTGTCCTAGAATTTTTAAAATTATAAATTGGTACTCAATTTAATTAAGAATATATTATTAAAAAAAAAAAATTGTGGAATTTTTCTCGATACATTTAGTATCTACTAATTACTTACTTACATCTACTGCTGAATATTGTGCGTTAGTGTGACAATAAGGAGTTATCAAATTCTCTCCGCCAAACTTGCTATGCAAATACGCTCTTATAGCATAGCATAGAGAGGATTTTACAGTTCCAGTTTGTTATAGAAACCTACACTTGCAAAATTGCAATCACGGCCGCAGATAAAGAATTCAACTTCTTTAATGCTTGGCAACATAGGTCAAGAAACGAAATAGTCAAATGCTATTATAATCCATAAACGTAAAACCTGGTCAACACGAACCTAGCATGGAAGATGTGTTTACTGCGTACATAGATGGGAAAAGATGCTGACACCCTTCTGCGAACCCAAACTATAAAACACACCATAAAAGACTGCCCTAGAACAGCTTATGGCAAGATTTCCTAATAGCGACCAGAATCAATGGCATATGTACCTAATTGTATTTTCCATCTCAACTGCTGTATTGTATTCTTCTTCTTCTTCTTATTATTATTATTATTGTATTGTTGCATTTTTTATTGTGCTAAATAAATGACTTCAGATATTCTATGCTGACAAAACACAGTTTTTTTATTTTTCTGTTTTTCGCATATCCGGAGAATTGTGTCATCTTAAAATTTTCTAACTGGTATCCGAGCGAACGAACAGTATGTAAAAAATATCGAAAACAAACAAACTTATTCACATCAGGCGCCATTGTTCAAGTAATTTCGGCGCCTCGTCATCTCCGCACATTTTTTACTGTTAAAGAATGAGTCCTTTGTGTTGTGCGATGGAAGAGAAACTTCACGTTGCTCGGCGATGGCGTCTGCGGTCTATTATTTGAAACGTATAGATAAGAAGATGAAAAGTAGCTACCGGGCTTGTGGGTACTGCCTAGTCATCCACCGATCTGCCGCGTTCATTAAACACCATGACGGGAGAATTAATATGCGCCCGTCGTCTTGGTTTACTTATTTTCGTACCGTGCTGCCATCTTTCGGCATTTTCCCTTACACTGTGATCCAAATGGTGGATCTTAGAAATAGCATAAATTAGATAAGACCGCTTATAAAAAAGTTTAAAACATTGTAATTAAAAAAGATCTCATTAAACTCTTAACATTGCCAATAAGTATAATTACCTAAGGGTTGCTTATCAAAAATATAAATTTTCACGTTGTCAAAAAACACTCTTTACTTAACAGGCAACTCAATGCTAAGTTCAACAGTGAGTGAATTAAGATAATTGTGACTCTAGTGAACAAATCAGTGGCGACGGCATCGGCATCCGCATGTTGATGACGCAAAATTTGAATTCTAAAATTTTATAACAATCAAATTTTTCACATTCATGAAATTTCAATAAGTTTAATTGAAAAATAAAATTTTGAGTGGAGATTTATTTATTGAAAGGTTCTTTTTCTTAGTATCCGATCATCAAACATAAATATGTCCAGGATTTTAGATGTTTCTATTTGAGACTAGAATTCCTGCATTACTACAAGTTGTTTATAAAAGAAGTTCTTTGATGGTACATGATAATGTGAAATAGTTGGAAATGTTTTAAGTTATGCTGATCTTTGGAACATAATGCCTACGATAAGGACCTGCCTTCCGCTGCGACCTGTAAGCACTGTAATTCATTTTATACTTATAGTTCCTTAACAATCATTCAGTAATTCTAAGTTTCTGTTGCTCCTACCAAGGAAGTTTAATGGTTAAGACTTGAACCTTTAATTGATTTTCGGACATCTCCTCTGGTAAGTGGTGTATTTTGAGTTATAAGACACGTATGTATAGTTTCCGTTCCCTCTTTGCCATCGGTTTAGTGTCTTAGTTACGAGTACGATGTTACGATTGACACCGTTTGTTGCATAGAAGCGCAATTCAACGGAAGCAAACTGAAGCATGCCACATATAGTCTAGTATTCCCTATTTGTACATATGGTCATTCTCGCATGAGTGACTTTTATAACAAATTGATTTCAGAAAATGGAGCGTTGTTTCGAAAATTTACATCAGTCAAGAAGGGAAGATCTTAAGTTGGTATTCCATTGAGGCGAGAGGCCACACGAAATTTATCTCTTCGTGACATGCTACGTGGGCGTGTTGTTTCGTTCACGCATATGTCCCATCTCCAATAGATGAAGAATTAACAACAACAAGTTAAATGTGTTGCCTTTAAAATATAATTATATATTTGAAGTACAATGGTACTGTTGCTTAGATAGAAAGCAAAACCAAAAACTTATGTTCAACTTATTATCATCGAGAACGAAAAAAAGTTATATAAGAAAAAGAGTGAAAAACACAAAGCGCAGACTTTTGAGCTTCTGAGTTTTTAATCAGACCCTGGCTTACATACAACAATACGTTCTACTGCAGACAGTAGAGTGATGAGGACGTTGAGGTGAGTTTTTCTTGATTTATTTGTGAAATAAAAAAAAAGCTTTAAAATGCATCAAGTGGGTTCTGAACAAAATACATAAATTTTATTAGACACAGCCAAGTCTGGCAGAAATAAAATAAATAATAATTATTTGATTTTTAAAAATTCTTTAGCTTCAAAACTGTCGTCCATTTCAATATCTAACGTTCCCGCAGGAGTATAGAAATCATCATCATCAAAAAATTGTGCAGGTTGCTGCAGGTACGCTGTCATGACAATGCTAGCATTTTCCACCTTAATCATTAGTGGTTTTCTAAATACATGAAACACGCTCGCTTGCACTCAATAGTACTTTCCACCTGCCCGTAATTTACAGTCATTCAAATACAATGAATACAATGAATCAAAAAATCTAGATGAAGTGAGCAATAAACGTCGTAGGAGGAACAGAACTGGGGAACGTGAAAAGGGAATTGTCCTTAATGAAAGGACTCAAAAGGATTTATTCATTCTGATTGCGAAGAAGAGAGGTGTGGTATTTTAATAAGAGCTTGCCAAAGAAATGATTGTTCAACAAATGAAAAATGAGCGCAACAATAGTAAAACATATGATAAACAATATAAATGATGTCGACATTGATGACAATACCAGATTTTAGTAAATATCAATTGTTCAATATATTTACGTTTCTACTAACCCTAACAAAATACCGCATATAGTTGGAATAATTCGAGAAATGAGTAGACAAATATCTTAATGCCACTAGACGAGATGGTGATCAGCCAGTTGTGTAAATTATATTTTTTTTCAACACCAACATGTCTTCGCCACCACAGTGGCGAGCTTCTTACAATTCAAAGCTATTACAAAATATGCAGCTGCCGTGACTTTCTGTAGAGAGATGCTGATGGAAAGAATCGTTTCAGGCTCATGCTCCAAACATAGAGAACAAAGAACATGCGAAGTGAACCAATTCCGCATGCGACATTATTAAATTTTGTGATCCATAATCGCACAACTAATAATCAATTAACAATAGAACACATGTGTCAGCCTCATGCCGTTGTAAGAAAATCTGATACGAACTTTCGTTAAGCACTACCAACTCATGTAAGCATTACTTTGAAAGCATCATAAAAAAATGACGAGGATATCTAATATACGGTTTCGCGAATCACTCCAAACCTAGCTTTTGACCAAGATGCAGTATTCGACATAGTTACTGACAGTTCTTCACAATATGGCATTTTTTTAAGAAAACAAAAGAGTTTGTAACATTGAAATAGAATCAAATTTAAGGAAGATCATCTTCTCCCGTATGAAAATGCCATAGTCGATTATGTTTTACCGTATTTACGCCCTCTATATTATCTAATGATTCGTTTAATTAAAACGTAACCTCCACAAAAATATATTGGCCCGATATCGTCGTCGAAGGGCAGCAGAAGGACGAAGGGGGGAATATGCGGTGTTCCTTGCGTGACATTCCAAGGTGCCCATCAACTCGTGACCGCGACCGCGTGGAATTACAAGATTTCCTCGTATTCAATATTTGCATGTCGATACGTTCCGCATGATGGATCGCGGTAAAAATTTATTATATGGGACAATTGGCGAGAGGATGACGCGTAGTTGGCTCGGCACCGACCATGACAATAATCGAACTCTTTAACATTCGAATAACCAAAACTAACCAATGGAAATTTGATATTCCTGACTTAAAACTAAGTAAGCATCGTAAAAATTTTATTTGTTAGGAGCTACACAGTGAATTTTTATATCGAAAGTTTGAAAATAACGACTCATGCTTCAACCGCATAATAATAATAACAATAATAGTAATTACAATAATAATAGCAACAATAATTACACCATTTTTTTATTTCAATTTGCTTCTATAAAAATAACAGTAAACACGAATTACTGTCGACAAGAACTATTAACACGTACAATTAATCAAAGTATTCTTCAAGTAAATATGGCGTAGTCTCACCGATATTTCCTTGATAGCTTTCTTAAATTTTCTTTCTGGTTGTGTTGATATATTTCACAGCATTTGGTAGATAATTTTGGTTGGTTAACCTTATAACAATGTCCTTTTTCAGTTATCGAAAGTCTATGATTAGGTAGCATGGTATTCTGGGTTCGAGTGTTATAATATAATAGTATATATAATAAATATTAGATATTCCTAAATACAGGTCGCATACACAGTCATTATTTACAATTGCTTAAAAACCTCTTCTACAAGAGCCTTTGTTCTTAATTTTTTTCATTGATTTTTTGTATAGTAAAAACTTCTTTTATATTAGAGGCACTACTCCAAAATATTATATCATATTGTAAAAAAGATTCAAAATTAGCAAGCAAATAGGCAAAACCTTAAGGTTCCTGCTCTCATATACCAACCGAATACATAGTTTGTATTTGATGGTCCCAATACTACATATTCATTTATGTGAATTCCTAAGAAATTTGTATTTTCTATAAATTTAGCATTTTTTTTATTTAGCTTTATGCTTTAAGTGTGAGTTGATTTTGTTTAAATTTTAAGTTTTATCAAAAAGTATTTATTTATTTATCAAAATTAATGCCGTCCCCTTCAAAGTAATTCCCAACTTTCTGGTATAGCCTTGAGTTCTTCCTTTCATATGGTGGTTGAGCCATGATTGTGATTTTGTTTTTGGCCAAAAAGTTAGACACAAGCAACGATAAGGTAGCAGGTGCATTATCGTGATGCAAAATCCCCAACATTCCGGACGTTTCCTTCGTATTGCTTCTCGCAAACGGCGCATAACTTCGAAGTAATAAATACTCTTTATTGATCGTACGACCTTGTGGTAGTAACTATCGATGTACTACGCCACGATAATCAAAGAAAATAGTAAGCATTTGACCAAACTTGACGTGCCTTTTTTGATCTTGGCGATTCTGGGTTCTTCCATTGGGAATACTGGGCTTTGATCTCGACGTCTTAACCATATACACATGATGCGTCACTAGTTATGACATTTTTGAGCATATCAGGATCCTTTTGTTCCAAATTATGCAGTTTCGGAACAAATTTTGGTGCTACACGTTGCATGCCCAAAAGTTCGGAAAAAATGGTATTGCACGAACCAAATAGAAATACCGACGCCTTCAGTCACTTCTCTAATAGTGATTCGACGATTTTTCAACACCATTTGTTTCACTTCTTGAACGCTTTCATCAGTTATTGACGTGCTGGGGCGTCCACAGCGAGATTCGTCATCGGCGTCTTCTCGGCCATCTTGAAACAGTTTGTACTCATAAACATTTTTTTTATGAAAGTCGATTCACAAGTGTTGCGCATCTTTCCATTTTTTTTACATGTGTACCAACATGACAAAAAAATATCGAAGGTCGAATGTACGTAGCCCGCCCAATTACAAAAAGCACCTTACTTTTTGAACACACGTCGTATAACATTAATTATGAAATATATTATTATTTGTAATTATTATCCATAGAAAAAACTAAATCAATCTTGAAGTTACAATTTAAGTACTGTCTTACACTCTTGATATACTAAACTTGAAAAATGCAAAACTTAAACCTCGCTGCTTTACATTTGCTATGACATGGCTGTGGTTTATACTGGTGCAAACCACCTCCAGATCTATGGTTCCTATCTAACAAAATAAAAATTAAACATAGGGAATTGGGTAGTAAATAATATAGGCATGAAGATTATTAACAACACACTACAAAGGGTGTCTGCAATAAAGTATTTGGGTCTACATATAGATGAAAAATTAAACTGGGCCGAATATGTAAATACTATTTCAAACAATATTTTGTCTATGAACTCCGGCTGTGTAGAAAGTATTTAATAGTGCTTGCATTTTAGGAACCTAATGGGAATATGCGGGGTATGTATATGATTTTGCAAAACAAGATGTTAAAGATACTGTTTAACTGTGAGAAACGACCAGAAACAACAATCTTTACTAAAAACTGCATGCATAGCAGATTTTCAAGATTTTGCAGCTGGAGCAGTGCAAACTCATGTTTAAGATCATTCTCAAAAAAACAAAAATGCAACACAAAAATCATGATAACATTTATCAGATCTACTCTATAGATGTAACAGAACGGAATAATCCGATTGCAAATGAATCAAAGACGTATAATAAACTTCCTGATAAATATAAAAGTATATAAACATAAAAATATGAAAAAGATAAAATAGTAGTCGTTGATCTATTATAATACTATTATTATTATTATTACGTTTTTGTTAAATTTCGGGATCCTTAGAATTGTTCGCTGTTATCTACGTTGTATTTACTTTTGTTTCTTTCAAGGTTGGAGTTACTAAGCACTGGTTTGAGAGTACTGATCTATTGTTATGTAATAATATTAAAAAACAAAACAATATCATATTACGAACTGTGAATTTGAATCATAAATATTTATTTTCTTACCAGGTACATGTACAGGTACAGGTACCATATCCCTATTGATTTAGAAACCGAGCACTAAAGTATAAGAAAATATTTAATGTGCAGCTCTCAAATCAAGACATGTTTCATTTTGGAAACTACAGAACCCTTAAAATGATTTTTTTGATTGACTTTGATTGACTGAGATTGTGATAACCAGATGAAGGTTTAAGTAGGTGGTAGGTTCATTGGTGGTAAAAATAGATGTTATAAAACTTAAAAGATTTTGAAATTCCCAATATGTTGTGTGTCTAATCAAAATATTAGGCTTTAATACCAAAATTGTGAAATTTAATTTTATTAAAAAAGTTGTCGTTAAAATGTAAACATGTGCTTAGTTACATAAATGGACTCCTCCCAAAACTCTTCCATTTATTAGGCGCCGGCGGTCCAAATAAAAAAGGTGAGGTGCGGCCGTGCTCAGCCAATCATTTAAAGACTAAACACGGGAATTGTCCAAACGCGACGTAAACGCGCAATAAATACGATAATTTACCACTTAATCTAATAACTTAATCCGTTCAAATTACCCGTTTATTTGAACGCCATTATCATTTGCTTCGTTACGCGGAATATTGGCGGGATTGGTGGGATGGTCGCGCCATCTTTCGACGGGTAGCGCAGATTGGAATCAACGTTTCCACGCATGTTTGTTGAAACCGCGCCCATCGCGTTCCCCTCCAACGACCGCTGCCATCGACCGGGCCCGTAATGACAGGCCCGTTATTGGTCGACACTGTGCATATGGCATCTGCGTTTTAATATGGCCACTCGCAAGGAAACGCATAAAAAAAACACGCGGGGCGTACCGGTTTGCGCGAGGGGCTCGTTTATGGAAGTTTGACTTGCTTGTGTGCAGCAATGATGGACACGCGGAGGTTTATTTGCTCGTTGACGTAAGTAGTTGGTGGGTTTAATTTAAATTTTCGAGGCATCCCGACATTCCCGCAAAAACATTCTTCTACAACACTGATGTTTTCAATTAAATATCGTCGTAAATCTATTTATCTATGAATATGTTGCAAAGCTATCCAAGCACCTACCAACACTTCCCAATTTTCCAAAACAGCTCGGGTTGCCACTAGTTCAAGTGGCACGCAGAGTTGCCTCAGTTATAACTAGTTTAATTTTAATTTGTACAAGTCTCTGTCGATTAAAAATTGGGAGGATCTTTTAAGGAAGGACTTGGTCGGACAAAACATCGCATTTTTCAAACGTACAGAAATTATAAGCGGCGATAAATAACATTTGTATTCTGTGCTTGTTTGTTCTCGGTTCTCTGTGGAATGACTTTTAAGGCGATAACTTTAGAACAGTCACAGTTAAAATTCTGAAACTTATACTCTACTGGCTATACAACATATTTGAAAATGACGACGCTCTGATCTCGGCAGCCATTTTTTTCTGTTTTCAGTGGCTTTTTGGACATCGCTGTGAAACCAAGGAAGTGTACGAAATTTGAGGTTTAGAGATTCAAGAACAACATCCTATCTTTTGTACCGTCTTTCCATGTTGTACCAAGAATCTACAGGGTGTGTCGATTATGAAAACAATTTAAAATTCAATTCCACTTAGAAAGAAAATAGGGGTGTTTTTCCATTTTATTACTGTGGCCGTGTCGAGGGCCTTAACTCTTGTCTATAAGGTTTTCGCCGAGAGGCACAATCGAACACTTTTGATCTTTGATTCGAAGATGGAAAAAGAAATGTGGGGAGAAGCTATACATGTTGCAGCCTACTTGCTGAACAGAAGGGAGACGATAGAAGTGACACCTGTGGGAAAATCGACAAGTCAAAAACCAGACTTAACAAATTTGCAAATATTTGGCTCTAAAGCATGTGCAAAAATAGTTAATTGGATATTTAAGAAACTTGGATAGCAGAATTAAAAAGTTCAAATTTGTTGGATATGCGTTGAATAGATACCATTCATTTAATGAAAAGGTAAGAAAATAGTTATGTACAGAGGTGTTTTTAAACAGACAGAATAAGAAATTAATAATAAACTAAAATTTTACTCAGAAAATGAAGAACGAGCAAATCATGAAGAAGTAGACAAAAATAGTGAAGAACAAGAAGTAGAACGTAGCCTAAAACAAAAAAATATTGAACCTTTAGGACTTCTCCTAAGGGTTGAATTACAAGACGAAAATAAAAAACAGGTCTGGACGACAAGTAAAATTACCTGAAAAATTGCAAGACTACGATTTGGATATGTGCACAAATACAACTAAAGAAGTTGTGATATTAACTTACGAAGATGCAATAAAATAAATAAAAGAGACAAATGGAAATTGACCATTAATGAGGAAAAGAAATCGTTAGATAAAAATAATACGTGGGTTCTAGTGAACAGCCATGAAGCAGAAAATAGAACACTGTTAACTAGTAAGGATGAAGGATTATACAAAGCCAGGCTAGTGGTTCGGGGATATCAACAACAATATGGTATTGGTTATAAAGACACTTTCAGCCCAGTGTGTAGAATACTTTTTGCACTAGCTGCACAGAATGACTTCATTAAATTCGACATAAAAACCGCACTTCTATATATATATAATCTTAACGAGAAAATTTGTATGTAAATTCGAGAAGGATTTAGATGAACTGAAAACAAGGGCAAAATTTGTTCACTAAAAAATACGCGCTATTGAGATGGAACGAAAAATTGAGTTTTTTTAAAATCTAGTGGACTAATAACACTTAAAAGTGAACAGTGCGTGTTTAAAAATAATAGTAACATTCTCTTTTTAGCAATTGATGTAGATGATGGGATTTTAGTAAGCAATGATAAAGGGGAGATGGAAAAATTACTGCATTCTTGGGAATTGAAATAAAAAAAGCAAGAAATAAAACAAAGAAAATATACCAAGACTGCTTTGAGAGCTTTAAAATGGCAAATGCAAAAACTGTATCTACCTCCTATAATCTATAACTCTAAAAATATGTGAAAAATAAACGTTTCCTTACAGGAAGTCTCTTATATCTGACAGATAAAACCCAGTATGAGTTATCTTTTTCAGTAAATTTCTGTGGAAGAAAAATGGAAAATCCATCAGATTAAGATGCGATTAACGTTAAAAGAATTATTCGATTTCTAAAAGGGAAAGAAAATTATGGAATATGTTACAAGAAGAACCGTGATGAAAATAAACAATCACGTATCAATGATTTTGATTTGGCTGTTGATATTTCCACAAGTAAAAGTACCACCGGTTTGTGATAATGTTTTGTGGTGGACCTATAAGTTGGCTGGTGCTCGCCTAAGCAACCAGTTGTGTCATTATCGACCACTACCGATTGTGTTATATAGTTATATATACAATTATAGATTAACTAATAAACGTGTAAAAGTGGTAAATTCAACAACCAAAGCAAACAATTGATGTTAGATACTGTTTCATCAACGAACGAGTACATGAAGGATGGATGAACTTAAAATTCTGTGAGAGTGATAAACAGTTACCAGACATTCTAACGAGACTATTAAACAATGTAAAATTTAAAACATTAAAATAACAAAAAGCAAAACATGTTATTTAAAAAAATTGTAAACATGTCTTAAAAAAATTAGGAGGTGTTAATAAATAATTTTTTTGTAGATTACAACTTAAAAAGGAAATCTTCATAATTTGTATTTTGTTTTATCGAGTGTTGTGCTAAGTTGTAACAAATTGTTCGTATTGAATAAAAGCAATAAGTTCAGTTTATTTATTAAATTAAAGTAAAAGTATAATTAAAATTGAACATGGAAATCTGTGACTTTAATTTTGGCCATTTTTTCGATTATTTACAGTATCTGTCGGTTATGGACAAAAAGGTAAAAGTCTCTGAAAATTACCTTTGCCTTGGGAAATTATTAGCCTCAAATGAAAAACGTATAATACGGAGCAATTTGATTTAGGTAGTGTATACGCGAGATATTTGACTATAAACTTTTATATTTACCTTGATAGGCTTTGAAATTGGATTGAGTCCATATGCGAAGGTACTTTCTGCACGGTGCACACAAACACAAATTCCATTGATTTTTCGAAAATTACGTAGTGGTCATGTGGAGCACAATAGAAAAAAGCGGCTCCTTTCAAAAAGTGGTTTTTAAATACTGCCATAATCGATTTGCTTACTTAAATTTGAATGATTTGTCAGAATTTTCACAAAAAAATAATTAACAAAACCTATGACGTTGTGAACATCGATTTGCTGTTAAAAATGACCCAAAATACCCATCACATCAGGTATGGTTGAAACGTAGTGGTGGTAGTCTATCATATATTAGGGGAAATGGGTCGAGTATCCATTAAAGGTTATGTGAAACAGAAACAATGATTTGATTAATTATCATTTTTTTAATTCAATTTAGGACTAAGTGCAGAGGATTTTGATAAAATAATATATGAAAATTTTATCACGAACGATAATATTCACGTTTGGTTGACTATAGTCTATTTCATTACGGTGTAGAGTAACAAAAGCTCATTAGGTATACAAAAGATCTGCAGAATGACACAGTGACCTAACAAATACTTGGACTCGGTAGATTTTAACCACGAATGTTATTTTGACGTTTTCCGATTCAGACGTCGTCCAGTGAATTTTCGTTTTACTAGTGACTCAAATGACTCAATGCACACTTATTAAATATTATACTATTAATTAGAATAAGCACGAGCACAGAAGTTATGCTATAACAGACCTCTTATAAAGTCGCTTTAGTAAAATGTCGATAGTAGAATAATCTAACCAACATTAAACTCCGTACATAGTTAATATTAAAATAAATAAATAAAATTAATGTGTAGCTCAATATACCTGTAATAAGCTAATTTAGCAACAAACACTAATCAATATAGTCGAAACCGTTGAATTGATTTAGTTACCATGCTGATAGCATATAATTTCATACTGGTCCTTATAATCAAGGGTTTTATTTGACACGAGCGCAGCGAGAGTCTAATAAACTAAGTACTCACTTTTTCTTTTTTTTAGTTTTGGGGGTACACTTTTTCAAAATCGTACGAATGCATTCACTAAGTGACGTACGACGAGACCATCAGGACTTACAATTGTCAATATACTATCAGTAAGTAAAATCATTTTGCATAGCATTGCAAATGCATTTTATAGATATTTTAAAATATCAGCTAAAATTTTCGGAATACCGTATAATTACAGTACGTACTAACCCATATTATTACATATTCTTTAGGGATCGGGATAAAGAAAAAACAACAATTAGGTGTTATTTAGGTAAAATATATTAGTTTGCTGAAGAAGACAAAGTTACTTAATAAATATGAATTTACCGCTTATTAAGGACATTTTATCAAATTACTAATTGCAATACATTTTTTTTTCTTTTTTAGCGTAAACTGTAAGAAATGGAAAAGTTAAATTTTACAAAAATCAACAAATTTGAGGGGCAAATAAACCTTAAAATTTTGTCTGCAATAGCTGTTTTATTGTACTAAATCTATTATATAGGCAAACCCCAGCTTGAATTAATTATTGTTGGGGAACCGCAACTTTGTTTTTAGCGTTGACGTGCTGGAATCTGGACGGGACGTTCCTTTTAATTCGAAAATTGTCCCAGTGGTAGATGGAAGGATCGTCCGCCATTTCGCCCTCATTTTCCCCGAAGTTGCCGGGAGAAACAAACAATTCTGGTTCGTACTCGTATCGCTCTGCTATTTCTGACCAGTTTGGAACTGAAATTTAATATCGGCTCATTTCATTGAAATGTGTTTTTGAATTGGATATGGCGATTTTTGAAACAAAAACATGAGGCATACCATAAGGGTAAAAATGTAGGGTAAATCCCGTTTTGGTAAAGTTGCTCCATAATATTTCGTTGATAAATTTAAATTATTTCTGCTACTTCCGGAAATATGCAAATGACAGCTTGTCTTTAAAAGCGGTTAAAATTAGTTATTAAGCCTGTATTAAGTGATTTCAACATTCAATTAGACGACCAACCTCAGAAATAGTAGAAGTCGTTTGTACGTTTCAAAACTACTGGGGTTGTGTTATTTCATATTTAGTATATTCTTGATATACTGGTGAATGCACATTAATTATAAAAACCCATAATAACATTATTTATAAGAGAGTTCTCTCAAGCTTTTAATGTTTACGGATGTAACATATTATTCACCAATAGTAACCAAAAATGTAATGTTTTAATCTTTGGTTATCATATTTTTGCTCATAATAACATTATTTCTAAGGGAGTTCTCTCAAGCTTTTAATGTTTACGGATGTAACATATTATTCACCAATAGTAACCAAAAATGTAATGTTTTAATCTTTGGTTATCATATTTTTGGTTTAGATTTTCAATTTTCTGCAACTTCCTAGTCTCATGCTTTTCGAAAAATGTCCGATGTGTTAGTCAAACAATCTAAAATCAATACACAGATAAAATGCGCTTAAAAATTTCATAGTCGATTTCTAGAAAAATAACACAAAAATGTCAGCGCAAACCTATGCAATGTAATACTGCATTTTATAAGAGGATACCAATTGAAATGTGTTTTTAGGATTTACTAAGAAATCAGGAGTTTTTGAAAAATATACCGAAGCAGTAAATTTTACAAAATTGAAAACGTAATCTAACAATATTGTTACAATAAATCAATTTTGAAAAAATATAACACACATATCCTGTATCTCCTAAATTCTACCTAAATTTTAGGAATAGGATTCAGGTGTCTTTTCTAGGAAGTACAATAAATAAAAATCGGTCGGATTTCAAATTGAATGGCAGTAAAATTGTGATTTATTTAAAAATATCTGTCGAATTATGTTATATAAAATGAAACTCAACATCAACAATCAATAATCAACAAGAAGTGCTGAAGGACAGAAAGTTTGAAGAATTTAAAAGTGTATTAATTGAAACCGGCAAGAAAATCGTAACTCAGGCAAAAAAAGAGAAAAGACAGGCATGAATCTCTACAGACAGTTTAAAATTAATGAAAGAATGTCGAAGGGTAAAAGAAAGAATGCATAAAAAAACAGAACGCAGTTGTCTCAAAACTAAAACAAGCAAAAGAGGAGTTCCTTAAAAGCAAACATGAAGAAATAGAAAACTTTAATGTTCACAAAAAAGTAAAAGAACTTGTACGATTGCAGAAAAATTGAGCCTATAATTTAAAACATGTAATAATTTCATGGGGATGAAAGAGATATAAACAGAATAGAAACAGATTATGAAAATTGTAGGTCAGAGATTACTGAACAAGAGGTTAGTAAAGCTGTAAAGCCCATAAAAGATCGAAAAGCTGTGGATACGGACGAGTTACTATTTGAAATTGTAAAAGTTGGCGGAAGAACAGGAAATTCATCATCTTACAAATCTGCGTAGCATTTTATGCAGAACAGGGATATTACTCAAGGAATTGTAGCTATCAACGCTTGGGTAATGCAAAATATTGTACGGACTACCGTACTGTTGCCAACTTACACAACGAAAATGGCACTTAAAGAAGACGTAAAAGTACGGCCTACTGCATTATGTATATTCGCTACAGTGTGTGTAAAAAACATAAAATAATACTTTAACAGAGAAATTTTGCCAACTACTTTCCTAAATTCAGCTGTTTCTACATACTTATGATTCAGTAAACATCTAGATTTTTATGGTTAAAAAAAGTGACTGCTACTTTTTGCTCTTTTTGGACCAAATTGGTCGTGCCTGAAAAATGTGTGTTTTTTTTACATGTGGGCTGTTGTTTCACAGAATCGCATCAAAAAGGTTTATCATTAACAACATTTGAAAAAACTTTCTATAAAAATTCAGAATTATTTTGTTACATCGTACCTTGGCATTATTGTCCGTATTTATTACGTACTTAAAAACTCCTGTGTACCAAATTTCAAAAAAAGGCAATGAAATGCTCTCTGAAATATTTCGCTGTTTAGTAATATTTAATTATTACTAAATATATTATCTATTTTAATTTAAAACGGTTCTAAAAAACAATTTTCATCAGAAATTAATATCAATTAACCAATCTGCGGTTGCAGAAAAATATTATTATAGAAATAATTTTACTTACGTTTAATTTGCCGCGTTGTTCCTTGCCAGTCTTCGTTTCTTGGTGATTCCATATTCTGAAACAGCAATTTATAAAATTGAAGTCACGCAAAGTGTCAATATCTTCTTCGGTGCAAAGTAACAGGTGATGCTATAATTTATATTCAGAATAGTTCTTTTTATCCGATCTCAAGGTTGATTGAAGTAGGTTTAAAATCTACGTTTTACGAGACACTATATGAATAAACTTCAAGGCAAGTAAAATACCAATTCTGCGGATTTTTACATAGACAAAAGTATAGACACTATATGTAGATGTTTAGTAAAATTATTTTTTTAGTTTAGTTATATAAATAACTTATAAATTTGCCTCGCCAAAAAATACGTTTCGAACTGCAGATCTGTCGCTTTAGCCCCAGCCTATAATTTTTTTTATTCGAGAGAAAAAACTAACCAACAAATAAAAAACTACTTAACCTCATTCCTTCTTCCGATCCTCGGCACTGATTTGGATGCTTTCAAAAAGAACTGTTCAAAGTCCGAATTGCCGTTCCTGTGCGGACTCCTACCGATTCGGGGGACGTTCTTGGCGGCAGTAAGGAAAAACGGATTTTCCCCGGCGTGGACGCCGCATAAACAAATAAAAATAGCCAATACCACTCGGCCACCCATTTCCAAGCGATTTTTACGTAGGATTGATAAACCACACGAAACTAATAGCATTTTATATGCTTAAACCATCGAGAAGTTTAATATTCTAGACACGTCGTGTACCAAGTGAAATGAATACCGCCCGTGTGAAATTTGCTGCCCCTATCATGTACACTTTGTGTTTTTGTGATCGGTTTTACTAAACAGTAATCCTACGTATACAGGGCGACCACGCAGGTATGGATGTTGCCCCCCCCCCCCTTAATCATCTGCAATTTTAAAAACCAAAAATAGATTTTTTACTTTCCTGCAAACTCCTTCAGCTCTATGAATGGCATTTGTTTCTACCATACATTTCTACCAAAAGGTGTATTGGCCAACGAGCGCAGACAAAATGACATATACATAAAACAATATAAAACCACAAAACGTGGGATTATGTCAGTTAGCTGCTTGCAAAAGAATATTTTGAATTTCTGAAACATCGCTGCATATTCTGCGTGCGCCCAGCTTTTACGTTGTTACCACCTAAACCATGTTTCTCTTTTCTCTTCATTTCGATGGATCATGTTGTTCTTCATGACTGCTATTTGTTTAAAAATCGTTTTCCTCATTTTATGTTGATTTTTTTTAATTCGCTTTTCTGCCGTCGGTGATAATTAAGTATTATTTTTCACATTTCTCTTTGGTTTTCTTTTTTATTTTTCTATTATCGAAGGTTTGCTACGTCTAGAAGCTCTTTTGTGTTACTCTGAGGCAAGGTTGATAGTTCTTGTAGAATTTCACGACTTCACTGGTATGAGTGCTTGTTAAAGCGCATACTTGATTTTTACTTACAACTTACGTGGAGCCTGAACGGTTAATTTTTCAAAGAAACCTCCACAGGCTGTGGAACTTGTAGGTACACATCTTCTGAATTTCTCCTGCGTTGGCTGTTGACTCTGTATTGCGGACGTTTCGCCAAACATGCTGCTGACTTTTCCAGACAGCGCTCTGAAGAAATCAGTCAGAGCCAACAACCGACGTAGGAGAACTCCAGAAGATGTGTACTCACAAACCTGAACGGTTGTTACAGCAGACTTGTCTTTGTTGAATATCATCATTGTATTTTCAATTTTATGTTTTTAACTAATTTGCTCTAATTTATTAAAAAAAGAATCTACCTATGACCGATTAAACGCCTCAGCTCGAGCAAGTGATGTGGACCTCTAGAAGTGGGGCAGTTATTTCAGGATTGCGCTGTCGAAAACCACATTATCAAATCATTTTTTCAGCGGGGCCTAAAGCTAACTGGCGTAAATTAAAAAAAAAAAAGTTTAAAAATATAGTTGACTAGTGCAACTGCCATACTTTAACTTAAAACTGACTTTAAGGCAGCAATTATCTATTTCTGCAGTAGATGTTATAGGACTTCACCGTCCACAAGACATGTCCACGTCATAATCAAAATAAAATTTTATAGATTTAATAGTCGTATGTTGTTCCTGTCCCATTTTCTACAAACGCTGGTGTAAAATTATGGTAAGATTTGCCGGCTACCCGTTAAGCGCAATAGGTGGAGTATATGTATAAAATATCTGTTAGTGTGGACTTTTGTTGATATCGAAGTACCTAATTTAAATGATTTAAGGTTTATTGTATGAACTGCTGACCTGCAGATGTTCATACGTTTTTAAGTGGTGTTTTGATTAGGCGGCGATGCGAGCTGGTAAAAATTACGCACATTTACTGATTACGCCATCTTTTCGATGCACAATGCGAGGAGACGCGATCTTCATTAGTCAAATTAGAGTTTTTTTTCAGATTGTTATCCAGATAGTACACGACATCTATCGAATAAGTCCATACAGTATCCATGGAGGCAAAGAAATGCTCTGTACTATCACTCAATGGACAATAATTTTTGTACAACTTTTAGACATCCAGTAACGCATACCTTTTGGATATCCAGCAAATAATCAACTGTTGAACTGAAGATTATTGTCACATCAAAATATACAAATTGAAGTCAGATATTATTCTATATTTATAATAATTTTTGAAAACAGGTGTCATATGAAGTGACCTTCTAGAATTAACATGCAAGCACAGAAAAAGAAGAATGGTCACTAACCAAAAATTAAATTTCATATGCTTTGGTTAAATCTTAATATCATAATCAAACACTTCTCGTTGTGCCATTTTATGCGTTTGTATTAAGTATCCATTACTAGTATGGTTCAAAAAATTTAATATTTGAATATTTCTATCTTCAATATTTCTTCAAAGAACCTTTTTTGCATTCAAATGAAATTTGCTTGTGTTCCTGTTGAAGAATAAAAGGATTCAACAACGCAATTGCTTCGTTGAAAGTTCTTAAACGGTTCTAAAAAACGGTCCTAAAAAGTGTATCATTATTCAGAAGTACTAATAAATCAAAAAAGGCATAAAAGTAACGGCAACCCTTAAATAGCAAAATGTCGAAAAGATACACCGAAAGATTAAACGACCAGTCTCAAATAATACAATTTATGAGTCTTTATAAATCTCAACACTTCCACTTATTTTGAATGGGATAAAAATTTTTACTAAAGGCTTCGTAAAAATATCGGCGAGCTGACTTTTTATAGAGATATACTCTAATTCAACGAATTTTCTATTTACAGTATCTCTTACAAAGTGATATCCTACCTCCTATATGCGTAGAGCGCTTATGATGCTCTGAGTGACTTGTCAATGTAATTTCTGCCTTGTTCTCTACAAATATTTTATATTTACATTAAAATATAATAAAAATTGGCACAACCAAACTGCTTCTTTCACGCTGTGTGACTCTGATAGTGATACTACGCTGACTAGACCAAGAAATTGGTCCCCTTTAAAACGAAAACGAAACCACTTCTTTTCCAATGTCTAAACAACCTGCTTAATCTGCGTCAGTAAAGCTCTGTAACAGATTTAAAGTCCCACTGTTGTGAAAAGTTATACCAAAATTAACGGTTTCTCCTAAGTAACGCAAAATTTTCTTTACAAATTGCCAATGCTTATTTGTTTAACAAACCAAAAATTGGCTGGCATAATTAACAGTCGAGTGACTCTCGTAACAGACAACAATGATCCAACAGACTCACGATATGGAACATTTCTGTTACTTCGATTATTTCCTTGATTGTTTTTATATAGATATACACCTGGCTCAGTTGGCACGCTAGGAACATTTGCTTCTTGCAAATTCAACTTACTAATTAATTGATTTACATGTCCTACTTCCTTAATAGTTGCTACTTTTTGCTTGCGATTACGTGCAATTTCTAAACCTACAAAATCACACCCACTGTCTACGGTAATTTTAAAATTACTCTCGAGAAAACTCAAAACTTGTTCCATCGCATCCATACATCAACATAGAGCGCCAAATATATTGTCAAATCACGCACTTGTCACTTTCACAATGTTTGATGTTAAGTGCTGTTAAAAAGTTGCTAAAGTTTTCCTTCTAGAGCCGTGGGGACTGCTTTAATTCGTAGAGGCTTCTTTCCAGCTTGCAGACAGCATGCGGATTGCCATTGCTCACGTACCTTTTATGCTGTTCCAGGTAAATCTCCTGAAATTCGCCGCATAGAAACATTGTCTTTAGGTCGCACTTCATTAGCTGGTAGTCTCTAGTAGCGGCGATTGCTAATAATGGTTTAATTGATCTATATCTTACGACTGCTGCATACGTCTCAAAATAGTCCATACCTTCACGTTGAGAAGATCCTTTTGCAACGAGTCTTGCTTTGCATCTTCAGGCATTTCCTGCAGGGTCTGTTTTCAGAGCAAAATCCCATCTGCAGCCAATTACACCTTTACCCTGTGGAAGCTCAGAGAGGATGATTTTATTTATTTATTTATTTACATACACTGCTCAACAGGATCAAACCCAATTATAGAGCAGGAAAACACCAACTACATTTAATCAGAACTACAAAATTATTTACAAAGTATAAACACCACCACACAAATACACTAATATTGCAAAAAAAGATGATCCGCAACAAAATGAACATAAGAAAAAAACTAATGAAGGAAATTACTCAACTGCGAAGGCAACGAAATTGCAAGAAGACTAGGCACAACAGAATTTTAACCTAATGCTACTCAAAATGCAATTAAAAATGTCTAAATCGCTGGTACGGTGGTATACGTTGCACATATTATATAAGGGAGAGAACTTCAAGACATTAGTCCTCGCGGTGGGAAGGTAAAAGGTAGCAGAGTATCGCGATGCTAACCGCGGAACCATGAAATTCAGCTGCTCAAGTAAGTCAGGACAATTTACCGAATTATGAATCAGCTTGTATAACAGAACTTGTGACAAATACTCGCATCTGGTCTGAGTCCATCGAAAACAAATTCAGCAACTCAATCTAAGGAACACGCTGTTCAGGATAAGATCCATGAGTTTTATAATACATATATTTTAGAAATCGCCTTTGAATGGACTCCAAGTTCTGCGAACAAACGCTGTAACTAGGCGACCAGACGGAGAGGCATATTCTAACTTCGAGCGAATAAAAGCGGTAAATAAAAGCTTTATCGAGTTATGTGAAGCAAAATCCCTACCGCATCTGACCAAAAAACCTGAAGTTTTAGATGAGCTTGCCACTATTGACTCGATGTGATCGACAAACGACAACTTTTTATCGAATATTACACCTAGGTCGCGCACTAAGTCCGGTCTAGCAAAAGATGTTGAGCCAATGCTGTAGTCAAAGAGAATTGGGGACGATTTCAAAGAGTAAGTCATGACACTACATTTGTTAATGTTAAGAGGCATCATGTTGTTGTTACACCACGGATTTAGAAATGCGGCTGGACTGAAGACCGAGCTTAAATAACCGCTGAAGTGGCTTGGCGAGTACATAAGCGCGGTCCTTTAAAAGCAGTAATGGTATGAGATCTGGCCTGATTTTCATTAAGGGCCTCCACTTCTTCCATGATTTTTCTCCATTCCCCCGCATTTTTGCTATTCAAGGCCTCGTTGCAATTTGAAGGTACTATGTCGGCTAAAAAAGCAACTATAATACCAAAACGAACAGGGGCTCGTACTACGCTGCGATCACGTAGCATTCTACCTTCATTTGGCAATTCCTGATCAGATGGCGGCGGTATAGTACGATGTGCATCACCTGCGTCTTCTTGAATGTTAAAGTCTAAAGTTTATTGTTGCGCAGGTCACACACGTTAACTTGCTTATATCTATTTTTTACAGCGCGAATATTTACGTGCACCATTCCCTCATGCGAAAGCTCTCACTTATCTATCTGTGCATCACCTTTAACTTGAGCAACCTTGCTTTCTTCTGGAACTATTACTTCGAGCAACATACGATATAGGTTTCTTATACCGAACTCCGACTGACGATAGCTTACCGTCACCGTCGCGAATTTCACATTTTTCTTTATAACCTTGTAAAGAAAAGTGTTTGTTGGTAATATTTCGAATAAAAAAAGATTGCTGTTTAAATACGGCACAAATAGGGGGTGATTTACTTTTTCCTGGATTGTTGGTTGCTTTTGTTAATGGTTCCAGTCTTGTGAGGTATTTCTCATTAAAAGTCATGTGCGTGCTGCACCTGAATCTGCAATGCAAACTTCGCGGTCATCATCAGAGGTTAAGGAATAGGATGCAGTGACGACAGAACACTCGAGAACCCAATATACTTTTTCTTTACAAAAAGCGCATTTTGTTCTCTTCTGGAGCTTATTAATCTCCTGTTGCTTTTGCTCTTTCTTGGTGGCCCCTTTGCTAATAACGGTCTTTTGGACATGAAAAGCAAGTGCAGTCACACTTTCCTCGCTCTCGCATGACCGCTTATCTTCTTTAATGAGCTATTAGGTAACCTTAATCCGTTCAGCTTCCGGCGTGCAATCCCAGGCTATTATAAAAACTGAGAATTTGGTTGGCAACCTGCTAAGTATTTTTGACACAATCGCTGATTCGGAAGTTATTTCTTCAGACTCCTGAAGCCTTTTACATATACTCTCCAATTTCTCAACTTGAAGAGCGACCGATTCTCCAACAGCCATTTTGAATGCGTAGAATTACTCCCACGCATTTTGCTTAGTATTAACGGATGTATCTCTGTAAAATACTTTCAATTTTTCCAAAATTTCTGGTGACGAAATACATTGATTAAATTTGGGTGCAATTTTTTTTCTAGCGAGCTAAGAAGATTACCGCAGCTTGCGATGACTTCTTCATTCATATCTACCACGCGTTTGCTTTTGTTTCCTTGTCGCGCACGTCTTCAGTCCCAATTACAACACCTGTGAGCTCTTTTGCTGGTAGCAAAAACGTTATCCCAAATTTACACATAGAATAATCTGACCCACCAAGAACGCGTAAAGGACTACCGACTTCAAAGACAACAACAAAGCGAACACAGGGTACAAAAAAACGCGCGTGACGCAATTTTTTCTCTTCAAATTATTTTAACAAAACTTTACACTAAGGCGCAGTGGAAGCGTGCTGGGCCCATAACCTGTTGAAGTTTTTATTGTTTGGAATAAAAAGATTCAACACGGTTAAAAAAATCTCAGTGCAGTTTATTAAAATAAAATTAATGAAAAATATAATACGGTAAATAAATGCAGATCAGCGCAACAACAAAGTTGCTTCGTTGAGAGTTCTTAAGCAACTACCTAAACAACCTTCCTAAAAATTGCATCATATATATAAAGTGGCAATGATGATTTTTGGAAAAATTTCTTACAGATGAAAATAACTACAATATATTTGGCCCCAATAGCAAGTAAATCAAGAAATGAAACCGTAAAACTTAGTACCTGCAATAAAGCATGAAGGCGGGAATGTTATGGTTTGGAGCTGTATGGCAACGGCTGCGGTGGGCAAATTGGGTTTTATTGAAAATACAATGGTCACCGACAGTACTAGAATATTTTGCCTGAAAATCTGCAGCCCCCAACTCAACAATTGGGTTTAGGACCACAATGCATTTTGCTTGGGCTGAAATTACTGCAAGCATAACTGAAAACTTAGTTTTATTTTATCCATGCCGAGAAGACTCCAGGCGGTTATAGATTTAGAAAGCGGTTTGGGGCTTGTGTAACCCATGACCGGGTAAACGCAGAGATTCCAATGAAATAACTGATATGTCGAGACGGAATACGGAAAAACTTAAATAAAAAACATGTCGAGTTAAGACCTTACACACGTAAGCGACCGCGCACAGATCACTTCCATCTAACCTAAGTCACAGAGTATAAATTTAATATAAATGGTCATAGACTAGTGGTTATTTTTCATATTCATATCATGAACGATTCATCATTTATATTGACAGACTTTTCTGAGTTATCGTTTTTTTTTTATTTTAATTTTCTTTTTGTAAATTCGATTATGTTTTTAAAAATTGTAATTATTATATTTATAGTGTTATATAAAATAAATTATTGCAAAAGGAAACTTGGCTTTAAAGTAATGAATATTTTAAAGGTCTATGTAGATTTGGACCTTGTACGTCGAATATCTTAGGGACATAAGATCTTGCATTTATATTTTTTAGTTAGAGGCAGAGCACGCGAAAGGGATTTCAATTCACTTATCCTTATGTGACGAGCACGCAAACATAATTTGATTGTAATTTACAATTCTTGATTTAAAATGAAACTGGAATAAAGCCATAATCCGCCAATGATGTCCCTTTAATAGTTCTGCAATAACCCATTTGTACACTAAAGAGAACGAAATGGCGCATCTAACCTCTAGAATTTAAATGACTCGTAAACAAAGCAAGTCACAAAAAATAGTTTCAATGTGCTCCAAAAAATTGTATGAATAGAATCTTTGATTGTTGTTAAAATATGGGCCGTGCTTCCGCAGAGTCGCCACGATGTTCAGTCGTCCCGCAGTATGTACCAACCCAAATCAAATTACACACATTTGTGGAAGAAGTCGCGGGACAACATATACTCTTCCAGGTAGTCAAAATGAGAGACACGTTGATGATTTATATCAACGAGAAGGAAAAGCTGTGTTGTAGTGATATAGTTTTATCGCTAAAGACTCCATATGATAGCACACCTCAAAGTACTACGCTGTTAGGTAATGATGCAGAACAGCATTCCGCCAATGTAGCTAGTAGAATTTGCAAGAAATTGAATAAAGCCGTGTACTTAAGTTTAAACGTCGATGATCGGCGGTTGCTGCTGCCACTTATTGAAAAAAGGTTATTTCAAGAAATCAGTGCGCAGCCGGACATGTTTTAAATAGAACCAAGCAAGGAAGGAGTTATTTCTTTATTGATTTAGATTATATTTGAATACGAAATTATATTAAACTTCAATAACTAAGATTGGTCTTAATTTAATTTTGTAAATTTGGCAACAGTAACAGGAAAACACATATTAACGAACTGTATAGAAATTTATTTAAACTAAAACACATTCTCTTTCTCGCAGCTGAACAAAAATACTGTTCTTCGAGTATGGCGGGAAACGAGACACTAATACTTCAAAAATTTAAATTGAAATTCTTCAAAAAGAAACTTAAAAGTTTTAAAACTGTCACAGAAAAGTATGGGGTGGGACACAAACTTACATATCTCAACAGTGAAGTGTATTATTTGAAGTAAATATGGTTTTAAAAATATTAAAACAAAAACAAAAAGGTTGAAATTATTCCAAATGACGCCTGTAATAACTAAGGTAAGGACAATGGTACTACGTAAGAAACTTACTGCTCCTAATTCCAGTTATTGTTTTTACCAAATTATTGTTAATCTATATTTGAATACTTAGCAACTTTTTGATATTAATAATTACCCCCCAGGTAATATGTTTTCACTTAAATTGCATAATTCGATTCAAGTTGACAGATTTTAACTAAAAAAAAAGATTTAGAATAATTTTTTGGGTGGTATCATTTGAAAGTCAAGTTTTTATTTTGCATTTAGATTTTTCTGTCTTTTAAATCTAATTAACTTGATTAGTGTAGAATATAATCACGTAGTTCACCTGGTTTCTGACTAGTATACTGACACAACTTCAAGCTCAATAATGAAAGTCTTCAATTCTAGATCTGGTGCATAATTTCATCCCTGTTCTAAAATGAGAACAAAGGATTTGTTCAGTGTTGCAAATACTTTTAGAGTTAAGTTGCTAGAGGCGGTCAAAATTTGAACAATCTCATGTCCCACCCCGCGCATACGCCCAACCCACTCCTTTTCACGATATCGTCAATTGTCGCTCACGCCGTTTGCGAGCATGTCAGGTTTCCGACATACGAAGAACACGCTGTCGTACTCGTATTGGAGCATTGAGAATGGATTTTGACAGTATTTGGTCTTCACTCCCGTGCGGTACTTCACCATATCGAATCCGACCTTATTGATAACGTCGCAAAGCACTTGGAAACTCGGTTCGATACTCTTCTCGTTCCGCACATCTGAGTAGTGGTAGAGCAGGGGCCCGAGGTTGATCCAGAGGCCTCCGGGCTTTAGGATGTCGTAGATCGTTTCAATGAACTGCACTACGTTTGGTGCACAGTCAATGAAGAAACACGTGGCTACGCAGTGCCACTCGTTGCCTGCAGTGTAGACCTCGAGGAAGTCACCAGCAGTCATCGAGAAGTTACCGCGGGGCGTAGTCGGCTTGATATCGGGAAACCTGGGGCAGCAACGTAATACATAATCGAACATTGACTTGATAATATGGTACACGGGCTTTCTCACCGTTAGCTGATAACCATGAATAATTGTAAATTCGGGAAATTGTCGTTCCACTTCAACGTTACAAAACATTAATACGAAATCAAACAAATTCTGCTCTCGACTTTTTTTTAATAGACAACCAAACGCGAAATTACACAACAATTATTCTATCGTTTTTTCAATTCAAATGTTTTAATAAATTGGATTATTCGGAACATTATGCGGAGTTATTCACGCAATGCTATTACTTAGCAGCAGATTTCAACCGTTGAGTTCGATGATATTCTTCGTTTCGTTGCTTTTACCTCTGTGTATCGTAATAGATCTCTCTACATGTATTCAACTCCTTTAAGTTTTCAATTATTTTATCCTAAACAAAGATAAACACAGGACTAGGACAAAATGGGAATTTAAGTTTTAAATGTTAACCGCAGTAGGACATAAACATTTTACTATAAATGTAAAACCCACATAATTTTTTTTTATGGGAAAACAACTACTAGTTAAGGGTTAACACCGATAAATTAATATACAGGACTAATAGTGCGGCCAAGTGCTACTTCCCGTTATTTATTAGTAAATATTGCATCAGATCGAAAACATTAAAGAAATATATTTAATTATGCAGGGTGTTTCATGAAAGCCTGGCAATACAAAAATGTATATTTTTAAAATCATTTTTGGTACGTTTTTTTAGATTTTTATAAGATGTTGTCAAAATATTGAAAAAGGATAAAATATTAAAAAGAATATATATTCCAATGATCTCCTATAGCTTGCAACCTGCTGCTTTTATAATATTTAAAATGAAACTTAACAGTCTTAATCTTGAAACTTGGCAAATCATTATTACATACAGAGAATTTCGGCCCAACTATTTTTTCTCTCATCAAGAACACCCTTTTTTCAAAGTAAAATCTGTTCACTTATTGCTACCTAGTGATAGTAATATAATAAACTAAATACGAAAATTTCATTAATTCTTGTTTAAATTAAGTAATACTAAACGCACTTAAAAATTTTATCTAAAAATACGGAAAAGTCAATAATAATGCTAACACGTTCTTAAATCCATAGTTCAACAGTTCCCCCGGAAGCATAACTCCAATTTCGACACATTTCCACGCGCACATCTTCAAAAAGTCATATAGTAAGAACAAAAAGCAAAAAGTGTATTAAATTTAAAATATAATTACCACTTATTTTATATTAAGGGCTCACAATACACCGACAGGTTAATTTATTCTTGTAAATTATTCATAAAAATGAATACTATTTACAAATCTTCTAGATTCCTCCTGCTTCGGTTGTCGAAGAATCCAACTTGCTGACGTTTCGCCACTCATCCCGTTAAGCTCTAGAAAAGCCAAAAGAATGAGTGATGTGATGTCAGCAAGTTCGATTCATAAACAACCGATGCAGGAGGAATCCAGCAGATTTGTAAATAGTACTACAGTAGCCTGTGGAATTTTCTTTGAAAAATTAACATAAGAACGAATATTAAGGAGAAACTGTAGAATCGATAAGAATGAAGAAAGAAAAAAAAGAAACAAAAGTGGTAGAACGGTGAATACCATAAATTAATTTGCAGAGAAAAATAGTTTCGATTTCGTAAACTTTCGTAATATGCAAAATTATATAAGGTGCTCTATTAAAAAAAAGTTCTAATGTATATCTTTTTATTTTATGCAACATTTATTAAAACGTTTTTTTTTTAAATATATATTAAAGTATTGTACCGTCGTGTAGATAGAAACAAACATAAAAGAACACGCATTTCATGAGATAAGAAATTGAATATCCCAAAGATGATATAACTTTCTATAAAACGGGAAGTGACATATAACTGAAAATATTTTTCAATGAAAGGAGATATAAAAATTTTAATTTATAATACACACTACAACGTTTTTCATATTATTTACGTAATTAATTTTTTTCATAAGTTCATAACGAACTGTCTCCTCTTTTTCTTGCATTTTTACTCACCTAATAAATAAATAATACAATAACACACATTTACATTTGGAACCTATGATTTACCCTGTCGAAGTTGTATTAACCTTCTCGGAGAAGTTTTTAAAGGCGGCTCCCCGACCCCGTTTCCACAATTCCCAAGTCTCTCTGTTCAAAATAATATAAAATACGAACATCACGAAACCTTGCAGGGAGACAGCCGTACTAAAGATATAGACGAGCACCATCTTCAACCAGTATATCCCGACCAAATTGGAGATCAATCCGAAGAGCCACGGCAACCCCAGCACGAAAAACAACAAAACTGCGAGCCTGAAGTTGAGTTTGTTAGATCGGGACTGTGACGAAGAAGACTCGAACTTGTTGTTTGTAATTTCACACATTATTTTACCGAATATGCAGGTGTTGATCACGGCAATTATAAGAATGGGCAGAAATATGCCCAAATACAGCGGCAACCCAGTCGGGAAGCAGAAG
Source organism: Cylas formicarius (assembly GCF_029955315.1). Taxonomy (NCBI): domain Eukaryota; kingdom Metazoa; phylum Arthropoda; class Insecta; order Coleoptera; family Brentidae; genus Cylas; species Cylas formicarius. Next base: position 15,848,088 of record NW_026844214.1, on the reverse strand, counting down.
TTCTCGTCCTCGTATACGTCGATGTTGATCAGACCGACACAGAGCACCGGAACGAGACCAAAACCCCAACCGAAACCGATCGATTTCGCTACCAAGTAGCTGGGCATGGGACCTAACACCCTAACGAATCTCAAATACTGACAGAACGCGTAGATCAGCATCCACGCAAATTTGCTGAGCATCACGTATTGGGTCGTCATACCGGCGATCCGACAACTCAGCAACTTGATGCCGCTAAAGTATAAAAAAAAGATCTCCAACAGGGTGGCCAGAGATAAATGGATCAGGATTTGGGAACCGATTTTTTCGCGCCAGCTGTCGAACCGGATAGCGGTAATGAAGATACCGAAGATACCCAGAGTACTAAGAAAGCAACCCACGCCGCTGAGGATGTTCAGGATCTTGGTGTCGGTAATAGTAAGCACCTCCGTCGACCTCTCCAGAACGAGCATACCCAAATGGGTCAGGTGCGTGAACGAGCACACCTGTAGCTGACTGTGGTTTCTCCAGCTACCAAGGTGGTTGCTTCCGGTGCCCGACCACCGGCCTTTCTTTTTCTGGAAGCTATTACCATAATCCCAAAACGCACACGAGAGGTTACCGCTTGAATTCGCATTGACACCGATCAGAAGCTGAATGGGACTCGGCAAATACGTCTCGTAATTTTGTATGTTTATATTGGCTATGGTACCAGCGGTCTCGTTGGAATCGCTCACGAAGAACTTATCGTTCAAGTAGATGGTAGTGGTAACGGACGCGTTCGTGAGGTTGTGCTTCTGAAGGTCCTCGAGGATTTGCACTGGGATGTAGGAAGCGAGCTTCACGTTGTCGATATCAGTCAGAGCGTCGAAGGTCTGACCGAAGGGGATGTAAGCGAACGAATTATTTCGGTACAGGGCGAACCCGCAAACTTGGCTGGAGAACGGCTTGAACGAGTGCACGAGGACGTTGTTCTTGACGAAGGTCGCCACGTTTACGCCCACGATATCGTCCAAAAAGATGGAGATGTTTTCGGCCGCGTGCAGAAACTCGTCGGTCAAGTTGAACGACATTTGGGCGTTCGCCAACGTAGCGGCCTCCACGTTCAGCAAGCCGTCGACGACGTCCAGCGTGCCATCCAGGATGGTGTTGGTTTTCAAGGACGTGGACGACACGTTATCTAATATTTGCGAAACGTAATACAAATCCACAAGGGATAAATTTCCGTGACGCGTCACGGCGCTGACGTTTCTCAGTACTCCCTCGCAGATGGTTTCGTTGAGGGCGGCGAGCAACACGTCCGTGGTCGGAGTGGTGGCCGTGGACGCGCACTCTCCGAACACCGCCGACCAAAAAGCCCCGTAAAAGAAATCGCCGTAACAGGACCGATACACCGGCCAGCCGTCGCCTTGTACGCAGTACTCTGTGGGAATTGTGCATTCGTCCCACCGCGTCCGCGGCCAAGATAAGTCTTTGTTGCGCTCCGGGAGGCACCATTCGCTGCTCCTCAAGTATACGATTTTTATGAACGCGGGCACTCCGTGGAGGATATGCGACAAAGTGGCGTAGTCCGCTGTCACGGATGAGCCGGGCGGGGTGCTCACGTGGATCAAAAGCTCGACGTCGTCGTCGTAACTGAATATTTCCATCACCCTCACTTTATAAATCGGATCGTCGATGAAGCCCGCGACAAAATTGTCATAGGGAACCGCCATGTCATCTCCCAGGGTGCAATCGTAATGGTCGCAAACGCTTTCGATCGCGAGTCTCACGGAGAACTCGTTGCCCTTGTCTTTCTTGTAAGCGAGCACCGTGTTCGAGCGAACCATCCGGAATTCGTCCAACGCCAACGTGTGGACCGTGCACCAGTAATTTCCTACGTAGTCCTCCAAGTCCACGTCGTAAACGAGAATTCCGCCTTCGTCAAACGAAGGTACCACCTCCATTACGCTCACGTCCACCCGCTTTTTAAGCTCATCGCCGGCGTCGGTGAAACAGTATACCATGTCGGGTCTGCCACCACCCACTACACACTGCGGCGAATACAGCAGCAAGTACAGCTTGCGCCATTTGTCGTTGAATTTCAAAATCATACTGACGTCTGGGCAGTGCGTGCGAGGCGATTCAGCACACAGTGCGCAATCGAAGTCATCGCTCGAATAGAACCACGCGCGGTTGTTGATGACCTCGCGGTACTCGCCGATGACGCCACCCAAATAACACGGTTTACGGTCCACCATCGACTGAATGAGTACCATTTCGGAGGGCATCGTAATAATCGCGTAGTTGTCGCAGAATGTGCGCCCTCTTTTGCAGAAACAGGTGCGCGAGTGCAACGAAAATACACACTTGTTTGGACACAGGGCGTCCTTGAGCCTATCGCTTTGGTAGAGGCAACTGATTTGGTGGCGAGAGCTGCACGTTTCCGGATAGATGTGGTTCGAGACCGTGTCCAACACCAGACAGTTTTTTCGAAGTCCATCTTCGGGATTAATGATATTCACATGGTTGATGGGGCGGCCGTACCCGGAACCAAACGTCGTAGACTCGAAAGATCCGAAGCTGAGGGACCTCTTGTATGGCAACCAGGTGGTCGTAGCGTTCAAGGTAGTCGAACTTCCACTGACCGGTAACGAGCATTCACTCCACGGTTTCGGTGGGGTAACGAAGCAGCAGTCGTCCGAGCAGGGCAGCATCCAAGAAGGGCACTGCGAGTCGCGGTCAAGGTAGCGGGAACAGGTCCAGTTGTCTGGCGGATACCAACTGTGGTTCAGGCAAATCCTGGTGAGCAGTTTGTCACTGTCGTCGAGGCAGGGCGGAGTAGATAGGACGACCTCGTGCTGACTGCGCAAGTTGCTGCGGGTGGCCCACCTAGTGGCGTTGGTGTTTTCGGTTTGGCATTGCTGTGTGAGTTCGGACGTGTATGAGAATAGAAACTTGTACCGCACCGTCCCGACAATTTTTGGAAATATGTTGAAAATATTATTGTGTGTACTGCAAAACTATATTATTCAGAAAAACTTTTTCATTGAAGTTTTCCAAGCCTTTGACAAAAAAGGATAATACAAATATCCAGTAATCTCTGAAACTGATGTGACAACACCGAAAATTTGTACCAACTTTACCCTCTTTCCCCATTTCTCCGGTCTTTGCTCTCTCTTCTCTGTCCCTGTTATCACTCCCTCCATTTTTCCTCTCAAACTTCTTCCCCTCCTCTTCGTCAACTCCTCCTATTACGCTTGTTACGAACTTTTTAAGAATATGTAACACATATTTCTTTATTTTTTTAATGAGTAGGCCATGGAAAAAAGATATACCTCCTCTTCCTTCTGTTAACTCACAATATGACAATTATGAGAAATTCTATATATGTGCATTGAATATTAAAGGCAAATATTAAAAATTGTATTTGAAATAATTATGAGTTTAAAAAAAAACAAAAGTTTAGTTTATGTGTCAAAATTTGCGAGTTTTAGAGAAAAACTTACTAGAAGTAAACGTTTTTCTATTGTAAAAATGCTTTTCTGATGAGCACTGAAATGGCATCTATTATTTACTTCCGTTCTTTGATAAATTATTTTAAATCTTGTCCAATCATGTCCTGTAACTAAGTTTTTTACATGAAAGTTTTTAAATTTGTTTAATTTCTAAACATACAACAAATTTTATTTAAAATATTTGCTGAAAAATATCCAGACGAACAACCTGCACGAAGCAATGTTTTGAACGAATAACGGAAATAATAGCAAGTTTTAGGACCGTTAGTGAAAGAACATTTTTATAAAAAATCGTATTTTAATATATTTTTTCTAAATGTTGCAACTAACCAACCTTTTATCTTTTTCATTTACTATTGGTATTTTTCCATTATTGATTTAAGACCATTTTTTTGTATTAAAATAACCATAATAATAAAAAAACAACTTAGTTAGGTTGCTGTCACTGTCACAGCAAGCACACGCTTCTGTAGTATTCGGGTGTTTCTTTCCCCCTGGTTAGTCATCATAGCGTTTTTACAATAAAAAAACGTTTTATTGCTGTAAACACTCCAAAAATATTTGTTATGATGTTGCCAATATAAACTTCCGAAAACAAAGTCGATCCGCAACTTTTTCATTTTTGCTACCACTGCGACTATCTATTCCAAAAATTATCCGGGACGTCTCGGGAGTTTTACCTGCTGGGAGTGTCGCGACGATTGCAAAACGAGGGCCGTGGTGAAAAACGTGAGACACAGCCGGCACATCGTACGCACTGCGAGAAGTTCGTCACCGTTCAATCCGTAATACACGTACGCCCGATTTATTGTCGTATTTAAATTACACACACACTTTCTCCCGCAGAATAAATAAGAGATACGCGCGCGTGCGGGGTGTCTCTGAAAATTACGCGGTCCATGATACCGCGCATAATGCCGGATAGATCTAGACGTATATACGCTGCTATTTACCCGATTTATTTGTTTGGCGTAACATATCTTTTGTTTATCGTTGCGGGAATGATAATGCTAGGTAATCGTTGACGACAACGCACATTCTCGCGCCATAACGTTAAAGAAAGAAGGGTGGAGCGCACTGAATAAATAAGTTCTATTGCAATAACGCAAAATTTAATTCCAATGGACTCTGCGTTATTTTCTATGTAAATGAAAAAATCTTCAATTTTGTTGTGCATTTGTCCGGCTCTCGAGACGTATATTATTAATTTTTGGTGAATTTGTTATACTAGATTCAAAATAAATATCATTTTGTAGCAAATATTTTTGAATTTCAGTTGACATGAGTTTGGTGCTTTATGCAGCAGGAGGCGTATCTTGCGTTATTCATTCAACAAAAAAAAAATCAAATCGTTTTGACAAAGTTCTGCACTTGTATCTTCATGGCAGTACAAGCAAGAGTCCTTAATATTCTTCGCAAACAGCAAGTAGTTTGGAATAATTCCTCTTCTGATCCAGCTTGAATTATGGTGATGCGTTTTCCATTATTTGAAATTGCTTTTATATGATGGTTTTTACTGGAATGTATATCGTTAAGTTTAATCAATGTCAATCAATCCATATGTTGTCCGGTCTATACGTTTTAATTTCCTATTTTGCGGTAATTAAATTCCATTTTACAAATAAATCGATGGAGGGTGGCACGTTTTAGTTTATCCAAAGTAATAACAATGTGGTTTTGATATTTCACTTCACTATTGTCCAGACGGTGACATTGGAGATCACTAATTTCCCTGTTTTTTAATAGGAATTTTTAAAAAAACGTAATTTAAAATTAAATATTTAAACACATTTAACCAACCTGCCCACAATATTTCTATTTCGAAGAACGCCACAGGTATTTTGAATAATAACTAATGCCAAATAACACAATAAAAGAGAACTATTTAGCAATAGTAAAAAGAGAAATAAGTACAAGAATAGTATCTTGCCAAGAATTTTGGAACGCTAATCTAAACAATACAAAAAACTATTAAATTAACAACTACCCTCTGAGTATCGTTGACAAACGTTTATTCAATAACACAATTTAAACTAACCCAAGCTAATAACTTAAAAATTAACATAAAAAAATTGCTTTAAAATGTGAAATCACGGTTCAACTATTATTTACCAGAAATAAAGTTAAAACTCCCTTCGAATTAGACTAAATTTAGTTTGTATAATTGTATGTTTTCGAACAATTAAAAATAACTTTTATACAACATGAAGGAATACCGACCAACAAATAACTAAAAAGTGTATCTATTTCATGTCAAGAATCAATCTTGTATCTATTATGGACATATTTTTTTCATTTTCATATTACTGTTGTTTAATGCATTGCAGAATCTGTCCAATTATTGCTTTTTTACTCCTTACTTTAAAATACCCAATTATGCGCTCATCAGGCGTGCGCAAAGGGTCACTTAAAATATCGTCGTCATTAAACACTAATTTTTCAAAGAAAGGTCCACAAGCTACTGTAATACTATTTACAAATCTTCTAGATTCCTCCTATGTAGGTGGCTGAAAAACAGAACTTGCTGACGTTTCGCCCATCATTATGTTTATTAGTTCAGTACAATTTCAGTTTCAGCTCCAAAGAAGCCAACAGGATGATTGGCGAAACCTCAGCAAGTTCAATTAATCAACAACCGACGCAGGAATTTATTAGTGCTGTTTGGCAAAAATATATGTTCATTGAAAAAGTATAGTATGCAACATAATGACAAACTTCTTCAAACACTCGCCAAAACTCGTGACTAAAGTGTGAATGTGTTTATCAAAATTGTAGCATATCTTTTACTATTAACTATAGAATATTTCATAAATACTACATATAAATAAATTTTGAATTGTATTCAGTTGTGGATAATTATAAAACTAATTCCAATAAGCAAAACCGACAGTTAAAAAAAAACTCATGTATTCCTGCAATCCTGCAACATGAATTGAATTTTCCTGCAATGTAAATAACACAATATGTGTAATTCCTCGATTTTGGTTTATCAGCACTAATCCAAGTGTATACAATGCTAATGTTGTTTGCACAGATTGTGCCTAATAATTTATTTTTTATCTTAATAGGGACTTGGAAAAAAGAGATACTTAATTGGAGAAATGAGCTAAACATAATTAACAGCTTGAAATATTTGCCCGTGTACCAAGTCGCAATAATTTCAAAATTTGACATTCTTGTTTTCAGTGGTGCTATTTGTTGTATGTAGAATATCTGCAAATTTATGTAATGATGAATAAAGGTTGTTCCAAAAAAAGGATGAGAATTCAATAAAAAAAAAACGAAATCACTCCTTTTATAAGGGGTTTGGGAAACACGACCAAAACTATAAAAAATGGTGGGAATGAAATTTTCATTAATGAAAGACTTTCAGATTTACAGAAATAAGCTTATTTTAGGCATTTTTAAATAAATTTTGAAAAGTTTCATCTTTTCTGAACAAAACTTGACTCCCAATTTGCATTACAACAAAGACCTTACTGAATCAATAATTATACAATGTGAATTTTATGAATGTAAAAAAATCAGTTTACCTTGCACTGACCATTTGGTCCTCCACCCGGATATTGTTGCAGTATTGGTGAATCCAGGGATAAATCAGGAACTCATCAACTTTTTTGCAAAAATTCAATACATGAAACGACACAATTAACATGAACAAATTGAATTCATTGCCTTGACATTTGAAGCCCCTCAGTGCTATTTCGAATGCTAACCGACCCAAACCAGCACCTGGTACCAACACTTCAACCTCGCCTCTATCACAACTGTCTTCAGGAAAATTCAACTCAATTTCTTCAATGATTGGGGAGTAACACTGTTGTCTTTCAGATGCTCCTTCAAGAGGACGGGCATTACCAAAACAATTTTTAAAATTACATAATTTTATGAAAAAAAAAAGCTAATCATGAAATTTAAAAATAACCAAAATAAGTGCAGGAAAGGAAAGAAATAAAAAAATGAATAAAATGAATAAAAAACAAAAAATGTTTCTAGAGGTCTGATGTTATTAAAAATTTGCTATTCATGTGTTAGTGAATGAATATTTTAAATATCTTAATTAAAAGTAAGGTTGATTAGCAACCCTGTTATATTAAATACATATTTATGGGATTATGGAATTCCTTATGATTTAGTCTAAATTCAACCTAAATATTTATCATTCTCAGAATAGGTTATAAAATGTTGATATAAATAAATTTAACAGCATTATGAAGAAATGCTTCTTGAGGATCCAATTATTACTGACTTATTACCTAATACCAATATCTCAATAACCATATATGGCACTTACCTAAGGAACTCCAATCTCTCATTAACTGTTTGAACACAGACTGGACTTTGTCAATCCCTTCTGATAAAGTGCCAACTTCATCAGTTGGTGCAGTCTCCATGCTTGAATAAACATTATCAAACATGTTGTAAGCATGTTGTAAAACCAAAGGTATAAATTCTGCATTTTTATCAATGCACTGTTTAAGTTTGTCGAGATCTTCTTGGTACTTTGCCAACCATTTCTTATGGTGATAAGGTAAAGTTGCTATACTGCATTCTTTGTTTTGAATCCTTTTTAATGATTGTTCCCTAGAACAATATTACGCTGATAAATTCAATAAAAAATATTACATTTTATTACAAACAAAGCTCTCAAGTTACCTGTAGCTTTTGAATGTGTTTATTACAGACAGAAAGTATGCTCGTTCTTCTGTGACACCATTATTCGATTCCATTGTTTTCTTCAAAACGTTTTCTTTGTTAATAAAATTGAAAAATTATTTGTTTTTCATGAGACTTTTATTGTTTCTATTTGGTTTTTTAGGTTAACTTAATTTTTAGCAATTAGGCAGGTCGACTTATAGGTCACAATAAACCAATTCGAACTGCGGCGTTGTCGAAGTAAATATATTGTGGATTACGTATATTATGAAAAAAGCTGTCATTCTACGGCCCTAAATACAAAATATATCTTTTCTTAAAAATGTTTAAAACAACGCCACAGAACAAAAAAAATATTCCACTGGGCAATTTTTTCCTCTTTTTTGCTTTCTATATCCTTTGTGACAGGATCGTTCGATCAAACAGAATAATTTAAAATTTTCACAGACAATGGATTAATGTTTCTTGTTTTTCTAGCCATCAGCTACAAAAAGCTTCACTTCCGAAAAAGTACCGAAAATGCCTGGAATCATTCAACTGAGAGACAATAATAGAATTTTATATTTGACAGGAATGATGATCTTAACCGTGGATGGTAAAGGCAATTTGTTTCGCCAGGATGCTGTAAGTTTCGCTGTTAATGAATTATATATCCTTTGAAAGACAAATTTCTATTCCAGAAGAATGCAACTAATTAAAGTATGATTATAATGAAATTAGAACGTCGCTTATTAAAAAACTTTTTTATAGCGGCCCTAGACCATACAGTGGGATGAGATTGAAAAATTTTAATGTAAACGTAAACAAAATAAAGGTCTATGGTTACAACGACATTGATTTTAGCATAGTTTCGAATGATGCTGATCTTGCTATTCTGTGGTTAGCAAATTCCTTGTCATATATATTTCTATGGTACCTTTTCCGCGGTTAGACTTTAATTTTATAAGAAAAATTGTTTGAATTAAAATAGCTATTTTAAAAAATATTAGAAGGTATGTGCACTGTTTATGTTGTTTAACTATTTTTCGTTGTTTTCATGTAATGGATGCAATTTCTGTTAAAATTTTATTTTAGGTTATCTACATTTAAATTTTTGGATAGTTTAAGTGCATATATTTTTAGATGTCTGGACGAGAGGGCGGAAAAAAGAAACCCCTTAAGCAGCCCAAAAAGGACAGCAAAGAGCTTGATGATGAGGATCTGGCTCTTAAGCAAAAACAGAAAGAACAACAAAAGGCCCTTCAAGAGGCTAAAGCAAAGGCGGCTCAGAAAGGACCGCTAGTTAGTGGCGGAATCAAAAAGTCCGGTAAAAAGTGACGAATGGTGAAATAACTGAAATATTTTTAACAAAATTTTTGTATATCCAAATAAATACATTTTTAACATTTCAAACTGTATAAATAAATGTTAATAAAATAAACGCCAACTTCGAAAAATAAGCTTTTTGCAGAATATAGTAGATCCCCAAGATTTATAATGCAAAACCATTTTAACTCGGCGCATTCGTCAATTTTAAGGATCAATGCTTTACCATAGATCAACAACAAATGCTTCCAGGCGAACGTCAGTTCTTCGATAACTGGGTCAGTCACAGAACATAAAAATTACCACTCGAACGAATTGTTAATAGAGGACAAAACACTACCGAACGCGCAACAACGCATGAGCCCATCTGGTTTTCCGTTTGACAAACAGCTGACCAGTCTTGGGTGAACCTGTGACGACAGTTGTTTGTAGGCGGGAGTGTGCAAGATTTTTAGAGCTTTGTCTAAAGAAAGTGTCTTTCTAAACCATTATGTTTGCGAAAAGAATGAAAAACTTTGAAACCAGTGCGGTTATATAGCATATGCGTACGTCGGTGTTAAAATTACAGCACGACAATAAGGTAATTGTTCAATTTAACAGTTTTTTGTACCCCGAGACCTGGGCCTGGGTGCCATTTTGTCTATGCGTTTCGGAGCGAATCAAAACAGCTGAGTTCAAACAATCGAATCGTGCGGTGGAAACCTGAATCCTTTGTTGTACTGTTCGACTTTAGTCTGATATTGATAAATAAATTAGATCGTTACTCTGTCATTGGCGTCGTCTGTACTTATGCTCATTTGAAAGTAATGAGTTTTTGCGTTCTTATTAAATAACAATTAATCATCAGCTTAGATTTTATCGCGTCGCAACGTGGAATTTGGTAAAGACGCTGTACACTTGTTTTATAAACTGTGCCTTTTTAAAAATAATCTTTGTTTTTATTATGAAAAAGTCACACTACAAAGATCAAAACATCTTACTATTGAACTAAAGGTGTTTTAGTATTGTATGTAATTTTTACTGTTTTGTGAATGTACAATTTTACATTCACTCGATTGACTCAGAAATAAGACAAGTAAAAAGGAAATACGTATTTATTTATTTGAATTTGGAACCTTTGAAATATTAAAAAATTAAACTTCTTTAGTATAGATTTCACTGTTCGTCAAAAACAGCTGATAATTCCGTGTTCATTTAACATTGTTGCCGAATTGGGCAGTAGTTCAACTTTGCATCATGAATCGAATTGGTAAAATCTGGGAATCTATTTAATCTAATAATCAAATAGCTTTTTGATTATCATTCCTGCTAAATGTAACTAGTGGTTATTAAGTGGATTGGTCACATTATAACTATTTAACAGAAATTTGAACATTCTCCTTTGAGCTAGTAGACTTACCAAGGTAATTAAGTTGTTTAGGATAATTTCAATAACTATGGAGTTTCATGGCATATTATTTATATTTTTACGTCTAATTATTGGCGGTTTATAGTCGATATTATATTTATTCATATTTGATATTATATAGTTAGTTTTTTAAATTGGAACACTCTGTTGTAGAATTTCTTAAAAACAAATGTAAAGAGGTGGGTGCCACTTAAAAGTCCGGATTAAACTTAAATATATATTTATATATATATATATATATATATATATATATATATATATATATATATATATATATATATATATATATATATATATATATATATATATATGTGTGTGTTATAATTGTTATATAAATAAATTTATTTTTTTGAAGTGCTAATAAAATTAGAGAAAGTAATTGCACTTGGACAAAGGAAAACAAAATGTTCCGAGGTAAAAATGGTAAGTTAAGGGTTTAATTTAAAAACCATGGATTTGATTCTCGATTTATGCTATCCAAAATAATGAGGAAGATTTAAACAGCTTCGAAACCTTTATCCTGAAGAAACTTTACCAAAGTGGTGCTGGTTTCCCCCTCAAAAATATGTATACCCAATAAACGTAAAGCTCCATTGTCTTGACGCAAATTAAAATCACCCTGTGTAGTATTCCTCGTCACGTGGATCGAAACGAAAATGACAAAAGTGGTATCACCGCCGGTATACGAGTGAAAGTAGAATTATTGGTATTATGTTATAGCGCTTGTGTTCCCAACATTATGTCTTAATTACGCAAAAAAATAACTTTCTAATTTAATTCGGTAGTATAGCCATTTGTTGAGGTATTGTTTTTACCGATTCAGGGTTAACGATTTAGAGCAGTAATTATTGTAATTCCTGTATTACGTCACAATATTATTATGAGCTCGTTAGAACGAGAAAGTGTTAGCGTAAATGCACGTTTTTCCATTCATTGTGCATATTGCAAGAAACTGGATTGCTGTTTTTCATTACCTATAGAAAAAAAAACATTTTTCCCATTTCACATAAATCGCGGTATTGTTTAGGTTCTATTAGAGAAACCGCGCTTCGATATATAGATTGAAGGCTAACCTAGTCTATATAAATCATAAATCCAGTAATTAAATATTCTGCAAGGGATATGGTTCTCGGACCAACGCGAACATTAGATCCTGAACTGGTATTTTATATGCGAAGATTTTAAGTTTGTTCTCACAGCCAATTTCGAATACTTTTTTGATTGTTTCCCAGCTAGCGGTCAAGCGCAGGTGTAAAATAATTCCATTTATCGTTGTCGTATGATGTGGATTGCCTATAAGGTGCTGGCTTCACAAAGTAAAAACCGTTCGGAAATAGATATTGTTTGTTAACTACACCGTTCCAATAAACTGCAGCAGAAGCGCTAAGTATTTTATGTGCAGCAAGAAAGAATTACCAGTAGTAAATTAAGAATTTGTACTTTCATAATATTTTGTTTATGGATTAGGTGTAACTTTTTCGTCGAAAATTTGTTCTAAAAGAAAAAAAAAGTTTCGTAGGATTTTAAAAAACCTGGTAATGATAACTAGTGTAAATATATGAAAACTTAAAATATTAACGTAGTATTCATTGTGGGAACAATATAAACAAAATAACATTAAATTATTCTACAAGAAACTCACAATGTTAAGTCCTCATTAGTATTGCCAACTGTAAACATCATGGTATTGTTAAATCTCTACACATTTTATCCAACGGTTTTGGCATTGGACAGACGACTAACTAGTAATTGTGCAACTATACCCGAAATGTTGTGTAACTGTTGATATAACATACAACTAGAATTTCTTGTGGTACATTTTCAACTTAACAATTAAATGGCATTATTAACGATAATTTTCAAATGACAAACGTTCGCAGCGTTTCTTTTGCATTTATAGTGTAAGCAATTTTCCACAATAAGTCTAGAAGTAAGTTGTCGTAACGCCATTAATTTTGATCCAATTAAGTAAAAAAATACTACCCACTTTGTTTTCCTACGCCGGTTATAGTTAAAATAGATTAATTGAATACAAGAGTTATAGTTTAATTAGTGGTGCACAGTAAAATTGCAGATTTCTGGAGCGAAATTTAGTTTAGTCCATACGTTGATCCCGAACTAACATCAATCCATTTATTTGTAACTACCAGATTATCATTACCTTTAGAAACCATAAATACATTTTATAAATCCAAAGAATATATTGCCGTTACGGCTATAAAAGCCACCTACAGTGTTTATGAACACAAAAGAAAAACTCGCATCCTTTTTTTTCAAGTTTTTTTTTTATCATTTGTTTACAATATATTTTATTTCGTGTCCTTGTCATTGCATTTTGAGAGTATTGGGACTTAATTTGGCACAAATATTTTTTCGAATAATTTAAATTTAACCGCGACCCTTTTAACCCTTTCTAAAACTAAAGCGCATTCGTTTCAAGCATTTTAAAATATAATTTTGGTAAAAACCAGAAACTTGCAATTAAAATGCGGATCATTTTTTAATAGTAAATTTGTTCTTCAAGTTCAAGAATTGCTTAAAACGCGATAGTCTTCCTTTTTATGAAGGCATACGATGGCCGCCATATAAAAGGACCAGCTTCACCAGCTAAAAATGAATAGTTTTATATGAGCTTTCGAGTAATATTAAACACCTTCGAAATTTTTAAATGGGTCTTATAGCTCTTATGATAAAACTTAAGATGATTTTGGAATACTTGTAGCTTTATGAGTGAACAACAAGATATGTCAGTTAACCAATCATCTCAGGTTCCAGTTGTTTATATATTTGTTCTTGAAGAAGCGAGCTTAGGTTTTTTTTTATACATATCTGAATAAAGTTTATAATTAAACGAATTATGTTTTTTATAATTGTGTAAACCGACAACGTTGTAAAAACAGTAGTAGCTGTAAAAAAAGTGTTGTAACAAGTTTTTTTAGGAACTCTATCAAACCTCAAGTAACCAACACGAAAGGTTTTATAAAGTAACGGACCCGTTTTAGGTGCTATATCGTAAAACTTAAAGTGTTTTGGTATTTATTGGACGTCTTACACAACTTAAAATATTCTTTTCCTATAAAATTATAAAAAATGTTATAAAAGGTAAGGTCTGGGCGGTACTTCGGTATTTCGATTAAATAAAATCCACCATACCATGTACTTTGGCGTATTAGTTTAAATAAAATCAGTAAATATCATTTTTCTCATAAACTTTAGCCATAAAGGTATATCCTGCAAATAATGCTCCGTTATAAACAATTTTTCATAGCAGTATGTAAAAAAAGTAAAAGTTTCATTTAAAATAAAGTAGAAAAATTATAAATTAACTTTTTCTTGACACCTTAGTCTGTATTTTTGGACTAAAATAAATTGGTTCAAATCTTAATATTTATACCCAAGGAATGTACAGTTTTATTGAGCACCAGGGATCTCTGTTTAGTCGAAACAAGAACGGTTATGAGTTTGATAATATATAATTTTGCAACGCTTAAATTTTGGAAAATATTGTAATATTATTTCGATTTTTCAGAAAGTTAGGGAACATTTTAACCTAAACAATATTATTTTTAAAATGTTAAATTTGTGCTCTTCGTAGAGATTTGGTAATATTTATTTATTTTATTCTTGCTTTTTAAATAAAATTAGAGTCCATTATTACTGAGAATTACCATTAAGCGTGATATTAAATAATATCGCGGTGACCCATCAGTATTGAGCATTTTATAGTTTATATAGTTATTTTGGCATACTTATTCACGGCAATTAGGGGGCTTATTTTCTTTTAATTGCCAATAACAAACGTCGTAATTTTCATAATTCGCATTCAGACTTTTGCGGTAGTGCTAAACAATGTTTAACAGTAGATCTCTTAACTGTAACATTAACAGTATCTATATGCTAGCAATAAATCAATTAGTTAATTAAGGGCAGCTATGTATATGTATTGATAATTTTAAATAATAAAGCTCCAGATTCCTCTCTAGGTTTAGCTTATGCATAAAAAAGAAAAAAAAACATTGAACTGAGGTGGCTTTTACTTGATGAAAATCCATTTATCAAAATATCATTTATCATTTGATAAAGACACGGTGTTGTCGAAACAATTGTCATGTCAAAATATATAATTTCGTGAAAGTCTGAACTTTTAGTTCTTATATATTTTGGAAAAAACATTGATGTTAAAATATGAACATAACGTACTACAAATTTTCCTCTCTGATTCCTTTAACTGCTTTGTGACTTTGCCGTTCTTGTGATTGATATTTGTCGAGATACATCAAATCCGCACATCCACACATCTTTAAAGGAAAACACAGTTGTCAAAAGCACATGCCAGTCAGTGGTTTACAGTTAATGACTTAAAATTAAATAAGAATAAAACTCATTGTGGTTCTGGTTTCAAATTTTTGCTATGACCACCACGGTCTTTTTCATTCAATTTTCGCATTTGCTGTTATACTGGGCAAAAAATGGCGATAACCAACGCGGGATATAGATATTATCAACCGCTATTAGATTTAGAAATTCATAACTCAAATAATCTGTTGTCACTCCACTCAGATAGTCATAGATAACATCCCACTCCGTCATGAAATTTACATAGAGCTAAGAAGTTAAAATACCCAAAAAACGAGAAAAATTCTCTAGACCTAAGTTTATATATCCAATTTTAGATCAGGTCACAATCTTGCCATTTAAAATTTTTAAAACCAAAATATTTTACTACTAAACTAACCAAAACCGATTTAATGTTTGTACCATTGCAGAGAGCAGAAAGGCTATTGCTTTATAAATCCAGTACAAAAATGAAAACGATTTCACATAATTACAGCATTTTCGCCCAATACAAGTTGCAAATTCTTGTGTTTTTCGATCTTGTCGACCCCATAAAATGTGAAACTTTGGTGTGTTTCGAATTTGTAACGCCGGACGTAAGGCGTCACTTGCCTTAACTTTTTGTATATTCTGGGGGTGAATCATTTTTTGAGATTGGGTTTAAGCTCTAAAGTTCGGCAACAGCGACGGCGAAGAAGGTTAATAGACTTTTGGACAAAGGAAAGGACTCCCGCAAAGACTTGACTGCGCGTAACAGGTTCGTTCACCTTGTTGCGACTACAGGACTGACTGAACTTCGGAAAAGTCCACTGTCCGTTTTTGCCAAATTTTCAACAAACAACCACAGGTGAAAATAAAAAACGCCGGTGAATGTTGGCTTGAGTCATTCCGGTCGTATCATTTCTTAAAAAATATTTAGAAAACTGAGACAAAACATTTTGCCGGGTTATTAGTACATATTCATAGAAAAGCGCTAGGAATAGCACGACTGACACTTTAGAGACCATAGAAAATAAAATAGCGCTTTTAAAGTATAGGATTTGTCTCGACGTTTGTGTGGAGTGTGTCAAAGAATACAGTCTTGGTTTTTGACGGACCCTACCTCAACAAGTAGTTACCACCGTCATACCTATTGTTACTGTTTAACCCTTTTTCTATTATGTTGAGACGAAATCACTAGATGCAAAAGAAATGGTGAAACATGTGTATGAAACATGTGAACAAAATATGTTAAGGAAAATATTTTGCCTTTATCAAAACCTACTTAGAATAAACAGAAATAAAAGCTAGAAGAAAATGAAACAAATGTAGAATTATTTGTAAAATAGGATTTAAATACCGCAAAATAGACAAAAACCAGTAGTAATAGAATCGTACAGAAAATTAAAAAAATTATATACGAAAACAGATGTATAATTGACCTAGATGACATTGACATGACAGTATCCCAAAAATGGGTTGATTTCACTAAAAATTGCCAGACAAAAGCACCTTCAAATAAAGGAAAACGCATCTCCATAACTCAATCTGCAACAGAAGGGCTTTATTCCAAACTCCTTGCTGTTGTCTGCGAAGAATACTAAGAACTCTAGCTTGGATTATCACGAAGATGCAAGTACACAACTTTTTCAAAACTGTTTTTAAAATTTTCTTTTCAAAAATATTCCATGGTAATGGATACTACTGATAAGCTATCACTTCTGCCTGTTACAAAAAGCACCAAATTCATTAAGTACAGAAACTGAAATTCAAGAACCTGTGTTACATATGTTGAATTGATATGCTATTAAAAACTAATAAGCATGTGATAGTTTAGCTGAATACATCTAGCATACTGTTTACGAATTTTTTATATCATTGTAAGTAAAGTCAAGTAAAATCAAATGTGATAGCAGAAAATTTTATTTATTCCTGCTTTAAATCCAAGTGTAATAAATTGAATAAATAATATTCCGATTGAGATTTGGAAAAATGCAGTACATCACATTTTTAAAAATTAAATTGAATTTGAATTAGTCCATTTTAATTAATCTTCATGACCATGCCATCTCCATGACCAAATTATTGACAATTTGTATATATTTAATGTCATCGTATTTTGTATTAGCACTAATATTTCACAAAGATTTAACAGAATTCAGATTTCGCGAACTCTATAAAGGTTTCACATATTTGGAAATTATTTTCCAGATTTCAGCGATTTTGAAAAATATTTTTTAGATTATGCCGATTTTTTTTGTATTCCGTCGTAATTGAAAAGTTCTTAAGTAAAAATCACACATAAAAATACTCTTAAAATATTTTTTCAAAAAGTGGGAAAGTTTATTGTCAGTGTCAGTGTTGAATTAATAAATATAAGTGTTTTGTCAAAACGGACATAACATATTTTAATTTTTTTTTATGTTACTAAATTTTTTTTCTTTTTCTTCAATTTTAACTACATAATTTTCCTCATAGAAAAGGGTATTTTTAACACATTTAGTTTGGAATTTCCACAATCCTTAATTTTGTGTCTACAAAAAAATAGAAAAAAGTATGATTTTTTTTATGTACTTATCTTATGCTTTATATCTTATATCCCTAAAAATGTTAAGTGAGTCTGTTCAACAAACGCACGGAGGATGATATCCTTGATCTAGATGGAATAAAACATTTCAACAAGAGTTCAAATGAAACATCACCATTAAAGTTCTTTTAATTAACACTTATGCTTACGTAGCACTCTTGTAGTTATCAACTGCTGTTTGTCAAAATTGGTTAAGGTTCAATCAAACAATACGTAAGACGCATTCTACAACTAACGTAACGTAACGTATTTAATCACATATTGGTTTTTAGATTAATTTGCTTACATTTAATTTAAATTATAGAAATTTCACGCGTGATTTACAGGTTACTTCGATAATTGCTGTCAATAGCCAAGATACTTTTATGCAAAGTATACTTGAAGGTTGAAGAGGATGGGACTATAATAATAAAAGATATTTTGACTTTCGGTCAATTGACTATGACTTCGTCATTTTACACGAATTATAAAAAATTGGACCGAGCAACTTTATGAAACATTTCAGAAATAATTGTTTATTAATTGGGCAAAAAAAATTGCTGCTCTAATTACCAGTTTCTAATACACAACAAATATGCTTCCTAATCCTAGTTTCAGTTTTTGTCCTGTTCCAATTGACTTCGTATATGCTATATTCTTAACAACAACCCAAAAAGAAGCGTAAAACACTGGAGGAGGGTTGAAGGCACCGCTTTGCTGTCTGGATCGGACGGGTTATAGTCCGCCAGCCAGTCTAGTCGGTTAGGGAAGGGGTAGGTCAAAGTTCTTCGGAAACAATGGCTACGACCCGTGCTTTTGAGTCTGTTACCCACTGAAACAGCTGTCAGTTCGCTCATGACGAAAAGTCGTGTATGTTGGATTTGTAACAAAGGTATGCAGGTTGTCTGGTGGCTTGGGAATAATTAAGCAAAAACTTTATTACTAAAGCGCTAAAAATGATGTTAGTACATTGGAAATGTACGAGGGTCGTTCAATAACTTAATAACTTAAAGTGGTCTATAAAAATGTATAAGTGTGAGTTTGAAGCAGTGCTTAAACGCTTCTATTAGAAAGGGTTGATGCAGAAAGAAATCAAAGCTAAGTTGGACGAAGTGCATGGCACATTGGCGCCTTTGGTTGCAACTGTTTACAATTGGTTGACCGAGTTTAACCGTTTAAACGATCCGGACGTCTTGTGGAAGTGTCTACCCTCGAAATGATTGACAAAATCCACCATATGATTTTAGGTGACCAACAAATCAAAGTGCACGAAACCGTTGAGGTCACACATCTATAACAAGGTACAGTGGCGAAAAATTGGGTGCGAAAAAAATCTCTGCTAAATGGGTGCCGTGTTTGCTTACAGCGTGTTCCATGCTATACTAGTGCGACGTCGATACGGACTTACACCTTCGACTGTATCCGCGATTTAGAAGTGCAAAGAAAAAATCATTCAGGCTGAAGCGGCAGGCAGTTCTAGTAAAAAACTAAGAAAGCCAAAATTTGAAGATTTTGATCGGGCATTGTTGTAGTGGTTCCAACAGCAACGTCTTAAAAATGTACCGCTCTCTGGACCTATCGTAAAACCAAAAGCAGAAAAGTTTGCTGAACAGCTTGGCATTATCGATTTCAAGGCTTCGGAAGGATAGTTGGGGAAGTTCAGAGACATGGTATAAATTATGGGCAGATAAGTGGCGAAGCCCGTGATGTCGACAGAAACGTCACTAACCATTGGCTGAAGAAGACGTGGCCAAAACTAGCAGAAAAGTACCCTGCTGACAAAACTGGTATTTGTTGCAAAATGACGCCAGCGAAAAGTGTGTGGGTGGAAAACTTTCTAAAGAACGTATAACAGTGTGAGTAGCTGCCAATATGAGTGGGAGAGAAAAAAGAAAGCTAGTCGTGACTGGAAAATCAACTAATCCACGATGTTTTAAGAACATCAAGTATTTGTCGGACACTTACAAGGCAAACAAGCCTGCATGGATGACATCGCAAATTTTTGAAGAGGAGATACGAAAATGGGATGCAGAATTAAAGAGGAGGAAAATAATACTTCTCTTAGATAATTGCCCTGTACATCCCCATATTCCAAATATACGGAATATTGAATTGGCATTTCTTCCAGCCAAAACAACAATTGTATTACAGCCGATAGACCAGAGCGTAATAAAAAGTTTTAAGAGTCTCGATACAGGAAAAACATTTTAATGGAAATGATCGAGTCCGAAGACAAATTTTCCATTAATATGCTAGATGCAGTCAACTTTATTAGTAAAACTTATTACCGAGACAGAATGCGAACAGGACTTGGAATTACGTTTACAAGTGAGGAGTTGCAAGATTTTATGGTGATAGATCACGATTTCTCTACAACAGCAGACTTGATAGAGGAAGTCATATTACACCAAGCAAGAAAGAGTGAGGAAGAGGACGAAGAAGTTGATCTGGGACCACCACCAACCATTCAACAAGCCCTATATTCAGTTAAGTTGCTAGAGAAATTTTTTATATATCATGGGGAAGATGCCCCTCTCGAAGAAATGGTGAAAATACAAGCCAAAGTGCGAGACACGTATTGGCATACTAAAAAAAATCAAAAGAAAATGACCCATTATTTGAAACATTAAATGCAGTTCTTAAATATTTATATAAAATGTTCCTAAGTAGATGTTAAAATATGTATATAAAATAATTAAATATTATAGAACAGAGATGCGCATTCTTATTCTTCAAGTGCCTACAACTCTTTATAACAAAAAAAAGCAGTCCCTTCAATTTCGATATATAGAGTTTCGACTGTAATTGAATTAAAAAAATACATTAACAGGGTTGCCATCAACTTGAGAAGCCGAAAATGTCACCGACAAGACCCTTGGCGATCTCAAGAGCATAGTAGTCCATCTCATCGCTCTTAAGTAATAAAGTAAATGATCCATATTCAGCTTCAAATACCGAATGGATGGATCCATATGAATGTTGCTGTTTCTAACAAAGCATATGGCAATATCGGACATCTTAAATAACATATCTGCGCTCTTTTGATTTTTTTTTGTCTGTTTTGATTTAGCAGCAACTTTAACCTATGTAGAATGCTGAAATTCTCTATGTATATTATTTAAAATTCTGAAAGATAATTAAATTTGCTTTAAAATGATGTAGAAGGTCCTGTGATTTTCGAGATAACCACCAAAAATGGCATATTTTTTTAGTGCCACGGAAAGCCATCTTGTTTAACATAATTCTTCAATTAGTGCTTCAAGACATACGCCCCAGTTTTAATATGTGGATTTATTATGTTCTGATTAAAATTTAGTTAAAAATACATAAAAATGGAGCAAAATAGTTACTCAAATGAAGTTTTGATGAATCTTTTATTTTTTTGTGATATTATTGTTTTCGAATCATTGAATTGTCCGATGTCCCTCAATAATGTTTAATTATTAAAAAAAGTTTGTGTGAATAAAAAATAACTTGATAATAATGTGATTCTGATTCAAAACCTGCTCTAAATTTGACACACGATACTAACATGTTATCAGGTAAACATCTGAACAATAATTTAATAATTTTTCTTAAACAACATGGCGTCCAGGGCTAGGTAATACAAATATGTGGCTAGACAATCTGTCAAATAGCCTGCTCAGGTCTGCCACTATTCTACGTAACTTTAAAGTAAATTTGTTTATTTTTTAGAATTGCATATAATATACAAGGTGTTAAAAATACAAGTTTCTAACCATTTTTGTTAGCCATGTCTAAACCGTTAACCAAGGCGTTAACTTCAACCGACCTTGATATTATGGAATAACTTTATCTATTATCAATAAATCTAGTACAGGGCTTTCGCAAACTGCTACCAAAATTTAATGTACCGTTTAATGGATCACGATAATTAGGTCAGTTATAAATGTACCGAGAAAAAGCCTATAGGCCTGAAACCCGCTTAAGACGCGGGTCATGTTCGTTACTTTCGAGACGTGGCTGGGCCCTCCCGCATGAAGCGATGATGATTTTCGCCGCCTCTTGTTTTACGTGCGCATGTGTTAAGGTGTTTGACGACGTTTTTTCATTTGCCACATCTTCAGATCTCTCTATTCTGTTCGCGGGTAACAAGGAGTATCTGCTATGAGCCTTGGTTGTTTTTAGAAGTTGCGTAAAAGTGCCACTAAAACTCTCACAACCCAAACTTGAGATTTGGTTTTAATTAAATTATATATAGGCTAAGGTTGTGACAGCAATTTGTCTCTATGACGATGTTTCAACTTTTTATTATGTCCTTCTCATTGCCTGAAAAGGTTAGGAATTTTTGGTCTAGCCTAGCGTGTATTGCCAAAAAATTTGCAAAAAGGGAGGCTCTAAAACGATTTGTGTCATATATCTATTAGATAATATAGTAAAGCACATGCTCATTTCACCCACTAAACTGCACTTTGCGCTATTTTCTTTCTAAACATGGATCTTTACATATTTTTTGTACTTCCGTCTGTAAAATACCTAATTGCACACCGATCTAGCGTGCGGGAAGCGTCACTCTACCACGTCAGTTTCGTTTCCCACGAATCCGAGCCACTTCGGACATTTCCGGGATTTTACCGCACGGGGATTTGGGAGCAATCGGATTTTTTTTGAGCAACTATGCTTGAAGCGACGCAAAATTGTTTCAGAATTTCCATTTAAAATGCTCATGCGCGAGATTTAAAATCTCGTTTTTAACTTGCGGAATTCAACAACCTCTGACAGATCGTCAATAAGTTTCGTTCCGGGATTTTTAGGGCAGTATTTTTTCAAAATATGCCTCGTTAAGTTTTGTAGGAAAAGGCGTTTTGTTTATATCGTTGTTTGGAAAGAAAATGGAGCAAAGTGCAGGTTAGTGGATGAAATGCAGAGGCATGCGCGAAAAATCAGTCCTTTCTCTACGAAAATATCATAGCCACTTGAGGTACACCAACTTTAACCATAGTAAAGCTACTATAATATCTAATAGCTAAATGGTAAGTATTATGAAAAAATTAAAAGGAGACAAAAGTTTCTAAATACTGAAAGTGTGTTTTTACAATAGTAATACTTGCGTAATTGTTCTATAAATTTTCGTTTTTAAAGTAAAAGGTATAAGCGAGATATCCAACTGATGGTTGACTTTTGACCCAATATTTATATAACAAACTACCTTTTATTTTAAACAAGGAATCAGCCCCTTAAGTTTTTCTCATTTCTTTTGAAACACCCTGTATATTTAGTAGCCATGTGATTTGTGTCCATGAATTTCGTGTTTCAGTCCAAAGATTCCTAACTTTTTTGTGTGATTAAAATATCTTATCTTATTGTACTAATAAATTTTTGGAATAAACTATTTTTTTTTTGGAAACCGGAAATCCTATAGTGCTTTTAATTTTTTAAATACCTTGCGAAAAATTAAAGTTACAGTTTCTTTGTAGTAAAACATTATAGTGAACCATTATTCTTGTTTTGAATACACTTATGAGTCTGATGATATTTGACATTTTATCTTAAAATTTTGGAAAAATCTACAATTCCCATTCGAACGTTTTGAGCTTCATTATTTGTCGAAGTGAAGACTTAAACCATCATTAACTTGGTGCCATGGAAATCGCATTTATCACGTGGATACCTTTCTCATTAAAAATGGGCTTTACTAATGAAGGTGTTGCAGATGTATGTATCGGCAAATATCTCGAAAGGCAACAACCTCATCGAACTTTGTTCAAGTTGTCGAATAGAAATCTCGCTGACTTTGGTTCGTTTGAGAAACTTCTTATATAAGCAAAATTGATTATCAAAGTCCTACCATTTTCAGTAGGTTACCTGGTACAAATTATATACCTGAAATGCTTTAAATTTTTGGGTTTGGGAGCGATCGGATGTTTTCAGTAGACTTTAGACTCTGTTGGTCACTTCACGCGTTGCTCAGTGCCTAATGTATCGTTTATAAAGCTTGTTCCATAATATATTATTTAAGATTCAAATTTTATTAACAAAACTTAGAAATAAGCTTTTCCTTTAATTTTAAATATCCGTGAAAGCACTGAATTGCGAACGATATCAGATAAACTATTTTTTAAAGAAATATCAACATAACCACACAACGCAAACTTGAAACTCATATGAAAACAATGCCGCCATTCCAAATTTTAGCTCCGAGGTAGCTTAATATTCTTTCCGTCAGAGGTCTCATTGTATTATAAAAAATCCAATGATTTGTTCAGTATTGTCACAAATTTTTCCCTAGTTGTATAAACCCATCGACTGACTATATATTATTCACTACGTTATATATTTATTTTCCTCTTAACCTCGATATTACTTTGTGTGTGTTTTAATATGCCCAACTCTCTAATAATGCCTATTTTTTAATTGATCTCTATTGTCATTTACATTAAAAAGCAGACTCGACATTTTATTTAATATTTAGAATTTTTGGAACTACATAAACAAAAAACCCGTTAGTTAGTTGAAACTACAAAAGTCTAATAAAAATGAAATGAAAAAAGTTCCAAAGTTAAGAAAGGCCAACTGGCAATTTAATTATTTAGCCATATTTCCAAAGTACCGATGATAGTTTACTTTTTTAAATGATATTGCCCAATGGTAAGAGTAGAATTGCAAACACTCGCCGTGGAATCTTAATTAATGTACACGGGAATTTAAGATTTGAAATTGGGATGGTTTAACATTGGTTTAATTTAAAATATTCTAGGTGTGAGCAGAAATGACAGCGACTTGTATTTGTGAATTTTTGAATTGAGAAGACATAATCAAGGGAATTGCTTTATTAAAAATATTTTTTATTGATGGGTGAATCTGCAACTATAACAATTCAAATATAGCAACAGCATAGATTCCCCGGAGCTAATTCTCCGTACCTACTACGTAAATCGTTCAAGGCCGCCCTAGTGAAATAGACTATTACGGTTACATTTTGCGTAATCGACGTTTCGTTTTTCAATTTTCCTTAACGCACAAGTAGGCACAGTATTCGAATTACCCAAGCATGATGATGGTTGTTCGATCGACGACACTCTGCGGTCTTATAGCTCTGCAGCGGGATTATATTTCTCTATTAATTTTCGATTGCAAATTTGGTAGGTTAGGATTTATTCGAAATGCAGAAATTTTGTTTGTTGATTACCGTCAGAATGTTGTGGGCCAAATTGGACATTTGAAGGAAAAGTCCCCTTTCTAAAGGGAACGTTTTTGCCAGTGTCTGGTGCTCGATTTCATAAAAAAACATAATGGTTACAACCGTTCATGAATATGTTACCGTTATTGAGTTATTTGAAAAATTCCTAGAAGTTTTTTGATATGCAAAATTTTTGTGTTTCTATGAGTCCATTTGGATAGATGGTCGTAATTTTAACAGGAAAAACCTATTTCTAAACTATATATAGATATAGACTTACATGTGATGAGATATATGGAGTTTTTAAATAGTTCTTGGATATAAGTTGTTTTAAATAGGCCTTGGCCTTTGAAAATTTCCACAGTTAATTAAATCATTCTTAAAGTGTATGTGTGATGGTTTAATTGATATTGATAAATATATTCAAAGCCTTCTTCTTCTTAAACTGCCAGGCTGATTGCGTGGTGGGACCATTATATTATCTAATAGCAGATTTCTAAATACGCATCCTCCGTAGCTGTTGACCACAGCCATTACGGATTCTTCCGTGCAATACCTCTCTTTCCACTTTCGAACTTTCCGTACTGTATTAGGCGCTGAAAGTCATACCGGTCTCCATGCACAATGTGTCATAGGTTATCTTCCTTTTTTTTTTAATGTATTCGAAAAGTTCTAGACCCTCAAATGCGACCATCTCCAGCACATTCTCGTTACTAAATCGATCCATATCCCGAATGCTTCAACGCCATTGATAGACGTAACTTTAAGCGTCCACGCTTCCACTTCCACATGAGAACCCATCAAACATAGTACTTTATGATTCTATACCTGAGTCTGAAATTTAGGTTTTGGTTGGCGAGGAATTTTCTCAGCTTCATAAAAGTTGCTTTTACTTGTTCGGTTCTATATCTGATTCCAAGCTCCTAATTCCACTGATCGTTCACCATATATACCAAATACTTATTACTATTTATTTTTCATTGAGTTGATGATATACCTTTGGCAAGATAACTATAGAAACAAATAAAAAAATTCGTTTTATTGATAATAGTTTTTGTCTCATTGAAAAAATCTTGACAGCATGTTGTCGGGTCCTTGAGTTTTATCCCTTTTTAATAGTCTTACGGCATAACGAATTTCTATTTCTAATATGCATAGCCCTAAAGCTATTGGCTGGGAGTGTTGGATAGTGGGATTGCGTCAAACTCACTAGCTGTATATGTTTTCCACGTTTCCAGTAATTTTACAGTTGACATCTTTTTCGTCTAGAATGTGGGCCATTGGTGTTTCCTTGTACACGCCTGCGATCTTCTTAACTTTAATAATTTTATGTAACTAGCAGAATGATTATTCCTACGAAATGGACACGTTGTTTACATCTATGTAATTATTGTGGTCAGACAAACGATAATATGAACCGAATATCAAAATATACTGCTTGACTTCATTGATTTGTGAGGGTTGATGAAATCTGAGTGTGCTGTCAGTTATGTGAAACAGTATTTTCTTAGCCGTCGAAGGTTTGGAGTTATGTCTTTCCGGCTTGCGTTTGTAATTACCAGCTTCAATTGTTTTTCAAGATTCGGCGTGCTGTTTTTATTGAGGTACCATATATATTTTATTCCAATTTATTTCTTACCAATACCAACTAACATGGCGTAATAATCGTTGATGATGAACATCCGTCAAATTCAACTGGATCAAAAACTCGGACACATTTGCCGGTTCCTGCCAAAATTATAATTTAAAAGTGGAGCCACAAAATTAAATTCCGAGATGACCAAAACGCCGTATGCCATAGTACGTGACATAATTGTGACTAGTGTCCAAGAAAGAAAAACGCAGAAAGATCGAATAGTGAGACGGTTGATATATGATGAGTATCAGAAGAATATTGTTTTAACAGTTAAAATTTTACAATGAAGAGTTGCATAGTATTTTGAACATTAACTGTTGCCAAGAGGCGTAGGATGCGTTCGTATGAAGAATTGGTTTCTATTACAAAATCATCAATAAGAGACCAGTTGTGATGGAATCAAAAAGAATTTTGATTCCCATCATATATTTAGATGAGACCTGATTTTATAGCCACGATACCTTCAAGAAAGGATACACTGATGGTAGCAGCAGGAAATGTTTGTTAGATATGCCAGTTTCGTGGGACAAACGAATTATCACACTTTATGTGGGCTCTGTTGGGTAGATAAAAGCTTTTTTGCGTTCTGCAAAAGATGCCAAAGAACTTGCTTGACTACCACGAAAACATGACAGCAGACATCTTTGAAAAATGGTTTTCTGAAAAATTGCTTGCTAGTATTCCACCAAACAGTGTTCTTGTGATGGACAACAGCTACCATTCTGCACAAGCGGAAAAAATACCGAAGTCATCATCGACTAAATACGTCATCCAAAATTCCTGCACAAAGAAGCAGTTATTGTAAGTTCATAAGACAAGAACGTTTGATAAGAAGAAGTATGATGTGGAACAAGTTGGCGGGGAGCGGGGATTTAAAATTGTCTGCCTTCCACCATATCACTGCAATTTTAATCCGATACAACTGATACGGGGACAGCTGAAACCCAGTTTAAGAGGAAACAACACCTGGCCGAAATTTAGTTCTGGAGCAATAGAATTAATTAGAAGTAAAGTAGAAAAATTATCTGCCTATAGTTCGAAAAAATGTGTAGGACAAAAATCAAAAAACGCTCCCTTATCGCTTCATCTTTTTCTATATCATATGTTTACAATTTTACTTTAAAAGGTAATACATTCACAAGACATGACCGTAAGAATTGAGAAACATCAAAATTCAAGCCGTGGGTAATATCTCCGAAAACATCCGATTGCTCACAAAGCGTGGTAATATTCCGGAAATGTCCGAAGCGGCTCCCAACCTTAGCGCAGGTACAAATTAATTATCAGAAATATTGCAATATTACTAAATTTCAAGAGAGACTAACAACAACAAAAAAAGGAAAACACAATTCAACCTACCAACACTTGCAAATCTACTGTTCGCCGGACTGTTTTGAGAAATTGATAGAATGAATGTATAATTTATTTAGTTTAAAATGTCAATTTCGGGGTAGTCAAAATTGGTAACAAAATGAAAAGATCTATTTAGTCGATGTCAATGTTGCGTTTGGACAAATTAAGGATATTGAAGTACTTCTATTAGTGCTTAGCAATCATGGTTTCACTTTTACTGTAAGTGGTTTTAATTTAGTTTTGTTTTTATTTCATTTGGCAATCCAGCGTGTATTTGGGGACTTATATAGAGAAATGAGTTAGCTACGTTATTACTGTCGGTAGGCGGCCTGGGTGACTGAGGGTAATCTATATCCGATAGTGTGTCTGTTTTTTAAACAGTCGGAGGTCAATAGCTTAAGAATATAATTAACTTAAATCTAGAATTTCACACTCCTGGTAAAGATCATCTGATGGAAAATATTTACCTTTACCTAAAATTATTTTGAGTAGCCATTTCTGTGCAATTTCGAGTTGTTGTAAATGAGTTTCCAAAACTCCAGCACAGGGTATACCGTAGATAAGATGTGGTCGTATGAGAGCTGAATATAGAATTTTTAGGTTTCAAACGATAGCATGTTCTGTAGTTCATAAAACTTTCAAATTAATTTCTGATCTTACCCGTGACATACTGTGCATGTCCTTTCGATGTAAAATGTTCATCAAGAATCACCCCAAATATTTGATATTACTCTTTTCTTCTTAGTGTGTCATTGTAGTGTATCATGTATCAATATGAAGAGAAGTGATTTAAACAACCTGAGCTGTGATTTGCGTTAAAATTTATTAAATACAAAGCGTTTTCAAAAACAACAATCGGTTTGAAACTATATGGTATGTAAAACCCATTCCATTATCAATAGATTGTTGAGACAAAAATTTGTGGTCAGCTGCTCTTCTTCAGATATAATATTATTGTTTATTCAAAGTACCAGATTGTAGGATAATTAATGAAATTGATTTACATTCCAAAATAGTCGCTCACTCAGGCGATTTTAGTTGGGCTAACACGGTCGTTGTTAATTTCAATTTCAACTTGTTTCACAGAATGAATTCTACAGACCCGGATCTGATTACGGGTAAAAATAGGGAGACCACGGCGGCCACGCGGCTGATGCACTATTCCACTTAATTTCGCTTGTGAAATCGGCCAGATTACTTGTCGGAAAATACTTTGGGTAACTTGTTTCTGCCCCATATTCAGCGTGGTAATATACGTATAGCCCATTAGAACGCTAATGGCAACATAATCGGTTATTTCGGTAACAAACGTATAAATGTAATAAGAGGTGTAAACATCGCGATCTCTTTACTATGTTTAGTATTTTTTCACAATGGTATGTGATTGAACAGTGGCGTAGACAGTTGTCTTTCGAAACTTAACCTCAACTTTTTTTTAACGGAACATCCTGTGTGTTGTTTAATAATTTTACTAGGTTTGTTATGAACTTTTCAAAAATATGTAATACATTAAAGAGGTCAAATACACACAATTTATCTTTAATTTT
This sequence comes from Cylas formicarius, assembly GCF_029955315.1. NCBI lineage: Eukaryota > Metazoa > Arthropoda > Insecta > Coleoptera > Brentidae > Cylas > Cylas formicarius. The sequence continues at coordinate 15,818,686 of NW_026844214.1, read as the reverse complement.
ATTAAAAGATATACAGGGTCTTCCATTTAAAAAGCGTGAGCTTAGTTTATATATTAAAATTTGTAAGTTTCAGAATCCTACGTAAAAAACGCTATCCAGAACAGTTTTCCCCTTTACGCATAATCGAATTCCAAAGCGTGGTTAGAAATGCAACATTTTGATTGTCCATTCTTGGTAAAATCCAAGATAGTTGTTGCAATTCTGTTTATGGCACCTTTTATCTCATAAAAAAATAACCTCGGTCACGAAAGTCGAAACACGCTAGCTTTATTAATAAGGGAGATAGATACGCCGTAAAACCTTGAAATTTGGAACACACAGTACTTTATTCCGTGATTGTGTTGAACATGGTTTTTACCAGCGAAAGGGTACATGTCATGGTACTGTCAGCAGTTAGTATAGTTCTTAATGTAAAAAAAATAAAGTAAAACAAGATTTAGCTAATTGAATTTTGAAGATTTTTATATTGGACAAACCATTCAATGAATTCACTTTTTCATAAATATTTTGAGTAAGTTCGGGATATTCTCAACCATATCTTAAAGTGGTTTTAAAGCTAGGAAAAAAGTTAAGAATAAAAGTATTTTCAAAAACAAATTATCTATTGACAATAATTTACTTTTAATAAATTGATAAAAAGATGCCCCGCCCCTTAAAATAGTATATATTGGGTAGGGATTCGTACATTTTTTGGTTGATTTTGTTAAAATTTTGCAAGGCCATTTATAATGACAAAGGGCTAATTTTGCAGGAACAATATTAAAGTTGTGAAGTACAGTGCCGTCTCGGGAGGTATATTAACGGATAACATTATTAAACAAATGTATGTCGCTTACTTTTTTTGCCATTTTTGTTTTACTTTTTACTTTAAATAAGCGCCGCCAAAAGTATAATTTTTTATCTCTTGTTTCAGAAAGGACAGAGAATCTGCATCTTTAAAATATTAAAAATGATTTTGAGCAAAACAATCGCGAAGGTAAAACAAACGACCCAAAAATTGGTAAACTATGGAAGCTGGTTGGCCCGCTAATCGATCGAGTTATTGACAATATGTTTCCCAGTTGTATTCGTTATCCGCTCGTGGATTTACGATCCGCCGAACCTACCAAACGTTTTTTTTTCTATTATTTTCGGAGGTTAATAAACCTTCGGAGCGTATCGCGTCGATTTGGCACCTGCGTTGAAGTACCTAGATAAATTGTGCTCACTTATTTTACGAAGTAATTAGTAGACGTGCGGGGGCATGTAAGGTTAAAAAAAGTTGCCCACGATACCAACTTCAGTCTAATTTATTACGTACGACCACGTCGATTTTAGAATTCAATGAGACCTCTGGCGGAAAAAATATTGAGCTACTTCGGAAGTAACATTTGGAATGGCGGCATTGTTTTCGTATGAGTTTGATGTTTGCATTGTATAGGGTATGTTGATATTGCCTAAAAAAATAGTTCGTTTGGTATCGTTCGCTAGCAGTAAATTAAAAGCTTACCTGTTTCAAATCCAAATACAATTAATGATGGATGTCACTTAAAAAACATTAAATAAGGATAACAATAGTTTTTGATGTAAAAGTTTGTTCATTTAAACCAACTTACCTTACACACTTTACTATTTGCAACTTACAACTGCAAGTAACGCTATTTGTGAATAATATTTATATTATATATATTTAATTGACCTTTTCATTTTTGCTAGTTTCAAGGCTCACTGTAAAAATATCCTTCAAATTATCGGTTCCTGCTGTTGCATGTTTTGCATGTTTTGTATTTTAATAATGCTTCGCGCCATTCTACAAAACTCAGGCTTCCACATCATTACACTTTGAATATGATAAAAAATTGATTTCATCCTAAGATGGTGTTCTTGCGTAATTTTTACAAACCACACACCTTAAAAACTGATAACAGAGCAACGAATAATACTATATTGTTGCTTGTACTTTTAGCATTGTCACCATCACAAATTTTAATACAATATTTATGTTTAAGTAAAATATTTTTAAAAAATAGTACAACTGGTGCACGGTAGCTGTACCTTTCTTTTCGTTGTCAGAATAAACTTAGAATTCTGAATTTTTGGACTTCAGACTCTGTTTCGTTTTAAAAGAATTCCAATGTCATAAAATTCCGGTTATAGCGGAAGGCCCCATTAACTTCCTTCCAGCTGCAAATTTTTGTTTTTTAAAATACGATTCTCCGTACTTTCCCCATACCGGTTTTCATTTTTTCTATCAAAAGTCATTCATAACTTAAAGCTACCTTAAATTTCGCACTGACTTTGACATAATTTGTGGTATATGTAATTGTTGATTTTATTTATATCAAAGGAGTTAATGGTATTTAATAATTGATTTATCGAATACAGGTTCTTCAAAATTTTTTCTACTCCGTACTCCGTATTTTAGACTGCTGACATCGTCCCTAGATAATCAAGTCGTCGTCGTGATTGACGTGTGACTGATTGACGAATATGGGGAAGTGGGGTTTGTCAGTCAACATCGACAAGGTCGAGTGTGAATTAGAACACAACAAAAGATCTACGGTAGTGGATACAAATACTACCTGGGAACGGAATTTGGCGCTTGACGAAGCAACAGCCGAGAGGGACGTTCATGGAAGAAGTCTCCATGCTAATTACTATGGGATAAAAATATTCATCAAACTAACAAAAAAAATTAATTCTTGAAAAAGTCGTGAAAAGTATGATAATATAAAGTTCCGTGGTACGGTCTCTAGAAAAAACCATACCAAAAACGGTAACAACCAAGGAACCGGACTACAGAAGAAGTAGAATACCAAAAGACACGATAAGACGTAACATGGCAAGTGACGTTAAAACATAGTAACTTGTATCGCATGGACAAGAACAAGCAATGCCCAAAAATCTTAAATTACAACGCTCCGGGAAGAAGGAAACCAAGTCCACAAAAGAGGTAGTGAGAGGAAATTGATAGTAACTGAGGAAAACATGTGGAGAGATATAGAAGAAAGGAGATTAGGAATCGGTAGACGAAAAACTTTGTAACCAAATAGATATATACTCTAATATACTCTAAAATACCCACTGACGCTATCCACTTAGAACGTTTCCAGAACTTTTGTCATGAGTTTGTGAGCGATCGGATGTTTTCGGTAGATTTTAGCCACGGATAGTATTTTGAAGTTGGTCAATTCTAATGGAGACTTCATATGTTACTCAGTGAATGTATTCGTGCTGTTTTGCAAAAACTTCTTCGAACTATAGCGTTATACATATTTTAAAGCTTTTCTAGTTAATTTTCGAAACATAATTTTATTTATCGAGATAAAATAAACATGACATGAAAAACCAAAACAGGAAAGTTGAAAGCAGGATTTTAATCAAGTGATTTAAATCACGGCCAAAATCATGATGTAAATCAGACTCCTATTTTTTATTTTTTTTTATTGAGACCAACACAAAAAGCACAACGTAAAAATATTATCACAAATAAAAAGTTGAACACAACTCTTGAAAAAAATAAGACAAATAACATAATAATATATATACACTTTGTTTCTGCATTTTCGTTGCATAGTTTGAACAAAAATACTAATTTTCCTCCTTTTTCTATCCCCATCCTGTTTCTTATATCTGAGTGTACAAAACCAAAAGTGCTGAAAGTTCATTTTACTGACTCTAAGAAAGCAGTTACTCGCAGGAACTGTTTCATTATTGGTAGCAGTTTTGCAGTTTCTGCCTCATCCTTTTGTGATGTCTATCATCCGAAAACATAATCCTTTTAAATGGGCAACTCGGGCATTCAACTTTATTACTAATTGCAAAAGTTCAGTGTTTCCATATAAATTATTAATTAGTTGTAAAGCCAGATTTTTTTCTTCGGTTAACTTATAATTTTGCTTTTGAGGGTTAGCTTATAAAATGATATGGCGTCAGTTTTTTTCGTTCCTAATTTTTTTGTATTTTTGATAAAGGAAATTCTACAACATTATCTGTTCCGATTGCTCTACAGCATCTGAAATAGTTGCGTTTTTCCTCTGCAAAATATTGCTTATAAAATGCTTAAATATTCTTGTGCTGCTTGTTGTAATATTTGACACCATTTGTTAAATGGTCGAATCAATTTGGTTTTGTTTTCTTCACAGAGAATAAGAGTACTGCGTACCGTAAACCTTTAAACAAGTACCAACGCTATTCATTCCTTCGCATATCACTTGGCAGGACTAATGTGTTGCCTCCTGTTTGACCGAATTTCAATATAGCTAGATGGTTATCGCGAAACTACTTAACAATTTGGACTACATGTTCTTTGACGTCTGGTATTTGTAAGTCTTTGCACAGTAAATTCAAAATCTGTGCAGAGCAGTCATAAGTTATAAATTTGAAGTAGATCTTTAAACAATCACCAACGCTATTCCATCGCACATCACTTGGAAGGACTAATGGACTAAGTTATAAATTTTGAGTCCGTTTTTTCCTCCAAAGGTTTTTCGCATGGGGGCCATATTTGCTGCGTTATCTGTCACAAATACTTCAGTACTTCAGTCAAATATTATGAAGTATAAGCTTTTCCCGAAGTATCAATAGTTTCGCAAAGAAGCAATCGTGTATCTTCAGTTGTTGTTGCACATATAACTGGCTCACCCGTCAATGGACATATTCACACATTGTCTTGATAGAGAACAAAATCATTTAACATTTTGCTCCTCGTAGATGTTATTTAAAAGGCTTGTTGATAACATTTCTTTTATGGCGGCGTATAACCAGGTCTTAAAAAAAGGAAATATCATTTTTTACTTCAATATTTTCAGTTTTTTTTTTCCTTTGTTTGAATATCTTGTTTGGACTTTTGCGGAGATTTCGACAAATCTGTCTAATCAGATCTATATAATTGTCAAGCGACATTTATACCATTGTTAATAAATGATAAACCAAACGCGCCCAATTTTCCTTTAAAAAATTAGTAAAAGGTTTATTCAAATTTATTAAATTATACGGTTATCTTTTTAAAAATACGTTGAAAATAGTGTAGATTCTTTATTATATTATAATTATTTATTAATATTATTTATCCACTTGTATTCTGTATCTACCAGATTTTAAAAACCACTCTACATCCAGATTTATTTCGATCTGTTGTTTTAATGTAAAACTGCTATATGCCAGATTCTTTTCCTCCAGACATTTAAATGTTTTCACCAAATGCTTTAATTTCCACTAGTTCCACTCCTTTGACAAACCACCAACTAAGACGTATTTGACAACGACCATTTGTAGATCGGGAAAAAACAGGTTGCGACTTAGTGTGTATATTGTGTTTGTAAGGGACCAATCGATGCAGAAAAAACAAATTTTTTAGTAAGACATCCTGGGAGCCATAGATAAAGCAAATCTAAATATCAATTTCTTGTGTTTTAATTACTACACAAACGTTTACAATACTCAAAAATTGTTACGAGTTAATTTTAAATTATTGAAATTTAAAAAAAAAAAAGAAAAAATAACGGAACCTATCACGAATTTTCTCAGGAATATAAGAATAATTATAGCTGACAATCCGTTTAAAATGAGGAAGTGAATGGCTACTTCGGTACAACCGAAAGTGCCTTGAAAATAGGAAGAGAATCTTGAATAACCCTGAGGTACAAAAAGATTTTGTTTTTCTAACAACGAACACTTTTAATGACCGACGACCGTAAGAAAAGTTTGCTTTCGTTTTCATAGTGTCGCAACGTTTTCATCACGGACTCGCGTACTCAAAATATTCTTATATTTGATGCAAAAATATAGATATGTATATTGTTACGAAATTTGCCAGAATGCAGGCAGATCAAAAAGATTAAGATACGTAGCTGCTTTCATTAATAACATAACCCCACTTATCACTTAGGAAAAAATTGTATTATCAGTTTTTTATAGTTAACTAAACCACGATAATGTATAATGCATGTGATAATTATTCCAATCTCAAGACGAATGGTCGGATATTGTCGCAGCATGTTTATTGACACGAAAATAAACGATAAGATTGATAAATACAGAACATATATGGATAGAATAGATAGAATTTTTCTATCTCCATGTAAATACCAATTGTATTTGATGTTATAGCAGAGTCCTTTTAGATGTTGAAGTTATAGTTTGAAATTATCTCAGACATGATTACTTGATTTACTTAATATTACATATTGTCTTTTCTTTATTTTAACAAAGTAATTTGAAGACATATCTTGACTGTAGAAGGTGTCCAATTTTCGAAACAGTAAGGAATATGATATGGCGTCCATAAAAAAACCTCCACGAAAACGAAATGCCGTATACTTCGAAGTAATATTTTTAGAATAGCCTGAACACTATTGGATATAAGTCTGGGCTACGAGGTGGAACCTTGTTACTTTCGAAAAATCGATAAAATCGAATATTTCGAAAGTATACGGGCTTGGCAACGAAACTTGTATCTCGTCAACGGTGGGTCCTAGGGGACCGCCATTGGTACAGAAATAATCAGCGTCGAAAAAAAAAACTTTTTTTTTCTGTTCCCCGGTCTCCGTTTCTCTGTAGACCTTGCATTAATTGGCTATATCTTTTGAACGGTTTGCAACACGGCCTTCAAATTTGGTCCCTTTTAAGTCGTCCACGAGATACACAAACCAGTAAAAACTTATCAAACCAAGGCGTCCATCTTTTTTTTTTTTAGATTTTCAGCTGTTTTTTGGACATTCCTATGAAACACGATAATTGTCTGAAATTTGAAGCCATCCACTTAAAATTTGACAAATGCATAGGGCGTAGCTCCGTAACGAAGTCTATTGAAACTGGGCGGGCTGGGGGGTTGGGAAGTATTTTTAAAAATTTAAAAACTGCAGGGTGTCGAGAAAAAAATCATTTCTACGGAGCTTTATTCTTGATGATGGTGCGTCGGTAATTTACAAAAAACTGAAAATTGAGCTCCTTTATATAGATAATTGACCATAACTAGAAGGCTGTGATTCTGTAGTCAGTTTCTTTCACATTTCAATATAGCCCGTATGGACAGCTAAAACTTTTTTAAGGTTTTCACATATTTTACAGGGTGTTCGGAATATTTTGTCCTATTCTAAAACGCCATGGGTGTCTCAAATATGTAGTCATCGACTTCAAATTTGGCAAGGAAGTAAAAGTCCGTACGCACATCTAAACAGTAGAAATTGAGCGTAATAAAATGTCACCAAATATATATTTTTTTAATTTTGAAAATTTTTCTTTGATTATTTTGTCTTCCAGAAAAACGTGATTTTTTCACAAACTATTGAACCGATCGGCAAAATTTTAGAGCCAGAAAATGCGGTAGATCCGGCGCTATGACTTTTATTTTAGGCATTTTTTCGATTTTATATATAGGGCTTTTCAATTGTGGACAAAAATCTAAAAGACCTTGAAAATTGTACTTTTTGGGAATAAATTATTAACCGCAAATCATAATTCGTAAAAAATATGGTCAATCGGTTCAAACAGGGTTATAGACCGCATGAAGAGCCACAATTTTTGTATTTCCGGAGATATTTGAAAAAATCCAAATGAAAATCACAATTTCTCGCCTTCATTCGAGACGCGATGAAGTAATTGACTATTACGGCGGACTGCATAGTTTCTGAAAGAAAACCATTTACTCCATTGATAAAATTGTTGGACCAGGAAATGTTTGAGATCCAAGGGCGATCCTCTATTTGCGGCATTTTTTCAATTATGTATACGATGTGTCGATTATAATAGTTCCTAGAAATTTCCGCTTTTGTGGGTGAATTATTGGCGATACATGAAAAACTTTTAAAGATGTGATAATTTGATATGAGGTATCGTAAACTGTGTTGAGAGTTTGAGGTTTTGTCTATAATACAGGGGACGCAAGATATTTGAAAAAATATAATTTTAAATTGCAATTACCAGTACAAATTTTGATATTTACCGAAGTTTGCCTTAAATTTGAAGTTCGACGAGATGTGAAGGACACTTAATACAGGGTCTATTCACAATCAAATTACATCGATTTTGCGAAAGTTTCATAGTGGTCCGCAGGAACACCATAGAAAAACATTGCGTCCCTACAAGAATCCGCGAAGCGCCTTCTTTTTAAAATAAAAAGCTGATCCGCGCTATTTGCGACGAGCTTGCCCCGCTCACCAACGATTTTTCGAGAGCAATCTTATTTAAAATGAAGATGTCTCATTCATAGACACGTGTCGAATAGCTTACTTCAGAACATATTCCTCGCAGAATACTTTTGAACCTAATCACCTAATGACTTCTTTGTAGATGTAATACATTCATAAAGTCGTTCTCCAGTTCTGCTACCCCGACTATGTGGATCCAGTTTCATCTCTGAACAAAACTCTCTTAATGTCATCCACAGTCCAGTGTACATGTTCTTTAGCGAATCTTAATTTGCGTGTTCTGTCATTTGCAGTAAGTAGCGGCGCAGTAGCAGGCCTTCAACTAGGCAATCCGACTTCTTTTAATCTTCCTAACGGTTAACGCAGAAATCCTGACATTTCCAGCAGTTTCCAGTTGATTATTTCGCTCTCTACTGGTAGACATTTTGTTTTGGTAAATCAATATGATTTGCCCTTTCCTATCCTGACAACGTTTTCTATGCTGTGTTCCAGTTTCCCTAAATCTTGTGATTATTCGACTAATTTTTGAATGATTAACACTTAATACATTGGCCACATACTTCTTCCCCCTTTATGTTTTCGTAATGAAGTTGTTAAATAGTGACGTAATTCACACAAAATTATAACCAACATCCAAACAGAAATTTCAAATGAAGTAGTAAAAAAATACGCCAAGGAAGCACGTAACTTTTTTAATTTAATTAAATAGTGATAAAAATAGTACAAACCTATTTTGACTAATTTTGACTTTGAGAACTAAGATTTCTAACAGTGAATGTAAGTGGTGCGTTTGAACAGGAGTTTATTTGCATTAGAGAGAAACAAAAGATAAAATAAGCATTGTTTGATAACGGGAAACAATAAATTCAAATAATGTAGTTTTGTTTTGTCGACCACAGATGCATAGTTCGGCACTGAGTCAAGAAGTGGAAGATGACGCGAACGAGGCGGAAGTATTAGTAGGCGTGGCCACACTCGTAACGGAGGGCCGCGTCCCGGGTCAGCCGGTGTCCCCCGGAAACTGCAAAACGAAGGGATTCCACGAAGGTCCTCACTGCGCCCCCCAAAAAACACCGAAACCGCCACACGAGTGCAATCGAACGAACCCATTGGTACGTTCATTTAATTTTTAATGCCACCAAAGACTGTTAAATTGGTCTGTTCCAGTGTCGGCAATTCCAGGACCATCGCGACACTATTTTGAGGCTGTGCAAGAAGGGCGCACCGCTCTGCGTCGAAGTTATCGTTACGTGTCCGTGCAATGAGGGGGACACTTTAGACGATGCCCTTCTGTTAGAGCAGTGGCACTTTCGTATCACCTCCGACAGGTGGGTCGCGGTTGTCATAGAAAAAAGGGGATTTTTAAGTTTTCACCTTATATTGAATTCCAGAATTTAATTTCTGAAACGATATCAACTTGGAAAGTCGCTCCTGCAATTAACATACAGTGGTAGGGCTTTGGACGCATTTTAGGTGGCATAAAATTTACAGGACTAGAGGAAATAGATTAGTGACAAGTTTGATTTGAGTGCACATTCACTGCTGATCACCCGTAGAATTAGTAAAGGATCCTACTTCAAAAAGTAGTAAGTAGTGTGCCCAAGTGCTCTGTCCTGGGCCCACTGCTATTTATATTTTATATAAATGACCTTTATCGTTGTTTGGCTCCTAAATACTGCTTGCCGTTTGTCGACGATACGTTTTTTAGTTCATTTGGTAAAAGTGCAAAGGAATTGTGCATTAAAGTTGGACTGTTGGAAAAAGGCTAATATTTGGTTCGCTACCAATTATGTTAAATTAAATTTAGAAAGACCGAAAGGATTAGTTTTCCTCCATGTCATTGTCATTGGTTGTTATTCAGTGGAGAGTTGGCATCAGTTGTTTGAGTTCCAAAAAACGAAAGGCAACTTTGACGCTAAAACGAGCAATAAAAAATTTAAGCAATCTATTAAAACATGATTTGAGGCGTTACAAGGCAGTGTAGCTTTCACTCATTCTAGACATATTTTTTTTATGTATTATAAGGTCATGTTAATTTTGTTATGCCTTTTAATATTTTATGACTAGCTACAATTGTACATTTTTTGTATGAAACGTAGTCAATAAATAAATAATAATACATATCTTGGTATAGTTTCTTCTACACGCTTCAGCAGTATGTATTCTATCGCATGCAAACCAGGCTATAGGCACTGTACTGAGCTTATCATCTAAAGGGAAAATTGTTCCATTTTATTGCAACAAAAAATTTCAATGCTCAATCGTGCTATCACTTACAAACTGCCATCCTGTGTGATCAGGTAACCTGAAATCGTCGAAAAATCGTCTAAAACAAATTAAGATTTTTGACTTCAATCGGACTACAAAATTTAACTGACTACTCTATTTTAAACAGTTGTTCTTGCAGTCCAACCCCTCTTATATTCTGGAGAGATTTACTAGTAACTACCTCCAGTCTGATATTACTTCAGCCATCAGCCTCGCCTACACTTTTCTCACAGATTTATTGCCATGTGCTCTAAATATACTTATATATTCAACCTCGAACATGCATTCTGACGCTTTTGTAACCAATTGCTAATGCAGACCTCAATGCGAGGGTGATAACTTGGCTAAATTTGATATTGAATAAACTAAAGATTCACATATTTTTTTGCGAAATTTGAATTTTAAGATGCTTGTGTTTTTATATAGGGATATTAGAGTAAAATATAAGTTTTGCACTACTGTTGAAACAGGTTTTGAAGCGCAAGATGTTTTCAAGTATTAAGTCGGAATGGGGCGAAGCTATTTTTTAGGAAGGCAATTTTTTTAGTGAATACCGTGACTGCACGTTTACTGGAATTTAATTTTATATTATTTTGAGTGGTATAGGTAGAAATTATTTGCAAATCATCTGTCGAGTGTCGTCTGCTAAAGGTTGAATGAAACCGATTGCAACCTGAACAAATCTGCTATCATACATACTCCTGTAACATGCCTCATGTTATGGAACATACATCCGATTTATTCTTCTCCAATACTACTTTTTAAGAGCGGTTGGTGGTTTAATTAGTTTCTTCAGTTATTTTTGTAATCGCTATTCTGTGTAATGTGCCAGATTTTGTTCCTTTTAATTCTAAGAGAATCGATTAGCTTCTGCTTTACTTGCTTTTATATTTTACAGACTTATTATTACTTGCAGGACTTCCAAACCTGTACCGTTCAAAGTCAATCAGTTGGTGAGCGCAATCCGGTCCCAACTGTACTTCTCTCAATTAACGGCGTGGCTGGTGACGCAACGGGACGACCCAAATCGCGTTAGAATCGTCCGGGAGAACCTGCGGTATCGACTGTGCCTCCCAGAAGGCGCTCTTGCTCCCAGAACCTTTTCGTTGACTGCTATTGAGCACCGGTTTCCTGCAGCGGATATCGGGAACGGAAATACGTTGAATGTGTGGTTCTGCAGTGCTCCGAGGTCAGCGCCGGTGCCGTCGTTTAACTGCGCTAACTGTTCTGAGGAGGCAAAGAGCGGCTCGAAAGAGATGGAATCTAAGAATGGTGTTCTCGATGACAGAATGCATACCATCTGCACATTGAAAGGTGGGTTTTGGAAATCACATAATCTCTTAAAGTAACTATGTTGATTACAGTCAAAGTAGAGTATTTCCCAAAGTATGTTGTCTTGGATTGACTTGTTATCAATTTATTTTAATAAAACCCATTATTATGCACCCAACACCTTACCTTCAATTTATCTGAATAACATGTTTGGCTGTAACATTTTTATTTTTAAAGATATCAAAGTAAATAAAATAACAAAAGCACATCCGGCTTCTCCTGTTACCATGGGCTGTGAGGAGACTGGTACTTCTCTCAGTTTAATTCACTCAGTTATGACGAAATATAATTACTCTGCATTTAAATCGCTTAACCTATAAGGTTCATGAATAACATAACGAAAATGCAGTTTTTTTGGAATTTTTAAATTGATAAATAGATAATTTAAAAAATATATCTTATGGACTGACGAAAGAAAAGGCTTTAATGGACAAAATATGCAATACTAGTCTATAAATAATCCTAGCATGAAATAAAAATTGAAGGGTAGCAGTCGGCTAATGTTTGGCGCGATGTTATAGACCCATATTTTGAGTCCAATACTGATAGTTCAAAAATTAACTGGAGATAATTATTTCCAGTTATCAAAACACAATTCTATCTTTAAATATATCAACACAAATAATATGGCAGCAAGATGGTGTGCCTCCTTATAATGTCATTTGGATGAAACATTTTCTTTCTAAATATGACTTGACATTAATAGACTTCTCCTTTTAGGGCACATAAAAAGTCAGGGGCGCAAAACTCCTTAGGATAATGTCGTGGAACTTCGACAAATAATTTCAGTGGCAATCAATCAGTCAAAAGATAATTCGGAACTATTATTAAATGCCAAAATTTCATAGAATTAAGTTTACAGAAAATGTATTGAACAAAATGGTAATCAAATACTCCCCCCCCCTCTCACCCAAACAAAACTAAATTTGGCGCACTAAATTACACCATCTGGTGTACAATGTGGTTAAATTAGTGTTAGTTATTTTTCTAACTAGGAAGGAAGGCGAGCCTCTTTTAAAAGCGCAAATGCAGAAATCTGTAATTAATAATGAAGCGAAAAAAATACTCTGCCTCTAAATCACAAATAAATATTATTCGTTTAAAGGCAAACACCGGTGCGAGGACTTCGAAGAAAACGATGTGAAGACAAAACCTGCTTGCGCGGGAGCCAACAAGCGGCTCTGCCACGCCACCAAACAGTTCGAAACCAACATCGCGCAGGCGTCAACATCTGACGATCGCGATACGACCCGACGACCGTTTCTCAGGCTCGACACCGACCGGACGAACGTAACCATAAACTACCTGTTTGATGTGGCCAACGACGAATGCCATAAGCGTGATCTCAAACCCGCCTCTCCGGCCACGCCCCCGGACAAAGGTCAGATCCTGTTGGACGCGATCGAGCGTACCGGTCGCGACTCCAAAGAGGAACCCAAGAAGAAGAGAAAAAATAATGCCGCCAAAGGGAGCGAGTGTAATAAATTCAAATGTGATACGAGCGAGCGTGATATAATTAAGGAAAAAAATAGTTTTAATATATACGTAGACAAAAATTGTGATAATCCGGTGCCGACCCCGGCACAAACCGCGGTTAAGAGGGGCGGCGGGGCCAGGCAGCGGATCACGTTCGATGGCGTGGGGACTAGGGAGAGCAGCGAGGTGCCCACCCCCTCCGAACAGGCCAAGTTCCGGAAGAGTTTGGGCAACGCTACTTCCATGGTGTTCCATTCGGGCACGGGCTTACCCCTGACCAGTAGTCCTGCCCCCATGCGGAAGGGCAAGTCGAGATTCGACTTTGACTCGTCGCTAAATTCGGTGTCCGCGATAAAGAGGTGAGCTTCTTCGATAATTCGGACAATATTTGCGCAATCACAACGTACAGATTTATGCGTAAGATTTGTGTTATTTGCAAAAACAAAATTTTCTAAATTTGCTATTACGCCAATGCGAACGAAAAACTGCCCACAGTAGATGGTGCATTTGCTGTGTTAATTTTACTCAACTTCACCATAATGTAGATGTTTCAAGAACCTATCCTAAAATAAACATAGACACAACACTGTTGGACTGTTAGCGGTGTGTTTAAATGTTTCCACAGACATCCCTCTTCTGAAAGCATGTCTCGTATTTACGATCACTTCATGATACTACTAAGGATTTCAGAATATTTAAATATTGTTATTGGATTCCTATTTTTAAACCCTCAGGATATTAAAGATTTTACAAAAAAAAATTAGACCAATTTTAATCTTATTTTATTTCTGCTAAATGATTTTTACATACATGCTAATTCTTATAAATTTTTTCTAGATGTAATATAACTTGGAATGTCCAATTTGTTCAATTCAAATGTTAAATACCTGTAGAACGACTGATTAACGAAACTAACCATCCCTATGTTCGGGACGTGTCGTATTTATTTCATTGTCTGAATGAACTAGAACAATTTTTTCTACAATCGTTTAAGAAGCATAATTTAACATATTGTTTGATGTAGGACTATTCCTAAATTTCAAAAAACTTCTAGAAAGCTCTTTTGTAAAATTGTAAAAGTAAACGAATTGCAATATGCAATACATTGTAATCATTATTTATTATTTTTACAAGCAGTAATACAACACTGATACTTGTTTCATTAGCTATATACAGGGGGCCCCACTGGGAACTTGGTTAATATGTTATGGGAATGAGTAGCACAAAATTTAAAAGTTTACGCCAGCAACTTACCCTGTTTAACAAATTTAGTAATTTTGATAATTAATAATAAAGGACATTTTAAAAAACTCGGGAAAATATTTTTTGTCAAATGAAAACCTCTTTTTATAATCCCTATATACATATATCTCATTCAAAATCAAAACTACTTTATGTTGCGTGTTCCGAACATTTATAGTTTTTGAGGTAGTGCCCTTTAATTGTTTTCTACATGATCTGATCTTATCGTTCAATTAATCGGAGTTAACTATGATGACCGACGGACTGGTCAACACCACCTCTACAACATAGGTTGGGAGAATAAAGCTGGAGAATAAACCTGCACTGTTGAACACTTTTGATAAAAAATAGTTTTTATTTACTAATATTTTTATTCAGTGCTAATAGTGTCATCTCTACTGAAGGTCCAGGGCCTCTCTATTTTACTTGATTATGTATGAGTTATTTACTCTGATCCCAAATGGAGTTACAGACAAAGAAAGAATTATATTTTTAAAATATCTATACATCACCTGTGTATGAATTTCTACACCGTTTTTATCTGTTCTACATATTTGCACTATGTTTTAAACATTAAAATATGTATGTTGTTGTCAGTTGTCATATAACGTTACGTTTTCGATTTGTTGTCCACAAAATTAGAAACCAACACTATATGCAGTTAATAAGATTGTAGTATCTTTGACTCTTTTTTGTGGGAACCAAATCACACTACAAAAGACTTAATTGTTTTAATTATTATTTGTTGGGACGCTAACGATTTCTTTTGTTTATCTATGCTTTTATTTTCTTTTCTATCGCGATTGGAAAAAGACCTTTTTTTCCAGCGCTCTGTTCTCGGACAGCCTCTCGATTGATGACGAAAGCGAAAGCGACGGCAGTATAGTGTCGCCGTGCAGCCCTGAGGTTTACGTAAGCCCTAAGGGCGCGCGACCCCCACTGACGTATCGACGCAAGGGACACTCCTCGAGTTTGTTAGGTTGGTAAAACATTTTGAGCGCGCGCTCGCGGATATGTGTATGTTGTACAGGACGACGTCAGTGTACGTACTTTTATATTATTATATTTTATAATTTTCTTAATTCAATTATTATATATTACCGGCTTGTTTTTTTTTATTAAATTATTTGTTTCTCAATACTGTAAGCCGGTACTTAATCGTTGTGTTCTCTTTGTAGTTATTGTGCTTATCAATTTGTCCCTTATCGGATTTTGGTTTCGTTGACAATCAGAGTTGACCTTAAAAGAAATTTTCGGATTGGATGGTTAGAGGAGGGTGGTGGTATTGCTGCAAAGGTAAAAGTAAACATATGACGGATGTAAATTATTTAATTGGTGGTTATTTTATTTGGTAGTGGAAAATAGGGAGAGCCCAGGATTTTTTTCTTTACTTAGCTTTACCAAGCCTGTTTTCGGAGGCTTATGGAATATGAAACCTTTTTCTTTGGAGCAATACATCATTGATCCAAAATGGAAAGTTATAGCTTTGATTGATATATACAGGGTTATTTTTTGCTATACGGTACGGAATATTGTTGCCAAAATACAAAGTTTTCTAAAGGTTTTAATTATGGGGTACGTGAAGCCCCATTATGTTAATTTTTTAATTAATTTTCATACTTTGCTGGTTGTCTCAACAGTGTAAAAGTATCAAAGTTGAATTTTTTAAGTGGAAGTCCATTTATATTGTAGCATTTGTGGATTCTAAGATCAAAATAAGTGTGAGTTTCAATAAGATTTTTGATAATTAAGTTCTAAAGTTTTTTAAATAATGTTTTGTTAAAATGAAATCTAATTTTATTTTCTCAAACACAAGAAATATTTCAATTATATCATATATTTTATATTCCAATTAAACAAACTTCTCGTCATATACAAGGTGGCTAAGAAATTATCCTAATCTAATAACAATTTAACAATCACTTAGTTAATTTCATTGAAATGACATATTTTTTAACGTACCGTAGGGGGCTATAATTGCCTACATTTGGGAATGATCTTTCGCGCATGCGCTACCTTCCAACTGACTAAGTTGCGACATTGCCGTAATTTTTCTGCAAAATTGATTTATTTTTATAAAAACGCAATATCAGTCTTTCAAATCCGGATATTATTGGCAAGGCCGAGCCAAGTTATTAGCTATTGTTACAGAATACTAGCGTCTGTGCCATTGTTGTTTTCATTTTTATTGTTTGGTAGTTATCTCCCTACCTTTTTCGTGTTTTTGTGAGAAAAATGCCCGCCCATTAGAAAACTTGCGTTTGTGGTCAAAATTGTAAGGAAAGAATACACGGTGTTGCCTTATGTAGAAGTTAATTGAAACCATTTAAAATGGTTTGCATAGGACTATTTTTCACAAACTTGTATAACTTCTGCTTCCAATGTCTTCCTTTTACGAAATTGCAGCAATATAAAATAAAATAGAATAAGAAGAACTTTTTACAAACTTGTGGATTCTTCCTGCGTCGGTTTTTGCTGAGTCGAACTTGCTGACGTTTCGCCAATCATCCTGTCGGCTTCTTCAGAGCTTGACTGAAACTGAAACGTCAGCAAGTTCGACTCAGCAAAAACCGACGCAGGATGAATCAGAAATTTTCTAAAAAGTATTACTGTGGAAGTTTCTTTGAAGAATAAGAAAGAATTAATGGAATACACTGTGGGTAGCATAGGCAATGCATTTCAAATGATTCAAAAGATACCTGTGTGTCATGCAGATAAATAAGATAGATTAGAATGACATGTTTTGAATTTGTTTGTAAAATAGGCAATAAAGGCTGAATAGCATCATTCAGGGGCAGGTATAATGAGAAAAGCCATATTTTTATTGACATGCTATAGTAACAATAATGTCGCGTGCGCATCAAAGTATTTAAAAAACTATTAAGGTTCAGGTATCATAAACTTTATTGAAACATAAACTTATTTTATTTGTAGAATCCAAAATGCTATAATATACAGGGGATTCTATTTAAAAAAAATACAACTTTCATACTTTCACACTTTTGGGACAATCCAAATAAAATGCAAATTATTTTAGAGAGTTGCCATAAAACTACTTTACACATTCTATAAGAAGATCAGTTTGAAAAACTGATAATTTTGCCACAATATCCATAACAAAAATCCACAAGTTTTCGCCATTAGCTACAGTATGCTTAAATTAAACTAAGCCCAAATAGCACAACGATAAATTCAACATAAGAAACATTGGAAAATTAATTTCATTTGAATTTTAAAGCTATTGAAACTTAGTTAAGTATATCTATATTGTTAGTGTTACAGTTACAGTATAGAAAAAGTTTGGTGATGGCGCAAGTGTCTTTGTTGGATACAAAAATTGATTCTTGATAAAAGCTCTGGACTATTTACCCTTCGTAAACCCATGCAGTGTCCGTGTCGTATAGCATGAATAAATCTGTTATACTTAAAACAGTACTTAATAACTTTATATAAGCCAAAACCCGATAACATTTAGCATCTACAGTTTTTCTGCTTGAAAAGACACTTACATAAATTTAATTAATTAATAAATTCAATTGATAGGAACGTTTGAAGAGTCCGTACTCAACGGTCGCCTGGAACCGGTATCTACTGTACAAGGATTCAGGGCAGAATTGGGAGCGAGTGGCTCATTCGTTCCCAAACACGCTATCTTGCCCGTCACCGTATTTTTCTACACTTTTTGCGACAACGACAAAGTGTCATCCCCTTATTTGGTAAGTTCTCCGCATGTTACTTGCTGAAAAATTCACATTAAAACCAACACACAAAATAATCAACAATAAGATTGTTCGCTGAGTAGTATGTCAACACAAAACTAATGCCAATGTGGAAATTACATTAAATTTTTTTAATTTTAATCCACATTATTTTTTGACAGATCTACTGAATCTGCACAAACCATGCAGTTTAAAAAATATTGGTGTTGTATATGAATGCCTTTATCTACTATCTAGGAAAAAAACAGACAGATTTGGACAACTGTTCAATTCTTACCCCAGGAGAAGTAATATTACAAACAGACCTAAAAAATGTAAGATCGGAGAAGAATAGTTTACAACTCAATATTAAAAAGTATTTCTCTATGTTTTTTGGTAGATTGCTTAATGTGCAAAGGGACGCTATTAATACTGTTGGCCTGACATTTACTAGAAATAGTTTATGATCTATCTCCCAGATTCTTTAGTAACTTTATATAATTTCATATAATAATAAAGTGATCTGTACCCCATCCCATTGATTAAAATACTTAAAAAATGTATGAATCAACTGATTAGAGAACCCTTAGATGGCCATGACATTTTATCCTATTTTCAATCTGGTTTTAGAAAATAGTTTTGCTTTATAGAGCTTCTGATATCCTTTAATCCCGCTTCCTTAATGTGTTTAGCTATTCCCCACTTTGCCGGATTACCTACACAAAAGTGGAGTGTCATCTGCAGGGGTGTTCCTCAAGAATCTATTTGAGGTCTTCTATTTTTCATTGTTTATTATTATCTTGCAAGTTGTTTTAAGCGCTACATTGTCCATTTGTATGTAAACAGGTCTATTTGTCTTTCAAGCTCGACCAACAAAACTACGCTCAAACAATCGTAAATGACGATTCAGCATTCTTTTAAAAACACAACTTGAAACTTAATGTGTCTGTGACATACAAATGCAAATCCAACAGACCTTTAGGAAATCCGGCAAAGTTGGGACGTCTTAGAAAAAGATGTCGGTTTTGCTCATTGGCGACGGTCGAAAATTCAGAATATTAATGCATCACATACCAAATAATCTTGAAATTTAGATATAGAAATGGACAATGAGGTTTAAATCCCATATAAAGAGCATCCAAAAAGCATATATAAATTTAAAAATGTTGTTCCTCGTCGCCATATACTATCTGTTCTGTTCCTCTAAAAATTAGACGTGTAGACTCTTTGACTTTAAGTCGTTTTAACTATGGGGATTTGCTTTATTGTCCGCATTTAAACAGAATTGATCTTAATATACAAATGTTGTACTTGAGATTTATTCACGGCATTCTTAAATAGAAAATAGCGTCCTACAAACTGGTTATCCATGCAAAATAGAAGGAAATTACAATTACCCGTTTGTCTCCATAACATTTTGTTGACTTAGAATCCTCTCTATATTTTTAATAAAATAAAATAAAATATGCTGCTGTTCATTCAAGAGTATGTTTCTCCCCTTCCTTATCAGATGTTATTCGAATATTTTTGCCTGTATAACCGAAAGCCCTTTGATTTTAAAGTTCTAAACATTCACTCTTTTAAAGGTACTATTAAAAATTACCAATTGGTCTAATGTTAGCATATGTATAATAATATCGCAATAATTCTTATTTGTTCTACTGGATTATATAAACTCTAACTAGTTGATATTACTTCTTTTTTCTTTGCTAACGTCGATACTACTTATATCAGTGGGCTTCTTTACTGTGTCGTAATATTCAATATTGAAAAATGTCAACTTTAATACTGTTAGAAGAACTTGGCATTTTTCTTTGTTTAAAATTCCAACACAACGTTCCAATTATAGCATCAATAGTCCTTGGAACAGACTAGGCGGATTGTTTAATGTACATTTCAAAATGTTGTTAAACGATCAGAAGTGATTTCACTTTTTATTAACCTTTATTCAACTTTGTTTATTAATTCTACTCGAACGTGACCTATTGCTTTTTAATGTTAATTTCTTATCAATTTAAATGCCACATTTCTAATTAATCTAGCTATTTACTACACGAGTTTTTCTAGGGCCACATAAACTTGGGAAGGAAGGGTTATAACGTGCCCAAAACTGGCACGGTACAGATAACACTGTTCAACCCGCTGGGCACGGTGGTTAAAATGTTCGTTGTAATGTACGATCTGTCTGATATGCCGCCCAACTCGCAGACCTTCATACGCCAGCGCACCCTCTTCATGCCCACCGGAAGCGGCGGTCATACTCCCGCGTGGGAACCCAAATGGCTGCGGTACCTCATACACCTCAGGTAAATTAGTAAAAATACCTAAATTGTGAACTTTTTTTCCAAATGTTTTGAAAAAGACAATGAAGTCAATTTTTTTTTTGACATATTACACAATTTCGTAGGCGTAGAAACTTGATGACCAAGTAATATAAGCTAAGTCGCCTTCTTTCTGAACAAATTAGCCCTACAGCTTCAAGAAAAAAAGCGTAATATAACCGCTTGAAAGGGTGATATTAATAGATAATGGATCAAAATGATGCTTCTGTTACCTACAACCTGAATCGCTACCAAGTATTAGTAAAGCTAGTGTGTTGCGGCTTTTGGGATCCAGGGCTATTTTTTCATGAAATAGAAACAGAAATAGAAGCTAAACTAGTTTAAATAAGTTTTCTTGTTACATAGGATATAATAGTGTAGTCAGCTTTCTGCTGAAACTCACAAATTTTAAAATACACACTAAACATGTTTTTTTATGGGACACCTTGTATGTGTTGTAATATTTACATTAGGTTTATGAGCGGTTCAACATTTGTAAAAACATTTAACACTGGTATTTCAAATACAAAATATATATATTTAATGAAAAAAGGTGTCTGTTTTGCTAATGTAAGAGAACAACGAAAAGAAAGTAGAAACGGGGGAAGGGGCTCATGGCGAGCGAGATAACATAGGGTTTGAATTGTCAGATATTTTAAAAGAATGTAAGACACTGGTTTAAAAGAAATAAACAATTCAATCGACTAATTCAATCGAGTAAAGGAAAATTAACGATCCGCGACCAGTACTTCTATAAAGCCAGAATATCTTCACCGGGTTGCATTCCGTTAGTTCACTACAGAAAAATATCAAGCTTGGCATGGGGCTACAGTTTTGCGAATGGCAGAATTATAATATTAATTAATTAAATATAAATAATACGAGATAACTACGCCGATATTTTCCCATTTCTGCTTTCTCTTCATTCTGCTACGGCTCATGTTAACCCAGAATATGATGGTTATGAGAAATAGAATATACGAGGCTAGAATTGAGCCTATATTATCAATGCGTATTTGATATTGCACACCCAAGTTTATTTTGACAACTTTTTGTAATAAATTATGTAATTTATGTTAAAAAAAAGATCTATGCTATAGCTAATAACAATCCTAATAAAATTATTAACAGATATTCAGGGCATTCCATTAAAAAAAAAACACAAGTTTAATCAATCTGTATCTAAGATATACAAGATGTGTCGCTTGTTTGTGGCATTCTAATATAATGAAAAATAACCTTTGTTCACGAAAAAAATCGAAGATATGTTTCAGGTAAATGATTTAAAGAGTGTCAACACTTAATGAAGTTGGCAACGAACCTTAAATTAGACGTAAAGAAACATGTATTTAAGTGTAAAGCTATTGGCCATAGAAATTTTGAATACTGAAAATTTGGCCATCAAATTATTTAAATACTACCAGGTACCCTCAAACAAAGATTAAAAAAATGAATACTTAAAACAAACAGAATTTTCTGCACGGACTTCGTGCAAGGACGCTATATTTTACCGTATATGAAATTTTTATTTATTTGCTGGTCAACATATTGTTTCAGTTGTTTAACGAGCCGATATTTTTTTATTTGCTGTTAGCCCTAGCAATTATATTATGAACGTACATTTATTTTCCATCTTCTCTTTGTCATATTTACTATTTGCCGAATTATTTTTTTATTGTGTTTGTTTCCTTGCTATAACGATTTCTTAACAGGCGTAGTTGGTGAGTTTGTTGAGTAGCAATATTAGGTTAGGTTAAGAAGAGTGACTTGTAAATTTATTTTATCTTTTCTCTAAGTAAAATAAAGGAATTTCAATATTATCGGAGCAGATGCTAACTTGTTTTTTAAGTAAATTAATTATGTCTAGAAATGTTCGTTCTCCTCTTTAAAAAGAATAACACTTAATCGCCACTGAGTCGAATTGTCGATATTTGATTTCTTAATGCGAGAGAGTAATAAAATGTAAATTTGCAGACAGGGATCATTAAACAGGGCGAACAACGTGCAGGTTAGTTTCCGATAAATTCCTTATTTCAGTTTTTAAGACCTACACACTTCGAATCATTGCTAAATTAGGGTCACGCCAATTTCCATACACTAGAAAGACGAGTTTTGATTAATGAAAGTAAAGGGGCGTTACTAGAAATGGTATTAGAATAATACGAATATAGATAAATTTGTGTATTTTAGTTATCAAGGTCCAAAAAGTCAGATGAACTATATTCGTCGGCTGCACAATGTTTCCTAGCATGTTATCGGCTTACCGCATTCTTTCTTCTATTTCAATAAATTATCAGACGGCCTTCAACATCCGTCATCGTAAAAGTGGTCATTTTACGCCTTGCTACAAATCGTTTCACTTGCGTCCATACGAATTCTATGGAATTATACTTCGTTTTGAAGCAATTTTGTTTCGAACAAATTTTATGCTTCATTCATTCATTTCATTGTTATCTGAAATTGGTTCTTATTTAAAGTAAGCTTGATATCATCTTTTCTCCAAGTGAGTATTTTTTCAGATTTGTTGACTGGTAGCTAGTAGTATTTATGAATATAACAAAGGAGGAATAAAATCTAGTATTTCATTGAATCCTAGCATTTCAGCTTTCATCGACAACAAATCCATTTTTGCTACCAATGTGAGTAATTATTAATCTTTTACATTTTCCAGGGAGTGCTTTTATTCCTGTGTAGTATCATTTCAGTATCATTTACCTAAATTTTGAATTTTGTCTTAAGGAAAATCCATTTTCTTCAAAATTTCTTCTTACCCATTTCTGGAATGAAATATCATTTTCATTTCATTCACTGTTTTATCCAAGCTAGTATTTTTTTAAAAGTAAAACGAGTGTATTTATTAGTTTCTTTTTTTCCTGTACTTCTCTTCGTACTTCGTGCACAAAGCGGTATATTGTGGACCGTCATATTCGAACATATACAACTCCGAATGTTCAGTTTTGGTTTCGAAGAACTTTGAACACATTAAGATAAATTTTAGAGAGTAATTTTTAGAAAGAAATCCGTTTTTCGTCAATAAAATTAAAAACACTAGCCACTTTCGAGAACGATTTTTGCTAACAATTGCAGAAACTAACCAAAATTAACCAAAACTTCTTCTCCTTTCAGTGCCTTTCCCTAACGGAGGTTGGCGACCACTTTTCTAAATGCGGCTTTGTCTCTGGTAACGTGAAACAGCTCTCCTACACTTATCTGAGTCAAGTCTCTGATGTTTCTTGGCCGGGGTTTCTTCTTTTTTCCTATGCCTTTTCTATAATAAGCTGCTTTTCGCCGTTTGATCGTAATCATTTCCTTTTTTGTTCTATTCTTCTTAACTCTTCCCCATTAGCAGTCCAGGTTATTTTTAAGGTTCTGCGAAACAGCCATATTTCAAAAAACTCTAATTTCTTGATGGCCTGAGCCTTGAGAGTCCAAGTTTCTACTCCATACAGTAGTTGTGTACACACGTAGCACTCAGTAACTTTAATCTTAGTTTAGGGCATAAATTTTTGTCGTTAAATAGTGTTTTAAATATTAAGAAAAACGGCCTCGCAATTTATACTTTAGATATTTATACTTTTCCACGTGCTCTACGGGTTTTCCTTGTACCATCAGCTGACCTTGATTGACTGTGTTTTTCGAGACAATTAAGAATTTAGTTTTTTCAGTATTTATTGCTTAATGCCTTGATTATTGTATCGCCCGCGAAGCGTATATTATTAATTATCTGACCTCCTATCTTAACACCTTCTTCTCTTTCCCAAAGGGCCCGATGAAATATTACCTCGCTACATAGGTATTCCTTTTGTTTCTATTTCGTTTATTCTCACAGCGGCTGTTTGGTTTCAGTATATCTTCTTGATGAGCGCTATATCATTGTCATTAAGTTGAATGTTCTTCAGTTCATATATGAGTTTCGTACGCTGGACTCTATCAAATGCTTTTTCATGATCTATGAAACATATGTAATGTAATGTAGATGTAGGCTTCTCTGGTTCCCATTCCTCCTCTGAAGCCAAACTGTGAATTATCTAATTGTTCTTCTCTATTTTGGATTATTTTCAGTAGGATTTTTAAGGGATGGCACATGAGACATGAGTCTGTAGTCGTTTCCTGATTTCGAATTGTTTGTTTTAGGTAGAGGTATAAATGTTGATGTTAACCATTCTGGTGGGATGTTTTTTGATGTATATATTCTGTTAAGTATGTTGGTGAGTGTGAATATATTTTCATCGTTCAGTGATTTTAGAAGTTCAATTTGTATTTCATCTCCACCTGGAGTTTTTTTGTTTTTACAATTTTTTAGGACGTGTTTGACTTGAGAGGTTAGTATCCCAAAACTTAGCGTTGTTCGTCTTCGTTTGTCCTGTCTATACTATTAATTCTATTGTCCTGAAATAACTCTGCGACGTATCCTTGCCAATAATTTTTTATATCATTCTCTCTCCAAAGTAGATTGTTGATTGCCTCTCGTTCCACAGGATATTTTTTGTTGTTGTTACCATTTATTTCTTTTATTCTCCTGTGCAAACCGAATGTACCATGATTCTTCTGTAATTCTTCAATTTCTGTGCATTGTTTCTTCATCCAGTTCTCTTTTGTTCATTTTTATTTCAAGCTTAATTATTCTATTATATTATTATATTATCCTTTTTCTCTGATTTTATATTTTCTTCAATAAGCACAAGAATTTCATAAGTCATCCAATTTTTATTTCGTTTTAATGGAAGTTCCCCGAGCATTTCTCCTCATTATAGTAAGGCTCTTTTCATATCTTCCCAGTTGTTCGTTCCTGTTAGTCTGTTCTGTGGATCTTCATTAAATCTGTGGATAGTTTGATCTTGTAGGTTTTCAATATACATCCTTGCTGCTTTTTGTAGTTTTTACTGCCTGTTCAGCCTGATTTTCGTTTGCTAGCAACGGGTGTGATCAGCGTTTCCATCTGCATTTTGGTAAGTTTTTACGCTTTGTAATGCGTTTCTAAAACGTCTGTTGACCAGTATAGTATATAGTCATTGTCTTGATAGTACTCCACCAATCTGTCTCCCCGTTCGTTCCTTGTGTCCAATCCGAAATTGCCCACATTATGGCTCACTTTTCCTTTTCCTATTTTTTGCATTAAAGTAGCACATGATTATGGTTATTTCATGTTTCTTTAAATTTCTTGTCAAGTGGTCCAAGTCTGAATAATTTATATAAGTTCCTCACTGCTTTCGCATGTGGGTGCGTATATCTGCACAAAATTAATATTAATCGGATTCGCCTTTAATTGTAACATCATTGTACGGAATAAAGTTTGTAACTGATGTTTTTAAAACTAACCAAAACTATAATTCTAATTTTAAACACTAAGGCACAGGCAGCTCAACTACCTATCAATATACGCGCTACTCGGAACCCTTGGTAATAATCATAGGTGTACAGTTCAATAATCATTTATAACTCTCTCGAATTGAGAAAAAGACCATAGTCACACTTAATCCCCACTGAATCGAATCGTCTATGTACTTTAATATCAATTTTATCTACTCTCCAGATTCATGAGTTCCAAATCGGGCAAAATTTACCTGCACAGTGACGTCCGAATGATCGTATTTCGGAAATGTGACGTCGATACCGCAACCGCTCACGATTTCGATTTAGACTACGATCTGCGCAGCTTCACCCAGATGCCCACCAACCCGAAATACTCGTCCAGAAAGTAGCGCGACGCCCGCGACCCCGCCCCCTGTCTGCGCAGGCGGGTGTTACGTAGGAGCACTGCGGCGGCAGCGTTCAGCCACCAGCGCACGCTTCCCGAAACCACTTCGTCCATTAATTTCTACGGTCGCGTGTGTCGCCTGTTTGCAGGTTGCTTTTTTAGTAAATACAGTCCCGGGGTCGCGCGCGTTTGAATCAAGTTTTCGCGTTTGTTTTAGCCGGTTAAAACGCACTGGAGTGAGGTTATGTTTGTGCGGTCGGGTTTTTCACAAGAGGTGGTTCCGCAATAGAAGCAAACCAGAAATACAAAATTTTCTGACTTTTCGTTGAATGTATGTTAGTTTTTCTGAATAATAAAAGTGAAATTGTACAAATATCATCTTCAATTAATTGTGTAAAGCTAACTGAAAAGTGGCTGAATAAATGGATTTGACTCTCCCAAACTTCGCTGGCACTGTCTTTCACATAATTGACCTATCTGCTTCTACTCTTTTTGTGACACAAATGCCACAAGTAGAGTTCGCCAAAAAATATACCGTTTTTACGACACCTTTGTTCAATTTTTATGAAGGTGTAACCGCAGGCCTACCTCGCTTGGTGTTCCAGAACCGTACTTTTTCATCGGGCTTCATAGGTGAGATTCCTCGATTATATTAGTTCGTGGAGTGAAAAATGAATTCTTACTTTTAAATGTTTATTATAAATGTAAATAAAGGAGTAAATTCAGCCATAAAACAATGTTAGAATATTTATAAAAAAAAAGGTATTTTACATAAAAATATATTCAAAAATATTTTAAACCCTTAAATTAGAAATCAGTTTAAGCTTTCTAATGTGTTTTTAATATAGGATATCAACCTATGTAATGGGCAGATTCAACTTGTAATCGAGCTCAAGCTCAAGTCTCTTCCGTTTTTCAACAGTACAAGAGACGGGTCTTACACGGCGGGTCCTACACTCATTCCGAAGTCAAAACCATAAAAGGTTGTAAAAACGGTATATTGTTGGAAAAGTATGTCAATTTTGATTTTCGCGGGTCATCAAAATTAATTGCGCAGAAGGAATTCGTACACGCAACCAAAGCTACAAGTATTATTGTATTATACTTTATATCGTGGATTACGAAAATAACTGCGATTGTGTACTGAACTCGAAAATCGGGAATTTCTTTTCGTAACTCAGCGAATGTTTGCGCCGTAATTTTAATGCAATTCATAACATATCAAAAATAATGTGAAAAAATGTTTGTTAACATAAACAACACATTTTAAAATTATCTTTATTTATTTATACGGCGGATGGTTTTTTTCAGATTTGTTTTTAAAATAAAGTAAGTAACCATTGTTTTGGAGATATTTTCGTAAAAATGAACTAGAGCCAGCAAAATATCGTAAAGAATAATTAAAACATATTCAAACATGCCTTTGCAACTAGCTGCTATAACACTCTGGGTCAACTCTCGTTGAATTTCATTGCGGGTTTAGTGTAGCTTTGTATGGTCTATCCCAAAATATATTGTTTACAGCATCATATATACATTTTCGAAAAACAACACGAATACATTCACTGACATGAAAGTCAGAATTGACAAACGTCAAAATTCAAAGCCTGGGAAATATCTCCGAAAGCACCCGAACGCTCCCAAACCCCTGCGGTAATTTCCCGGAAATATCCGAAGAGCCTTGGATTCGCGGGAAACGAAATTGACGTCGTAAAGTGACGCTTCTCGCACGCTAGATCGGTGTGTGATTAGGTATTTTACAGACGGGAGTCGAAAAACAAACATTTATAAATATTTCAGAATGTCAAAAATCCCAAAGGGCTCCTCTTTTTGAGGCATTGGTGTGTGGAAATATCAAGGTCTTGTCGAATCTCTTAGGGATAATTTCTTTGCCTTAACAAACATATGAGATCTTGTTGCCTTCCCACTTTTTCAGGGGCAGAATATATTTTACATGAGTATTTCTAGTCAATCAATTAAATTACATCTGTTTTGGATATGATAGTAAGTTTCCTGCTTATGCTGTATGTAAATTTTGATACCATCAATGTCACGTAATGTTCGTTAAAAAAAATGTACCAGCCCTGAAAAAAAAGTAATAGGTCAGTAACGCAAAATTATATTAAGCTGTAATAAACTGGAAGAAACAAAGGAAAGAGACAGGCGTATGGAAATGTGAATTAAAGTTACTCGTACTAAACGTAGTAATAGACATAGTGTTCCGTTTCAATTTTTAATGTCATTTGTTTCGACTTGAATTGTTAACCCTGCAAGTGTGTAAATATTTTTGTCATATACAAAATTCGAAGAACACACCTATGTAGTTCTTCATATGTTACAAAAAATTGACGTTCACGATTTGAACTCTATTATATATGAACAAGTCATATCTTAACAGGGCCAAGAGTTAGCTATAGGACACCTTAAACAATCCGGTAGGTAATTAAAAAATACATTCTCTTAATTAAGTTATAACCACTTATAGCTGGCATTAAATTAGAATCATTTTTGGGCCACCGATTGAGATATAAAATATAAATATGGTCTACTGTAAATTTAGCTTACATACCTTAAATAATTCTTATGTAATGAAGAAATTAAAGTGACATAACGGCTACATTTTGACAAAATTGAAATTATTTAAAAAACCTTAAGGTTTAGGTATCATAGCAGTATGGTAAACGACGTTTGCGTGCTTAATAAGCGGGTCACTTAAAAGTTTACCAAACGTGTTAGTTAAGGTTTTCTAACGAAGGATCTCGTTTTTAAAAAACACTTTTTATTTTACAAATAGAACTACGAGGTTTTATTTAACCCGCTACAAGGAGAACTGAACGCGAAGTACAAAGTTGTTATATATATAAAGTTTTTATGCAAGCGTCGCGTCGCAGATACTGGGAATACTGAAGCTAGCATTTTATCAGCATATTCTATCACATAATTTGTTGTATACTATACTTTTTCGACAACCATTAGTTTTTGGGTAAAGACATGACCGTCAGA
Source organism: Cylas formicarius (assembly GCF_029955315.1). Lineage (NCBI taxonomy): Eukaryota > Metazoa > Arthropoda > Insecta > Coleoptera > Brentidae > Cylas > Cylas formicarius. The sequence goes on along the minus strand of NW_026844214.1, from coordinate 15,789,519 downwards.
ATTGATAAACGTCCAAAATTCAAGCCGTGGGAAGTATCTCCAAATACATCCGATTGCTCCCAAATGGTGGTAATATCCCGGAAATGCCCGAACTGGCTCGGTTCCATGGGAAAAAATACAACTTTGATACTTTTAATACTTTTGGGCCAACCTGTATAGTATAAAATTATTTTAAAAAAATATTATAACAGAACTTTACATATCCCGGAGATAATACTTGTATTTTGGCCATATAGCGTGGATAACCCTGTATAGTATCAACAGGGTAAAACCACTGGTGCGGTTTAAAGTATTGAATAATCAATAATTTAAAACACAAATTATTAAACTTCTTTAATAAGTTGACTTTTAATCAATAAGAGTCGCATTACGCAAAAAAATTTTGAACCTTAACTTAACCTTGGTCAACTAACCAAAACTATGAAAGAAATTTTATTTATGATTGCCCTAAAATAGTACATATGAAGTTGCTGCGCTCACTACGGGGCAAATACACAGCAACCTATCGAGCCCAGAATGCTGGAAGCAGCAATTGCCGCTCTCGTGGAGGAAATGGTAGTCAGAGAAAACTAGCCACTTATCCTTCTATAATACCTTCCACAAAGTATAACTTTCCCATTCCTACTAGAAAGGTTATTTGTTATCATTTGTTTTACAAAGCCTACCTTTATTTTATCGAAACGAATAAATAGACCATTCAACTTAAGTTGTCTCCACTATCTATTTAGCAAAGACAATTTCGAAATAAAAATGTTTTTCTTCTTCTTCACTGAGACAGGGCTCATAGTATTCGCCAGTGTAATACAATTGTGGGATTGTAGCATTAGTACCGGTTAACGCAAGAAAAAAAAATGTAGTGACAGGTAAACAAGGATTTATTGAAATATATATTTACCACATACTAATTTTTTTATTATCGAAAAAGGGAAATAAATGTTCAAGCAAATATGAAGAGTTATATTTTTTCTTGTTCATTAATTAAAGTGACAGGAATTTCATTAAAGAATAGTATACACACAAGAGGATAACATATAAGATTAATAAGCTCAAAAATGTCTCAAACGAAAAACATGGGCAGGTCTTTACGAATCTCGTCTTTGATCTGGTAGCGTTCAAATTCCTTCCTTAGGGCGTTCATGTTCAGTCTATCATTTTCGATGTACACCTTTGCCCTCGCGGCTGCCAAATGAGCGTAATACGTGGGGGCAGGATAACTGACGGACCGATTACATCTGGTGAACATGTGACAAAGATAGTACGCCAGTTGCTCCACCTGATCGTTGTCCAAATGATTGTCGTCCCACAGAGTGCAGTACTTAGTGGGTTTGGCCACCCCCTGAATGCTGGCGTGCGACACTAGATAAAAGTCCTGCATAAAGGGGTGAGTGATCACCGTGTCGACGCACGTGCCTAAAAGAAGCCAAATTTAAAAAATGGTGATAAAACCTATTTTGATTGGTAGAAAACCGAGTTTAAGCTAGATTGAATAACCAAATTGAAAGCGATAACGAAAGAGATAGATGATTCTCAGCCACGTGAGATCAATATCTCACACAACAATACAGCAAATAATCTGTGATCTACTGTGACTCCCTCTATAGTTATAGAGCTTGATTTAGGTTCGTCTCTCTGACAGCTTAGGTAGTGGCTCGTTCGTCAAACAGATCAAAACGCACACTCTCATTAGACCTTCACATTGGCAAAGCGCCTTTGTATCTGTTCCTTAGCAGGATCAGTATTCGGTGTTTTTTTCCACTACCATTAGGCTTAGCCGGTACTAACCTACCATTATTCTTCCAGCTTTTCTTTTGCAACTTAGCAAGTATGCTGTAAAGTTGGCCCGATGCGTCTCTCAGGAATTCCTCGGCCTCTCTTTCCTGGCATTAAATGGGTTTATCCCCACTACATACGCATTGACAATCTTTCGCGGGCTAGTTGGTGGACACCTTTGATACCCATCACGTCACTTATTCTGATTTGCTTTCTCGTTTAATCCATTATGACAATCCAAAACTAACTTTGATGTTATTTTGCATAGCTTTTATCGGCGCTTGACTGTAATTGTTTTATTATGAACCTTTTTCGTCTTTATTTCCTTTGCACGGTGTTCTAGTGCAACAAACACTGCTCGGAACATTTACCAAAATACAAATACACTAATTGTCAATCTATAGAGAGAGACGGGTCTTCTTATACAGAAAGGGATTTAAAATTAAATGTCGCTTTAGAGTATATGAAATCTTTGTAAATAAAGTTTTTGCTTATTTTACTTAAAATTAGAAATGAAATAATTAAAACGACTGATAAAATAATTTGCCATCAACCTTTTTTGACCAAGAAAAGGAATATTTTGAATACATATGGGTAGAAATATAGTGAAGCGACGAGGTTCGAGACTAACGGCGAGACGAAAAACTTCAAATTGGGCACACCTCAGTTTTGGTTATTTTAGGAAGCGAACATCCTGTGCGTCCAGCCAATCAAAAGAAAACACCTCGTGAGGCTTATTATCCTAGAGAACGTAAGAAAGCAAAAAAAGAAAGAAACCGGTTTGTAGTATTCTCTGTTCTCCACATAAATAGACAGGAAACTGAACGTTGTCCCCTTATATCAAATCAAATTTTGAATCTACTCTCGTAGTTCACTTTGTCTCGATGCTGCTATTGCAAATGCAAATATCAATTTAAATTTCTTGCATATAAAATACAAGTTACAATTTTTTTTATTGTATTAACTCTAGCCCCTCAAAATAGCACTTGTGTGGGAAGCAAAACATGTTCACTAACGCTAAATCCTAAATCCCTTCTCTATATTTGTATCCCGAGGAATATTTCAGAAGACGTGTGTTGTTAGTCATGAGATTTAAACGGAATTAAAAATTATTTATTGTGAGCTCTAAAGTGCTAAGATGCAACTCCAGACACCTTTATATCTCCCATTCTTAATACAATTAGCCAGAAATCTCCCCAATTGCAATATAATTTTTTTTTATTATAATTTTAGGAAAAAAACTTATTCTTTATTATAAGTTATGCACGTTTTAAAATCTACAATACTGCCACAAGTTATCAAGTTTTTTCCAGTAGAATACGAAGTTTGTTAGATATATAAATTTTATTAGTATCTTTAAATTTGACTAACTTCAAACTCCGCATTATCACTGCCTACTGGGCATGACTGGGTTTATAAAATACTAAGTTTTTTGGCAACGCAACTTACCTACCGCGGCATGCCTGGCACTTTACGACAGGGCAAAAGGTAGAGCCGGTGGTTTAAAGAACTAGCTGGGTCACGGGCCGGATCTTAAGGGTAATAGTCCGAGGTTGTTATCAAGGGAAGAGAAGAAGAAGAATGGCTGCTGATGGGATGTGGTTTCTTTAAATAGCCGTATTTACGCTGACTAACCGCTTGTTCGGCAACACATTTATTGTTAACCGTTCGTTTCAATGACAATACACTAAATATAATTAGAAACCCTGTTTGATATTTGTAGCCAACCGTATATAGTTGGCAATCGACAACCAATTGCTGGCGGTTTACATTAACCTATTCTTAATACTTCCAGTATTCTTGAATTTATTGATTATTTTCTTAACAGTTGAATGAATAATATTTTTATTTTGAGATCTATTATTTAAAATAATTGCGGTTTCTCTATGGACTTTGCAATTTTCTCCCATAATCAAAACGATTTCTCTTTTTTATTCACCACTTGATTACGCTGCTTTTGTTGCTTCAAACATTCATTAGTTTGTCACTGCATCCTAGATTACACCGAACTATAATAAAATTTGCAATGTTATTGAACCTAAAAATACATTCCAAAAATGGATAAATTTTTTTCAATATAAATGATCAAATTTTTTAACATTGTTCAATATTGTCCAAATTAAAGGTGCTAGTAAAATTTATATTTCACAAACCTCGTATACTTTTAGAACATGCAGAATTTTTTGTGAAGAAAAAGGTTTTTTTCTTCTAAAATTGGTAACAAAAAAGCTTTAACATCTTTTCAACTTACCGAGTCACATTCATATCTGATCGTTTGGAGAGGAATGTTGTGTATATTCATGTCCGCGAAGGTTTTTGGTTAAAAATCTATACGGGTTTGACGAAATTGAATCAAGCATACTCCACTTACCCGCAGGGACATTTGTGTTCTTGTCTTCAGAATCCCTTGGATCCAATGGAAATAGCCTAGTGTGGTGCCGCTTCTGCACCACCACAAACGTGATCTTTGGCTCATAATCCTGTTGTTGCACTTTTTTGCAAGCGCTTCGGATTGCGCGTATCTCTGCATTTTGAACCTGCTCAAATTGACCCTCGGACACGCCATCCCTAAAAAACACGATGGCCTCCGGCTTGTGTTTGGTTTTGTTATAGAAGAATTTTAGCTGCTCGATCACAATCGCTTCCAAATCTTCGATGATTTCTGTCCGAGGTGACTGGAGCCGCCAGCAGATATTATATTGGAACGCCTTCGGGTCGTGGGAAGCGGTCACCGCCGCGACGCTGGGTATGGTAGTGGCATCAGGACCCGGGTGGGTTACATCAGCGCCCATTATCATCACGGGGCGACGCATCACCGGAGGCGCCTCGGCCAGCGAGTGGTTCACGCCGTTCAACTTGCTATTTACCTGCACCAATACAAAGTTGGGTATTATTATTATTAATTCACAATAAATACAATAAACAACAGGAGATAACAACTATAGTCGGTACGATTTGTGATGGCATAGCCGAAAATAAAATGCCAGACAGAATAAAATAGATTGTTTATCTTGCTTCCACTTACTACTTCATCTGTATGTTTTTCCGTCCTAAATGATATATTACGATAAGAGTAAGTGAGACAGAATCTGCCATTTTCTATGTAATAATTGATTAGGGTGTTCTTTAATAATATGCGAATATTTAAGTAGGTGAATCTAAATGAAAAAATTATGATAATTTGTTAAATAAATGTACAACGGTAAGGAGGCAATTTTAAAACTCGCAGCAATTATTTTGACTGTAGCATGTAGTTTGTATTGTAATTTTTGAGAATTTTTAACAACTCTCATTTTAGACCACTTAAGCCAATTAATAATGTCTTCTTTGCTTGTCGATGCATTTGGAACACTTTCAGTAAGCCTAGAATATATCATGCATTATCCATAATAATCAAAGACTGCTTTTCGAGTTTCGACAGTATTTTTTCAAAATGTAATTCATTTTTCAAAGGAACTTCCGCCGGCTACTGAGATAACAATAATATCATTATATAATATTGATAATAAATAATAAATAATTTAAAAAATTAAGTGCTCTGGATTCTAAAAATACTTATAAATAACAAGTCGAAACGATTTTTTTTTACTCTGTGTTATTAAACATTTATTTACCAGGATTATTTGGTTGTTATGCTACGTGAAATAGTGCAAATATGAAATTAGTGCTGAATTTTTATGTGTATATATAACATTTATATTTGATCCGGTGTCCCTTTTATCTACAAAATAGGTCTCGAATTTTCGTATCTATTTTAAAACATTATATTAATTTATCTTTAAGAAGCCAACTTATATAATATATATGTAATAGATAAATATATGTAATCGATAATATGTAATAAAGTACGACTTTAGAAGAGAAATTTAGTTAACTATTTCCCCCAATTCAGCTAGGTTTCTCTATATTTATTACTCAGTACACATGCGCTTTTTTATGGTGAAAAAACAGACTGCTATTTTTTGCTCCTTTTCGCCCAAAAACAGAAAACAATTGGTCCAGGGTCGTATTAGCAACGCATCCAAAAATTTTAACACAAAAAAAAATTAAGAAACTTTCTACAGGAGTTCAAAATTTACTCAAACTTACTTTTTTGGCATTACTGTCCGAATAATTTGTCCATATAATTTGCAGGCAATACTCTCTGAAATATGTTCCTGATTCCTCAGAAATTTATCGGACGGTTGAAAACTTATTAAATTGGCAAAAACCATTTCATGTTTATACAATCCATTGAAATTACTAAGGTTTGAAAAAATATATTAAGCGATAATTTTTGTTGCGGAGTTTTAATTTAATTAATATCAAATAGGGCCATTTGCGTTTTCTTTTCTTGGAAAGAAATTGGAAATTTTATCAATACCAACAGTTTTACTGTAAACATTCTTACCTTCAAAAGGATGTTGAGCGCAGTTTGGGGGTTCATGCGCCTTCCAACGGTGCCCGACTTAATGCATTGTGTCAAACAACCGACATTTAACTCAGCTGCTTGCTTAACGAAGGAGTATTGGGGGCCACTATCCGGTACCACAACGAATATGACAGAGAAGTCTTTGTCCTTTTGCCCTTTGAAAAAGTTGATGATCGATTGGAGATCCTGTCGCGGCTGAACGCTGACGAAAGGTTCCTGTGCGGCCGTTCCAAACCTCATGCCTACCTGGCTCGCGGCCTTAAAAAGCTGTAACGAAAACAAACCTAGCCCGTCACTAATAGTTTTTTTTAAACAGTCTTAGTTCAGCTCGATATTTTTTTTCTCGCGCTTCAAAATAATGAAACGTTTACCTCGATCTAAAACGATACTAAGGAAAACAACACTCAAATAAATGAAAACTCAAATCCATAAAAATGCGGGTTTTGCTAAAATATTTATTTATTATTTATTGTTGCTCTATCGAGGATAATTTGTGGAAAATATGAGATTCTAATAACTAGGAATTGTGACGGCATATATTGCTAATGAAAGAAAACCAAATCATGAGAGGAGATTTTTGGGCTGCTTGTGGAATAAAGACAGATACACCGGTCTGTTGGGTTCACATGCAAGTTAGTCTTTTGCAATGTAAACTTTGGAACCAAAACTATTGGCAAAACTATTCACTTTCGTCGTCCATGTTTGTTGTGTTCATTTACTAACAAGCTTTTACCTTTATTGGTGTACACAAATGAATGGCCTGGAGAAGAAATAGTTTTTTTGTAGTAACACTAAGGTTTATTTAAATAAGCACTTAATCTTGCGCGATGGGGAAGTACACATTCATATTTTTCTTCCAAGTCTGTGTTTCCAAATCTATTTGTAGATCAGAACAATTTTTACAAATAAAAAACTTCCAAAAGACAAATTGACCTAACTAACATTTTTCGCAACTTAAGGTTTTATTATATGGTAACGGTTATTGATAAATGCACACTTTTTTCAAGAACAAATAAATAAACAACTAAAAAGTGACATTTGCGCACTAATAATTTTCAATTGATTTCCCAGTTACCTTTAGTGCTATCACGGTTAGGAAGTTTTAATAAATACCTTTTTGGTAACTTATAAAACTACCGGTAAATTCAAAAATCACCTTGCATATTGTTATAAGACGTTACATAAGTTTAAATATTACTTGAATGCCTTTATAAAGCTATTAACTCTTTAAAAAGCGAACCTGGTAAACAGGGCGTCCTTTTATATGGTATCCATGGTCATGTTTTTTCAAAATGACATAAAAATGATGCTTAAAAACACTGCAGATAGGTTTCATAGTGGTAACGAAAATGTATTTCGTGTTGTTATAAAATTAAATATGGGACTAAGATTTGGCCAATGTTACGTTATAAGATTCTCCACTTAAGTGTTACAGGAGTAATGCAAATATTGATCAGAAAATAAATGTATAATTTATCTAGATGAAACTTGGTTTGATACGATCGATAGAGTACCCAAAGAATGGGATGTTTCAAGTACAAACTGTCAGACAAAAACATCCTCAAATAAAATCATCACAATAATTCACGCTGGATCGGAAGAGGGATTTATTCCAAAATGCTGGTTGTTGTCTGCGAAGAATACTAAGGACTTTAGCTTGGACTATTGGTATTGGTATAGGATTTTAAGGGCGCGGGCGCTTGGATTGATAGAAGTCCGGAACTTTTTGAAAACTGCTCTAAGGGACTACCAAACTTCTTAAAATCATCGAGTTCTTACTGCAGGCAGTTCAACGTCATACTCGATGTGAAGAAGAGCCGACGGAGAACTCAAAGAAATGGTCTGGCTCCGGAAAGTATTTTGGTCCCCATCGTTTTTAGCGTATACACTAACGATCAACTACTCCCTGACTATATGAAGCATTTTCTGTACGCGGATGATCTGGCTGTCACAGCACAGGAGTAAACGTTTGAAGACATGGACCAGAAGCTGAGGAAAGCTCTTGAAGAAATGTCAACATACCACCAAGAAAACTCTCTTGCCAAACCCGTACAAAACCCAAGTCAACGCCTTCCACCTTTGACAGGCCAATCAACAGCTTCATGTCTTTTGGAACGGCACTATAGTGGAACACACAAGCAAGTCAACTTATATGGGCGTGACTTTGGACAGAATACTAACTATAGACATCAGTATGATAACACCCACCAGAAAGTAGCCAACACAAATAATATCGTATGAAAATTGGCAAAGTGCAAGTGGAGCCAAACCTACCGCAGTTAAAAAACCGCACAACCATTCTGCTGTTCTACCACAGAATACTGTACAGCTTGGTTCAGGTGGGCCCACGCGCGGAAGGTTCACTTAGAAAGGCAATCGATGACCGCCATCCCCTGATTGGTGCGGTCCTGGACTTCTTAAATCTCGCGAAACATTTTTTAATACAGCCCTTGAAGCACCACGAACAAATTACCTTCAACATTAGAACGGGAGTGGCACCGGTGAAGCCAACAGATGCAACTGATGGAGCATACTATTTTACGTCTCCCTTCATATAATTGTATTCAACCCCATAGGACATTTGTGGCAGCAAAAACAAAACAATGAGAGCAAAAAATTTTACTCCTACTTTAACTACGAGTGTAATAAATTTAATTCAAAATGTAAGTAATAATATACCCGTTGATGACGACTCTCAGAGTGAAACATATTTAGATTTTGAATAAAAATGTATTATTTAGGTAATTATTGATAATTTGAACATACGTAACCAAAAATATTATTTGGGTTCACTCTCCTTATATCCTTATCCTAGCAAGATGAGTTCAATAAAATTTGTTTTGAAATGGTCAAATACCATTACAACCAGTTCAAAAGTCCACAAAAACTAGTTTGATAATAAAAAAGTGTAAACTGGTACTCACCATGTCAGCCATCCGCTTCAAGTCGTCAGGTCGCGGCCCATAACGGGGCACGACACTAGCAATGGTCCACTTGCCAATGACCATTGGCGTTAAGAACTTATCGTTGTGCCACACCCCTCTCCGAGGTTGCACCCGTGACTGCGCGTATTGCAATCCGGGGGGCATAAGTACCCGTGCATCCAACTTCTGAAATTCGCTACCGACCGATATACCAAACTCCCGCACGCAAGCGTTATTGTTATAATTCGCTCTCTGCAACCCGTTCATGATCTTTGACTTGCGGGTACCAGTGTCGGTGGCTGCATATCTAATCATCTTGCTAGTTTGCATCTCTGTCATCTTCCTATTCAATGCCTGGCCCTCGACAATAGTGCATAATTCCAAAGGTAGCAGAATTTTGTCAGCCCGTTGGTGACTACCCACCCACAGTGTAGGCAGATCCGGATACCTAGATATCAACGACTATATTCACGACATTCCGCATTCCAAAGTGGTGTTCTTTTGACTTGTATTGCGCATTCTTATGCCACTTTCGAAAGACTCGTCAAATTGGCTATCAAACATTTTCAATAAATTTTACACATTTTGCACATCGACGAGAGTAAAAAAAATTGACGATATCGAAAAATATTGTTGAAAAAGTTTATTAGAGCTAAAATAGAATATTATCAAATTTAAAGGTATTTTACTATTGAGTAAAATTTCATATTTATTGACACATCTCGTATTGGAAAAAACTGATATCTGATGATTGCAATTTAAATTTTAGAACCTGCAGAACGTTTTATGAAGAATAACTTCATTTCCTAAAATTAATAATAAAAAAGTCTCCCGTATGGTTCCAACTTACTGAGACTTATTGTATATGTTAACTAATGGACTAGAGGATAATTCTTATGGAAATAAATTTCAACTCTCTCATTACTTTTCGTATTGCGAATTTCAATTTAGGTTTTATAGATTTTTAATTATTTCTCATTATGATTTTTATATCCGTAAAAAGAAAAATTACGATTGGTTACCTTAGCTTATAGTTTTTCACAGTCCTGAAGTACTCCTCAATAGTCATAGTGCGTTCCTGGTGCTTAAACTTGGCCATACTGGGCGGCTTATCAGTGCCGTTCACTCGGTAACCACGCTTGGTACCAGGGTGGCCGGGTATTTCATAATTGATCCGAAGGGTTTTTATGAATTTGTCGAGGGTTTCCGTTTGGTATCGATCCAGACCTCTTAAATTGTCCACACGGACTTCTTGCCTTCCGGTGCTCAAGAGCTCGCCCAGCGCGTCAATCGCCCTAATCGCTTTTGGGAAAGCCTTGTGCGCCACGTCTACGTTCAACAGCGGCTTCCAACCCCTAATCGCCGACTGATAGAAGCCGTGGTACATTTCCATACCTGATGAGTCATTACTCATTTTTGCGGTTAATTCAGTAAAACTTTTTATATCCTATTTAAATTCTTAAAATTGAGTTGTTACTTAAACCAAAATTCATTTGCAATTGCAAAAGTTTCAAAGTTTCAAAAAAACATGGCGATTGCTTTTCTCTCTATCTCTTTTTTATCATTCTTCCAAAAAGGCAAATCGTGAAATAAAAGAGTCTATTTTAAAACCTAAGTAAAACCCCATATTAAGCAGAATAAATTCCGGATTACCATCATTTAGTCACAGATCGATCGATTTGGGTTAGACTTTATCACTTGGACTCCTATACAGGGTGATTCAAAAAGACACCAAAATATTATAATTGCGCGTTAAAATGTTATTCTGAATTTTATCATGAATTGAGACGGCGCTAATTTCATCGTACAATTTAGAAAATTTTAGAATATTTAATTCTTTGTGCAAGTTGCGGCACAAAATACAAGGAGCCGCGAATATAGAAAAGTTTTATCTATATTCAAAGATATTTAACAGAGTGTATTATAAAATGTATTGAGGTGCATATAGTGCACAATTGCAATATTTGATTTGAAGTTTGTTCCCTTACCATTATCAAAATTATTATTGTAAAATATTGGTTTTCACATTTTAAAAAATTATTTCAAAAATTAAAAAAATATTTGGAACTTTTTTAATGCAAGTCAAAAACAAGAGTACATTTTCTATAAAAAACTAAACATTCTTTCAGATTTTTATCCATACCTCGACAGATTTAAAAAAAAAATGAATCGATTTACCTAAATAACGTCCGGTAGTTTCCAAATAAGTTTCAAATTCAAAACTCTCTTGCAAAAAAAATCTAAAATTGGCAATTTTTATTATTATACTATCAAAAACTTATCGATTAATGAGAAAATTAAGAAAAAAATTTAAACTATTCTTTATGATGATATAATGTTGTTTTCAGGCTATGAGAGTTAGTTGTTGGGTATTCTTACGTCTATTTCGCACACTGACCTTATTACTATGTTACCGGTATTCATTCATATTCATTCACGTCAGGTGAGTATAATATGCAAGAATTACATAATGATGTTAACATAGAAACATCAGTAGCTGCTGGTTGCAGTACAGCAGCAACAATACACATAAAGAGCACAGGACTCTTTCAAATGAAAGAAGTAGCGCAAATCTACAAGATCTTGGAAAACAAATTACTGACAGTTTCAGGTGCAAGCATTCAAAAAATGACTATAAAATACACGCCTTCGGTTTTAAGGAAACCGAACAATTATAAGTACAACGTATCGACCTTTCATTTTGTATTTAACCCCATACCCTTAAACAAACACTCTTGTAATGATAGTAATAATGACCATAAAGGCACCTTACTGAAGGCGTGGAACATGTCACTGTATTTAGATTCAAAATTAAAGTTAAAGAATATGTTTAATGAATAAAATAGATTACTAATCAAGATTTTTGTATATCTTTTTTCGTAACTTTTCCATGGCACTGACATCCAATTTTGAGCGAAATTTTATTCCACTTGTTTATAATACTATGTTACACATTTTTCTGATTTTAATTTTCAAGTAAAAACTGTTTTTTTTAGATTCTTTTCATACCTATCTTTTTTTTTAAACAAATTATTATTTAAAATAATATTATTGCAATGCAGTAACACTGTAATATTGACCAGATTATGCTTTTGAAAAACTTGCAGAACCTCTAACTTAATCTCATTTTAAAAATAGCTCTCACACAACACTTGCATTGTCTGCATCCGCATTATCCCAAAAAATTATACCATACTGGATCTGCGACATTAACAGTTTCCTGTGCCCAAGCAGCCCAAAATATTCAACATCTCAATATATAATAATATAATATATAACAATAAAATTGTAGAAAATAAAAAAAGCATTACTATTAGGACAGTGCACTCTATTAAAAGCATTCCTTTACAATAATATTTACTCAAGGGTCGCTAAAAGGGGATCGCCACTTATTTTGCCCTCAAACTTTTTTTTATGGGGATATTTTTAATTTTTTGGTCAAAAATAATTTTTTTTAAATAGTTTTCCATAGAAAAGGTACTCTCGTTTACTTACAATCACAAAAACCTGTACAGGTTTTAAAGTTAGTTGAGGTTTTAACAAGTAACTTGATAAATAGTTAGTAATTTTGATACGTGAGAAGCTAAATATGCGTCTAACTGAACCTATTAACCATTAAGCCATCAATAAACATTCAAAAAATTAATTTGTACCGGGTGTCCCGGTAAGGGCAACCAGGTAACGTAATAGAGAAACGGACGGTTGGAGAAATTTGAAGAAAAAATTATTAAGTAAATCGACCAAGAGAAAATATTGGAAAATATTTAAAAGCTGAGACAAATTGATATTTTTTCATTTAATGCTGTTTACTTTATCTGTGCGGGCGGGGGGGTCAAACATATTCTTAAATAAATTTGCATATTTCTAAAAAGTTTTAACGCATCTTTATAAACTTGTAGTAGTAAAAAGGGCGTTTTTCAATTGTGCTATGAGTGACGCCACACCAGATTGCGTTTTCTGACATATTCGCAAACAAATTATATAATAACTACAACGATATGACGTTTTGTATGCTCTTAAATAGTCAAATAAAAATTTAACAGCCCAAAGAAAAGCGCATTTGAATATCTTTATCCTAACCTAAAATATGATTAAAAAACTTTACGCTAAAACAAGTTGTACTTATAATACAAATAAATTATCAAATAAAACCCTAATTTATTAATTAGAATGCCAAGAGATATTTCAAATAAAAACAAATTGTTATTATTTATGTTCATTACTTTTTTTACAATACCTTCGAAAGGCACCAAATTACCCTGACGCTGACGTTCCTACGTTTTAATGTACTTACACACTTATAATTATCACTAACTTTTTCATTAAAAATTAGTTTTAATCACTAATTTGGTAACTAGTCAATTATTGAACATTTAACTTATTTTATTGATGTATTAAGTAGTTAAAAGTAAAAACCATTTAGAAAATGAATGAAATATCTCATCTTTTGACAGCAATAATTCATTTCTAATTAATAAAATTGAAATAAAAACTAAATTTGTTTCTATCTTATCAAAGGCTCTTGAATGCCTACCATATTATTCATTTTAATTTTACTAAATATTTAACGCATTAAAAATGTTTTATTGAAATCCATCTTAATCCAGCGGCTAGAGGACATAGACGCATTAGAAACGAAAAAAAAAACGATTGTTTCAATACACATTTTACTATTTAAATAATTAAATAATTAATAAAATTGTCTTCAACAATTGATAATATTTCGTTCTTAATGCGAAAGAGCAATATAATGTAAATATAAAATAACAGGCACGTTATGGACACCTTAAAGATTAAAGTGTAAAGTTCTGATAAATTGTACCTTGAATCGTTCCTAAATTAGGGTCACACTAATTTGCATATAATAGAAAGATCAGTTAGTGGAATGAAACCCACGTGACAGCGGTATTGCTACAAGTAGTTTATTAGAATAAATATAATAATAATTATACATGATTATAACTAGAAAAATGAGCATATAATTGAAATAAGAAAATTTAAAAAAATCTACTGTTTAAAATAAAACTTAATTTGAAAATTATAGTCACGATGTTCTGAGTAGTTAGATAAACTTTTGTCATTGGAGAAATAATAAGGAACTTTACAGTGATTTTAGCATGTTATTTGCTTCCCACCTTCTATCTTCTATTTCAATCACGTTCGACACATTTACTCCATTTTTCACAATCCAGCGTCTAATTAAGGCATATCGAAATATAGAAATGTCAGGCTGTGAGGTGCCCTTCGAAAGTATTATAAAAAAAGTATTATAAACCAAAGATACATAATTACATTTTATTTTATTCTAAATATCATTTGCCGATCTAAATAATAAAATAGTGTTTTATTTGGTAAATTCGGGATAATTAGACATTAATAATAACCCGTAAAGAAGGATTTACAAAACCCAACTTTTTTTGATCGTTGTGTTCTTTTATTCATATTTTAGGTTAGGATAAAGATATTGAGGAGATATTGCGGGTTGCTGGGCTCTTATTAAATACAAAATAAATAAAAATAAATGACATATCGTTGATTATATCCGAAACACCATGGTGGCAAGGTAACCAATCGCAATCTAGTCACTCACAGCACCATTTATAACCTAGGAGAAGTCCTTTTTCATGACTCTATTTAAAATGCGTTAAGCCTTTTTGGAGATATGGACGTTTATTTAACAAAATGTTCGAACACCCGAAACTTTCTGTAACTGGACGTTTATTTAACAAAATGTTCGAACACCCGAAACTTTCTGTAACTAACTGCCACAATAGATTTTTTTGTAGAAACCGAGTTGTAAAAAAAATAATAATTAAGGCCCTTGTCGACCATTTCAGACACTCGAAAATAATTTTGTTGCATTCTCTTTTGTTCTTGTTTTTAAAATTCCTATGTTCCAATTGCCTAATACTTCTGTTTGCCTTCACTGGAACACCCGAGATATCTAATTAGCTAAGAAAAAATTTTTTTAAAAAGAATCTTACCCTGTCCCAAATCGATAATCTGATTGGGCTTGATAAAAAATGACCTGCCGACGGGCAGGCATGTGGCCACTGGAGCGCTTCTCAGTATAATGTCAATGCACTGGAGGGCGAGCTGCGGCGTGACCGGCGATTTATCCAGGTTCCTAAGCGGCGTCAGGTCTACTGTGTTAGCATATTTCACCTCGATCTTGAATGTCTTAGTGCGTCCATCTTCCTCCGTGATGTCGATGACGTCCTCGATGATGTCGTAGATGTTGTTGCTGAGCATAAACGATGTGATCATGTTCTTTCGACCATCGTAGGCCGGATACCGATTCGGGAACCGTTTCCTACGGAACAACTCGACCACGGGGCGCATGAATTTCTTGGGAGTGTCGGGTTGAATACTGACGTCGTAATGGAACACCTGGACAGACGAAAGGACACAAGTTATTATCATAATTAAAAATTCAAAACACAGTTTTTTCGGTCTTCGTTTTTAAATTCTAGTAAATTTGTAAGTACCAATTAAAGCAAACAGTGAAACACCCACTTTTCCTTCATTTTAACCGAAAATGAGACAAATTTTTGAACTGTGGCTGGATGAATAAATTAGAAAAAACAAAGTCTAAGCAAACTACTAAACAATTAAAAATAAAACCTAAATTACAAAAAAGCTGCTTTAAATTAATTAAAATTAAATTAAATTAAATTAAACAAATGATCCACATTGACTTGGTCTCTATTAACAAATACATTATACTAGTGTAAATAAATAATTTTCAATAGTAAAAGTACATATTTGTTGATTAAAAATTATTTGTCATTCTGTATGATTTTATGGGTATATTTTTCATAAAACAAAATAATCGATTTATTTAGCCCATTCCAACATACAGGATGTACCAAAAAACTGTACACTAAAGATAACTAAGAAAAAGGGGAAATATTTTGACCAAAGTGACAAGATTCTACGAAAGTGCTGAAAGGCCACAAAAAATAAAACATACGTATAAATTTACCTACCCAAATTTTAGAGAAGTAAGTCAGCATTTTTCATTAAGTAAGTAAGTAAAAAATTATAATCCCAACAAAAAGCAGTATTGAAGAAGTTCTGAAGAATTTAGAACGTTTTAAAACTTTAGTTGAGTCGCAATGGACCATCGAAGTTGGAAGTCTGGCAACCAAAAATTTAAACGCATCCACCGGCTTAAAACCACTAACAGAAAGCGTTATGATTTTGAGTAAGTTTGTAGAGGAAAAAGGTCGTGACGCAGTTGCAAAACTAGAGTTAATAAAAAACCAGGCCGACTACAAAAATATTAGCTGAAATAGCGCTCATACAGACAATTCTTCATAATAGGAAAAGAATAGGTGACATACAATACCTAGATCTAAATTCTTATAGAGAACACATAGAAAACGAAGTTGATCTGTCAACTCAAAATGAAATGACAATGGCTCTCTCTGAAAATGAAAAATTGCTGACTAGACATTATAAACGTATTACCGGTATAGGAAAGGGAAGTAGGCCTATTATGTTACCGAAAACATTGCAACAGTTTTATCAAACTATTTACAAGATCAGAACAAATACTCCTGATGGTTTGATTCTCAAAATACATGTTTTAATACATTTCCAAATTCATCAAGGTGGATAGATGGGTGTACTGCTATACGAAAGTACGCAAAACTGAATGGGGTACAAAACCCCCAACTACTAACGTCTTCTAGACTCAGAAAACACATCGCAACTGTCACACAAGTCCTTAATTTAAGAGAAAATGAAGTAAATCAATTAGCGAAATTTATGGGACACACCACCGAAACTCATGAACAGTTTTATAAGTAACTTTTCAATCGTACGTTTTTCCATAACATTAGAGTTTTGTAAAAAATTTTCAGGCTTCCAAAAGACGTTTACCAAATTGCCAAAGTAACTAAAATTCTTCAACTAATGGAGCAAGGAAACATGGATAAGTTTAAGAATTACAACTTGGATGAAATTGAAATTGACATGATAGATGTCCCAGACGCCAATTAATACTCAGACAAGGAGAATGTACCCTCAACATCAGGCACACAAAGTTGCTTTAATGATGAATGTATGAATAGTTTTCACCTAGGTATTTTCAGTACCCAAAGTTCAACGCAATATTTTGCCCCTTTCTCCAATAATAAAGAACATTGACCTCGAAAAAATTATCGCCGTAGTTATCAACTTTCGGATTTATCTGAGATCCGGCAATTCCGATAGCACCTATAAGGTGTCGGATACAGAAATTTATTTCTAAGAGAAGAAAGTTTAGGAAGAATTCTGGTTTGTTAAAAAGAAAAAAAAAATTTTAATAAATAAATGTGTTGTTGGCGATAGTAAAATATCGGATTCAGATACGGAATTGGTGGAGGAAGTGGAGCAAAATAAAAAAGCTGGGTGTAAGTCTAGAAAACGATTAAAGCTATTCTACTTTATTAAAAAAATCTCTTTCTAGCACAAAGAAAGATCGTTGGCACAACAAAATAAAATTATGCAAAAACATTTTAGGAAATATTTATTAAAAAACATAATTCTTTCGAAGGTGTTAATTGGGTTCGCATTAAAACATTTGTATTTAATACTTACCGCTATGTTAAAAAATAGTGTTAGGTAATAGTAACTTTATTTTCATACTTATATGTTGTTTTAATGAAATGCCTGTATTTAAGAGTTTTAAATGCGTGTTTCTAACAAATAAGACCTAAATGGAGTGAATATTTACTTTCCCTTTTAGCTAAAACTAAGCCAGATTACAAAAAATCACTCCAAAGAATTTTTATTTGTCTCGCTTTTGGCTTCAAAATATAACAATTAGGAAACCTAATAATTTATGTCCGTCGCTATCCTCTTAAAAAGTTGGTAAAATAATCACTGAAATGAATTCATTCGTTTTCAAAGATATCTTATACGCTCAGCCACAGAGCGCGAAATTGTGTCAGCTAATACGGAAATTAGCGTGAAATATGGCAATACTTGTGTGTGCTAGAGAAATGTAGTTTTACTAAAAATATATAAGTATATATATACAAGTGCCAGAATGGCAAAATATATATAATTCCGTTCCATCACAAAATACACTTCACCGCAACCTTCCAATAACAATAAAACCGAAAGCAATCTCACACTTGCCACTGTTGTCCTTCCCTATATTCATACATCAGTGACCACATATCAAAAGTTCTAAAGAAATATAACGTCAAAACCAGATTTACTTATTTACTACTACTTTACTACTCTTATTACTTATTACTCTTACTACTCTAAATATCTTCGATCGGTCAAAGACAAAATTCCGTTTGAGATACCAGGAGTATACAGTATTCTATGCTTGTGCCACAAAGAATACATTGAAGAGACCGGACGAAAAATATGAACTAGGTCAAAAAACACTTAACTTGAATACATTGGAGACACCGGACGAAAAATATCAACCAGGCTCAAAGAACATGAAACAGCCTTAAGACTAAGACAAATAAACTCATCAGCAGGATGATTGGTGAAACGTTAGCTAGTTTGACCGAACAAAAACCGACACAGAATGAATCCAAAAGTTTTATAAAAAGAATACGTTTTTCTGATCTTTCATTTTTCCAGCAACTTCTTTTAATTTAAGGTGTATATTGAAATTATTACATCGATTTTTGTAGTATTCTACTTCTTGGCATTGTTCTTCTTTTTCTTTTTGGCTTGGCTTGACTTAACTTCTTGTATCTTACTTCCGATTATAGTGTGAATTCTTTTATTCGATAGGGTTATCTTTGTTTCTTTTCCTTTGCTCCAAAACTAACCAAAAATGTAAATACGTTTTTGTTACCTATATGTTAATATATCTGTAATTAAACATAGTATCTACGTTTTTTTTTTTTAATTTTACAAACATCCAACTACAAATTTCCTTGGTTTGTTATGGGTTGTTGTGGGTTCACTATAGCTCACGCAGTAGTTATTGAGCCATCAAATTTTTGAATTATTTCGACTCCAATGATCGCGTGATGACCCAACATCTTAAAATCGCTAATACGCTTAATTACGCGTTTTAAATGGATTCTAGCACTAGTAATACGTTCTCTAAAAGTAATAGTTTCTTTGCACATTTTCTCATCGGCAGCAACACTTGCTGGTCTAACTAAAGTACATCTTTTCTTATTTAAAAGAGATTCACTTTTGCAAATGACAGGAATACCAGTATAAAGTCTAAGGTTCTTTTTCATAATACACTGGCGAGAAAAACACTCTCAAAAAATTTCAAACAATTTGGAAATAAAAATTATCACCGAATCGTCGGTCTAGTAGGTAATGAATTATTTGCTTTCAGACAAGTGCAAATGGAGAAAATTGTTATGTCAGTTATTGTCAGCATAGTTTCGACTTTTTATGAAATAACGTAAGTTCGGCTTAATTAAAAATTAGTGAGTTCCAATTAATTGTTCATTTATCTCCATAAAACTTATAATTGTTTGGTGCATTAGCTGTTAGATTAGCTTTTGCCTGAAATCACTTAGACTAGAATGATCACGAATTGAGCAAGATACTGTTTTTCGATGAGTTCCGTTTTGCCTCACTGAGTGAGATGGACGTTGGGGAGTATGAAGGAGACCTGAAGAAAGATATGCCCAAGGTTGTATTAATGAAAGACTTCCACATAGTGATGGTTCGGTTATGGTTTGGCCGGGAATCCGTTCGGTAACATGCACAAAGTTGGATTGGATCTGACAGCTCACAGATGCAATACGGAAATCCTAGACGATCATGCTCTTTAATGATCACTATGGACAAAGATGGCATTTTTATGATCGACAATGCTAGACCCCCCACTGCTAGAATTGTCAGTCAACATCTGGATAAAGTGCGAATTAGGCGGTTTGATTGGTCAGCACTCAGTCAAGACATGATTCCCATTGAAGAAATGCCCAAGAGCTGAGAGAGTTGCTAATGCAGAAATGGAACAACATCGACGAGAATATAAACCTCTAATTTAATTCAAAGCATGCCTTGTCGATTACAAGCAGTCATAAATGCCAGAGAATATTAATTTTCAGGTTTTCTCAATGTTATTCGTTTTTTTATTAATTAGGAATAAAAATATATTGGGTTTTGTTTATAATAGACATTTTCTGTTTTCCGACACTAGATCGACGATTCGGTGATAAACTTTTTTCTCCAAAAAGTGACTTTATGCGAATCAGATTAGGATGTTTCTGTTACTGTGGGACATTCAAGATATGTGTGTACATTTTCCAGTCGTCAAAGTTTTTTTGGAAGGTTTGAAATCTGTTTAACGAGCTCAGCAAATTCTATCGGCCGTATAACAGCTTCCACTTTCGTTTTTGCAATACTTGAACGGACTTGTTTCTAAAATATACCTTCTTTGTTTGGCATGCCTTGTTACATAATGGTGGCTGAATTTCTTCAGTTAAATATTCATTGGAGAAATATTCATGCTCTACCTCGATTACTTCCACTCTGCAAGTTCGAACTATTCGTTTGAGGGCCCCGCAACCGGCACTGATTGCAAATATTCCGCGATAATTTTCTAGGTAGTTTTCCGTATAATTTTCTGGGTTAAAATAATGCATAGTGCAGCAGTGCATATGTTGTAGAGGAGCTTTTGGAATACTCTTAAAAATTTTTTTGGTGTTGTACTGGACACATTTGTACATTTTGGAACAAAACACCACTTTGTTTTGTAATTTTAATTCCAATAAAGTTCACAAAGTTAACGATAAATCCATAACCGCTCAAATTAGATACATTATAGATACACATTATTGTGTAGGTACCTTAAAGCCAGCCGGCCAGCCAGGCGTCTGCTGTCTGACGTCACGTGGCCTAGCCTCGCGCCGACCCCTAATTTTTAAATTTTTACAGCTGACGTACATTTGAACATTTTGCCCGCAAATTCTTTTGATAGTTTTTCAAGAACAAAATCTATCGATTTCAGTTAAAATAAAAAAAATATTTAACCTACCTATTAGAACTAGGAACGGTAGAGATTCTGATTCTGATGATATACATATGGAAATAGTAAAAATTGGAAACTAGAAATAGGAAATTACTAATTGCATATATAGAACTGTTAATATACAAAATGATTGTTTAACGTCTGTGTTCTTTTCTATACCTGAAACGAGAAATCAAAGAGGATGCAATGAAAATGTGAACAACATATGGGAGACACACAATTTGGTTTTACATACCAGAGATGCTTTGTGTAGCCTTATAATTCTACGACACAAATATCGAGACCAACATATTCTTATTCTTACTCTTACATAAAATAGACAAAAACGGAAAACCTTTGCTTACGCACCTCTTTTAAATTACCCAGTGAGAGTTGTAAATGATTTGATTCGACCTTGATAATGCGCCCTTGCCTGCCGGGTGCAATTTTCACTTTTGATACCACAGCGGAATCATCAGAAGCCGCCAGTTTGACATTAGCCATGCCCTCAGTGGTTTTTTTAATCGCCTCAACTTGATCTCCAGCTTGTGCTGCGGGTTGGGTTTGAGGCTGTGGAGGTGTCTGCAGCCTACCTGTTAAGTAGTGGTAAACAACTTGACTAACAAGTTGGTGCTTGAAAAAACTCACCTGGTTGTTCATGCCATTGATCCTGACCTATACCCCGCTCCTGACCTCGCTCTTGAATTAACTGTTCATGAAAAAGTTTGGAATTTTTAAACACAACCAAATAAGTGCATATTATGTCTACCTGTGTTTCTACCAATTGTGGAGGCTGGCCACCCGGTGTCTGACTGTATACATCATCACCAACAGGTTGGTGCTGGGAAAAATGACCGGGTTGTTTATACCCTTGACCTTGACCTCCACCTCGAGCCTGACCCATACCTCGTCCCCGACCTCGCTTTATGACAAGAAAATTGAATTTTTAAACTTAACCAAATAAGTGCATATTATGTTTACCTGTGTTGGCATAAACTGTTGAGGTTGTCCATCTGGTGCCTGACCATAACCCACAGGTTGGTGCTGGGAAAAATGACCAGGTTGTTCATGCCCTTGACCTTGACCTCTACCTCGGGCCTGACCCATACCTCGTCCCCGACCTCGCTTTATGACAAGAAAATTGAATTTTTAAACTCAACCAAATAAGTGCATATTATGTCTACCTGTGTTGGCATAAATTGTTCAGGTTGTCCATCTGGTGCCTGACCATAACCCACAGGTTGGTGCTGGGAAAAGTGACCAGGTTGTTCATGCCCTTGACCTTGACCTCTACCTCGGGCCTGACCCATACCTTGTCCCCGACCTCGCTTTATGACAAGAAAATTGAATTTTTAAACTCAACCAAATAAGTGCATATTATGTCTACCTGTGTTGGCATAAATTGTTGAGGTTGTCCATCTGGTGCCTGACCATAACCCACAGGTTGGTGCTGGGAAAAGTGACCAGGTTGTTCATGCCCTTGACCTTGACCTCTACCTCGGCCCTGACCCATACCTTGTCCCCGACCTCGCTTTATGACAAGAAAATTGAATTTTTAAACTCAACCAAATAATTGCATATTATGTCTACCTGTGTTGGCATAAATTGTTGAGGTTGTCCACCTGGTGCCTGACTGTATACATCTTGACCCACAGGTTGGTCCTGGGAAAAATAACGAGGTTGCTCATGCCCGCGACCTTTAGTTTGAGCTCTTCCTTGACCAGCACCTCGACCCTGACCCCAATGCTGGCCTCTTCCTCCCTGCAGTGTCTATGGAAATAATTTTGAACTTTTAAGCTTGTGCCCAGATAGGCTCAATAAGTAAAATATAAAATAACACAATAAATAGTGAAATAAATATCAAATCAAAAACAGAATTTTAAATGAAATGTATTGTGAGGGACATTTTTTTAATTCTCGATGATAAAACCCTAGTTGTGTTAGATCGCAGACCATGTGGAAATTCTTAATATTCATTGGGAAGTATAGTCAAAATAGTCAAATGTTTTCAGAAAGGAAAATCTTGTTGGAAGATGAGAGTGTGATTTAACTGATGAAATTTCAGACAAGGTCCCTCCCTCTCAAGATATGAAAAAATATATTCCTTGCATTACTTTTCCAACCAATTTCTAGGTCAAGGATAGACACCTCAGATAGACCTAATTTTGGTAGTTTTCATTCTTTTTTATGTTGTCCAAGCGATATATAAGCTATTGTTTCTCAAGAATGAACATGGGATGTTAAATAATGACCCATAAATTTGGAAAGAGCACATATATGCCAAAAAATATATGTTTACCAAGTATTCTACTTCTAATTACAGCAATATTTAAAGTATTCATTATCACACTAGAATAATTTTGTTAACTGTTTGCTATATATAACACTACAGCAAACAAATGGGTTTTATCTGTACCTGTACTTGTACTGGTACTTCTTGGGGTTCCTGTTGCCTCCAGGATCCTTGCCCATGTTCAGGGCTGACATGGACAGGCTGCGTTCCCTGACTAGCCCTAAGACCTTCTTGTGAAGGATCTTGTTGAATAGAGCGTCCTAAAATTATATTACAGTTAGACCGAAACATTAAATGTAACTTTTAAATGAGTTAAACCAAAAAATATGTCTTACTAGTTCAGTTATCATAGAGCAATATAGTAAAATATTACCTTGCCCTAGTTGGGACGGCCCTACAGATTGGACGGGCCTTGATGTTGATTGTTCAGGTGGTGTCCCTTCAGTGGGCAAACTTTGCCCTGCCTTCTTTTTTCCTGCGGAATGGAATTTATTTATTATAATTCACTACAGTGTTAGCTGAGTCAGTGCTAGTTGTAAAAAATTGAAACAGACTGTCAACTTTGCCCCATCTCTTATTACCATTCTTATGTTTTTGTACTTTAAATTAAACTCTCTAAATATAATTTAGTCAAAACTGGACTTAAAATGTCTATTTTAATATCAAAATAAAAAATTTCATAATGTTCTACCTTTAGATTTTCCCATATTTATTCACAATATAATTGTCGAATAAGTCAAAAAATAGCAAATTTATGACAATGAGAAAATATAGCAAAACAGCTGTGGCTGCGATGCCAAGTTTACGTATTAAACCATAGATGTCAATAGTTATTCCATAAACCCTTATGAATAACTTCTCAGCTCTCCTCCCTGTTGTGGTAAATGGATCTTGATAACAAATTAAACGCGAGTTTGTCTCTGTCTCTTCTCTATTCAAACTCAAAGAGATGCAAATATATCAATTTCTTTAGAAAATTCTTAACCACATGTATAGTAAAGAAATTTTGATACATTTGAAAACATCGTAAAAACAAAAAAGTACGGAGTCAGTGTTAGCAGGGCGTGTGTAAAGCAATCGAAAATCCCCAATTCCCAGTTCTCATTCAACTAGGAATTGAATATTAGAAAAGAGTACAGGAACGTCATCAGTTCCTAGGCAAAAACCAATGTCATATTTGAATGTCATTGGCAAAATCATTGTTTATTTCTCATAGACCAAGGTACATTTACATAAAAACAATATGGCTATGCCTGACTTTATGTTTTTACTTCTGATTTCACGTTCTACTACCCGACAGTCCTTACAAAAAAGCTATCTTTACGACGACATATGCCAGGATTTTCGTCCAGACCAGTCAAATCAATTTCAAAATACATTCTGTGGTGGAGCATTGCACGCGGCGGTTTAACCTCCGTTCGCTCCCTACAGAATCCCTTGTAATTGTCCCGAAAAATTTTGAAATCGGTTTCCACTGGGTGGATTTAGTGTTTAGTGAATGTTTTAAAGTGATAATTGTCGTCGGCCCCATTGTTTTTCCCCGTTCACGCCGGTATGGAGGCCGGATGGGCCCGGATGGGCCCAGAAGGTCCGTAGTGGTAGCGGGGGGATGTCGGTTTTTTTTGGTATCGGTCGCAATTGTTTTTTGCTAGTTGAGCAAATATTGGTTATATTTCTTCTTTGTATGTGTTAGCACATATATCCTCGACGGAAGTCAGCAATGGCCGAATGGCCATAGTTGTCTTCCCCATCTGTTTGTAATTAGCAATAGAAAAAGAAGAACATTTTGTGGTTATTCTGTGGTGGAGCATTGCACGCGGCGGTTTAACCTCCGCTCGCTCTTAGCAGAATCCGTTGTATTCGTGCCATAAACCTTGATATCGGTATTTTTTCGTGGTATTGTGTTTCGGAAGTGTTTGGTGATCGTTTTTGAGTGGCCTCGCTGTTTTGACCGTTCACGCCGGTATGAGGCCGGATGGGCTCGGATGGTCCGGGGTAGAGGCGGGGATGTCGGTTTTTTTTGGTATTTGTCAAAATCGATTTTTGCTAGCTGACCAAATATTGGTTATATTCTTCTTTTACGTGTTGGTCTATTACCAAAAGCGAAATCCCTCGACGGACGTCGGCAATGGGCGAATAACCATAGTTGTCTTGCTCAACTGTTTGCAAATACCAAAAAGAAGAAAAAGAACATTCTGTGGTTCCAGAGATTCCTTTTTTGTCGGGAAACGCTGGGTATATACTTCGCCAAAGAACTGAAATTAGAATTTCTTTTAATTTTGCACATAGCTTCCGTAATGTGATCTGTGGTAAAGTGAAAGAAATTCGCATATGATTCGCACTGCATCTTGTTTGCGAAGTGGTGTTGCGATATTTTCGTAATCTGTTAACTAGATAGGAGTGCGACGTTGGATGGTTCGATTATAAATTAACTTTATTCGACGGTGTGCGGTCGACGACCATGACGACAGTGTATCTATGAATTTTCATGGTTTACGTTGTTTCGGAGTTTGTTTCGCAAAGTTCAATATTATGATTTATAAAAGTTAATTATTTGTTATCACAGTCAGTGTTTGAAAAGGTGACAACATGCGGATAATATCGAAGCATTTCCAAAGCTTCGCCAAAATGCTGGATTTTTACTCGCAATTTAATCCGTCCCCCTTGTCCATCAAAAAGTTCATAGATTTTGGTAAGTTTTTGTGATGGCTTTTATTGTGTGAAAATTAGCAAGATTAATATTAGGTGATTTGAGGCTTTGGCATTTAGATTTTTTTTGGCTAATATATTGCGTCATTTAATCGATTGATCTTTGAGGGTGTAATTTTAATAATTTTTCCTTACGTATATGGTTTACGAATTGAAATGTAGTTTGAAGCCGAGATCCTACTTTAATTTTATTGTTATCATAATCACAGAGTTTGATTCCAGGTTTGATTATTATATCTTCAGTAATACCTAATTGAAATTTTTTTTGCATTTCGAGTTTGTATACTGAAAAATATAGGCAGGCATTTGCAACCGCACCGAATTTTTTGAATGTGAATTCGTTTTCGTATTTCTAAAGTATCCTGCATAATGAAAATTGGGAACATTTTATAGTCGTTTCGGATTATATTTAATAGATGTTTGAAAACGGCGTAAATAACAAAACAATATTTTTTGAATTTTCCGATTGCCAGAATCTGACTAACTCGGTCGTAGGCGGTCAGGTATACTGTCTCTGGTCAAAGTTCGGTTGGTGCAAAGTGCAACTCGACCACACAAATGGTGGACGGGTTTAGACCGAGATTTAGTCAAAAAAAAAACATCTGCTCCTTTCGGAAAAATTATGACTTGAAGAAAAAGTTGAGGGTCACAATTATTCCGATATTATTATGGAAAGAGAAACTTGCTAGTTGAAAATACAGAAAATATTGGGAAAGTACCGTGAAATTTTAGAAAATAGCGGGGAAACAGAGAGTAACATGCGGCAATATATCGCACTTTTTAAAAATTACACAAGTCCAAATTAATAGTAAAAATCTCGGTGAAAATATTAAAATGAGGTGCTAAAAAAAGCTGACCCAATAAATCTTAATTGGTTTTTCAGTTATATGTTATATGTAGGTATATTTTTTTCGATTTTTGTCGGGATTTTGTATTTTGTATGCACGAGATGATGCGATTTTATCGAAAATGTTTTTAACCTTGAAAGTTGATTAAATAATGAAAATTGCTTTTTCATTGTTTTGGTGAAAATTATATTAGCCATGCAGGGTACTACTACGGACTTGGGAGACAAAATTATTGTTAAATAATCATCGTAAAAACCGAGGTAAAAACCATCGGAAACATTTTTGGGTCAAAAAATGGCCAGAGCTCGGGTTAGAACGTCGTGATAATTCATCGTATAATGAAACATTTAAACGATCGAAAATTCCAAAATTGCTCTATTGAAGTTTTAGAGAAACATCTGGAAAGTAGTCTTGAATGAATTTGGCTCAAGCATAAGGTGCACGAGAAAGCAGAATCCTATAAAATAACATAAGTCCCTATGATTCTTGTTTGCACACGGAGATATGAGTCCTAAAGGACGCCACTGGAAATTCGTTCTTCTTGAACAACTTTAAAATACTTGACATAATTTCGTATTAAATACTAACATTAATATTTAATTTATTATTGGAATTTCCTTATCAAGCTAGACCAAATTCGACACTTTTAAAGGGGAAACAGATCTTGCTAAAGAAGATAGACAAAAAGTAATGTACATGTCTGAGCTTGATTTTCATAAAAAAATATGGCGGTAAAAACGAGGGTATCCGTTCCAACATTATGTGTTTTTCGAAAATGTGTATTTTACGAAAATCTTTTTTACAGAGCATCTTTTTACCCAAAATGTAATGGCTTGAATATCATATTATATATAAATAATCCAACTTGCTTCCTAGTTCTATATTTTTCTCCACTTTCACAAAACTATTAGTGTGCAGTTGTTTCTGGTATTATGGTAATATGCTATATTTTTGGAAAGGTAATTTCAAGCACTTTTCAATCATTTAAAAATATACAGGATGTACCATAGGAAACATCAATTTTTTGATTGATAACTAATAACATTTTGTTGTGTTAATTTTCATCTATATTCTATAGAAAGGGGAGTTTTCCTTTTTCGTTTAGCCCACTTCGTACAAATTCAAAAGAATTTTTTTTTCAATAATTTATTTAAAATATTGTTTTAGGTCTTCATCATACAGGGTGGTAATGGGTACGACTTAGTCTTCTAGTATCCTCTAAACTTTAAACTGTTCGGTCATGTCTTCCACCTCAAAACTGACCAAAAATATTTGCATTGGGGACTAATGTTATCAACCGGTCCCATTCTTACTTTGTCTGAGGTTTGCCGAGAAGGTTTTATGTCGCATTTTGAATAGGATTTGACTTTGGGCCAAGGTCGATCGCAAAATAAACAAAAAAATGATGCCACAAACCGAAATGATTTTAGAAAATTGCAAAACGATTCGATAAGAAGATGGGCAAATACGCGTGATAGGATGCAAATCTAAGCCAGTTAGTGCGTAGAAAATTCAAGTAACTTTGTTGTTTAGTATTATCACTTATTTTTCCATTAATAGTTTAGTAGGTTTAGTCAACTAACCAAAACCAAACAACAGTTGAAGACTAACCAATTTTATTAACTATTATTGATTTTTTTTAATGGTTTAAATTTTCACACAGCACTAAGATACGTTAATAGGTAAAAAAACTAGTTAGTTAGTGCATCATGTCAGAAAAATCCACCGGGTAGCAAGGCAATCGCATCACATATATCATTAGGATATCACTAGGATAAGCTTTTTTAACTACTCCAAGTTTATTAAGAGGTGTGAAGCCTTGTAGATATAGAGTTTTATTTAAGAAAATATTCATATCCGCATCGATTTCCTTGCAGAGATACAGCAAACAGCATTAAACAAAAAATTTTGGAATTTGTCACCATATGGTTAACATTAGAAAAATTTTGTAGAAACCGAGGTTTTAAATTCAATAAAAGACTTTCGCCCCCCGGTGCCCATTTTAGGAACTTGAAAATAGTTTCCAGCATTTTTATTTGGTCAATTTTTGTTTTCAAATTTCTAGGACCATCTGTTTCCTTAATACCATATTTCGCCGCTCTCACGCCAATGGTGGAAGTGATTCCAAGAAAAATGTAATCTAGTACGTAGGGTTGTCAAATTGACGGGTCAAAATACTATGAAATTTAAATTTAATTATTTATATTTAATTAAATGGAGTCGATATTATCGATGGATCGCTAATTATCGTATTCGGATATTCCTTAAAGCGGGTTATGGGTAAATTGGACATCACCAACTTATTCAAAGTTCAAAACTTGTATTTTTTCCTAAAAAAGTCGAAGAAAATATGATATTTATGCGGAAATATAACTTGAAATTCTATTCAATTATACAAAATCGGTTTTTCGGTGGATAACTAATAAAATTTAGTGTGTTCAACATAAGTCATTTAATTCTGCGGAAAAAAATGTTTTCATAGAAACGAAAAGCTTTCCGTAACAAAACAGTTCTGATACATTTTCATCAGGTTTAGCCAATCTCCTTTTGCAAGGGGAGTACACACGGTGCTCAGTTTTTCATCGACGGGAACGAACTTTTTAAAATGGACCAGTATATATGTATGACTTTCTATAATAGAGAAATAACGAGACATGTGTCAGAGTCTAGGGAAAGTCACTGTGAAAATGATTGTCCATAATCAGGTCGATAGGTTTACCTATAATTCGCAGGAAGGTTATTTATTTTTCAATTTGTTTATTATTTATCGAGAATGTTTCAAAACTTACTGTTCGTTAACCGAATCTATCAGCATACATAGTTAGGAAATAAATATGAAATACATAAATGATATAAAATAAAAACAAATACTTTCAAAAATTACGAAACTGTTTTTCTACTCCGCCATGTTAAACTTAGTTCGAGTTTAATTGCAATTGCGGGAAATTAAATCATTTGAGACGGCATCCGCTACAGCATTAAATGCGCAATAAAAAAAATGGAAAAAATTATTCCACCGTTTATCGTTTGTTGTTTATGACGTGTTTATTGACACTTTAGCAGGACTGCTTTATTTCTCGAAAAACATTTTAGAAATATATCGAATGTTGTTTTGTAACCAACGAGGTGACGCATGCGAGTAATTGTGATAAGTGGGAGAATCGATTATTATTTATTTTACTTTCATGTCCCGCATTTGTCGGGTGCAGCAAGCTTGAGTACACCAGGTAATTGCGGTGGTTATGTGTGTCTCAAAGTATATCGTCTTGGCTTTTAATGAACCTTCCCCCAAAAAGTAATTACGACCTTCATCCCTATGGGTAAACCAAACAACTAATGCCCTATTTATTGGACACGGACACAGAATCGAGTCAGGTAGATGTGGGCCACGTGCCGGCTAATACCCCTGGGATTGTTATTGTTAACCGTTCAAGACTTTTAGGGGTCTATCTTTAATTTTTCTGTTATGATGAGTCGAGATGCGTATGAATGTTTAACAAACCAGAATCTTTACAAGAAACCTGCCTAGTTATTATGAATTTAAATATATTGTTAACAGTGAATTGTTGAATAAAAGCAAAACAAAGTATACTATGACCAGAAATATTGTGTTTTTCCAACAGACGACGTGATTAACTTTGCCTACTGTTTATTACTCTAAAACCGCAGCCCCCTATAGAACACCCTGCCGAGCAGACCCTTACCCGTAACCATTCCAGGACCGTTCCAGGAATTTATTTACCTATACACTAACAAGCTTGATATAAGCATGTTTTCAATATTTTTCGCCGAGCAATTCTTGAAACAATTTATTACGTTCTATTTAATTACATTTCTACATAATATCATTATTAATATACATAATATAAAGTATCAGTCACTATCACCACTTTCATCACCTACTCACTAATCGTTCTCGTTAAATATTATCTTCTTTATAACTCGTTTTTAGCTATATTTTAGCTACCTTTTGAGGAATTACCAAATCATCTTAATCGGGTTAAATATACAATGATACGGGGGTAATCTCAAGATTTCATGTCCGTTGTTTTTTACACAAAAGACACAAAATACAAGAAGAAGAATGTTGTTAATCGACAGGCACATATGACAAAAATTATTATTTTCAAACTTACCTCTAAGATAAATAGAATACATGTACTTACCCTTACCCTTTGAATTATCCAGTGAAAACACCCTCGCAGGGTCAAAACTCGAGAATCAGGTACATAAATACATACTTACTGGAAGGATCACATTTAAATACCTTCGTAATATACATGAACATATTTCAATTTAGATTAAACTCTTAAGAACGATACATATCACCTAATGTTAAAATAAACGCTTCTACTTATTCGAAAATACCCGGCAGCATCAATGCATAATTAAATTTAAAACGCTTCATTTACGTTTCAATTAAAAATTTCAAGTTTCTACAAATATTCGTTACGGTCCATCTCAGGGAAGACCTGCTTAATGTAGAATAAGCATCTGTTGGGAAGGTCTGCGGTTAAGGTATTGTCAAATACTTAAAACGTCAAAGCAATAAATGCACAATATTTTTGGTCGTACAATAGTTATTTTCAAATCAGGTTGTTTCTAGAAAGGAAGCTAGAAGAAGATGAAATCAATATAATCGTTAGCCGTGCCATATTCCACAGAGTTATTTGTAAAGTGGGATTTAAATGGATAATGCAAGCCGCCTGCTACAAAAAGCACCAAAATATTTATTTTGAATCAAGTCACAAGGAACGTCAATTGTTCGAAGTGTTAAATTCATATACAAAAACCAGTTAAAAAACAATATAATACTTGAGTCGTCCTTGAGTTGAAATTGATCGATAATATCACGAACGAACCATGAATTAAATTTTAAAGAAACTAAAATTTTAACACAAGATAATAATTATCAAATATTGCCAATACAAATAAATAAAATAAAAAATAAATAAAAATGATTCATATTAATATTATAAGTCAGTTTAATAACATAATCTAAGTTAAAAATCAAATCAACTTTGTTGTAATAATAATTTAGTGTTGAAAATAAACAAATTAAACAAACTCTTAGCTACACAAACATAAATACCAACCCCAAAAACTTGTAACTAAATTTGAATGCCGGAGTTTTGGCTCATTTGCAAGCTTATCCGATCTCGCCGCATCAGTGCAGACAAACAATAGTTTAAACGATTCAGTATCATCGCATCGAAGTCTCAATTTTAAGCTATTAGAGAAAATTCATTTGTTTTGATACCAATCGGCTCTTTTGAATTAGTTTTCACGTGCGATTGAAACCTCACATCACTGTCCATGAGAAACTCTAAATTTGTTTTTCAGTTGGATTTTAAAAATTAACTTAAAAATAAACTTTTTCCTTAGCCTCGCTAAGTAGGGATGTGATTGGAAGAAATATGGTAAGAAAGTAACAGCGGGTGATTCCAAGGGATAACCACCATATTTCTCAAATCATTATAAAAGTTCCGTATTTTGGATTCAATATTCAACACGCAGCATTCACAGACGTTCAAGTTAGACACCACATAAGGCATTCATAAAATTGCTGTTTTAATTTAAGTAAGGTGAGGAGTTTTGCCTAAAAATGAATGGTTGCTATAGTAACGACCTAAGGTGGGAAAAAATAATTCCAGAGATGAGGAATGTATCATTGCCGTATGAGAATATAATGTAACAATATTAAAATTATTTATAAATAGTTCAATCAAGCAAACTTGACATACTTAGGGCAAGAAAATAAGTAAATTCGCCTGTGAAATATATCTTCGATTTGTTTACAACATATAGTTATTACTATAGATGTTGAGCCCTGCCTATACCGACAATACGGGAACTTATGAAGCATCTATGAAAAAATTTTTGAGGTCTATTCAACATGCGTCTGCGCGAGATTTAAATCTCGTTTTTGACCAATGACCTTGCGGCATTGCACAACAAACATAACCGCTGACGGACCGTCAGTAAATATGCTTAGATCTCGTTAAATCTTTTGGCAAAACGAGTTATGTGTGTGGAGATCGCTAGAGGCACGCGCGGAAAATTATTACTTTCTCTACCAAAATATCAATTTTGGTAAAGCCACAACTCACACACCTAATAGCTGTATGCTTTACATATACATAAACGGCACTTTCGGATTGAAACCTTTTCAAACTTCGCGGTATTGCTGCCTTTTTATCAGTCTTTGTATACATATCTAAAGCCTCCTTTTCGCTTTCAAAAAGTCTTTCTTCTCACAAATAATCAAAATCGAGGTTAAAAACTACCCTACGTGTAGGGGAGATTAACGTAAGCTTTTATTCGTTGAAGGTTTTTCAGGTCAAAAAACGATATCGCTATTGTTAAAAAAGAATGACTTGTTATATTATGGTTAATCTTTAACGAAATATTAGCAAGCTATTGTTAACGTATATTAAGTTAAATTTCTAATTTGCCAATGCCTATACAATATTATATTCTCTGTGCAGTCTATCGGTAAAAAACCCCAGCGATGGCCAGCACTGGCAACATTGTCTCAGTCAGTCAAGATTTGAGATCACGTTAAAAAGAAAACAATGCTATCTGCTTTCATTATGCATTTATGAATATATTAATAATTTAAATTTTAATATTTAATTCTCTTAGATATCTTGAGATGTCTGCGACCATCCAATTGCCAGTTTGTGTCACGAAAATGTATAATTGGTGCGGTTTACACTGTCCCGGGGACTGATATACATCATTATCCGTGAAAACCGCTCAAATTTATCACATAAAAAATAATTTCAACGTATTCGGCCACAGTGATTTCGAGGGATTGCGCGGCGATTACGCAGATTTGAGATTGTATTAGAGAAGAGTATTTATTAAAATTTATTATTATTTAAAAATAACGTAAAGTAAATAACATTAAATACTGGGGTGTCATAGTTGACAAAAATTTACAATATTCCACTTATAACCTGGTTGTTACGGCACGCAAGTTTACAAATACATCTATAAATAATATAATACAAAATTAGTTGAATGTTTTTTGCAGTACGCCAATGGCGGCCCATGGGATTTTTTTTAAAGGTATTCCCAAAAAAAATTTGCTTATCCAAAAACGGAGAAATATTAATTTCTTCAATTATTTGTTTGACAAATTTCAAGCATACACTGAAACAGATCATTCTGAATTTCTTTGCTTACTTGACACGGGACTTAAATTAAGTACTGAAAAGTAGTTTGGGGAAATATTTTATAAAATATTGTATACAAGAAATATAGTTGTATGTCACAATACATGATTTAAAGTAATAAATTTAGTACAAGTGCATGCGCAGATCGCATCTTGAAAAGAACGTTTTCAACGAAATTTCAACAAACTTTACCTTCGACTGAAGTGTTAACTATAATTTTCGAAGGACATGTCCTATGATTATGATTACTACGTCCAGTTTTCTAACTATGACGACGACTTCTACTTACTTACACATTAATAGACATGCAACCTTTGTAATCACTTCTGTTACACTCATATATTTTTTATTCATGGCGTGGGTATTTTTTTCTTGTAAAGCCGGTCACTCACACAGAGGGAAGACTGGAGACTTGAATGCACATGCCACGAGGAGCAGTTAAAACTCCTCGTGTGTGGCGAAGAATACGGAATGCACATTCAAGTCTGCTAAAATCAGAATTGTGGGTAGGGACAAGTCGCTGCACTCTGCGGTGTTGTTTCAGTAGCGTGCTAATTATTGTTATAAGTCAAACTTTTTATATTAAGAAAATAATTTATATTGATTAATATGGTTGATTTACGAAATATTGAATTATATCGAGAACACCCCTGTTTGTTTCGTGTTAAAAGCAAAGAATACAGCGACTGAAACAAAAAAAACAATGCCTACAAAAAATTAAAACAAGTTAATGTACATGCATCTAAAGATACGGTAGTAAAAAAATTAACACCCTACGTGGAAGCTGGCGAAAAGAGCACAAAAAAATGGTAAGGTCGCAAACTTCTGGTGCTGGCGAAGAGGATGTATATTACCTCTGTGATATTACAACTTACTATTCTTTCTACAAGACCAAGAAATACCTCGATCCTCAATATCAAATATGGAGGACATTCAGCTAATAAGCAAATATACGTTTTTGATTTAATCGTTTTATTATATTTAATTATACTTTAGGGTCGATTTAACCAACATTATTTATACCTTAACGTACAGTTAAGAAAAATCGTTACTATGGTTATAATAATTGTTGCTATGGTATTATTCGATAATTACCTTTAACTTTTGTTGGTGAATCCCGGTCCTTAAGATAATTAACCACTGTAGCCAGTTACTTTATCATGACCTCTTGCCACGGAACAGTTCCTTCTTCATTAAAATAGTTCGAATACAATTTCCGTACAGCTACAGCGTCACTGGTTGCATGTCTATAATGTCTCCGTTGTAATGCTGTAATGCTAAGTCCAAAGTGAATAGCAATATCTTCAGTATCTAGACATTCAGTTGGAACGTACCTACAGTGTCTTGTTTTTGAAGAAGAGGAGTAACCAACTTCAATAGCTCACCATAAGTTTCTACACCCTTAAGTAGTTATGCCAATCAGCAGGTTCAAGCCGCAATTCTTCTAGCAGATTAACATGAGAATATTCATTGCGCTTTTGTAGCCATTCTTTAACCCTTCGTGATCGACGAATTTTTTTCTTATTGTTGATAACATTTTCTTTTTTTATAACACAAATGCACGCCACAGTCATGTAGTATAGATCCTTCTTTGCCGACATAGCCATGAACACGCACAACTGACGCGAAAGACGTAGCGTGTGGAGGTAAACAGTAAACTTTTAACTTAGGACAAGCGTGCGCACGTTTAATTGTACATTCTTCCCTCTATGTGAGTGGCCGGCTTTAGAAAACAGTTTGCTTCTTCGTGAAAATTATCTAATTACAGTTGATTCCTTTTTGGATTAGTTATGTTTGAATCCATATTAAATGGAAAAGAAGTCTTATTTGTGCATATATGCCGAGTTCTTTTGGATCCTGAGGGGTTAGTTTTTATCTGCCTCAAATAAATAACAAAATTATGTAACAATTAAATAAGTCGCCGCTGAATGCAATTTCGAGTAATAAAAATAAAAGCAAATATAAACAAAAATTCAATGGATTCTCTTAACGTCGAAACTGGTGCCGAATCAAAAACGATGACTTACAAACCATTCAATTGCAGGATTGAATGCATCCGAAGAGAAATCGTACATATTTCTGCGCAAAGAATTGCCCGTTCGCCTCGCAAACATCATGAAGGAGATTGCCCTTTTGCCGGAGAACCTATTGCGCATGCCGTCGGTGATGGCGGTAAACGATTGGTACATGCGCAGCTTCCACGAAATTATAGAATTCGAGAAGAAGAACCCGTCGCCGGACACCCTCGAGCACTTTTGCAATGAGTTGGTAAAGATACGGAACCGCCATTCGGACGTGGTGGAGACGATGGCCCAGGGCGTGCTGGAACTGAAAGAATCCCACGATGTCGATGTTCATACGGAGCACAGCATACAATATTTCCTGGATAGGTTCTATATGTCCAGGATCTCGATCCGCATGTTAATTAACCAGCACAGTAAGTTGCCTGCCTTTTTTTTTCAGTTATTTGATATTTTTGGTTATTTAATTTTCTTCGTGGTGTGTGCTGCGGGATTGGCAGATAAGATACTATCAAATGATTAGATTGTCCATTTAACGTGGCCCGTTTTTTATGGGATGATACTTTTTCTCAGAATGTGGTCAAATTACCAAAAAACCTTATACAAGGTACAAAAGTTGTTTGGATTCATTTATACTCATATTACATTATTATATATACGGGGTGTTTGTATTTTCGCTTGCTTTCTGATTTTAAATTTTAAATTAAATAATTTTTGAATTATTTGCAAAGTTCTAGAAAAAATCTATGTGTCATGTCCTAAACATAAGTCTTAATGTTTGTTATATATTTGTTGGGCTTGATTTTCTTATAGAAGGTGTTCTACTGTAGTGGTTCGTGTTAATATAAATATAAAAACTTTCTGTTTATTGCTTTGTTATATGGAGGCTCCGACATCAGGTTTCTTTTCCCTTGTTAAAAATTTACTATTTTTCCTACTTCTATTCCTGTTTTAACGACGATTTGATTTGCTGCCGAGGAAGTCTTTAGGATATAGAAACGCATTTTACGTATGTTTAAGCCGTGGAATTTTTCATGTCGAGACCTATTTCTATAACACTGTTAACACTTCCTAGTATGTACATAGTAAATTGTGCCACTTATGTAAAAAGCAACTTTAATCTTTATATGCTCTCAAGAAACTCAGATATTCAGTACAATTTAGGACCGAATCTTAACATACAAATTCCTTTAAAAAAATTATAATAAATTACCTATCGAACTCAAGGAGATAGCTAGTCAAACAAAATTCAAATGCACCTTAAAAACAATTGCTACACCTCGCCTATTACAATTTTTAGAATTTTTTTTTCTTGTGACATCTTTTAATACGTATTCGTTGTTTGGTATTGTTATTATTATTATTATTATTATTATTATTATTATTATTAATTAATTAATTAATTATACTAACATAATTTTATATTGTTTATATTTGTATTATACTGGCAATATCCAACACTTGTAACTCATGTCTTATGGAAATAAAGCTATCTTTATCTAATATCATAAAAATGGATAAATACATCGTGGTCAGGAATTAACATTAAAAATTTAAATGAAAAAATTGTTAAGAGTATTTTTTTTTCAAATGGAAACATTCTATTTTTATCATTTTATTGTATTTCGCATGTAAAAAAAGGTGACTGTATGAGGTTGCTTATTAGAGAAATTTGTAGAAAATATTAGTAATAGAACGTTATTTCATTGTTAAAATGCTATGACGACGAACCATTCGTTTGGAAATCAAATTTTTGACAGCTTTATGGTTGTTTTAATACAAAAAAGTCTATAAACCGTCTTTCTAAAAAAATATTAAATAAGGGAGAAAATACTGATAGTAAACAAAGCATAATAAAAAGATAGTTGATTATTTGCAACATTTAGAAAAAAGTATACGAAAACATTTATAAACATTAATATTTGTAATAAAAAAAATTTGTTCAATTTTCTATTATTCGTTTAAAAAAGTATTTTCTTTCTTTGCCGGGGATGATTTATAAAATTTATTAAAAATTGTCAAACGATCGTAAATAGTAGCTGCAATTTCTTTAGTGCTCCATTTTTTCCTGCCATGTTTCGTTATTATTTTCTTGACCAATTAATAACATTTTTACAATTGAAAAACGTTTTATTGAAATATTAAACCTTACACAAAGTCCTATTTTTAAATGCTAAATATGATAAAATTATAAAAATGAGGAGTTACCATTTGAAAAAAATTGCTTGTAACGATTTTTTTTACTCAAATTTTTAAAATTTGTTATTGCCTACCCTGTATTTATTTATATTTGAAATATCAGCAAATACCGGATAGGCCGATAGATCACTTGTTCACGAAAATACACACCCTTTACATACAGTAATATAATAAGCTTAACTAACTGACCAAAACATGTCTAGAAAGGTCCTTAATACAGAGGGTATTTTATTTAAAATAAAAAAAAATGTCATTTGTTCGCAAAACTACCCCGTACATATAATACTATATTATTTTAAAAATATAAGTACATTCAAGCAACTTTTGTCTTTAAGTTTTTTACGGATTATGGGATAAAGTATAAAGAGCAGAACGTTAAATAGAGAAGTCCTAATGTTCCTTAAGACCAAATCTAAACCTAAAGCCAATTTCTACATGTATTTTTACCAGAAAAAAAAACACCAATTTTTTGATGATAAAAGTATCTCATAAAGTTATATTTAGACTTTTAAGAGTCATCCTTAGTGATTTCGACTGTATTTACATTTTTCATAGAGGTTAACCGTATAAGTTATGAAAAAAATGCATTGCGCCGATTTACGCTCAAATTCGGGGAAAAATAGCTGAAAATGTATCTACCAAATATACCTAATTTGGTAGACACCTTGCAAGATTTACATGACAAAATACAAATGGCATCGTGTCTACCGGGCTTACCGATTTTTAAACAAGACGTTTTACATTTGTTCTTTTTGAATAAATTCGAGTTGGATGTTCAGAGCGCCCTACGACGATTCTTTGTCATATTTCGCTTAACCTCCCATAAAGATTGATGATTGATTAATTCTAAAAAAACTGCTGCCGCGTCTTATCTCAAATAATTTGTTGTCAGTTGTAGTTTTATTTACGTGGCAAAGTCCTCGTT
Source organism: Cylas formicarius (assembly GCF_029955315.1). Classification (NCBI taxonomy): domain Eukaryota; kingdom Metazoa; phylum Arthropoda; class Insecta; order Coleoptera; family Brentidae; genus Cylas; species Cylas formicarius. The sequence continues at coordinate 15,750,297 of NW_026844214.1, read as the reverse complement.
TAATCTCGTCTAAATCGACCATACAATATTGTTCATAGTTGACTTGCGTGTTGAAAATTAATAAAAGTAATCTACCAAACACTCGAGACAATTGGGTAACCAAAAAAGTGTGATCTGGTTAAAATTTGAACAAAAGATACTACAGTTATTTGATTTATCACGCTGTATAATATCAATTAGACAAAACCGATTAATAACACAGGTCTACAAAATTAAACTTTATGACATATGTTTTTATTTTGAAAACTGATTCTATATAATTTTGGTTGGCTGATTTCAAAAATTTTATGCATTTATTTGTATCACGTAACGTTTTTTTCAATTATTAAAGAAAAAAAACGATATTTCTAAAATAATTTATTTTTTTATTCTGTAAAAACGTGGAATCCTAGTTAAAAAAAAAGGAAAAAAAGAACTTTACTCAGACTTTTTTCAATGAAATCTTCGTCTTTTTGTCAGAAAGCTGAGTAGTCCGGATATTCGACTGTGTGTTTTTAAGAGCATATCCCTTTTTAACATCCAGCAGTAGTCCGTCATCATCGTTATCTCCAAGGTTTTCAGGAAAATAGTTCAAACTCATATTATAACATAGACGATGAAAGTGTGTTCTAACGATATGAAATTTTCTGGTTCTTTTGGGGCGGTAGGCATCGACGCATCTGGTCCAAGAGGAACAAGTCGAATAACAGAGTCGATGAAAATGTTGTAACATGTTTTGAACAATACTTTCGTAGTTTTCGTCCTTAGAGTTCCCAAGAAACTTATCAATTACTTATTTAAATTAAACCCAGGCGTTTTTCTTGACATTGGTCATTGTATTTTGAAAATTATTGTTTTTGTATAATGTTCTTATCGGCGGCCCAACAAAAATACCTTCTTTTATCTTGGCGTCAGATATTGCTAGAAATTTCTTGCACAAATATTTGAAATACTGTCCAATAAAGCATGGAAATTTTGTATAACCCCCCTGTTGTCCTAGGAGCATGCACGGCACTTTAAGGTCAACAAAAAGCATCCACTGATGTTTTTGGTAGTTTATTTTCTTCAAAAGAAGTCCTAAATTTTCATACGTTTTTTTTCAATGTACCGAATGTGCAACGGCAACCGATGCTAGTTCGTTACTAACAATTCGGATGCATCCTTTGGAAGGTGCAAATCTCTAAGTAAATCATTTAATTCGCTCTGGTTAAACACTTCGGGTTCTCTGAAATCTGGTGCGAAATCTGAGCCATCTGGGTCGGAATTAGATTTCTCTGATTCTGACTAGTTGTATCGGTACAGCTGATCCATGAGGAACTGGTCGAATAGCAGAGTCAAAAATCGGGATACATAATTTATTTCTTATTTTTTCTGTTTTTGAACATTACACGATCAAAAATAACAATGATCACTGTAATTCCTAGGCTCTGGCCATACCATGAACACCAAAGCTAGTATGTACATTAATAAAATAACATTTTAAACATATAGAGCGCTATAAAAAATGACGTGGTAGAGCAAAAATATGGCGGTTGTTTGGGAAAAGGGCTCCCAAAATTATACAAGTAAGCAAACAGCTTTCAAACATCAGAATCACTGTAAACCTGTGAAATCTTTTACTTACTCCCTACTTTAACATTGACCAGCCGTGCGCAAAGTGTCACTTTTAAAACGTCAACTTTATTAAACACTGTTGCTAGTCACTTAGAGCGTTTCTGATACGTTAGTCTCGGATAAGATGGTTTCGGTAGATTTAAAACACTGACTGTATTTTTAATTGTAAATTGGAATTGTGAATGTGAAATTACAATTTTTTATGATTATGTAATTATTTTTTCTGTTTAATTACTTTTTAATTTGGCGCGTCTTGAATTTTATCGGCCTGACGCGAAGGAGGCTTTGAAATGAAACATAAGAGTAAGTGTCAACAGGAATTGTCACATACTGCTACCAAAAAACAACTATCACAAACTACCAAAAACATCAGTGGGTGCTTTTTGGTGACCTTAAAGTGCCATGCATGCTCCTAGGACAATAGGGGGATTATACAAAATTTCCATGCTTTATTTGAGAGTGGGATAGTCGGGCAAGAGATAGACAAGCCTTACATCTGGTAGCAAAAATGTATTAAGGTATAATATAGTTGGCTCCAAAAACGTTTTATCGCCTCTTCTTACTTTCTTCTCCTCTCTAGACAAAAATGGACGGTGTTTCAAATATTTGTGCGAGAAATTTCCAGCAATATCTGACGCCAAGATAAAAGAAGGTATTTTTGTTGGGCCGCCGAGAAGAACATTATACAAAAACAATAATTTTCAAAACACAATGACCAATGTCAAGAAAAACCCCTGGGTTTAATTTAAATAAGTAATTGATAAGTTTCATGGGAACTCTAAGGACGAAAACTACGAAAGTATTGTTCAAAACATTTATATTTAACGACCGCCAATTTTATTACACGTAAAATACAATAATGATATGTCAAAAACGTACTGATCCAAAAGTGCGTTAAATTTCTAGTGAATTGACTATAGCAACAACTACTGTGTTTAATGTAGTTAAGAAATAAGGAGTATAAGGCATTTAATTAGAATATGTAAGTCGCGAAAAAGAAATACACTACGAGAAATAACTGCATGGTGGAATATAGAAACTGGGATGAATATTTCCAGAAAAAAAAACGAACGCATAAAATACGCAAATCGAACATCTGTCCATCTGTCGATTCTCCAATTCCGCCGCTGATTTTAATAACTAACTACTCTTAACGTGTTTCAATGTGTGAATAACCCCACTAATTGTAAGTAAGTTCATTTATTTTCAGCGTTACTGTTCGGCGGTCAACTGGAAAATGCGCCGGGTCCTAATAAGAGCAAGTACATTGGCTGTATAGACACCCAGTGCGACATCGTCAGCGTGATCAAAGACGCTTATGAAAATGCACGGTTCCTATGCGACCAGTATTATCTGGCATCGCCGGATTTGATAATAAAGCAGGCGCATCACAATGGTAGGTAAAGCGTCGGGTGGAGCCTTCGAACAGCAGTATTTTTTAAAACAGAACATTGTTCTGAAAACCGAAAGGGATAGAACTAGATTTGGTTTAAAACGATAATGAGAATTTTCGGTATTAATTAATGTTACAAAATAAGTAAAAACTACAATAAGTTTCAAAATTTCGTGATAGACCTAAATGATTAGTTTTATAAACTTCACGGGGGATTTGAATTTTTTAGGTAGCCAAACAAACTAATAAATTTCACATTATATCACGTAAGCATCCAAAATTCGCGTTCATCACGCTGCTATTAAATTTTTTTTATTGTGCATGTAGCGGAAAAGTATTTAAGGTTAAAAAAATTAAGCGTTTGCTTCAGAAAGGAATTTAAAGGAAATAAACTGCAAATATCTTACGCAGACCTATATCCAATATTGCTTTAATATAAGGCGAGAAGTTATTCTAGATTTTTTCTAATTTGCTCTTTGGGCGTATAATTGTTATTTTAAACTTTACTTTTATTATATTTTAACAATTTCATTACAAATGTGCCAATTACTAAGTATATAGTCCAATAATTATCTAATTATAACTATTGATTTTTAACTAACTACGTTCGAATCTGCAAGGTATTAATATTATAACCTAAAAGCTTTTTATAGGATGTGTCAATTTTTGATGGTTGTACGAAATACCTCCCTTATTTATAAAGCTAGCGTGTAGCAGCTTTCGTGACCCGAAGCTCTTTTTTATTAAATGAAAAGCGGCACAAACCAAAATGCTATCTTAGAGTTTTAGATATAGGGTGATTTTGAAAAGGTGGCTTAGACCCCATTTGTAGTTCGGTTAGTTTTGGTTAGATGGTTATGCGTAAATTTATTGTAAAGATTAAAATTGGGCTGGATAAGGTTTTTTACGGAGTGGCGTAGCCAGTTTTCTTGTGAAACTCCCAAATTTTGATATAGAAACTCACTATGTTTTTTTAAAATTATTTATTTATTAATTATTAAAGAGGTATTTCAAATATAATAGGATTTAATGGTGAACAAACACAAGATATATAGATACATACTTTGTATTTGAAGTAGCTCTTATGCGTTGTATATTTTGGAATAGCTAATAACAAGTGTAATAAAATTATTGAAAGACATACAGGAATTTCCATTAAAAAAAAATGCTTTTAATTTGTATATCAAAATTTGAGTTTCAGAATAAAACTTGCAACGCATATTCCAAATCCAAAGGGTGTCTAAAGATGCTACCTTTTCAAAATCACCCAGTATGTAAAAATTTAATATGGTTGTGACATTTATGCATTACTAAAATTTGGGTGTGTGTTGTGTGAATTTTTTTTAAACCGGATACCAAAAGCCTTTTATTTTCACGAAATATTCAGTTTGGAAACGATGGTGGGAGTATTTCATAAGGAAGAAGGTAATTTGAGCTGGGATCGATATTATTTCAGATTTAGAAAAGGAGCAATATATCAATATCGTCTACGTACCCTCTCACCTCTATCACATGCTGTTCGAATTATTCAAGAATTCAATGAGAGCGGTAATGGAGTATCACAGTTCTGCTGATCAGCATCCGCCCATTACCGTGACAGTATCTAAGGGAAAGGAGGACATATGCCTGAAGGTAATATAAGGCGTGAAAATGTTTTTTTTTAGCAGACTTTGGTACGTTTGTAGTTGGCCTTTTCCAATTGTTGCCATCATTACAGATGTCTGACCAAGGTGGTGGCATAGGAAGGTCGACTACCGATCATTTGTTCAAATATATGTACTCGACAGCGCCACAACCCAGCAAGTCTGACGCACATACCGTGCCGCTGGCTGGATACGGTTATGGGCTGCCCATATCCCGCCTTTACGCTCGGTATTTCCACGGGGACCTGGTGCTACTCTCGTGCGAGGGTTACGGCACTGACGCAGTCATCTACATGAAGGTGAGCATATGGTTTAACCTTTTTTCAGTCTGTTGAATGAAAAAATAACATGTCATGTAATTTACAAAGAAAAAGAAAAGCGTTGGCAATCGACGAATTAGTTACATATTGATATTTATAGAAAGTGGTCCCGAGCATGATGATGTTGTGTAAGTCCCTGGCAATAAATTTACCAGCTGATGCGCGAATATAGAAAATTAAATTTGTTGAAAGAACTTTGAACCTGATATATTTATACACACGTTTCGTTCAATTTGGGTGATTTTGAAACATCACGTTTGCATTAAATTAGGTCTACAAAACTTGTAACTTGGCTAACACAAAAAAAATATTTCAACACAAATATTTTTGCTGTTGGGAACATTATTATTTGTTCTCTATATTTTGAGTTTTCAGTGTTTCATAAAAACATTTTTTTTTTATCTATATTTGTAGCTCGATATTTTATCCTAACGGTTTTGACCCAATGTTTGTATAAAAAAATTTGACTTTATTTTGAACAAGGAATCACGCCCTTAAATTTTTAACATATGTTTTGAAACACACTGTATGCCTGTAAATCTGAAGGACTATCTATCTATCTGTTAATATAAATGCTTTTTTTTTTCAGCGAAAATGCATAAATTTGTAATCTATCACATTACTTAGCCATTTTAATTTGCTAATTGTTAAAAACAAATTTTATACTTATAGTTGTTAATAATCAAAATTGCTAATTTATTTGCGCAGCATTGAAGTTTTCCGTTTCAATGCTGCGTCGAATTATGCATGTGACGCCACTACATTTGTGACTGGCCCCACAGACGTCCAACTAAAAGAGACCCCATTAGTCATTCGTAAAATTACAGGCATTGTCCAACGAAGCCAACGAGTTATTGCCAATATTCAACAAAACTACATCAAAATTCTATCGGACGGCCATACCAATGGGTGATTGGTCTAACCAAGCCACGCATATCGGCGACCGGCAGATCAGCGTGAACCTACGCAAGCACCAGCTTCCTCAGTCGTGTGAACAATCGTTGACGAGGGCCCTTTAATATTTACTCTTCCTCTGGACAGGGATGGTTCGAAAGTGATATGGTTTGTACCAGTGGAGCAAAGCGCGAAAATAATTTAAGTAAAATACTTCAGTTTGTTATTTTTTATATTGTTGACACACATATAATTGTTGCCCAGATGGTTGAACGATTTTTCTCTTAGTTCAATTAAGCAATAAAGATTCACAGCAATAGAGCTTGGCAATCCGTTTATGGAGTTAAGTGACTAATGAGAATTGAATATTTATATCCCATGATCCTCTTGTAACCTGTTTTTCAATAAAGTAAATAGGACTATTTATGTTTTTAATAAGAAAATTCTTAGCAAGGAAAGGTGAATTTTGACAAGCTATAACTGGAAAAACATAACGTTTTTAAATTTTTGTTGCATGACTTATTACCATTATTTTGTCACCTTGCATCTTTCCTCCAAGTCTCCGAACACTTTGTATATTGGATTTGTAGGCTACACATATTTTTTTTACATTGATACCATCATCAACCTTTAGACATTTTTACAAAGGGGCAGAATTATGTTTCAACTGTATAGGACACAACATAGGTAATAAGGGTAAAAATAAACCCCTGTAAATAGATATTATTTGAAATGTATGTAGATATATTTTTATTTTACATTGTCGCAAATAAACATTAAATAAGCGAAGAAATTGTATTACTTGAACAAAACCCCACATGTATCACCTTTCGTACACCTTATATGTGTACTGGATCCCATTTTCTTCTTGAATTTCCGAAGGCACTGCAGGATCACTGAAAAAAATCAAGAGGTAATGAAAGTTGTATATGATGAATGGTAATAACAACACACCTGACTTCTTTTAAATCATCAGGAATGGGAGGTAAAAATGTGTCGCAATCAAAATCTTTAAAAATTTTTGTTAAATACAGCCTGTAAAAGTTCTTTGATTCTAAAGCTTCCTAAAAAGATTTTCTAACTCATATGTGAAGAATAAGCACTATACTTACCCTGTAAATTGAAGAGCCTCCTATCACCCAGACCTCTTCATATTTATCTGAAAACCTGTCACATTCCAATTCTTCAAGAGCTTTATCCAACGAGCTGAATGCGTAAGTGTCCGTAAATTGCTTTAAATCGGGATTTGAACGAGACAATACGAAATTAATCCTATTGGATAAAGGTTTGTATTTAAGAGGAATGCAATCCCATGTACGCCTACCCATTATAACTATGTTTTTTTTGTGTTTTTCTTTGGTTGAGGACGTCATTTTACTGAAGTAAGACATCTCCTTTCTAAAAAACACGAAAGCAGTTCATTACTTTATAGGAACTTTTTAATAAACAAAAGAATGAAAACTCATCACGGACGGATAAAGGAACTTACTTCAGACGCCATGGTAAGTCGCCGTCTTTGCCGATTCCCAAATTTTCGCAAGCGGCCGCTATTAGTTTCAGTTGCACCGGCATTTTGAAGGAAATAACAGAGGAATTAATATATCACTAGAAAACCCGGTAGGTGTAAACCCAAATTTGAGGTTATGACAATTTGTTATTTATGACTGCAAATAATCTCAACCAACACAAATAATATAAATTTGAAATCTATGATGGAAAACAGCTCCAACGAGAATATACGTAATACATAGTGAACTACTTCGGAAACTTGAGTTCTTATGAATTTTTTTATTACTATTTTTTATGACCACAACTACATAAGGTCATTCGGCCAGCTTACAACAACAGGTATCTGTAATCCAAAATTCCTAAAGGATGCCCTCATAAATAAAGCTGGAAAGCTGCATCATCCTCTAGGTGTGTTAATATATACAAAATGACGACCGATTCATCTAACGGCTCCAGCAATTATCTCATACGAGCTTATCAATCCCATCTGGCCTGGATATCAGCGTGAATACAGGAAATCCAGAAACCGAGCAATACACCATAGAAAATCATAGACATTCTCACATAACAAGAACTAATTCACAAAATTATAGGCACTACGCCTCTAACAATTCAATTAAAAGGCGAAACAAATTTTTTAGCCGATTTCGAATCTTTTTGGAACCGGGCTGAAACAAATATCTGTAATGTGCAATTGTGCCCTCGCGTCCCCTTATTAATTGCTTAATTTAAGGAGAGGATGAAATATTCTTTCTGAGTATAGGGGTCACTTCAAATTCGGCAAACCAAAAGTGGGGATAGTAACCGCAATGCGGAAACAGGTTTCAAGCGTTATTTGAATAGAAAGTTAATACAGATTAGCTTTTTGTTGCTGTTTTTTGATTTCGTGAAATACAAATTGGTCTTACAGAAGAACATTGTACCTAATTTTCAATTAAATTTCAATCCTTGAATTGAAAGATGTCGTACGTCACACAATAACCTTTGTGATCAGCCGTACCGTCGAAAGCAAATGTTTATTCTTTAACCACGGCATTACCAAATCCTGTACTATTCTATATCCCATAAATTTATTTCCATGCTGTCATATGCCGTAAAGGTGGTGACAAGGGAAGAAGTATTTTGATTCAAAAAGTTTGTTAACCATGTACGGAGGCGGCCGCGCACCCATTTTGGTGTTAAGTAAGAAAACCAGAATATTTTTCGTCAATTTTTTAAGATAAATGTGCAATTTTTCCTTTTAGGCCAAAACACAAAACGCGAATCAGGCAGGAAAGTTCAGGTGGAGAACATAAATGCGGGAAAAGTGAGTAAAAAAAGCACGTGTTTATTTTATTCTTTCTGGAATTTTTTTTTTATTAATTTCTATACACTGTGTAAACTTGGAGGTTATTATTTTATTTCTGGTAACACCCTTATTTCAGCAAATCGCTGATGTAATCCGTACCTGCCTGGGGCCTCAGGCAATGCTAAAAATGCTGATGGACCCGATGGGAGGAATCGTCATGACGAATGACGGTAATGCGATCTTGCGAGAGATCACAGTGCAGCATCCAGCAGCCAAAAGTATGATTGAGATTGCTCGTACCCAGGATGAAGAAGTTAGACATTCCCCTTTAATTTTTTTATCCAATTTTAAAGTCTTTTTTTAATCAGGTTGGTGATGGTACAACGTCAGTGATTGTATTAGCAGGTGAAATGTTGGCAGCTGCCGAACAATTTCTTGAACAACAGATACATCCTACAATAATAATTCGGCAGTACCGGCAAGCCCTTGAAGACATTATTACATTGTTGGAAGGTCCACTTAGTCTTGCCATTGACAGAAATGATAAGACAGCCTTGGCTAATGTTGTTAGTAATGTGTTTTCATCAAATGTCAACAAATCTAACTAACCAAGAATTTTCATGATGTGAATTTTTAACATTTATTGGTTTATGATTAAAGTAAACTAATGTCTTTTAAATTTATTTCATAAATTGAAATGTGCAGGTACAAGGATGTATTGGAACCAAGTTTATTGGCAAATGGTCTGATTTGGCGGTCAATATTGCTTTGGATGCTGTGACAACAGTTTTTGTTGACGAGAATGGTAGAACTGAGGTAGATATTAAGAGATATGCAAAAGTGGAAAAAATCCCAGGGGGTTCTATTGAGGACTCTGAAATCTTGAAAGGTGTTATGCTTAACAAAGATGTAACACATCCCAAAATGAGACGCTATATAGAGGTAAATGTTATAGTAGGTGCTATAAGTCATGGGCCTCTAATTGTATATTTTCAGAATCCCAGAATAATTCTTTTGGATTGCGCACTTGAATACAAAAAAGGTGAATCTCAGACCAATGTAGAGATCACTAATCAAGGTGTAAGTTAAAAATAAGTTACTGATTTTTTCTTATTTTTCATGTCTTCTAATTTTAGGACTTCACTAGAATGCTTGAGATTGAAGAGGAACATGTGAGAAAACAATGTGAGGAGATTATTGCTCTCAAGCCAGATGTAGTGTTTACAGAAAAAGGAGTGTCTGACTTGGCCCAACATTTCCTACTCAAGGCGGGCATCAGCGCTATCCGAAGGGTCCGCAAGTCAGACAATAACAGGATTGCCCGAGCTTGTGGGGCGACTATTGTTAACAGAAGCGACGAGTTGCAGGAGTCCGATGTTGGGACGGGTGCGGGACTGTTTGAGATTAAGAAGCTGGGAGATGAATACTTCTGTTACATCACCAAGTGTAAAAATCCCAAGGTGAGATGCCCATTTAATAACAAGTTCCAAAAAAAAACTGCTTTGATAATGAAAAAAAGGATAATCCTGGGAAGTTAATGGGCTAGTTAAAGAAAATGGTATTCACTTCCATGAAGTTTTTAGATGGATATTCTAATAAAAAGCAAATATCCAGCAAACACATATGCAACAGATATGTTGGAATTCTGATATTACATCTGTGATCTAAAATTTATATGCATGTTTTTGTCTTGTGTTTTGGGCGATCCAATGTCTTTGGTAGACCTAAAACATTTATGGTATTTGAGTGTTTGTTGTTGCTCATGTAACTTAGCGAATCTATTTATGCTGTCTTGCAAAAATGTCTCCAAAATTGTGCATCGCATTTATAAACAGACATTTCTGTATTAAACACTCCATCTGCTTGTGCCTAAATAAACTCGTGACTAAACTATGGTTTATAAAGCTTGTTGTATAATATACTATTTTTCTACTGTGAAATATAAATTCATTTAAATACATTTCACAAAAAAAGTGTTCTTTAAGCGGTATATATTTTGTAGAGCCTGTAGAAACATAAAAACAATGTGTTCTTTCATTTCAAAATTGCACTAACACTTTTGATTTTACCTTCCGCAATGCTGGATGACACCTATAAATCTATGAATTCTGTCAAGAATTCTCTAGTAACGTGCCGAATATCAGTCTAGTAAATAATCTAAAATACCACAGACTAATAATAATAATAATAATTTGTGGGTGTGATACAGTGGATGTGGTGTGATACATGGATGGAATACAGTTCCAATTCAATTAAAAGATCCTTTAACTTCTTTTTAAATGTGGTCTCACTGGCAACGGCCTTAACGTTATTTTCAATACTTAAAGTAAAATAACAGACAGTCATAAAGTCCATAGACAGTCGTCAACATATTGTTTGATCTGAATACCATCTACGGCTTTCTCTAAAATCCATCTTCTCAATTGTTCTGAATACTTATTTCTGAACAGTAAATATTTTTTCAATTAGACTGTTACTACCCCAAAAAATTATACCTAAATCAAGAAAAATATGTAATATCCAAGCTGGTTTATATTATAAACCTGTGACGTGCGCGTGAGGGTGTTTCTACCTGTGTGTATGTGGACTACTACTCTCCAATGAAAAGAAGTTCTAAAATAGGATTTTCCTTATGTTTTTCGAGATAACGCCATAAACCGCGCGAAATAATAACGTCTTTGTATGGCGGGCTATTTTTTAAGGAGATGAAATAGGCACTTATCAGTTAGAATATTAACGGAATAATGTATGAAAAGCACGATATTGGTTCAATTGATGTTACGAATTATAAGTTTATTTATAATAATAATATAATTAAACTATAATAATAACAATATTATGATTTAACTGCAGAAAAGGTTAATCGAGATCGGTCTCCCGGTATAGAAAAACAGGAAATTACGGGACGGTGCCTGTTTCGAACATTCTCGCTGCACAAGCCGTCAAGATGTGTATTTACAGGCATTATTTTTACATCATTATTTTGCATCATATTACAACAAGACAAAAAGACTTAAACAATTTGCAAAATACACGCGCAAGTAGCCAAACTGTACATAATAGGTTAAGAAGTCATTTGCGCCATATATTGAAAATGGATTCATCTTAATCCATTATAATGCAAGACCACACGTGGCAAAAATACCGAGAAGGGGTGGGATTAGGGTGTTTTAAATTGGCTTATTGTCCGGATATGAACCCTATAGAGCAAGTCTGCAACACCTACTACTAAAGCTAAAAATGAGATATGTTGTTCCAAAGAATCTTCAAGAACTTAAAGATGCTATAGGAAGACTAATTAACTTAATACCAAACCCTATGACAAGAGTAATTCGAGTCAGACGAGGGAATCCATAGTATTGTATTATTTTATTTAAAAAAATTTTTTTTGTGTTTCACTTTTCACTATAATTAATATGTTATTGTTTTATGTAGTTTATTTGTCTATTATTCCTTAGAAATTTATCAGGCTGTTCAAAAATTAAATTGGCGGAAACCATTTAATGTTTATACAATCTCCATGAACCGAAATTGCCTTGGCTTGAAAAAATATATTAACTCATACTTTTTTTTGCACACAAACTTATATCGTGATCTTAATGAATATTAATGAATCAGGTGTGATATTCGATATAGGGAAACTGGAAATGAAAGGGGAAGGCCTGTTTTTGGAAGTTGCCGTTTGTGTTTAGAAACATTACAACTAAGACATATTACAGCAAGACAACTGCAAAATGGCTTAAACAAGCCAAACCAAGCCAAGTTGTAGCTCATAGGTTAAGAGAAAATGGAATATGAGCAAGAGTGGCAGTGACAGAGCCTTATCTCACCAGAACACAGCATGTATATGTAAATTGAACCAATAGCGACGGGGCTCATGTTAAGCTTCTGCATGTATCCGAGTTTACTGAGACGGTGATCTATAAAAGGGCAGCACAGAATTAGTGGTAATGAATGGTCACTGCTGACATGTAAGAGATGTGATCATCTACTATTGAAGTTAAAAATGTGAAAATGTTGTTCTAAGGAATAGTTGACGAATGGGATATTCTTGATGATTTTTATATATTCAAATTATGTCATTGCCAAACCATAGAGAGCCGTCATTAGAGCCACAGAAGGAAATACATGTTATTAAATGGTTATCCTATTTTATTTAAAAAATAAATTTTGTTTTTGTTTTTTGAAATAAAATATTTATTTACTGAGTATGATGTTTCAAATGATAATTTATTTTAATATATGTATATTGGTATTTTAGAATTTTTTGGAGAACGCTTTTTGAATAGTTGTTTTGGGTTCAAATGAACTAGCAATTTCTTTTCAGGCGTGCACGATCATATTGAGAGGTGCCAGCAAAGACATCTTAAATGAGATGGAGCGCAACTTGCAGGACGCCCTGCAGGTGGCTCGAAATATTGTGTTGCTGCCTCGTCTCGTGCCGGGTGGCGGGGCTATAGAAATGGCGGTCGCGCAGCGTTTGTTACAGAAGGCTACGCACGGACCCTACAGGGCGTTAGCCCACGCACTGGAAATTATCCCACGCACTCTGGCCCAAAACTGCGGAGCCAATACGATCAAAACTTTGACCGCATTGAGGGCAAAACACGCTAACCATTCAGATGCGAAGGCGCCCTGCACTTGGGGTATCGACGGGGAGACGGGCGAATTGGTCGAGCAGAAGGAAAAGGGACTATGGGAACCATTGGCGGTTAAATTGCAGACGTACAAGACAGCTATCGAAACAGCGATTCTGTTACTGCGCATCGACGATATCGTTTCGGGATCAAAGAAGAAAGATAACGAGCCGTCGAAGCCGAGTCAAGTCGCGGAGCAAACGGAATCGAAGGATTAAGTTCCACACTGAGATTCTCCAAACTTTGAAAGCTATTTTTCATTAGTTTTTTGTATTCTTTAATATGATCACCCAGTATGTTTAACACATTAATCAGTAAATGACTCGCTTTTTTTCTATTTTTTATTTAATAATTAAGGTTATATTGACGAAAGCCACTCACACTTAACCTATCACTAAATACAATCTACACATTTGAAAATACAAGTAAAAGTAAGCGTCAACAATAAAATTATATCTTAAACTAACTTGGCTTAACATTAAGTTTTATACTTAGTTATTTTACTTTGAAGCAGTAAATGCAGTTTTAAATAGAAGCTAAAAGAACATGAAAATTTTCCAGTTCCATGACTGTTGCTCGGTCTCAGACTGAAGTTAAAATTGAATTGATTTCCTAATACTAATTTCCTCTGTTAAACTGGCTATATGTTTTATATTCAATGTTCACTGTGTATTCAAATACATCACCCAGATGCACCTTATAAATCAAAAATAGTAAGGATCAGTATTCCCCTGTGGCACCTCTGATATAATATCTAGAGATGACGACAGCACTTTTTCCCGCCGATTTCACAGTTCTACAGTGATTTTGATGTTTGAAAGCTCTTTGCTTATTTGTATATTTTTGGGGGCCTTTTTTTCAAAAAACGCGTTTAAGAATTAAGAAACTGGCAAAAATGTAGGAAAAAAAAGGCTTTGGTATTCCTATGGTATGGCGAGTGCCTAATAATCACGGTGGTGATTGTTTTTTTTTTTCTGTAATCTTTAAGGGATCAACAGAAAAAATAAGAAACAAATTGTGTATCCCAATCTTGATTCTGTTATTTGACCAGTTCCTCATGGACCAGATGTACCAATACCTACCGCCCCAAAAGAACTAGAAAACGTTATATCGTCCGAATCAGAGGAATCTAATTCTAAAAAGAGTTATGTCAATATTTTTTTCTACTCCCGTCTGTAAAATGCCAAATTGTACACGGACCTACCATGCGGGAAACGTCACTTTGTCACGTCAGTTTCGTTTCCCACGAATCCGAGCCATTTCGGACATTTCCGGGATTTTTCAGTACGGGTTTTGGAGCAATCGGATGTTTTCGGAGATATTTCGCACGCCTTGAATTTTGACGTTTGTTAATTCTGACGGTCATGTCCGTGAATCTATTTGTGTTGTTTTGCGAAAATGTACCCAAAAGCTAACGGTCGTAGAAAAAGTATACTATGCAACATGTTCGGTAAACTTTTTAAGTTACTCGTTTATTAAACACTCGCTCCGCTCGTGTCAAATAAACTCGTAAGTCAAATGCCGTTTACCACCACTTGTTGCATAATATACTATACTCAGGAAAGACCGCTAATATTTTTTTTTTGGCTAGGATTCCACTTTATTATTGAATAAAAAATACATTATATTTGCAAAAAAAACTTACGCCATAAAAATAAATGCATAGAATTTTTGAAATCAGCCTACCGAAATTATATAAAATCAGTTTTCAAAATAAAAACATCTGTCAAAAAGTTTAATTTTGTAGAACTGTGTTATTTACATACATTCATCAAATCCAATATACTGACACTTTCCAATCAACAATCTATGATTAATAGTATCGAAGGCCTCGTGAAATCTCATAAAATCAGAGCTGCAACCCTAGACGCTCTCAAGATTTCGTCAAACAGGTTCAATTAAACCAGACTGGTGTTTGGTTAATTGGAAACAGCTCATTCGCAGCTACATATTCATCATCTATTTGTATACCACTTTTTCTAGAAATTTCCTACTTTACTCACAGAGTTTTCAAAAAAAGCGACAATTACCTGAACGTCTAGGAATTTATAAATGAAAAAAGTTATGTTTCAAAATAAATTATTTTGTGCTGTTATGTCAAAGAACATAATTTCAAGGAATAATATTTTTGAAGGTGTTTTTTTTTTATGATAAGAGTTGGGCATGAATACACTTGAAAAATTAGTAATTAGAGAATTTTAAATTGAGATAACACCTAGAAATATTTAAACTGCTGATTGACATACGTATGTAAATTATAAATGACCTCTGTGTGGCTATCTGCTAGAAAAACTGCAACCCATACTTGCAACCGGCTATTTCATCAAAATCGTTTGTAATGTTACCCTCAACTGATTTTAAAGTTTTATGTGTTTCTAACGATTTGAAATTGCAAACTTGTCGCGCGAAGAGGGGAAGAATGTGCGACAGACTATTATACCGATTTTGTACAATTATAGTAAATAGACCTTCAAACTTCGTAATATGCACCGATAATTTATTCAGATTTATTAAACAAAATCACAACATAACAAATATACATGTAATGCAAATCTTTCTGAGTTAAAAATAGCGTTTCAGCAAACACCCAAAAACATCTAGGCAAAAAATCGTTTTAAACCTTTTTCTAGTATTTTACTGTGTAGGCGAACTCTACAAAACACTGCAAAATGGCTGACAAAGACATTTATTTTCATTTTTTCTTACAAACAAGCGCATAATGCAATTAAAATCGTCTATCTAGTTGCAGTTTTTTTACATCCCGTTTGCGACGATGTCCACAAAACATATTCACTTTTAGTGAAACTTTTATTTATATAAATATTTCATCTACTTTGAAGCAACGAAAACTTACTAGTGCTAAACCTATAGACCGAGGATCGAGAAAATGAACTACTATAAAAGTGGGGAGAGGAATTGTGATACACAACGTTTGAAGTCTACACTCCGTAATCAACAATTTATATTTTGTAAATAAATCTTTCCACAAATAATCACTCTTATAATTTTGTTTGGTAATCAATAGTTTTCCTAATGATATGTTGGGGTTTCTGTGATATGGTTGCGCTGGTGTAGATGTACTTGAAAAAAATCATATAATAGTATATTGAATGTAGTTAAGAGTTTAATAAAGAAACGAATGAAGAAGTTTATTAACACATTGCTAGATGATGAAAGGGAGTTGTAGCAGACATAATCTCACTTTTGGCATCCCGGCTGCGTGAATGGGGGCTGCAGGCACTCCTGCAGGGAGGGCTTTGCCCCCCGTGGGCCGCTCGGTCCGCGACCTAACCTAAAATATGACTCACCCTTTTGCGTGTCCGTTGTCGTTCGTGGTATTGGCCGTACTAACCGTGTCCGGGGGACCCACACGCGGTGCGCGCTCGCGTCGACCGTCCTTTCTTAACGAAACCAGAGGCGCCCATCGCAGCATCAGCTGCAAATTGTGCGCGGTGAAGTCATTGCGTGTCCCAACGCTTTGTTTAAACGAGCCGAAGGAAACGGGTTACTCATCGAAATGCGTTGGTAATAAATTCCATTTTAACAATTTGCCGCTGCCGCGCGTCCGTGGGCGCCTCTGGTTTCATTAACAAAGGACATTAACTGTCAACGAGATGCGCTCCACGCCCACACACGTGGTGATTTGGTATTCGACGCGCACACACGCGGTCATCGCGTGGACCAACGCTTCGTTGCCGAAGGAAATGGGTTACTCATCGGGACGCGTTGGTAATATAATTTTTAACAATTTATCGCTGATGCTGAAAATGGGCTCCAACTCATTAACAAAGGGCGATCGACGCGAGTGTCCCCCCCACCCCATGCCCATGGTGTCCGCCCGCAGCCGGAGGGGCCCCCATCCACGCAACCGGTATGCCAAAAGTAAGGTTATGTCCGCTGCAATTCCCTTTTATCATCTACTCACATTCACACTATAACAATATTTACTAATTTTCCGTTTGAGATACCAGGAGTTTACAGCAATCCATGCATATGTGACAAAAAATATATTGGAGAGACAGCACGGAAAATTTCAACTAGGCTAGATCCTTAAGACTGCGCCAAATAGACTTATCAACAGTTGCCGAACACAATCACGAAATCGGACATCAAATTTTATTTGATAAAACTACAATTCTTGAATAAAATCAATTCTACCAACGAAAAATCCGAGAATCTATAGAAACGTTTTAACAACCAAACAATTTTAACCACGACTCATATCATCTCAGACAATGTTCATGCCCCTCCTTTAGCTCCACCCCCTCAAACAATATATAAGCAGTTACAAAGTAGAATTCGAACTAGTTTCAGTTAAGCTCTGAAGAAGCCAACAGGATGATTGGCGAAACGTCAGCAGGTTCGTTTCATCAACAACCGCCGAAGAAAGAATCCAAAAGATTTGTAAGCAGTATTACAGTAGCCCGTGAAAGTTTCTTTGAAAAGTTCACTGAATGACGTGTGAATTTGAGAACGTCAAAATACGATCATACCGAAAACATCCGATCGCTCCCAAACCCGTGACTAAGGTACGGAGAATGACTGAAGACGCTTGTCATATTGGTTTACGAAGCTATATAACGTCTTTAAGTTACACTGTGTGTAAGCTTGATCAGTGCATTGGGAATTTTAGAGTATAAAAAGGATCTTAAATAAATAAAATGAATACCACATTCTAAAATACAATACACAATACACATACAATACACTTTTTTTTCTTAGCAAGAACTTACATCTGCTAATATATTTTTCATAGTTAAAATTTGTTTGAGTGTATTTGACAACAACTGAGTGGATGAATATCGTATATTGTGTCGTCTGTGCTGTCCTGCCTAAGTTGCGTCGCAATTTTTCAACTGCGTGCTAAAAAATACCTAACGTATAAAGAAAATTATAAAGCCACAAAAAAAGAACACGACACTATCTTTAAAAACACAGTGTACATCATATGAATATCGTATCCTAAAATAAGACAATAAAATGTATGTGGTCCTTAACGAAAGAAATTACAGGAAAACAGGAAAAGAACGTAGTCAATGTCTACAATTAATATCTGGTCTCAGTTATTCCAAATATGGGTAAATGTTATTTCGATCTTACTTGCGGAGGGGCTCCTCCATACCACCGAATTGTAGTTTCATGTATCTACCCTTACGCCAAAATAAATTTGTAGATTAGTCAACGATATTAAAAACACACATAGTACTGATGTAGATAAAAATAAAGTGAGTACCATAATACCATATTTGTGTTGTAACAGGTATTATGTGCTTTGGTCAATAGATCTTTTAAAAACGGCATCTCCTAGTGGTCTCAATACATCTTTAATAAAAAAGGTGGCTTTCAAAACATGGAGAGCTATATACCAAAGTACAAAAGATTGGTAGGGTTTTTGAACATTCAAAATCTTCTTCATAACAATCTACAGTGGATTCTTAAAAGGTGTGAACACAAGCAGAAATATATGATGTTGTTCATATTTCTCGACCTTTCAAACTCGACTTCGATGCTCTCGCGGAAAGGGTTTTGGGTACCAGTTTTTTCATAGAGTTCATCAACGAGTTGTACTCTGTAAAATGATTTATTGTGCAAACTTTGAGTTCACTCTCAAGTACGGTATAATCTGTTATGGCCGAAATGTACGCTCAAATGCAATGCAATGCGCAAAATCTTTATCAGTCGAAAAAGATGAAAAAGATGAAGTTTGTCAAATCGTGTATTCAGTGAAGTGCCTGTGTCTATGTCTATGAAATAGAAACTATGATACTAGAACGATGTCTTCAGACCACTACTATTAGGGATTTAAAAAATATAAATTAGCAAAGAATTTCTTATTCAGTAGTACTTAGCACCCATCTATACCAATTTTTTTAATGTTTCAATATCGTTTGCGCCCCTCTTAAGGCTGCACTTCGTTGTAAAATCTTTGATTACGGTTTGATTTTGATAATTTTTGTTATGTTGGATAAATCTCTTAAAAACGCACTAAAACCTTTTCTTTCTTTTTACACCATGGCCAACTGGGACTAATTTTTGATGTCAAATATCGAGAAGGGTTAATAGCGATTTCTTTAAGAATAAAGTGTCAACAAATTCTTATTCAGGACTATATAAAACGTAACTATACTAATTATTTCGAATACAGAGTGATTGAGATATTGCGATATTGCGGGCGACTCGGTTAAGCATTACTCTTGTAGAATTCTTGTAGAATGTTTGTTTATGGCTCATTTTTGCTAATTCTTTTTTTGTTGGATAGGTTTCACTAAAAGACATTAACGTTTTTTTTTAAATTAGATATGATTAGAGAGCATTAGATATGAACTAAACTAATTAAAAATGAAAAATGAAAATAATAGAAATATCAAAATCGATTGAAGTTGGCATGCTATTTCCTTTGTAAAACCAAGCTTGCCATAGAGAGGTGAATATTCGACTGTCAATTTTATATTTTAATTTTGTTTACATTATACCTTTCGAATACTAAGATTAATTAATGCTGTTGGTTTAAGACGATACTAAAAAATAAATGTCGCTTAAAAAATATTTGAATTCTTTTTTATCATTATTTTTGAAATTTGTATAATTAAAATTTGCAAGATATTAAAATCGTATACAAAATAATCGTATTTTTTTAAAGGATTAAAAACTTTAGTCATTGGTCTAGTTATTTTTAGGTAGTCCTGAATACGAATCTTTAGTTATTTTCAATTTGAAAAAATCTCTAAAAGTTCTTCCCGATTTTCTGCTTCAAAAAACTGTGTCAGTTAGCCATGGCTTTAGTCGATGCTATATGAAAAAAAAGTTTTATTTCTCTTTAGTAAGATCTATCCAGCAAAAAAGAATTATCAAAATTGTGACACAGAAGTAATGCTTAAGCGAATTTCATGGAAATTAGTATAGCTAGGTTTTATGTAGTCCTGAATTCTTTGACACTGTATTCGTAAAGAAATCCCTAATGTTCCCGATGTTTGATATCAAAAATTAGTTCCAGTTAGCCATAACTTTAGTTTGATGTAAAAAGAAAGAAAAGGTTTTAGTGCGTTTTTGAGAGATGTATCCAACAAAACAAAAATTTTCAAAATTAAACCGTAATCAAAGATTTTACAACGATGTGCAGCCTTAAGCGGGGCGCAAACGAAATTGAAACATTATAAAAATTGGTATAGTTGGGTGCTAAGTACTCAAAATACGATATACAATATTTCAAATACTCAAACATGATAGAAATTCGTATAGTTGGGTTCTAAGTACTCCTGAATAAGAATTCGTTATCAATTTATTGTTTTTTAAATCCCTAATAGTATTTCTCTCTTCTCTGCCTTTTGTTAAATGCACCCAGTTGCCCAAGACGTTAAGTTGAAGCAATAAGCAAAACAAGATTTTAGTGCATTTTTCAGAGGTCTATCTAACAAAAAAAAAATCAAAATCGAATCATAAACAAATATTTTACATGGGTGTGCAGTTCTTAAGTGGGACGCACTGTATATGTGCTTCAAGTTTGTTAACTTGAACTTTAAACACTGTAGCGAGCCTTTACTTCGATCATTTCTGGTGCTTTAGTCACGGGAGTTAATAAAGTAATGGTCCTAGAAAAAGAAAACTATGGATACTATTACTAGTGACATTGTCCTTTTAGATTAAATTTGAGTAGGTGTTAAATGACCGGAAAATGGTTAAAAACCGCTAAAATATGTAAAATTATTTATAGTTAAATATACGTTGGCCTTTTGTTTATTTTTATGTGAGAAAATCCGTTGACGGCGAAGACAGATTTACAACCGCGATAACGATTTTCATTACCCGCGTTAAAACTTCCAACATCTATACCTATCTCTAGTTTCGTTTGTTTACAAATCTCGTAGGTTGCTGTCGTTTAACAACAACCAACGCAAATCGCCATTAAAAGTCGTTTGAATGGTTTCGCATCCAAATACCTATAAAGTTGAGTAATAAAGGAATTTGTTCACGCATAAATACGTGCATATGAAATACGATAATTAAAGGCATGTGGCGTAATATTGCATTCACGATTTGTAGTCGGGGCAAATGTGGGTAAACTTTATACCAACAGGCACTGCAGTTGATAAATCGTATATTATGCGGTAAACGGCATTTGACTCACGAGTTTATTTGACACGAGCGGAGCGAGTGTTTAGTAAACGAGTGAGTTAAAAAGTTTATCGAACGTGTTGCATACACTTTTTCTACAACCGTTTATTTTTTGGGTGCATTTTCGCAAAACACAAATACATTCACTGACATGACCGTCAGAATTGACAAACGTCAAAATTCAAAGCGTGGGAAATATCTCCGAAAACATCCGATTGCTGCCAAACCCATGCGGTAAAATCCCGGAAACGTCCGAAGAGGTTCGGACGCTTCCGCACGTTAGATCGGTGAGTAATTAGGTATTTTACAGACGGAAGTAGAAAAACATAATTTACAAAATAACAGAAAAATAAGTGGCAAATCGTTTGTTGAACGATTATATATTAACCAGGTTTTCAATTTATCGCTTATTGATAAAGATATATTTTTTTTATTATTCATTTAGTGTATAAGAGCCAAGTAGAGTCGCAAACTACAGGCACGCTCTGTGATAGTCATCCTATCATATATAACGAGTATACCTAAATTTACGCAAAGTTTATGCGATAACTTAATTTTAAATAAGAATAAGAATGTATATTAACATAGGAAAAATATATTTGCTGAGAGTTCCAAAAGAAATCGGGAACGATATAACTTTTAAAACAATTAATGATGGATAGCAATTTGAAATGTATTGGTCGATCAACCAAAACTTTTAAGATTTATGTAAAACTTCTACATATTCTACATAAAAAGTTCTGTATCTTTTAATATTTAAAATATAGGCATCAGCTATCAATTTTTTCTAACAGTATATGAGGTTTTGCTGAATAGTAAAGTAGCTTGAAGAACTAAAAATTACGTTCCAATAATTCATTAGCTTCTTAGTGCGTACTAGATTACACTTAATTACAGCAACTTCATAGCAAAATTTGCATTGTTATTTGAGTAAAATTCATGTGTTGACAAATCTCGTATACTGCTGAAAAAAAATGATTAAATGAAGCAATGCTATGTATAATTTTAAAAAATCACAACTCGTTTTGTGATTTCAAAGATGTCATACCTTCGATTATGCCTACGTAGTATGATCCCTCAAGGCAACCGAGTTTAGTCGTCAGTTAGAAGATCGGGTATATTTTATAATGAAACAGATGATGATCTACCTGTCATTGTCGCATAAAGCATAATTAGAAATTACATTTTTGTCCAGTGAATAATCAGACCCTGCTGTTTTTGCTCTATCTTTTTATATAATCACATTTAACTATTTACGAGTTTTAATGAAGGTATTAATTTCATTTTCAATTTTTTTTAGCAGAACGACTAATTATCTACATTCATTTTCTTATTATTCACGATCATCAGTAAGAAACCAACCAAAACTAACCAGATTTGAGATTTTGACTACCACTTTTGACGTTTAGCAGGCGCATTGTGACGTCCATTTGTAGGTTTGTGATTGTTTTTTTTAAATATACTTGGTTTCAAAAGTATTTGGCTTGTTGAATTAACCAATACATTCAGGGATGCTTAATAGCGTTACTAAAATATTTTATTTTGTGAACAATGAAAATCATAATACTTTTAACGAATTTTCTTGCGGTTTACTGGATTACAGCGCGTAAGAAAACTCAGGATTAAAACCGAAAATAAAAAATTATACACGGAAATTGAAAAAATGAATGAATTTGTGGATGTAGCAAAAAAGAGCTTTATATTGTTTTATATTTAAGTTTGAAAATAAAAAGACATGAAAATTTTAAAAGCATCCTTCGTAATCCAATGGAATTAGAGCTCCACAAGATTCTGCCTATTCGATAAATATACAAAAATATTATGGAAAACGTGTCAAAGAATGGATAGATATATTTTCTCAAAAATTATAAATCGTGTTAAATTTTGCGCAGCTTTTGAATTGGCTCTCCGGGGACAAGATGAACTTCGCACTGCGAAACTTCCGAGAACCAGAGGATATTTCGTAGACGAGCATATTTAAGGGCACTTCCAAAGAAATTCAGAAGTTACAGTTACGGTTACAGTGCATCCTTGAAATTTGTCGTGGACAAATAATTAAGGAAATTATTAATTCTCCGTTTTTGGTCAAGTTAAGTCTTTTGCAAGAATTGCAGAACATCTTCAAATTTATTTTACGAGCCGTCACGGCATACATTGCATCACTGCAATTACTTGCATGGAGGTGGAAATTCCACTTAATTTTTGCGAGAGGTGGTTTGGGGCAGAGCCAACTCTGTTTATATTGACTTGATAGTGATATATATTGAATTTTACTGAATATATGGTGTCACAAAACCACCAGTGAACACCAAAATGAACCATTAACATAAAATAAAACAGGTAACTCTCAATCTTTTGATTGTTATGGTTAGATCAATCAATCAATTTTTTACCTGCTTTTACGAGGCCATTGTATCACCGAAACGTACTTCGTGTAGGATAAATGCATGTGCTTCGTCAGCGACTGAGAGCAGGGATATTATAAAGTTGGTCTGGAAATACCATTCGAATAATTTAAGGGGTGATTCTATATGAAAAAATAACATGGGATCAGAAATGCATAGTTTTCAAATACAGGGTGTCGTGGTGTTAAAAAAACTTGCTTTGTTTTCCAGAAAAAAACATTTTATTACATGGCTTTAAATTCTATGCGTTTTTTTGTTAATATCTTTAATAACCGTTATCGAGATTCCTTAAAATTTGGCTGGTTTATTTTGGTCCCTTAAAATGGTATTCCAGAATAATTAAATAAAATTTCATTGATGGCAAGTAGAATAATATGGTTTTGTTATGTACATAAAAAGCAAGATATTCGTCTATAAATAAAAACACGAAAATGAAGCAAGATACGATCAAAATTAAAAATGCAAAAAGTTGCATTTTTAGTTACGTAATTAGAAAAAAAAAGGCAAAAAATTCCGTGGCGAATATTTTTTGTGCACTTCATAATTTTAATGTAATCAATCCTAAATTATCTTCTTGTCACAATAAAAAACACCGAATTTCAACAAAATCGGCCGAAGGATAATTAAGATATTTACAAGAAAACATTTTTTTAAAACTTTCTCACCCCGTATCTTGAAAAATATGCTTCCAAAAAGTTATAGTTGCGTAGGAGTATAGTATTCATCACTTTTATCAACCTTTTTAGACTTTCTAAATGACTTGTGCACAACTAAGGCATCCTGCCAATAAAGTCGTATGTATTTATTACTTTGACCTGTGTATTTCTTGAATACTCTTTTTTGCGATTATAGTGCCATCTACCGATGCAAAAAGAAAACTTCGGATAAAACCTGACGTTTTTACAGCATATAATCCCAATCGGTAATAACAATCGGAGGATTTTCCATTTAATATTTTAAAGTTGTTTCTGACTTCATGTTGGGTGCTATTAAACAGTTTATTTATTCGATTTTGTGTAATTCTCAAGTTATTCCATTGTTTCCATACTTTTGGACACCTGGTTATGATCATTGTAGCCATCTGCTCAACAAATAACAAACAATAAAACAAAAACTGATTGGTACTTTTAAGATGAAAACTTGCTATAAACTTGTGACCCAGAATGCTTCGTTTTCGAAATACAGGGTGTCAATAATGCTGATTTCTAAACGGAAAATAGTGCCCGGGGGCCTTTTCGGATGAGATATTTGAATTTGTCCTTAATTTAGTTTTTTGGTATTTTATTTGAAAAACGTTCTCTTTATTAATAAATATTTTGGTTTGACGTAAACGAAAAAAAAAATTAAAACAATTTTGTCAAATAATTATTTTATTTAACATAAATTATTTCTTAACATTATTAAAAAGGCAAACACTAAATAAAAACGATGATCAAAAGCACAATAATAATAATAATAATAGATAACAAATTATTACCTTAAAAATACTAGGGAAATCTAAAATAGAGAATTCTTTTAGAATAAAACATTGAAAAAAATCAGTCTCATTATTAATTTATAGACCTAGCATGCTTCCGTTATAATACCGAGCTTTGGTGGTCGAGCAAGGGAGTGCGATCATAACTGAGATAGAGTCTTAAAATAAAAAGTTATTGATTGATATACATAAGTGTATGCATTCTCCGCCACGCAATGCAAGTTTAGAAAGAAACAATTTTATAACAAATATGAGATGATAATTCTATAATTGACGTAGGTCGCTGCTAACGGCATAAAAAGTTGGTGTCAATTAGAAAAGGTAGCAAAATAGGTCGATATGGTTTTTGAAACGCGAAGGTCACTATGATTTTGAAGTGTTAAACTATAGTTGCTTTGGTTATGATCGTCGAAAATTGCTATGCTTTTTGAAAAGCCAGAGTCGCTATAGTTTTGAAATGTTAAACGAGGTTCGCTATAGTTTTGAAGTGTTAAGCGAAAGTGGCTATGATTTTAAAAAGGTTATGCGAAAGTCGTCACAACTTTGAAATGGTTAGGCTAAAGTTCCCATAATCTTGACAAGGTTAGGCGAAATGGTCTCGTGATCATTTTGAAAATGTTAAGGCCTAAGTCGCTGCAATTGATTAAAAATGTTTTTTTTTCTACTCCCTTCTGTAAAATACTTAATTATTCACCGATATAGCGTGCGGGAAGTATTACTTTACCACGTGAGTCCCATGGGTCCGAGCTACTTTTTCTGTATATTACCGCATGGTTTTTGAATCAATCGGATGTTTTGGGAGATTTTACCACACGGCTTGAATTTTGACGTTTGTCAATTCTAACGGTTACGTCAGTGAATGTATTCGTGTTGTTTTGCATGTACCCAAAAACTAACGGTCGTAGAACTATAGTATAGTATGCAACACGTTTGGTAATTTTTTTAAGTCACTCGTTTATTAAACACTCGCTCCGCTCCTGCCACTTTACCACACTTGTTGCATAATTATTGTTTTGTAACCTGCAGATAATTAGAAACATCGTTAATAAATCTCTGTGGCTGCTATGGGTTACGCACTACATCGCTCTTTAGAGTCATAGTTCACAAGATAAGGGAACATGCAATTCATCACCGATGATATGTCATCTAAGGAAAGAATATGATTGAAAAAAATATGATTGCGTGCTGTAGTGAATTAAGTGTGAAGTTCCCCATGTTCTCGCAGACATAAAAAAAATTCTTCACGATAATCTAAGACCACATAAAATGTAAATTAAGTTATGACAAGACTGGGGCGGAGCAGAACGTGTGATCCGCTCTCAGTGCGGGCTATTGAAGATGAACCACGACACGGAAGGGGGACCCCATGCGTTCACATCGTCGGTTGACAGTGAGAATGATCAGAATTTGACGCACAGATTTTGAGCAATGAATAGGGGATGAGACAAATCTGCGTAACAATGGTTCCAAAAAACTTTTCACCAGACCAACGGACCAACGGACTTTTTGGATTCGGATTTAATGACAAAATCTCTTAGGCCAAAAAAGAAATGAGGAAGTCGAAGGTCAAATTCGATACCCACGTAATCTACCTCCAGCCAATACATTTACCTAGCGAAATTTCGAAAAGGGTCATTCGTGTCAGAAAAAACATTCAGAACAACTGAGTTGGTTCCTTAACTTTCTAATTCCTCTAACTTGAGTTTTTATGACTTTTTTCTCTAGCAAAAGTTGAAAAATCACCTTAAGCACTTTGGGGCAGTCGAAAACATTCAAACGACTGAAACTGAGCAGCTGAAAGCTATTTCATTATATGACTTCGGTGGTCGAGCAAGGGAGTACGATCATAACTGAGATTATTCTGGCTGACCCAGTTGGAATCTAGATAAGACAATTATTTGCGAGTATTATTATGTTCAATATACGTAATAGTGTGTTGCATTTTTATTATCATTCGTTAAGGTACGGTGGTAGAGGGCGTCCCTTTCGTGTGAATTCATATTCGACCGGACTAAGACCGACGAGCGCGTGGAAAACGCGATATCCGAGACCTCATTTTTGTTTATTTTTGTCGGGCAGTCGACCCGTTACTTTTCGCAACGTTACCGCACGCCAGTGGTTCCGCGCGGTACTCGATCTCCAACGGAACCGCTACGAATTTACTCAATTAAATCGGACAATTGTTTCGGTGGCTTCGATCGTCTATTAATAAAACGATGAAGTCACGCCCGACTCTGTCGTCCTATTTATCCCGCTGACGAATCCCGTCGCGTATGTATAATAAACTTTTACGACAATTTCCCGTACGCATCCAAAGCCTACCGCGACCTGCGATACCCAGATGTGCCGATAACGCGGTTTTATCTTTAACGCCGCGATTTTTTTTTTGGTCATTGAATCGTAGTGAGCGACGGGAAACGCACGTGTGTGTTGCTGAGGTCGTACGGAATGTTGGTGGTGTTGTGGCTCGCGATCTGGGCAGCGGTACTGCCCGTCGACGGAGTCGAGGTCGACCTCACGTACATCTTGAAGAGGGAGAAAAGCAAAGTGCGGCCGAGTTGTATAGCGGAGGGGTTGGAGAGGTACGACGCGGTCGGGTGGGTGTACCCGATGCCAGCCGACGGTACCGGAATACCTAATATTAGTGAGTACGATGCATACGACTACCTCATCGCAGGTGCTGTGGTTCGGTAGCGTCGCACGCGTTATTTCTAAAATTCATTTGGTAAATTATAGAACGAGACGAGCACATTGACTGTCGTTTGTTTTCGCTTAATGGAGGTATGGTCTATGTCAAAGTATATCGTCGTGGTTTTAGACGGCAATTCTCGAAATAACCTGCCTTAACTTAAGATCAGAAATGAATTAAAATAACCGTTACAGTAAAAAATACTATCAAATATTAACTTCCAAAGTCGCAAGACAAAATAGATATTTCGATACCTACAACTTTTTACTTTTAACGATTTTTTCATTTAAATTTTTAATGTTATTTATTGATTTATTTTTAAAATATCAACATAGATCACTAAAGAAGATCTCCTTTCGATCTGCTTAAGATGAATCCATGTTTAAAACAAAAGGTAGTTTGTTATACAAACGTTGGGTCAAAAGCAGGCAGATATCGTGCTACTAATATTAAATACCTATATCATTTTTCTTGAGTAAATTTAAAGAAAAACTTAGGCAATGACAAATATTCCGAGCGGTTTTAAAAACATTTATTATACAAAAAGCTAAATAAAATTTTATTTAGAATAGCCGATACAAAGGCAGGAATAATTAAGAGCGTTTTACAATGTGGCTTTTGATGCGATGTCAGCGAGGTGTTATCTTCGCTTAGCTTTGGGCTTCGTCTCCTGTTCGGGGCATATAACTAGGTAGACCGATTTTCTGCAATTTTTTCATAAAAGTCTTTCGCATGAAAAATAAAATGTAAATCATTGCATGTCGAAAAATTTTTTATTTTAGAACAGACAACAAGTCTACTAGGATTTTTTTATCTCGTTATGCATTGCATTCAATCGTATTTTCCACTCAATAAAACATAGAATAAAGAAATATATATATATATATATATATATATATATATATATATATATATATATATATATATATATATATATATATATATATATATATATATATATATATATATATATATATATATATATATATATATATATATATATATATATATATATATATATATATATATATATATATATATATATATATATATATATATATATATATATATATATATATATATATATATATATATATATATATATATATATATATATATATATATATATATATATATATATATATATATATATATATATATATATATATATATATATATATATATATATATATATATATATATATATATATATATATATATATATATATATATATATATATATATATTTTATGTCATTCCATACATTTTTCCTTAAATTTAGTTAAGAAGTATGATACGGGCAGCCTAATTCAATCCCCTCCACTTATTTGTGTCTGTATTAATTTTTCAATGAAACTTCCACAGGCTAATTTATCGAACTTCGATCCTTCTATGTGAACAAGAAATGAACCGCCCCATAAAAATAGTTTGATATTGCCTTTAGAAACTGGTCCGCCATATGACGCACTTACAAAACTTCTGGATTCCCCCTGCTATTCTTGAATCGAACTTGCTGACGTTTCGCCCATCATCCTGGTGGCTTCTTCAGAGCTTAACTGAAACTCTTTCAGGATGACTGGCGAAACGTCCGAAAATTCGAACATCCGACGCATGAGGAATCCAGAAGTTTTGTAAGTAGTAAGTGTGCGTATTATTGATAAGGTACGTCTCTCCTTCATCAATCGGACTTATCGAATATCTGTTAAATTGAATCTTTGTTTCGTTTTATCTTAAAGTACATGTATACATAATTCACGTGATTGTTTTATTTTTCCGAATAACGGTAAATTTGAAAAAAAAAACAATCAACACGTTCTTGCTATATGGGTACACCTGCACCCGGAATATCTGTTAATTTTATTGGTATCTACTTATCGCATTTAGATTTGTCTGGTCCAGTCCTCAAATATGCTACTTCAACCATTTTAATTTGTTGTTCTAATGTACCCAATGCATGATGTAAATTCATCGCGGTGAATATGTAGGCAAAGAATATTTCAAAGTATATCGCCATTTTGAAGGAGCCCAAAAAGTAATTACTTCCTTGATACCTATTTTCCATGAGTAATCCGATTTAGGCAATAGCCGAGATATACCGATAATACAGGAACTTGTGAAGCAACTGTGATTTTTTTTAAGCAGAACCATTCAACATGCGCATTAGTGAAATTTAAAATCTTGCTTTTAAAAATTTCATCAAGTACTAACATTCAAGAATATTTGTTACAAAATGATATTTATTTTGAATCCAGTCATAAGAAAGAGCTACTTTTGGAAGTGTTAAATTCTCTTTAATTATTAATTTCTAGTTAATTATTAGCTTAACAGATGGAGCATACTCTTTTACTTACGTCTTCATGTATAAGGATATTTTTAATAATTTTATTAAATGTTATTTAATTAACTAACTTAATAATTATTACAAAAACAAAACATTTTGTAATTCGTGTAATGAAAGAATTCTCTTATTTTATAAAATGAGTTTTTGATTGATTGATTTGAACTCATTAACCGCATGCTGAATTTTATGCCAAAGTTCTTCACAACTGTTTATGACGTCTTCATAAACCACTGATTTAATATAGTCCCATAAACAAGAAGCGGACTTCTTCTGCCATTCCATTTATGTAAGTCTAAATTAAGATAATTTCTTACAATTAGCCCAAAATTAAAATGTAAAAACGTCGCTGCATCAAGATTAGGGGATAATTCAAATGGTCCTAGTACATAATTATTAAATGATTGTGTGCCCACACGTTTTATCTTGAATTCGTGCTGGAAATGTCTTTACCATATCAAATATTTTTTATTTCCACGAATGTCTGCTATGCAATAAAATTGCTTCTATGGATAAAAGTAGCTATTGTGCAAGTGCGGTAAACGGCATTTGAGTGTTTAATAAACGAGTGACTTGAAAAGTTTTTGAGTACGTTTTCGCAAAACAACACGAATACATTCACTGACGATCATCAGAATTGACAAACATCAAAATTCAAGCCGTGCGGTAATATCTCCTAAAACATCTGATTCCTCCCAAACCCGTGCGGCAATATCCCAGAAATGCCCGAAGTGGCTCTGATCCATGGGACAAGAAACTCACGGGGTAAGGTGACGCTTCCCGCAAGCTAGATCGGTGTATAATTAGGTATTGTACAGAAGGGAGTAGAAAAATAATATTTTGTTAACAAAACTAGATCTTCATTTGGCTGGTTTTGAACAACGGTAGAAAAATAAGTGGTGTGAAATTCTGGTTTTGTTGTTCTAAATACTGACGCAGAACTTACTCTAGTAGCAGCACTCAACCGATGTTTGTGGATCATCAGCTACACCTACTAGGATTTCGTCTTATTGATCTAGTGCAATATTTCTTAGATATACTCTATTGTACTCTTTTTGAGGAATAGATCCTGAAACTCCTAAAGTGCAGCACCACCATTATAATTGGTATAAATACGCACTATATCTCTCAATTTGTCGATTTGAAAACCTATTATGCCTGTACATTTGTAACAGTAATTGAGGAATGAAAAATAAACACAAACAATAACTTTTAAATATCACATATCTGTCAAAATTATAAGGTACTATGCCTCCTATGATTTCAATTATTTACTGTACAATAACTGATCAAAGCCTACTTTAATTTTATAAAACATTAATGCGCGCAAAAAATTGCTTTAATGTTATAAGAGAGAAAACCAACTAAAAAGTAGCATATCTAGTAGTATACTTACTTTTGAAATAAAAATTTCTTGGAATAAATTACTAATTTCCGTTCCAATACAAAGTACTTCGCGTTGGCAAAAATCGTATTGGATTGCATTGCTAGTTAAAAATGTGAATATCATGAAAACGGCTTAAAATAGAGATATTGAATAATACCTTTTCTTATTTAAATAATTACAGAAAATGATTGAATGATCCTGTCTTATCACAAATTAAATTTTTGAATATAAAAAAATATGATGGTATTTTTGCAAAAAATTATGTGCTGTTGGCCCCATCTACAAGTTATCGCAAAACTGTTTGTCATCCCCGCAAACTCCCACATGCGAATTTTTGTGCCCATAATTTTTAAATTATAAATTTAAGCAATAAAAAAATATTTTCTTATTATATTGACTTCAGGATGGTGGTTTATTTAACAACAAGAATATGCTGCTATTCTATGCTCCCATCGTTTTGAAACACCCTGTATCTAATATTCAGTGTCATCATATTTTCTATTAGTACTGATGTGATTTTATTATATCTAAATAAGCATAATACAATATTTAATCTTTATATTTTTGAAACATTTTAAAAGTCCGTCTCAGATGCTCTATCCTACAATACCGACTGGTCAGGTGTTTATTTCATTGCCATCGGCAGGTTATTTCGATAATAGCCTTCAAGAACCCAGACGATATACTTAGAAACAAAGTATAAAATGATACTAAAATTGGCAAGGATACCTACCATTGACATTACTTAGGATCTGGCGCGCATTTGTAGGCACTTGTTTTCGCTTCCAATGGACGATCAGATCTATTGTCGTAGCTTATTGCTCTAAGATTACTATATTGGAATATTCGAATTAAGTAGTTACATAAGCGTAGCACAATAATTTATTATTTTCTTTTTTAATTCTACGTTAACAATAAAGTTGATGTCTATTTTTAATTCCAGTAGAGGAATATTTCGAGTAACCAAGAATCGGAATCTATACAACTAAAACAACAAAGTTACTCCAGCATCATCTTTTTTTAGCCACAAAATTCGTACCTGCGCTGCACAATGACTTCAACTGCAAATTTTCGAAAAACGACTTGTGTAACATTAGGTGGTCCATCAAAGATTGGTACATAGACGAGAGCTCCCCTAGAACTAGACAGTTTATTGGCGACTTAAGGTGGGAAGGTAAGTATCGCACGCGCATCACAGTTCTTTAAAAAATTGAAAGAAAATGATTAAAGCCCCTTTTCGCGATGAGGGTCGAGACCTAGAATAAACACCATACAGTTGCTCCACATTTCCCCCACTCCAAAATATTCGACCGCATCATTTTCTAGCTTTGATGTTTATTCTGGGGCCGAAAATTCTAGCGGTCTTCCTGATAGGCGGTATCTATGATCACGCTCCAATTCCTGTATACCTAAACTTTTGCTTTACTTTTAGAGATTTGCCCTACTTTATCGCAATTCTAGGCAAATAAGAAGTGAATTAAAACTCTCCCACTGTAAATATGTTTTCAAGATCATAATAATTTTTGCGTGGTTTGAATTTTATATATTTTAAGTTACAGAAATATAAAATATGATTTTAAATAAGCTAAAGTAAACTAAACATTTGTTGGCCTGCGGTTGAAGCTATACTACAAACTGAGACTTCCTCTGTATATATAGGATAATATAAATACAAATAAAAATTTAAAAGTAAATATATTAGCCTTTTTTAAACATGTTTATTTTTTTATTTGATTTTGATTCATAGGATAGACTATTCGAGAGTATACCATCGCTGCATATTCTAGAAATATCTTCACAAATGCACAAATTGTTGTCAGGTCTATCCAAAATCAGTTAAAAAAAAATAACGCATCAAATTGTTGGCTCTGTATATATAAAATTAGATAAAAACATTGATTTATTCTTTAAAACTGAATTTAACTTTTTTTTCAAATATTTGTAGGCTCCAAGATATGGCGAATATTGGAATTAAACTATTCAATAAAAAATAGTTTTAAATTATTTAAAAATTGTCAAATCAATCTTCAGGCCAATACACAAAAGTGGAAGGCTGAAGTGTTGGTAGTAAATAGACCAGATGCTTTTCAGATTTGCCTACCTTGTTCGTTTCGAATTCCTCCAAAGAGTTCGAGCACAGATTTCATGTCGAAAAGGCCGCCCGAATCGGATTTTCCGTCCGGGCTTCCGGAAAAATCGAAATTTTTCTGTGCTCAGGCTGGAATCCTCGCAATTATCCGTGTTACTATTTCGCCGTGACCGAGAGGGAAATATTCCTCTACAAATACAGCACCCTGCCCAAAACCATAGAGGAGCCGCATCCGAGCACAAGCCTGGACTCTTTCAAGGTTGCCTAAGTAACTTTTAGCATAGTCATTATATTCCTTTTGTTAACTGTCTCATTATTCGGGCCCTGTCGCAGTGAAGACGTTGCTCTTGAAAAGTTTTTTGTGATTGCCTGATTTTCCTTGATATGACTCTTAATTTGGTATTGGAACAACCCAGGCGACTTCCAGTTCTGGATTTTTGAGTTACAGATCCAGTTGTTTTGTATCATATAATATTATTTCGAACTGTACACCTCGATTTGTTACTCTCAGTGACTGGGGAAACATTTTAGAATTTTAACTGCAAGTTAATGATCACTTTTCTTATTTCTTTAGAAAAAGCTTCGCCGCGAGCCTTTTTTAATAGTTAACAACAATATCAATGCGCTGAAAGTTGATTTAAGTGTCAACCATTTGTTTTGCAAAACCTACCTTATTATGCCATACATCCATGATTTTGCGAAGAAGAGAATTTAGACAGCCCTTTAAAAATAGCTGCGGCACATTTAAAGAAACCAAAAATATTATATTTCAAATAAAATTTTAATTTGCCCTCGAATAAATTCATTTGTTACGGCGTAGGGGCACTTCATTGAGACAGGGCTCGTAGTGTAATGGTGTTATACGTGCTCCGTCCTAGTTTTATTGTGAGCCTCTGCTTTGATTCTTTCATTTCTCACTCAATTCAATTTTCCTGTCTAAGACCCTATGCTAGCGCGTTGCGCAAAAATCATACATTAAGACTTAAATTCAATTTGCAAAATTTTGGAAACCTATGATGAAATTTTCGATTTTAATTTTATGATAATTAATTTGAAAAGTTATAGAAATTAAAAAAAAAAGTTTCATCGGTACTTTTTAAATTAATTGTTTTTTGTTTGTCGGGTTTCAGTTTTGAATAGCCTATAATGTTAGGTTTTTAACGATGCTTTAGTAGCTTAAGATCAAAAAATGTTTCACGTAAACATTACAAAAAACTCTTTATGCCAGTATGAACTTTTTGTGTATAAGATAAGATAAAACTATATTACTAAGATAAAAACGATTGAAAATATGTCTGGACAGATAATCTGAAAGAGGACAACCCCATCGAACTTTGTTCAGCTTACTGGATAAAAATCTTTCGCAATCAGGTTTGCTTTAAAACTAAAAAATTCAGAAAAAAGTGAGGTAAAATTTGAAGTACTTTATTATTTTCTACACAAATATGAGTCCTTGTACGAGTACGAGCAAATTGACACACAATTTCTTCATAAATGCGTTAATAAAAATGGTCAGGATTTGTCTTATTATACATTATGTCATATAAATGCTGTTGGACTCTTTTGGGATTTTACAAGAAAGATAACTTTATTAACTGATAAGAACCCTCTTTTTGCAAAATCTTAAATTTTAGAAAATAGCCTTCTGATTGTCTTTACAAACCTCTATCGAGACCTCTGCTACTGAAAATGGATAACCCGATTAAAGAAATCTTAATTATCTTATAAGTGGTGGAGGGTGCTTAGAGAGAGTTTAAAAAAACTACGAATGCTATGAACGGGGTAACCCGTTTATTATAAAATAATTTTGAAAAAACTTTAAGAAAAAAGTTGTTTAGATTCTATTACAATTTTAAAATATTTCAAATTTCTTATTTTAAATAACTTTTGTCTATAAGTTTCTTTGATATTTAATATATTTGATAAACTGGCCACCCTGGACATATTCTGGATCCTTCAATGAAACTTACCCGATTAAAAAAACATCTCAAAATAAGTAAAACGTACATATTTTTCCAGGCATTTTCGAATGTGCTAGCAGACGACGAATGGCGCAACTTTGAAGTTTCTGTCGACGAAGGGGGCACAGTCAGTCTCGTAGATAAAAATCTTAACAGGGCTTTGATTAAGTACAACGATTCGGAACCTCTTCAGGCGATGTACTTTTTGATGCGAAGCCAGGAACCCAGTCTCTGGAAAATAAGCGAAAGTAAGACCGATTTTGTTGTTTTTGTTGTTTTTTTTTTAGGTTTAGGAATACTTTAAAAAGTCCTGACTCTTCCGTAAAATATTTAATAAAGTGTACAGGGTGTCGAGTTTTCGACAAGTTATCAGGTTGCGGAATCATAAGAATGTCCTACGAAGCCATTGATGCATTAGCATAACGTTCCTGTAGTTTACGTGTTTTTGTTACACAGGGCCAAATTGAACATTTGAATAAGATTCCTATCTCAGTTGCTCATTTAGTCAAGTAAGCGTATAATTTTATAAATGGAACACCGATTTCGGTCTAATTTCATTTTATGCACGCTTTTCATATGTAAACTATTAAAACGAGTCATAATGATATATTAGGTATGTGGGTCTTTTAGTTTGTATAAGGGCGCGTGAAAAAAGTGGTGCAAGTCAGATTTTAGATAGGTAGATTGATATTCATTCATTCATCTGATCGCAACCAATGTAACTTTGATGCAGCTCGCGCGGTTATGACATTTTCATACAGAAGGAAATGATTTTACGCACATGCCCCTAAACTTTATACACTAACCTTTACTTTGAGCGATTTTCTATCTAAACGTCGATCTCCCCGTCGTTCTGAACCCGTTTTTTTCCTGAAAATTTAATCTAGACTTGAAAGCCGCAAGTTCTTATTGGTTGAAAGCAAGATTTGACTGACTGACTTGAAAAGTGTCTGTATTATCAGTAAGCAATCTATGTATGTAGTGTTAAAGCACTTCACCGGTTTATGTGATATTTTGGTTCAATTTTTAAATCCAGATTCTTTAGTAAATAGCGCTTATACCATAAAAGTCCTGTTATAGATAGATAGATAATCGTCTATTTGTTCAAATTGTGACAATAAAAAAAAACAAAAAAAACATAGCCCGATTAAATGGAACATAATCTGTCTTGAAAGTCTTGAAAAAAGAAAAAAACACAGCAATTCAATTGATCGTTATTACAAAAAAAAATCAATGTATAGCAGGTCTTTTGCAAAATATAATTATTAATTGTTCTTTTTGCTTTTTTCTGAGGCATGTAAAAAATGATTTCCGAAAAACTAAATATAGGTGAAGTTAAATCTCTCGGGCGATTTATACCTACTTACTTAATCAAGCAACAATCTTTGTTTTTAAACACTAACAACAAGGAATCTAGTGCATACATGCCAACAAATTTTCCACAAAAACTATCGCGATAGCTCATTCCAAAAATACTACGCAAACACTTTTTTTTGTAGAAGCAAAATCCAGCCAAAATCGAAATGGTGACCCTAAAACAGAAGTTCATATCTAAATCGAGATTGTATAAAGCGATGGCAAGCCATCAGTGTAGCACTACTTTTCACATCCTTAGAAATTACTCTCATTGCACAGCAGAATTTTGCTAAGCTTATTACCACATTTTATATTTGGAAATGGTGCCTCCATTCAAACATTTGATCTACTTTAAGTTGAAAGAATAAATTTTGTTGTAATGAGGCATATTTAAAAGAAGATCACGCCATCAACCTTTATTACATGTGCCTGTATTTTATCATCCTCACTCAAAATAAGTTATATCATCTTTATACAATACAGTACCAGTTATGCTACACAGTTCATTTGTGTCAATACACAACAGTCAGTCAGTCAGTCAGAATAGTCAGTCTTTACCATCTTTAATTACAATAAATTGTAAAGAACTTCCTCACACACCCACCTTTTCTAACTTTAATGAAATCATCTTATGATTTACATTGTCGAAAGCTTTTGACAACCTCAAACAAGTGGCAAAAGTATACTTCTTTTTATTAGTATGCGGACACGTTATTCAATCAAAAATCAAAAAAGAACTGTTATTAGTACAATAGATAAAATAGGAAGTGTCGAAAAGGGCAAACTTGTTCAGAATTTAACACCCTATACATTTTTTCCTGATATACCGTAATAATTTAAAGATGAAAGCAATTTTCCCAGTGGCGTTCTCTGAACCGTTAACTCTTCCGGTTTAGACCAGTTTATGTATACAAAAACCGCCCAGATCTCTCGTATGGGTCCTCAACTTTTCACCACGTACAAAGATCTCTGCGTTTCTGTGTTGGTATCGACGTGTGACCGCTGTGCGCTGACTTTCTTTCGGCTGAACGGCACGAGTAAAAAGATCCTCAACAGAGTTGCTCCCACGGTAAATCTTCCATATTTTATTAACGTAATCAATATGCAGCTGGGTTGCAGGACGAGCGTTGGATCGAAATTAAGCTGAAGGAAGAAAAAATAGACACCGAAAAGATTAACATTTTTGTCCAGACCCATTTCGACGACGAAAAGTTGGAGCGGGCCGAGGGATTTTGGGCGATTGACAACGTGAGAGTATGCAACGAAAACGGTACGTTATTCACTAAAAGCGTTCATTGAAAGTTTCATTAATAAATAAATAAACATTTTTGGGTTAAATAGGCTCACACTGGTCATTTCTTTCGATTACAAAAAACGCTTTAATATGCAGGAAAAGAACAATTCATCTATCTTCAAAACGTTTTTATAATATTACTTAAGAAACAATTCTACTTATTTTAGTGCAATTTTCCAAATTAATTTTCTGCATTAAAAGGCATTTTCAGGAGCATAACGCGTTTTTTTTTTAAATTTTTACCAGTGCCTGCCCGCGATTTGTTTCGTATATTTTTGAAGAAAAAATTTGTCGATATTTTTTCTCAACAGTCACTGGCCATATTGGTTGTTGAGAAGACAAGATGCGCGTATTAATTTTTTTGTAGTCGCTAAAACAATTCCAATATTGTCAGCTTGTCCAGGGGATTATATATATCTAGCATCTATATGGGATAAACTGTATCTAAATAATTTCCAATAAATACACCAAAATCCTGCCCATACATTCAGAAAATAAAATAAAATCGCAATATTAAATTAACACACACACAAAAATTATTGGTCAGTACAGCGAAATGGGCGGCACTTTTAATTTAATGTCATTCTGTACTTGAAATACTTTTACATACAAGGAAGTATTTTTCTATCATATTTATAACAGGATTTATATCCCCTATCCTCACAAAAATTAACAAAATATATATATATGTATAAGATTTTTTTTTAGTTTTTCTTTTTGTTCTAATATATTTTTCTTTCTCTGTCTATATTATCTCATTGTATAGATGCAAATTGAAGTAGGTTTTGTCAAGTTTTTGATTAATCCGAGCAGTATGTAGCGGTCTATTTTGACCATTGTCACCTTAAAAAATTTAATTGAAACACTTTATGTTAATAAATAATAATGTTAATAAATAAAATAAAAAGTAATCATATTTTTAATTTTTCCATTTTTTTTTTACATTAAGAAAGTACATTATGATAAATTTTATTACTCCAGAATTCAGAAATTCTTGTAAATTGTAGGTTCAAATTTGCTACTCGATCAGATAAGAGCCCTTGCATTTCACAACTGGCAACTGATGCTTACGACAAATGTCTCAAAAATAAAGCGCAAAACATTTATAGTTTCGATAGAAACATAAGTCCGTTCCCTTTAAATCTGAGTAATAGAAAGTAGAGAAATTTAATCCGTATTACCTGCGATAATTTTGAAATAAATAAAAAAAATCCACTTGAGTGAAGCTTTGATTCAAGTTGTCGACTTTTAAAAAAACTCGCTAACCAAGGTAATAACTCGTATTTTTTTAGTTTTGTTTAAAATTTTTGTAATATGCAATGAAGTTCAGCCCACTAAACGCGAGATTTTTTAACGAAAATACTTATAGCCAAAACGCATTTAGATTCGAATGCTAATATGCTTCAGAAAAAATTTTGATTTTGAATTTTTTTTAGGAGAAAGTCTAAAAGTATACACTATCAGCTTCAACAATGACAGTTGACTTTGGAGTTTTGGCTTTAGTTTCTTTTTGTGTCAGTTATACACCTAACATTTGTCTTTTGATTGATCTTCGTGCTTTCGTAACTTTGTTATTTGTAATGTTTGAGATCTCACATTAAAGATAACAAACTTTGGTTTACAGGTATTGTGGATATTTTTCTAGAATGAATCTCAAATTGCCCAATCTTGGTCATGGTATTTTATTTGGCATGATGATTGTTGGTGGAGTTAAACAATTTATCCCAGATATATTTCTTGATCGACTTGTCCTATTTTTTCTGGCCCTATTCTGATCGTGATGTTGGTTGCGATTATAGCTTTGCTGTAGTTCATATTGGGACCTAGATTTTTAGTAAATTCTTTTAGCATTTCCGGCAGTTCTTTTCCATTAGTTATCAAGGCGATACCATCCGCCTATCTTAAGTTGTGCTGTCCACATCCTTTTCTTCCCACCATAGTTATTTAGAAACAGATTTTTGTTAAAAAAATTGGATTTGTTTGTGGTTGTTGGTTTGTAATTATAAAGGTTGTTGTTGCTTCTCTATATATGCTTAAGAGATCTGTGCATCACAGCCGCAAGTATATTTGTTAGCTCGTTCGATCAAAATGTTCGTGGTTAATACCTGGTCATTTACACTCTTAGCTAAGTAAATATAGGAAGAAAAAAGATATAAAATATAAAGATAAAATTGAACTAATATTATTAGTGTGGTGCCTAGGGTACGAACTAATATAAACTCTTAAAGAACGCTTTACCTGAAGAATCCTGTATTATTTATTACTAAATATTTCCGGGCTTTTGAGCCGTGGTCCCGAGAATAAACTCGACGTTTCGTCTACAACTGCGGTAGACATTTTCAAGAGCGGCGATGCGGTAACGGTCGAAGTGTTCTTCCGTACTGCTCTCCGATGACTGGTTGGTTGACTGGAAGATCTGCCGTATTTAAGCGCGCTGTAGTGGGATTAGCGAACCCAAGTACCTACGTAAAGAGATTAATCACTTGACCGATTCCCTGAAAAATAACGGATATACCACCTCTGAAATACAAAAAGCTATGAAAAATAGAAGATCTAAGACAAGAGATACGACAAAGGAACCTCAAGGGAATGTATCATTTCCTTTTATTAAGAACGTCACAGACAGGATCGGTAAACATTTAGAACGACACAACGTTCGGGTCATCTTTAAACCAACGACTACAATCAGACAAAGCCTCAGGTCTGCCAAGGATACAAGGGACGCCTTTTCTTCACCAGGGATATACCGCATTCCGTGTTCCTGTGGCTCGGTATATA
Organism: Cylas formicarius; assembly: GCF_029955315.1. Taxonomy (NCBI): domain Eukaryota; kingdom Metazoa; phylum Arthropoda; class Insecta; order Coleoptera; family Brentidae; genus Cylas; species Cylas formicarius. Next base: position 15,709,134 of record NW_026844214.1, on the reverse strand, counting down.
TAGGTACCACAAAGAGAAGCATTGAAACTAGGCTAAAGGAACATAAAAGGAACTGCCGGCTTGGACACACGGAAAAATCAGCAGTGGCAGAACATGCTTTTTACAAAGGTGACCATCTTATCATGTTCAAAGACACGCAGGTACTGGACAAAACACCACATTTTTATCCACGTCTTATCAGAGAAGCTATTGAAATTCAAAAACATCAGAATAATTTCAATAGAAAAGAAGAAGGTCTCAATATCAGTAAAACATGGACTCAGGTCATCAACAAAACAACGTGTTTACACAGACAAGCTCAACCCAAGCCCGCCACCGAGGTCACGCCCACTACAGCGCGCTTAAATACGGCAGATCTTCCAGTCAACCAACCAGTCATCGGAGAGCAGTACGGAAGAACACTTCGACCGTTACCGCATCGCCGCTCTTGAAAATGTCTACCGCAGTTGTAGACGAAACGTCGAGTTTAATCTCGGGACCACGGCTCAAAAGCTCGGAAATATTTAGTAATGTAGTTTCTGGCCGTGACAGCATAACATCCTGTATTATTTGTTCGCCAATATCTGCGAATTTATTGGGTCATTCCAGAGGTGAAGGTCTCATTTCTAAAAGTCAACCAGGACTTCGAAGAAGACGACTTGTCGGTGGATACCATTTCCTGCCAGATGGTGAGCAAACCCAATTGGAGACCGGTGAGGCTTGACTATGACGAAATAAAAGGTAGATTACAGGACGTTTCGCCCAGTACGATGATATTATACGTGGTTTTATTTAGAGTTTCCTCCTGTGAAGACCGTAAGTAACCAATCGACCATTACATTGTCCTGGCAGCAGGAAGACCCAGACAATCTTATCAGCTACTTTATATTTTATCAGGTAAGCGCGCAGCGATGTCGATCAAAGAGGTTTACAGGTTGGAATTTTTAGGGCAACGATATCTGCCGTTCATCGGAGACCACCAACTCCGAACGGGTGAAATCGAGTGGTTTTCTTGTGACGAAGAATAACCAATTTACCGTACGCGATCTCGTACCTTTTACTGCGTATAATATCACCATTTCATCGGTATTGCACGAAAATGACAGACAATTGGTGGTGTCGACTATACAGACAGGTAATAGAACAAATCGCCTATACTCGAAGAGACCTGATTTTGTAAAATTATAACGATTCAAACCCAAAGCCAAGGTCTCAAAATTTTTTTTGAGTCCTTGGTTTTGGTTTTCACTGAATCTTTACAGTTTTATGAAGTATTAGGTAAGTATGTTTTTATTCATGCCCGCAATTTAAGTTTTACATTGTTCGCGAGGCAGCCCAAGACGCATCAGACAATCTTCCGAAATGAAATTGACCGCTGAAGCGGAGTCAAGCAAAACACGAATTGAGACAAATTCTCAAAAATTCTTAATGTGAATCTGTAGAAAAAATTGACACGGCATCGGAAGATGAAAGTAACCATTGTTCGACTAATTTTGAACTTTATTTTGTGTGTCCGTTGGCGATGCAAGTTGTATACCCGAAGTACTATTACCTTTTGACAAGTGTAGCAGATCATTGTGGCGATAGCCGCACCAAAAAATCTGTGACACACTACAATCTTTAATGACATGTGCTCCAAAAGTAATCAGACAGAAATGTTTGCCTTTTATAAAATTAAATCTGGCATAATGAGTTTTCTCCAGAAATTTACTGCAAGATGCTAAAGAATGTTCTGCCCTATATAGCGAATAAACAGCCTGCCAGCTATGAAACCACCAGGTGTTGATTGTGATTTCTTAAACGATGTGCGCGCATCTTTATTTGGATATGAAGTTTTGAAATTATTCTTAAAAAACTTGCATAGCCCGAAGCTGCGCATCCACTACTACTATCGCTGGTTTTATTAGCAAGTTCAAATCTATCTATTGCACGTGTTGTTTGGAATTTTGTACAAAAGAAAATGAAAATTTACGAAATCCTATTGATCAACTGGGTATTTCTGAGTGCCTCCAAACTTTCGGAAAATGTATTCAAGAGTTTGCTCAACTCGTAAATATTATCACTTTTCAACGGAGGAAAAAATTAAATTTCATTCCAAAAATTTGTAGCAATTAGTCTGTGATTTTCATATTTCTTAACCAGTGCATTTTACGCAATAGAATAGTTATCGCCTCTAAGAGGAATAGAACGAACCAGAGCTAAAGGCTCACCTTCCAAATACCTAAATTTATTGATATCGGCTATCTCGATATCACGGTGAATACTAAACTCTTTATAGTTACCCGAAAAAACCTTTACTCGTAAAGGCTCCAGCTCGATAATACTAGTAGTACTATTAGTACCAACAAGGTCGAAATAAATCGCTTTGAATCCATGAAACATCTCTCCTAACTTCATCCTGTTGTAAAAATTCTTGTTCCCCCAAAGCGGAAATTAAAATTAAGATATTGTTATAAAGTTTTTGAAATTTTGTATATTCGTTCAGTATAACTTTATATCAACCTTTGAGTTCATAAATTTGTGTCAACAGATTTCACTTTTACAGCTAAAAAGTATGCCTCTTTAATACTAAACAAGTAGTTCTTTTAACGATATATCTATTGCATTTGTCAGCATTAAGCTGTAGACTCCGGATTTTTGAATGTTTTGTGACATAATTTAATCTTTTTTTTAAGATTTTCCTATGGTGCTTCCAGTTTTAAAATCTAAGGCCACACGGAAACTTCCTTGCTAAGTTCTCCTATGTAATTTATTATTTTAATAACTTTAGGATAAGTGTTCAATATGAAGTAAATATAGTTTAGAGTTATATGAACCTGTTTTTTTTATATAATCTTATTTATCAAGGAGAAGTCGTAACCACTGTTATTGTTACGATATTTAATTCATTTTCATACTTTCTGCAGAAAGTAGTGTGGATAAAATAATGAAAGGCAGATATTTTGTGTGTGTAAGGGTGATCTATCAGGGACGTTCATGTATAATATTTTCTAAATTATACACGCAAATTTTTACAAGTACTGGATGAAGTGAATTTCCCATAATTAATTCTTCTTTGTAAATATAAAATTTATCATTTAATTTAAAGTAATTTTGATCTAAACTATTTGTTAAATCTTGTTTTATGCTCCTCAACTGCGATTGCTTTATGAGATGAACCCCAATATAATTTCAATTTCGATCTAGACGAACCCACGTTCGAAGAGGTACCATTCAATATTAGAGTGCGGCCGCTGGACGCAGCTGTAAACGTCACTTGGGATAAGCCGGGCTGCGCGTCTACGTATGGACGATTGATTTACAATTTGGCCGTCGTAGATCGATCGAACCGTACGCAGAAATCGATCGAGATGCAGACGGACAACTCTTACCTTATTAGAGGCTTGGAAGCGTATACCCCGTACACTCTTACCGTGACGACAGCCAGGAATGCCAGGAATTTGGTCAAAGGCGTCCACTTGTACAACGTTTCGGTTAATTTCACGACACTTCCAGGTGGTAAGCTGCGCGTCACTTATGGTGGATTCATGCAAGCATCCATGTGAAAGTTAATCCATTTAAAACATTGATCAAAATCAAATATAAAGAGGTCGAAAATGGAATTATTCAAGCTATAGAAGAATTACTTGGCAAGTTTTAATTTTTAAATTATTAATGTTAAATTACTGCTACATTAATGTTAATGTATACTTGCGTGGATCTGCTATTAAGCGACATATCACCGCATAGTGCTAATTAAATTGATAATACATTAATATTTCGAACGATGAATAGATATTTACAGTACACAAAAATCCCGCAACAGCCAAATATTTCAATTTTATAATTACAATTTTTTCAAAAAATTTTGTACACCTGAGGTTTTAAGATCCAATAGGTCCAAGTTTATAGTCTTCCTCGTAGAAGTCGGAATTTTCTTATTTAAAATCAAAAGATTCATTTAATTTTTAAATTGCCTGTATCTTAAAAATGAAACAAAAACATATGCGTTTCATTTAAAATGGAATATTCGGATCTCTGAGACAAAAGCTATGAACTTGGCAACATCGTCTATATTATTTCAAAAGTTTTCCGCAACAATTTCTAGAATTGCATTAAAAGCTTTTATCTTGTAACAAAATATTATAAACAATGTTGTAACATGAATAATAAAAAGTAAAAAAATAATGGAATCGATGAAAGGAAACAAGTTATGAAGTAATAATTTGGTGAGAATCTGAGGCAGATGCATGTGATTCTGAATTGCTGATCATACCAATTATATAAGTTTACTGGTTCCTTGGAAAGATTTAGTAAATTTTGATTTTCTGTAAAAAGTTTTTCTTTTTTTTATGATAAAATTATTTAATGCGTTTCTATAAAAGAACAAGTCACATGAAAAATAAAAACAAATAAAAACAAGGAAAGCGAAAAAAATAAATTATTTGTAAAAATTTTATTCTATTTTGGCCAAAGAGGAAAAAACTAGGTGTTTACTGATTAATAAGTACCTTTTCGATTAGTGTGACTATTAGGGGAAACGGATGGTCCTACAAATTTGAAAAAAAAATGAAGTAAATCGATCATCAATAAATCAATGGCCATAAGGTAATTGTTATTTTGAATTTTAAAATTCAGTTTCTACAAAAGTTTGGTGATCGAGGGATGTTCGAATATTTAGTTAAATAGATGTCAATATCTACCAAAAGGCTTAACACATAAGGGATTCTCTTAGGCTTAAAAACAATTTTTCGGAAAAAGAAGAAATGTAAGAAAATTACTTGTTTATATCATTAAATAACCAAATAAGAGCCCAACAACCAAGTGAAAAACGCATCGCAATATATTTGTCCTAACCTAAAATATGAGTAAAAGAACTTAACGCTCAAACAAAAAGTTGTTTTTTGAGAAAAGCTGTTCACTTTACGAATGGGTGTTAATGTCTAATTTTTCGGAATATACTAAGTAAAACTTCAATTTGTAATTTATGATTCTAAATGATATTTAAAATGAAAAAAAGTGCTATTATTTATCTTATTACTTTTTTTACAATGTCTTCAAAGGGCACCAAATTACCTCATAGCTGAAATTACTATCTTTTGACATGCTTAGCCGTTGTTAGTATTACTACCTATTTCATTAAAATTTCTTTATTCAAAAATTAGTTTTAATCACTAACATATTACTTATAGTTTATTATTATTTTTTTTATATATTTTATTATTATTATTAGTAAGTTATTTAAGTAGAAAAGTGTGCAAAACCATTGAAAAAATTACTAAAACATCTACTTCAATAATTAAAAAATATATTCTTTCATGTCGTCATTTGATGCTTGTCAAAGTAATGCCAGTACTGGGTAATTTAAAAAAAAGAACAAAATTTTATTTTCATTTTAAATAATATTTACCATCCTAAATAGAAAATACCATTTTATTTAGTAAATTCTCAATAATTAGACATTAATTGTAAAAACAATCCTTAAAGTGGAAATTTTTCCCAAACTTTTTTAAGCGATAAGTTATTCAAATTTTCTGGTAGGATAAAGACATTAAGATGCGGTCATTGTTTTCTGGAGCCCTTATCTAACGCCAAAAAAAATCATATTCCTTTATTCTAATACCGTATCTCGTTGTCAATACTGGGCGACCCGGTATTTTGAAAATAATGTTTTAATATACATACCTGCAAGTTGTTCGTCCATCTTAAATCGACACCTAGTTTATGTGCAGAAGGACACAGTATCCAATTATGTATTTACAACTAAAAATTTAGAACCGATTTAAGATATGGACCAAGTCGTGTATTTTTGACATAACATAACAAGCAAATAATCCAGTTAAACAAAATTCTTAATAACGTAGAGTAAACAATTTTCTTTTTGAAAGAAACTTCCGCAGGCGACTGTAATACTATTTACAAATCTTCTGGATTCCTCCTGCGTCGGTTGTTGATAAGTCGAACTTGGTGACGTTTCGCCAATCGACCTATTGGCTTCTTCAGAGCTTAACCAAAAGTTGTTCAGTTGAGTTCGATTTATCAACAACCGACACAGAAGATTAGTAAATAATAAACAAATATTGCTTTGACTTGTTGTTTGTGAGTATTTGTATTTGTTTTTTTATTTTCGATAAGTTTTATGTTGTTAATATCGCAGTGTGGATGTATAGTTGCAGACGAAGTGGTCAATCTTGAGGTGTACGCTATCGGCACGAAGGTGGCTTATCTAAGGTACGACTTACCGGAAAGCGCGAGAGGGGTACCCGAAGAGGTTCAGGTGCGGCGTTGCAACGCTTTGTCTTTTGCAAAATGCCGCTCTTCTGTGTCGAAGATCGAGCGGTGTCGTTTATGGAGGAAAAAGTTTTGCGTCGACGTCAATTACCTGATGCCGCATCAGCAGTACGTGTTCAAAGTGAGCGTCAAAAACGTCGACACGAACGCCTTTGGCAAGGAGGCCGAAATTAATGGACACACAGTGGACAGGGGTGAGTTAATCTTTTTCGAACGTTGAGAAAGATCAGAAGGGACACTTTCAATTTTTGCCTTGTTCGAGATCAAGTAATCAACCCAATTTTGAAGTATTAATTTTTTAAATATAAACAACGTTAATAATATATTTTTAATGCACATTACTACATAATAGTATTAAATTTATTAAATTAAATTTTTAAACAAAGTAGAAAATGTAAAAAGAAATAAATATTTAAAAAGTTTTACTTCTGGGATATGTGAATTCATATTATGGTTACTTTTTCAAATTACGGGTTGTCTAAAACGTGTAAAAAGTGTTTTTTTTTTTAAGAATCTACGTTTATGTTTTTTAATCATATTTTAATACCTAAAGAATTTTCTAAATAATTTGAAGTTTGTCAAAGGGAAATCTAATATTAGTTTCTCAAATGCATAAGAAATATTTAAATAATATCACCAAAATTTCCAGTAAAATGTAACAGTATTTTATATCTCAATTATAATAAAACTTCCCATCTTCTAAGGGTAACCAAAAATGTATCCCAATCCAATACCAGTTTCAAGTTACTAGGAAATGTTTTTTTTAATGATCTAATAATTATCTAATAATAGCTAATTGTACGCTAATTGAAGGGATTTTTTTAAAGTTATTCGGACATTTATTGTATATTTCTACATTTTTACATTTTTATTTTCCATTAGTTTTCATTATCATTTCATTACTTCCATAAATTTTTTAACAATCTCATACGTTATAATTGTTATTATCCATGTTATTGTTTATAGTACCTCGCTGGTTGTAGCACCGGTTGGTACAAACCAACCGGTCCTACAACAAACAAAAACATGCCACAAGTTGTAATTTTTACTCTTAGTCTTAATAATATTTGCACCAATGTTAAGTCCTGAAAATGTTAGAGAAAGTGACCAATGTAGTCGTAAAATATCTAAATTCATATACCATCCAATAAACCGACTTTACAGCAAAACTAAACCCAATTGACTATCTGAATAACTTACGCTTCATTTATAAATATCAACTATAAAACATTCATTTAGATAATACCAAAAATACAAAAAAATATGGCGTTTATTAATCAAGTTATATATGGTCACTTATAGTTATAATTAGATTAGGGTACATATCACATACAGGGGGTTCCATTGAAAAATTACAACTTTGATACTTTTAACACTTTTGGGACAACCTGTATAATTTGAAAGTATTTAAGAAAAATTCTATAAAGGACTTTAAACATCCTAAAAATATATTTTTTTAAAGACCTTGTCTTTTTGTCATGGATTGAATTTGTTCACTGACAGCGGGTGGCTCTGTACACAAAGATATACTTATTATATGAGATTACCACATTCGAATGAAGGAATAATTTGGAGAATTCAGTTTTAGCGGTTTTCATGCCTAATGTTTAAGACTCGCAAATGCTTGCCTGGAGCTATTTGTGTTTCGCTCGGTATCTAGTTTTTATTAATTTTTTCATTTATCTTTAGACCTCTTTCGAGGACTTTCTGCCTGTTACTCATTACCGGTCTAGTATTCATCGTTATTAATCAGTTAATGTAATCATTTTTAGTCGACCAAAGATGCTATGTACAATTCTTTTAATTTGTAGTGCCGGGAGCACCCGAAAATATAACCTACCGAATCGTGGATTGCCACAGTACCACAGATTACTGTCACTTGAATATTAGCTGGTTCCACCCTTCCTACCCAAATGGTACTATAACTTCGTTCCAGATCGTCTTGAATGGCACAAACTATAACTATACGGATTCGGAGGAGGACGAAGCCATCCACGAAATTTACAAAATTGTCAACGAGACGTATTTGCCTCAGTATACGTATCAGGTGAGTATCTCTATAGACTATAGAGAATAAACAAATAATCATAATAAAGCCTTTTATTATAAAATGTATTTTTAAACTAATAATTGAAAAAAAAGCCGCAATAAACAACTAATCAAAAGAAAAACATTTAAAAAAGAAATAATAATGACCTAATGGCAAGTTCTAGTTCGCAGTCTAAGGGATTACAAATTATGAAAATGGAATCAAATAAAATAAACTACTTCCAAGATGTCACATTTAAAAAAAAATAAACCAAAGAAAAAACATGGAGAGCTTAACTATTTAAACCGAACTGGAAAATTGGAAAACAGACAAAGCAAAGAGACTAACAAACAACCCTCTCCAACCCCCTCCCTCGACATGGAGAATACGAAAAGCGTGCGCACATATTTAATTCGGAGATACATCTCTGAGAATTTAACAGGTGTGGCTGAATCTTATAAGGAATTGAATTTGTTTATGTTGTAAAATTTGAATTCTTAAGGAATGGAATTGTAAAGTTTAACCGCTCTATAAGTAAAACTTTTTAGAAACATAGTTGTTTTGGGATTAGCCAAAGTAAAATTGTTTTTATAACAAATATTTTTTGAATGTACATTGGAGCTCTGAATAAATTTATTTTTGAGAACAGATATATTCGCTAAAATTTATGATTTATGTACAAAATTATCTAAATGGAAATTACATAAATTATCTCACAGCTATATTTGCGTTAATGCCAGACCACCTACTGCAAAAATCGTACAAAATTATTTAAATGAGGTGAATATTGAGACTTTGGACTGGCCTTCGCGCAGTCCAGAGCTTAATGCAATAGAACATTTCTTGGTTCAGATGCGTAGGTAGCATAGAGATCATCAACTTCCACCGATGATGTAAAAACATTATCAGGGAAGTATGGATTAGTCTCAGTGAAGCACAATTGAAACATCCAGTTTTTTAACCAATATTCTTTGGTGTGAGTCGTCGATGCCAATCGATCGATATTGATTTTTTATCTGTTTAATGTTTATGATTTTGTTTTAATTTTTGTAATAAACTGTACTTGTTACGTTTGACATTAAATTTCGTATTTCATTTAAGAAGTAAGATAAAGACGTGAATAAAAATAGGGTGACTTAGAAAGACACCTAATTGTGTTGATGGGATCACCAGTCTAAAACCTAGATTGAAATAAAAATGTTTTTTGTACCATCGTTTTTGAAGATTTAAGCTTCAATTTAAAAAAATGTATCCTATCAGTAGTTCGCGTGAAAAATAATTTTGAAATTGACACAAATTTTAGAAAGACATTAATGATTGTTTCAAAACTTTTTTATTTTTTGAACTGATCCAAATTAAATATTCGATTATACCTTCGATAACATAGGTCTACATGATTTTAATTTTTGGGGGCCCCTTTTCCAAAAAAACGCATATTTTTTCTCTATCACGTCATTTTTTTTATAGCGCTCTATATCTTAAAAATGCCATTTTATTAATACACATACCCATGACATGAATATGTTTGTTCCATGTTGCATAATTTTTAAATGAATTGATTGTTATGAAATTAAATGTGATTTGGCAACACTGGATAATATTAGATTTCTGTGTACAGCAACAGAGTTGGCGCAGAAGCGTCAATACAGCGTTGTAACCTGCTTATGCGCAGTTTGGTTGTGTTGGTCGTCATGCGACTGTGTCCGTGGTTATTGTCTTCGTTGCAGCGTATTTCTAGTGTTCTAGAACGTATAAATATAGAAAGAAAGTGTAAACAATCCCAATACCTTTTTATATCTGTGCTAGTGTTGTCGTAGTAAAGCAAAGGCAAACTATAACTTCTTTTGTGAAAAGTGTGAATGTGTTCTGGGCTCCTTATACTGTTTGTTTCGTTTGCGTTGAACGATTAAGAAACTGACAAAAAAGTGTGTGTAAATGTTTAACCTTTGGTTTTCCTATGGTATGGCGAGAGCCTAGAAGTCACAGTGATGATTGTTATTTTTGTTCGTGTAATGTTCAAGCATTCAACAAAAAAAAACAAATTGGGTATTCCAATCTTGACTCTGCGCCCCAAAAGAACTAGAAAACGTTATAACGTCAGAATCAGATGAATCTAATTCCGACCCAGATGACTCAGATTTCACACCAGATTTCAGAAAGTCTGAAGTGTTCAACCAAAGCGAATTAAATGATTTAATTAGTGATTTGCACCTTCCAAAGGATGCATCCGAATTGTTAGCCTCCAGACTTTGTGACAAGCATTTACTGGCACTTCGCGTCACATGAAGCTTTTACTCGGATCGCGAAAAAGAGTTATGTCAATATTTTGGTCAGGAAGGACCGCTAGTGTATTTTTTTAACTGGGAATTTACGCGATATAAATAAATGTACAGAATTTTTGAAACCAGCCAACCAAAATAAGAACATCTTTTAAAAAGTTAAATTTTGCAGACCTGTGTAATTAAAACTAATTTTGTATTCGGTTTGAACTCGGTATATTTTTTAGTTAATCCATTTCAGATAAAATACGTGCCCTACAGTACCACCTACAACTTGTACATACGATCGAGCAACAACAAGTACCGGAGCGCGTATAGCACCGCGACTGTGAAGACGGCGGACATCGGCGATCACATCGACCAGAGTCCCAAACTTCTCGGTAAAAGCGACAAGGCTCTCGTATTCAAACTACCCCACTTGGACCGCAGATTGAATTCGTACACGGTTACGGTTGCCGTTCAAGACTATAATGTCAGCAAGGCCATAGACCTCGAAACGATCGCTAATTCGAAAGTGGCGGACAATTTGTGTCACAGTTTTGGTGACACGTGGATTGTTGGAAATTTGACGGTGAGCGTTTAACAAGTCAGTAGCTGTAGCGGTAGCATATGTACGTGTTTTGTTCAGATTGCCAACAACAACAACAAGACGTTAACAATTTCCGGTGTCGATGAAGATCACAAAATAAAACCTCACACCAAGTACTGCGTAATCTTCATTATTACCAACAATTATCGGGAGGAAGAACACGACGTGGTGTACTATGAGAAGCTCGAAACGCCGGAAGAGCCCGAACCCAAGGATGACGTGCTCCCCGCGTCAAGCTCTAGTCGTCTATACTGGCTACTTCTCTTACTGCTGTTGATACCTATTGGGTTTGTGATTTACAGGTAAGTGGACCAGATTCGAGCAAACTCCCACTCTAAGGTAACAGATGTTTATAAGCTTTTATAACAGTTTTTATAGTTTTATAAGGAAACCATTGGTGTTACAAGTTTTGTAAGATCCCCAATACATTTTTATAACAATACTAAGAATAATACACATAAAGTTTTATAACAATACATCAAAAACGTTTCCGTTACTGTATCTATTAAACTTGGTTTGTGGCTTCAGGTTTTTTAAATTTTTTATATATTTTTATACTTTATTACAACAATTTTACCTTTAGGGTTTTTAAGAAGCAAACCTGGTCGACATTGCTTCCTAATATGGTGGGCATTGTTATGTTTTTTCGAACTGATTAACCGATTCCAATACTTCGATTCGATTCCTGAAACTTGAAGACGTATTTCTTCCAAAAATATACTATTATAAAATGATTTGCGATTTAATCGCACATAATTCTTAGTTTCAATTTTTGGAAGGGTAAAATATAAAATTATTCGTGACAAATAAAGTCGCAAATCGTAGCAAATTTTATAGCAGAAACGAAAATATATTTCATGCTGTTGTAAAACTTAATTATAGTTCATTATAGTTACAAAGAAATGGAGCATAAAGGTTTCATATGAGAGTAAAAATTTTAACCGTTGCCTTTATAAGATTCTCCCGTTAGATTATAAATAAAGTAACGGAAACGAATCTAATACCATAAAACTTAACGTGTTTTGGCACTTATTGGACTGCTTATTGGGCAGCATTGGTTTTCATATAAAACAGTTTTTTCCGTGAACAGAAACGTCAATAAAAAAAAACAGTTCGTCAATTTTGCACTTTGTAAGGTTATTTTTAAAGAATTTTGAGACCTGTTAAATACGGGTTTGTCGGGGTAATAAGACATCAATCTTCTGACCTTAAAACTACTCTCAACACTTCTACCACAGCTTCCTCGTTTTTACGATACACAGTGTTAAATGTGATGGCCCACGATATAATTAAAGTTTTGCTTTTTTTTGTTGATTTTTAATAATTTTGGTGACAGATGACCCTGTTCTTCAGAACTGGCTAGTAGGTTACTATACTGTCCCAAAACCAGCTCTGCCATGATATGATAAAATTTTACCGTTCGCATAGGTTAGGTTATTATTACAAGACTTATTTAGGTGGTAAGTAAGACTCTGGTTATTTGGTGGACGCCTGGTGGTCAACATTAAACTCGCGAAAATAATGATATTGAGCGAAAGTGTAAAGTTTCTCATTAGTGAGATGCGAGGATTGTTTAAAATTAGTTCTTGAAATTATTGTTTCTTTATGGCCCGAGCAGTATTATCGACGTGAAAACTTAAATGGGGGGGTTTTTGGAGGTGGTAAATACTGTTACATTGTATTCTTTTATCTAATGTGTTTACCCTTTATAATCTTGCTATTTCATGTCACAACTTTTTTGTTAATACCGTTTGATTACTTTTTTTTTCAACTGAAAAGTGAAGATTTAAAAAAAATACTATATTACATTTATTTTTATGACACACACTGTTTTCGTACACAATTTCTAGTGATGATATAAGGTATACTATTTTATACTACACCATTTTTGACATATTTGCATTATAGTATTTTATTCAAATCACTTTCCCAAAAGTAGTTCATTATGGATTGCTATAGATTGCCATTGGTTAAAAATGAACACATTCGTATTGACATTAGCTTTGATTAATCTAAATGAAAGATCTTTTAACGTTATTTTCGAACAGAATAAAAAATACTGGTTAATATACCTAACCATTAAAATAACGGAAATATGGGTGGTAAAATGTCGCTCATTAAGATACAGAATTATTCAATGTTGTACCCAGTATATTCTCAAATCAAATTTCGAGTAAAAGTTTGTGACATAATATCGTTGCTGAAAAATTTAATCAAAAAAAGATCATGAAAGTCAAACAAATGGTCATCTAGGAAACCAATTTTTTGGTGAAGATGGATTATATATGCAATTATCTCGAAAAAGGTCCGTTTTATGGAAAGAAAATCAGTAGTCACTTTTTACTTAGAAATCACCACTCTGCTATAATCTTCAAGAAAAGCTGAATATGTGAAAATGTGAAATATATTATAAGAAAAAATAGTTTTCGCCAAATTTTCATGTCGACATTTCATAAACTGCTAGGGACATAGAGAAATATCAATCAATATCACTAATAAGCCATATCTTACTAGGGCCGATTTTGTCGGCTTAACCTTATTTTCACGAGTTTAATCCAGGATTGCTTTTTAGTGCTTTCATTACGGCCCACCCTGTACAAGGTCGTAAATAATTGTAGCTAATACTCGTTTTTATACGTAGATACGTACGCCGGAGAAGAATTACGGCGAGGAAACGGGACGCACTCGAAAACGTTTACGAGTCTTTACCGTTTGAAGAAAATTTCACCAACAGAACATACGATCAGTTAATTCACAAGTGACCGGTTCGTTCACTACCGTATCTGTGATAGAGAATCTTAATTTTCTTTGGCAAGCTAATACTTATGGAACTGAAAAATATATTGTTTTTTGGAAACCCAGCAAATGTCTATATTAGTGCATTTTTTATAATTTTTGTTTAATAATTGTTTTATGATAATAAAAGGTAATACAACTCGTATTGTTATCATTTCTTACATTTAATTGCATCGATACTTGTGTAAACAGTAAATGATAGTTAATAAATACAGGTAATGTAAGACCATATAGTTATTAGATAATATAGTGCTCCTATTACCGCAGGCGGCATTGACATTTCGTATGCGCATGCCACTACATTTCACCCACTTTGCGCTATTTTTTTTTGTAAAGAGCGATTTCCATACACTTAACTTGTTTTCCACAAACATTTGTCTAATAACAATACGTATGATGGTTGTCGCGTCACGCTTCCCAAAAAAACTACCGTGCCTTATCCGCGAAACTAGGTTAGGATAATAATACAATTTAGCTTTCGGTAATGACCATATTAGTAAAAACGCACAAAATGCACGACTACTTGTAAAACATCGAAAACGCCGCCAAAGTTCCCTGCGAACAAATCGGCAGCAAAACACAAAACCCTTATTAAAAATTAAAAATAGCACCAACTTTCGCATTTCGAACGTCGAATTTCTTTTCCTGCGTCTCCAACATCCTCCTACGTCGAGAAGCGATAATCATTAAATTAGCGTGACTCCAAAACAAAAATAGGGAGAAACTAACGCAAAGACTCGCCCCAAAATTAAACATAAAACCTATTTATAGGCACTCCCGCACTTTCACTCCAATTGAGGGGAAGAAAGTCTTCTTTAGCTTCGAGTGAATTTTCTGAGCCTTCTTCTGGCACCGCTGAATTAACAGTTCACCCCTAGAGATGACCAAACGGACCTGCTTGTCAATACCCGGAATTAGTTCGATGATGCGCCTAAACGGCCAGCCAATGCGTTTATCTTCGTTCGCGACTAAGACTAGGTCACTCAGTTTTAATGATCCACGTGATTTTCCCCTACAAAAGATGCGCAGATAGCTTCTGAAGTAGTAATTTTGGCACCAAGGTCGTAGAACTGGTGAAGCCGATCACATCACATAAATTATTCTTCAAGTATCTGTCGCTAATTTTAATAACATCTTTGGCCAAATGCCAATTAAATCCTAGCAATGGCACAACAGCTGTCTGGTTGCAATCTTCATCGCTATATTCCCACCATCTCAGGCCGAAGCTTGCCTCTTTCATTATTTCAGTAGCCCCGTGTATGAAGCGCAATAGAACGTTTTAATCGGGAACACTCACAACGCAGTTGCCAACAAAAAATCCTCGTCGCAACCTCTCAATTGTATCTTAAACAATCTGTAAGATGATGTTCAATGGTTGCCCCCAATAAAAAGGGACTACTTTCTACTACGAAGACGACTCGTCTGTAGCGATACACAATAAAATTCTAGTCAGAGTCGATCCACAGAGACCTTAAAAAATCACGGTCTTTTTCATGAATGCCTGTCTGGAGAAACGCTTTCCTAATATCCGACACAACTCCGATATGGTAAAAAAATGAATGAATGAATTTCCCTCTGTAATAACTGGCCTGCGTGCTCTCTCTGAGAACAAATTCATTATTCACTAGTTCGATGATACCTTGCGACAACCAATCCTGGATTCCACAAGCTTATCTTTGTTTAATTTCCTCAATCTTGATTGTAACCTCTTTTTGGCAATCTTTAAATTTGGAGACAAAGTCCATGGAAGACGCACCTCGTATAGACCTTCGACATCTCGTGTTATCGTTTCTTCAAAGAATTCTATAGCTGCGGCAGCCTTCCCTGTCTAGATGTCCTTTCTGATGGCTCAGTAATACCTAGTGTATCAATTTACCATAAGTTGGTCATAAAGGTAACATTCAACAACATTGACAAGGTAGTTACTGCAGAACTGACGTCTTTATCGCACCGACATTGGAAAATTTTCCCATAAATGTCCACCCAAATAGTGTTTCAGCGGCAACTAAACCACATTTTAAACTACCCGTAAGTTTTCCCACTACATCATATACCTGTATTTTTAGCTCATTTAATTCAGTTGTCCAAGGTCAACAACCTACAGCTGGAACAATGGTACAAATAACCTGTTGATCTAGCACCTCAAATTTGCATGCATAATTCTTGTGCCAAAGTTGGATCATAATATTTGTGCCACACCTGAGTAACAACGCCTCATTTTTTTTCTCATAGCTGCTTCATAAGTTCATGTATTACCGATATAGGCAAGGCCTCAATATCTCTAGTAGTTGTATGTGTAAAACTTGGTGTTAAGGGTGTAGAAAAATAGCTATTAAAAAAAGTTTAAATTTTTTTTTTGAAAAGTTCAGACAGCATTGCGTAAAGAATCAATCAATCAAATAGGTAATTTTTTGTCTAGTGTATTGTGTTTAACAGCATAAAAGCTGTTTATTATTTTACTAATATTATAATTCAGCAAGATAGCCTTCTTAGAATAGTTCATTATGGGATTTGTTGTTGATCGGACTCCCTCCTGGATGGACGAACTTTGCAGAAAGTTATCCAGCAAATTGTTGTTGTTAAGACGACTTATTCATTCCGTGACTTGAGAACGACATACTTAGGTCTATTACATAGTGGTGATATTCTACAGTATTGTGCTTTGGAGTGGTGTGGGGTTATAGGAAAAAACCTTTCGAATTCACAAGAATGGTCAGATTCGAACTAGGTTTCGGAATATGACGGAAATGCTGCACGACTATAAACCTAATGATCACTTTTTTAATGTCCAAATAATATACAATATTTGCCACACGGTAAGTTTAAAATGATAATGAAGCAATTTCTATTAGAGGATCCATTGTACAGAGCTGGCAAATAATTAGAGATACTTAAGCTGGTAACAACTGTATTATAAATTTGAGTTTATTTATGTGTCAAATTCAATAATATTGTGTTATTATCTACTGACTTACCATTTGTTGTTTTGTAAAACTTACATGGATGGTTAATAAAGTTTTTTCTTTCTTTCTTATTGCTATTTTTGTTATCATTATAATCGAATCAACGATATTAAGAAGGGTAACTCTTGTTGATGCATCAAGTCGATAGTCAGAGATTAGAATAGAATTTCATTTCAAAATTCATGCTACTGTTGCACTGAGACTAAAGTCAATTAAACTCGTATTTTCCTGTCTTCACTATCACAATACTCCCTAGACCATGTATGTTTGCTTTTATACAAGGTGTTACTTGATGGTGTGTCAATACCGGATAATTCTTTAGCTCATTTTAAGAAACAAAAAACTTCATATGATCAAATTTTCTAAACGGTTGAACTCTTGAGAGTACAGGGTGGTAAAGTTTTTAGATTTTTTTTTAAATCATCTAAGAAACTGGAAATTTGGAAGTGGGGTCCGCCCCGATTTGTACCGCTTAGTTAATTTCAGTAGAAACTGAAAAATCTTGTTATAAATAATTAAATTACACTGACTAATAATCTTAAAGAGTGCTTGCAATAAATGACAGTTTTTAAAAGTCATAAACGTCGTAAATTTAAAAATGAAATACTCCCTATTCTAAAAGACCATTTATTCAAGTATGTTTAAAGTGTCTTCATCTTCGTTAACTACGGTCACGAGCCATCTTCTTGGAATGCTATTTAGTAATCAGTTTTGATACATCATTTAAGGAATACCCCGTATAGATGACGCCGCGAAAAGGAGCATGTTGCAAATCTAAAGGAATTTTCTATTTTTCGTACAAAAAGGTACTCTTGTTAAGGCCGTCTAGCTCTTTTGGTTTCTGACTTATTTTCATTTAAAAAGTTGAAGGTATTTTATCTGATTTGTTTTATAAATAGTTAAACGGAGAGTAGTACGGGGAGCAAGGCTTAAACTTTGTAGAAATCTTTACAACTAAAAGAGTAAAAATCCATTTGCGGTGACGTCGTCTATTGACAGAATTTTAAGAAAACTCTATCCACATCATTATGTTGCGAATCAGTAGCGCAAAACCCAAATTTCCTTAATAAGATTCTTTTTATCGACTAGACTACATTCCCATGACGAGGAACGTTTAATTTGTAAAATAGTCATTTGTGAGATTCTGAGAATCCACGTGCTGTAAAAGCATGACTTTAAGGTGAACATTTAGTGTGGTGTAATTTCTGAATTTTTACTTTTGCATTGTTTGCCAGTCTAACTGGATCACGTTATTTAAACTTTCCTCAGCACCATTTAAACTTAATAGCAGAAGATGTACCTCTCGCCTTAAGAGAAAATGTGGCGTTTATGCATGATGGGTCCCACCATATTTTGCCTTGTCAGTACGCCAATATTTACACGAGCAACTTTCCTCGTCGGTAGATCATTGGTCAAGGAAATGAATTTGTTTCGCAAGCAGTTCAAAGTTAAAGCTTATGGACTTCTCAAAACTTACCTTTTTAAATGCAAAGAAGTCAAAACCCGACAGATTTAGGCGATCGAAACAAGAGTACCTTTTCTATGAAAAATTCAACATTATTTCAGATTTTCATCATGTTTCAGCTATATTGATATTCCTAATTGTCTTGTCAAAAAAATCTCTGTCAATTTTTATTGTTATACCACATAAACTTTTCTGAATTAATGAGAAAATTCAGAATAAATTTTAAACTTTGAACGCCCTGAATCTCTGTAACCGACGATATTTGTACCAAGCATGTCGAGCTCAGTCATATCACTAGTACCTCCAGTTTAGGGATTACCCATTTTTTATGAATCGCCCAGTATTTTATAACATTTAGCGTGAATAACCAGAGTTCAAAATTAATGCTTACTGCTTATTTTCCAAAACTTCAGTGGTAGGTATTTAATGCGCAGTTAAAGTTTAGTTTCCGTAACGGTATATTTCCCGCAGCATTTTTCATTTAACCGCCCGCTCCCTCTCCATGCGGAAAATCAATACCGACGGAATATTCCTAACACTGGTTTTCCGCTCTACGTCGACGATGCCGTCGTTTTCAGTGCCTAAATAAAGACGTCCGAGACTATTGAAAAACTAAATGCCTAAACGTATAGGTTTGACTGTTATCCACGTCTCCAGTGAGCTTTGGTAGACATTTTTCAACTCGTCTTATTTCTAGCTACTTGAATTCCGTAGGTGAGGACTCCAAATACAGGGCGTTGGAATTAAACGCACATGGACCGGCAGTTAAGGGATGGCAATCGGCCAGAAATTGCGAATATCCCCAGGAAATTGTAGTACGGCTGGAAAAGAGGTCCATGCTAAGCAAAATACAGATACTCGCTCATCAGTATCTCATACGTAAGTTATAATCGCATTCTCACTACTACTGTATACTAAATTTTTGAAACTAGTCTAACCACCCTAATTTTCCCTTCCGCGCCTGTATTTATTTAGTTTTCGGTTATACCAACATCTTTGCCAAGTTTGAATCCTGATACCTCGTTGTGAAACGGCATTTTCTTCGGTCGTTGTTTAAGTAGAGTAGAGTCGGATCGTGGTCATAATACCATCTAGATAGTTCGGAATACAGGTCGTAATAATATAAATTCCTGTTTAAAATTAATGCATCCTTATAATTTTTTTTAATTATGTCATTAAGTATAACAATTTTATATTCAGCTTTACAAAGAGGATTTCCAGTTACAAAAAAAACAAATGAACTTTAATAAAGCGTGGTACTTCGTCGCGATCCTAGAATTGCCTATATTCGTCGAAGGAAGTTTGATATTAAGTTTTGGATAGTTGATTCAGGAATGTTTTGCTCATTCCAAGAGAACACTCTCTAACTCTTTCAGGCTAATTCTCGCAGGCACATGACGCTGAAGTAATCTTTTTTAGAAAAAGCCTGGGCTGCGTAGTGGCCACTCCACTGGATGTTGATTGAGTAATCCAAAATAGTCATTGCATGTCAGTCTGATATTAACTTGAATGAAAATGAAGGTGTTTCTTTTAAATAGTTCAAATGGTATTGCGTGATCTCGAATAATGTGTTCGAGATCGAATTCTGCCTTCATAGACCTCCGACGAATAAGAACCAGCTCTTTCTTAGCGTCTGCACCATAACCAGTATTTATGACTCAAGACCATCTGGAGATTATAGGCTCACTCTCGTTTCATTTGTGATCACAACTCTTTTCCAGTCACAGGGTGCATGATCTCTAGCGAATCTTAATGCGACTTCTTTTAATGTTCTTCTGACGATTAAAGCAGAACTTCCGACATTGCCAACCAAAACTTAAACTCTAATATTTGGTACTTCACTATTACATGTTGCGGATAATTATTGTTTCCTATTTTACAAAGTTGATGGGTTTACCCTTTCATCATTGCTTAAATGAGGCACTAGATAACATAGCACATAACAAACTAATTAACACAAAAGAATAACCAACATTCAAACAGTAATTTCAAATCATACACTTATCAAACTAGAAAAAACTAAATAAATGGTAATATCTAGAGGATATGGTTAGTATTACGAAATACCTAAATCAATAGAAGATGTCCATTAGCTTTTTGAACATAGCAATAATAAAAAATGTGATTCTAAATATGCCTTCTATATTTCCCATTTTAAGCATCGAAAATAGAGCTATATAGCAGCAACGAGGACACCAATATAGTAAAGAGCGTGGCCAACATCAACTGGGATTATATCGGATACATTACGCTGTCCAATAATGAAACCACCGAGTTCAAGAGTAGGGAACTCAAATCGGCCAACGTACCCAAAATTGTAGCCACATTCATGAAGCTCAACCTGCACGACAATCATTCCAATCCCTTCAATATCCACGAACAGGTAGTATTATATATAACACGTTGTTTCCTTTAACAGTTTTGAATTATCCAGGTGAGTCTGATTGCTATTAACGTGCTCGGTACTGATATCGAGGGGAAGCGGACATGCGACGATGAAAAAGACGTTTCCAAATTGGAAGAAATTACAAACAACCCAGACTATACCTCTCCTTACGACGATTTAGCCTTCGAGATGTACGTGGCTACAGACGTTGCCAAAATCATTAGAGATATGGAGATTAAGAAGTATTTAGCTGTGACTAGTGAGTATCAAGATTCAATGCAGATCATAGATGCTGAAAAGACAAATTTTTAGAGGAACGCTTCGAATACGCCAGGAAATTGAAACACGCTATGCTCAAGCTGAAGTCAGCCGGAGAAAAGCTAGGAAAATATGAGCTTGAAAAACGGCATGCCATCGAACTGGAAGACTACGATAGAGCTAGACACAAAAAAGATCAAATAGAGGACTTTAGGAATGAGGTTTTTCAAGAACTGCGAGTGGAGGAGCTACTTGAAACCAATGGAGTAGGTAAAACATCACCAGATGACCTTGACATTAGCTTCATTTTGTGACAGCCCTGTCCAAAGAACGACGAATGTGCCGAAGTTACCGACAATAGGCATCTTCTGTCACCAACAGCAGTCAAATCGGAGAGAAGGACAAGTTCGCCCAGCCAAGTGTCGCCCCTGCATGCGCCCAGACACCAGAGTCCCAAAATGGGCTCCCCTAGCACTGGAAGTCCCACAAGTATGCAGAATAGGGGGTCGTTTAGAAGGAGAAACAAATCCGCAGGGGCGATTACCAAGTCGACATATGAAATGTACGAAGAAAAACCCCTGCCGGCCTTGAGACAGTAAGCCTCGTTATTGGAAGAACTACAATTTCAATAGTACTTTGTATTCAATACAGTTCTCAAACAAACGAATTCCTGAGGGAATGCCAATTGGATCAGGAACACAAATCCTCGTCCAAACTGACTGAGCGCGAGAAAAAACAGGCGAGCTTGCCTATTCTAGTGTTCGGCAATGAATTGGTGGAAAGGTTCTACTCCAAACACTATGCCGACAAGGAGGAAGGTCTCAATCGACTCAAAGAGGAGCTGCTTTGTTACGACAGTGCCAGGATGCACACGGCCAACAAAACCGCCCGTGCTGCTATCTTTCTGTTACATAGATCCTTGAGAGACAAGGTATTTACGGTTTACAGTCTGGCGAATGAGGTTATCCGAATCTTTTTCGTCCAATTCGTTCCAGGCAGGTAAGGTTCTATTTTGTCAACTATGTTGATTTTCAACCGTACCAGTTGACCATTCGTGTTCGTTTATAGATAGAAATACGAGTCACATTTGATATGCGACCCGTTGCCATCCAGTGACTCACGAACATTAGCAGGTGTCTCACGGTTCGTCGAACATTAGAGATATTTTTGGAAAACGGGGTTAGGAATTTTCAGAAAATTTGTTCACTTATGTTTTTGACTCTAATTTCTCTATTTAAAATATTGTATTGCGGATTTTCTCAAAAAGGCTCGACAACTTTGATTAGCGGTTAAATCAATTAATATTATATTTTCTGGTTGAAACAGGCCAAAATTTAAATTCTTATTGCTGGCGTATTGGATCATTTAGCAAACTGAAATTGCGATGTGCAAAATGTTTAAAAATCATGATTTTGCCGCTTTATACATGATATACATGACAATAATATTTCTCTATTTGGTAAATAGGTTGGACAGAAACCACTATTCTACAGAAAACTAGTGCCTAGGATGTTGACAAGCTACAACCTTAATCGCCGCTTTCTAAATAGTCAAGTGGAACAACACGGTGTCCTACGATGAGCATAGTCAAAAACATAACTGATCAAATTTCTACCCACAATGTTGCCCGTTTTCGAACACCTATTTAAAGTGTACATAATAGGTTATTTTACAAGTTTTATAAATATTTTTGTTCGTCATTTGAACAGAGCGAACATAAAACTATATCTCCTAAATTCCTGCATTTCCGAAAAACAAGGTAGAAGAAAAGTTAAGATCGAAAATAAAGAGAAACCAAAAAGTTTTTTTTTATAATTTTTATTATTAGTATTATTATTTTAATTATAATTATCTTTCAACCGATTTCGAAGAAAATTGGAAAATTTGTATCATATTATCTGCTACTGTATCATATTATTTCATGAGATTTAAGCTATCGCATGTAAATGTAAATTAAACCTGAATTTTAAATGGATCTCTCTGTACCTTCTTATGGCAATAAAAAGAACTACTCTATATACCCTACCTATTTTGAATCGTTTTGGAGTTAAAAACAAAAAACCTGAATAATACAATTTAAGCAAATAAGACTGTTTGTTTTAGTACTAAACAAAAATTATTGAATAAATTTGGTGTTATTTTGACGAACTTAAATTACAACAATTTATTATAATAAGCAAAATGGAGGTTTCTGTAACCCAAAAATGTGAGTTTCTTCTGTTCAACATTTCTTTCTTTTTTTTTAATTTTCACTTATCCAGTCCAAATAATTCTAGTTTGGACCTTATTGATATTTTATCAAAATTTAGGGAAAGTCATTTATTTGTTTGTCTTTAATATTCGTTTTATTGATGCGTTCATTTTTATTCATCGCGTACAAACCTGAATGGAACCCATTGAATTTACTGCACGTTCTTGCTGCAATCTTATTGCACTGACCGTGAATCTAAAACAAATTTAACAAATCGGTATGCTGTTGCTTATACTTATGATGCTATTGGCAACAAAATTTCCGGTTTACCTAAAATTGTTGAAAAAATGTTATATTAATGAAAAAATGAGGTTGGAGTCTAAATGCCTTTTTTTAAAGATTATTCATATGCTTCCAATAGACCATCGACTTTTGTAGCAGATCATGAATTTATAACTGTAACTGTATTGTAAATGAGTGAAAATTTTTTGCATGGCATTACGATTTTCGCAGAGTGGCTCCCGCAGAAGTTTCGCGAAGCGTCGACAAGGTGTTGCCGGAACTTTTGACAAAATCGGGCGACACGAGCGCTAGGATACACCATATGGCCGTCCATACCATCCTGACGATGGCCGATGTTAAGTGCGTAAGGTATGCTTTAAACTCCTAAACGGTTCGTTGTAGACGACGTTAGCGTTGGATTAGGGAACGTTAGATGACATTACTGATGAGGAAAATCATTTTGTTATTATAGAGAGCTTCATATAATTCCCGTTCATTTGAGTAGGCCCGTTAGTAGCAGCACTCATCCTAGATTAGCGCTAAGTAGAGCCGAAATGGTCGAGCAGCTCATCATCAACCACGGAATATCTACCGACAAGCAGAGGTAAAAATTCATGGGTCGTTTTTAGACGCTGGTTATTAATTGTGTAGTGCGCCTCTTAAATGTGTCTAGTTAGCTAATAATCCAAACAAATTAATATTGCACTTGCAATTGCCACCTCGTATCAGGTTCAACATTGGGTTTAGGCACAGTGGTAGAAATGTTTGTATGTTTGAATGAAGATTTAAAAAAGTTACAGTTGCAACACAATAGGGTTATTAGAATTATACTGAACTGTGATATATACACTCATATAAAGAGTATGTCCGACCAGCTAAATTGGCTAAACGTCGGGCAGTTCATTAAAAGAGGAAGTTTAATGTTGGTTGATGGAATTGCACACGATCACCAACCAGGCTATCTCAAATGATTGTTGGAAAAAAGGTCAAATTTTTGTTTATACGTTCCAATCAGCAATTCAATGGTTCTATGGTAAGAACTACAAATCTACAGAAAATTGTATCCTAGGATGGCGTTCGTAATTTTAATGAACTGGCCGCTAGTATAAAAAATGCGTATTGCCTAATAGTATTCAAGGAGAGGCTTACGTTTAGTTTGTTTAAATTTTAATAGCCAAGTATTAAATAAATTTATTATTATTATTATTATTATTATTACTAATTGAATTGGTATCCAAGGTTTTATTTTCAAAGCTTTTCAACCATTAGTTTATTACCAGTTAAAAGAAACTGAGGCAATATTTTTTTCGAAAAAAAGTTTCGTACAAAAACTTATAAGCTTGAAAATACTTACAAAATGAGCTGCGGCTTGAGTGAATCAGTTAATAGACAAAAAGGTCATGCCAAAAACTGTTTCAAATATCTGTTGTTTTACTCGGTTATAAAAAATAACAAAAGTTTCATACCACAACCTCGTCGGTCATAAAAGCAGCCTGGTAGAAATATTTTATATTTTTCACACAATTAATTTGTTAATCCACTTTAGGCATTTTTAATTGTTTATTTGAAACGATTGGGAAGTTCTACCATGATGGGCGTGTGCGCAAACCAAAGTTCAAGGCATATTCTAACAATAACCAAAAAAAAAACATGAATCAGCGAATTAGAAAAAAACTTGGTACGGTTAGTGTTTATAGCTATATACAGCTATATAAAGCTACGCTTCGCTTATGATGCCGATGCCCAATCATAACCCGGCAACGGCCTTTCCGATCGGGAAGAAATTTGCAGAAATTTGCGAATGAGCTATATACACAAAAACACCGCTTAAGCGTAGGTTTTTAGTAATGATGAGTATTTGTGGCCAACTCCCTACAGTTGGTCACAAATATCAAACATAGTTTATAATTAGTGTATTTTAATTGAATCGACCCTATAATAATTAAAAATAATAAACGATTGGTGACCGTAACAACCTCGAGAAACCCCCGACTCCCCCTTTGTAATTTCGTGAAGTGAGAACTATGCCGGTAAAGTGTACCCCTACCAGTTTTGCCAGTAGCCAATAAAGGCTGTGTGACAATTGCATATAAATTTAATACTTCCAAAGGTTGATCTTTCTTGTAACTGAATTGAAAATAAATGACATTTTGTAACAAATATTCTTGAATTTCAGTTCGAGTTCTGCACTTGTATCTTCATGATAGCCGACGCTAGATTCCTTAATATTCTTCGCAGGCAACAGCAAGTTGGAATGCATCCTTCTACTGATCCAGCTTGAATTATGGTGATAAGTTTTCCTTTATTTGAAGGTGCTTTTTGGATACTGTATCGTTTGTATTGAACCAAGTTTCATCTATGTAAATTCTTTATCTGTTTTCAGGGATCTGTATTTTTTAATTACCTGAATCTATGCTATTCCATTACCATGTTTTTGTCTATTTGTCGGTATTTAAATGCCATTTTTAAATAACTCTATGGGGGCGGCAGGGTTATGATTATATCTAATTTGATCTTCTTATAACTTCTAGCTAGCGAATTTGTTTTGTTTATCAACTCTTCATCCTATTGGCTACCCACTACCCAGACGATAAGATTGAATATCCACTATATTTTTTCCTGTCATTCAATTATTTACTGATAACAATATCCTTTATCCAATATCCTCGTTTAACGAGTTTGCTACTTATCAACCTGACTCGCCTCTGTTTTGTCGTTAAGTTCATTTTGTAGATATGTTCAAGGGGCATAACTTTTATTTGACACTTTTTTCGAAACAAGGTAGCTTCAGCTACTGGTCATAAAACTGTTTTTTCACACCTTAATCGTTAATAAACAAATAGTCGCGCACTTTAAAAATGAAACATTGGATACCAATTTATTCAAATCATGGCCTCAAACCTACTTTTAAGTCTGACACCAGGTGGCAGTTTCTATGAAAATCACATGGCGTGGACTAAAATAAGGGATTAACGTTATCGTTGTGAGAGAAATTCTGATTCCAAAAAATTTGAAAGCTACGTGGAAACTTTGGGCCGAATCGCCCTGTAAATAGATAGGAAAACTGTTGGCAAAGGGATGTTTCAGTGGGTTAACGTGTAGAACGTTATCGGAGTTTGGCGCGAGCGGTCTGCACCATCCTGCCGAAGCCGTGAGAAAAGTGTCGGAGAGAATATTGGTACTGGTCTATAAGGTGAATCCGAGGATGGTTAGGAAACAACTTCCACCCGACGATGATATCACGCGACGAAACCTGCTCTATCGTCAGTTATTTCACGAGTTTGATAATATCGATTTACGGGTGAGTGCTCACATTTTTCAATGAGTATTTTGCAGTGAACTAAAAATATTTGTTTTTTTTCTTAATCAGAATATATCAGTATATATGAATATTATATCAAAATAGATGTAACTCATATTTTCTTAAACAAGTAGGTTTAACCGATATTTTTATTTCTGAATTTTCATTTTAAAATATTGAGATAAATAATAAAATAAATATAAATTAAAACTTATATTATCTTACATTATCCCTTGCCTTACTAAATTATTTACCTACCAAAATCCAATGTGTTTGTGATACATAAGAAAATAAAATGTTTCAAAGAATGCAGAAATATACCTACCCAGTGGCATCAGAGGTGTAAATTTGTGTAATATGTATTACTGGTTTGAGGAAAACCCACATTGGAAAATCATAGAACAACTTTTTTTATAAAACCCTTAATGGAGAAAGATTTTTCGACTATGATTTTACCACCACTTTTAGAAGACATGTTTTGGGGCACCTAAGTACAATAAAACTTTTACAGCGGAATTACAACACTGCTATTGCAATTACAACGCTTAGACAAACACATGAAATATTGCATATATTCTGATACTTTTTTAATAATTGCCAACTGAATTTTTTAATTGTCAAAACATTGACATAACTAATTTGTTTATATATGACTCGCAATACATCTTTGGATGCTTTTCTTTACCACAGTATTTTTTAAAATTTTTGTCATGATTGTTTGATTTTAGGATGAAAATTTTAAAATTGAATACATAAATTAAAGAAACTTTCAAACATGATGCCATATGATGTATTATACTATATATATTATTATTAAAAAAATATTGATGATAAAAACCGAAACCACCTTACACGAACGCTGTAGCTGTTGGTAGCACAAGTAACGCGCCTTATACCAAGTATTTCTTCGCAGAGAAAACAGGAAGCGCTGGAACGCAACAGGATTATCCAGCAATGCTCTGTTACTTCCAAAATGGACTGTTTCAGCCCCGAACCCGATGAAAACAAAAGTGATATTAATAGGTGCATCAGCACTGACAATATGCATCCTGCAGCTGATACCTCCAACCAAGAAACGTCGAAGAGTAACAGTTATGTTTTGGCCAAGAGTCTGAGTGGTGGAAATTTGGCTCAGACTAATGGAGTTCATAAAGCTGGCGACAAACAGAGTTCTAGCTCAACTAGCGCCGTTTCTAGTCCCAGCGGTCATTCGCAGAAGGGAGACGAAGACAAGTAAGTATCCACGAAATCGTTCAAAGAAAGTTTACCTTTCCTGGTTTTAATCCGCCATCCTATACAAATCAGAAGTTTCTCTTGTAATCTCTAAAAAGATTTTGTGAAGCATTATTTTTACTTTTGCGGTTGCTATGGCAATTATCGCGAAGTTACCAAATAAAACTTTGGAATTTATGAAAAAATTACCCGGTAACTGACATTATTAAACACTTAATTTGGATTTTAAGTATCATTTGGCACAAAAGAACTACGGACTAAGCCATCTATCCTATCTCTGATGGGGAAGCCTCCCCCCCCCTATGGTGTTAGAACATTTTGAGATAACTCCAAAAGGTCCTAATGCATTTTAATAAACTTGCGAGTTGTGTTGAAAATTTCAGAAAGGACATCCCAACCTAGCTAATTCGTTTCATAATAATATGCATTAATAAATGATATTTTCAATACACCAGAGGCAATACAACCCGAATACCCTTAAGAATTACTTTGAGAAGACAAATAATGAAATCTATTTATTTTTTGTGAAACTGTTCTGTTGTTCTGAATGAAGACAAGAATGTCCAGTTCTTTTAAGTGTTGCTGAGTAACTCTTGCGGCGTTTATGGCATTATCATGTATCAGAATAAAATTTTCTGATAGAATACCCTAGACTTACGATACTTTTCGTAAAACGTTCTTGTGGTTTTCGTCAAACCCTCTCATAAACACCTGGAGATTACAGGCCAAATCTCGACTCGTCAGAAAACAAAATGCGCCTCTAGTCATTTTGATCAGTGTTCATGATTTCTGTCAAACTGGAGTCGCGTAACCCGATGACTTCTAAGAAGCTCTGTCGCGGGTTTTGACCAGCCAAGTCTTTGTCTTTTCACTTATGTTGGTATTTCGGGATTGATAAAGTCGATTTGTGATTCCTAGAGTCGTAAAATAACAATCTCGCAGACTTTATAAGAGGAAAAGGCGATAATTATGAACATTAGTTTTTCGTTGGGTTTCACTTCCAGGTCGTATAGTATAACCTTCAGTTTCCAAAATGCGTGTATAAATGCGTTGAAAAGAGATGATCAAATTGGGCAACATATCGTTAGTTTTCCATTTTCTATGGCTAACAGCAAAATTTTTTGGCGACAACGAAATTGCAATCACACAACGGTACCAACTACACGACGACTGAGACGCAAAAACTCAAAGGCCAGCGCGATTTACAAATTAAAAAATAGTTACCATAAAAAAAAATATCCGGACGGGAAGTTTTACATTAAAGGTTCGCTATAAATAAATTTTTTATTATTTCGTTACACTACACTAAAAAATCCCCAAAGAGAAAGAAGAGACAACATATTTTTTTTGCTTATGTAATATAACAGAAAAAAATAACATGACACAAGTGTGAACAGGCCAAATTTTATTTAATCCATTTTTGTAGGCACTGTATCTTCTGCGGGCAAACCGAATCCGAGATCCTCTCGATTAGTAATTCGATGAATTCGCACTATTGGCGGTCCTGTTTAATGTTGGTACGCTGCAGTGCGTGTAATCAGGTGGTAGAGGTGGCAGCGTTGACCGATCACTTGGTCACCGAGTGTGAACAGCACCTATCCTACACGCAATGTTCAGGTTGTACCGAAGCTGTAAAGATTGAGAAATACCAGGAACACCGATGCAAAGGTATCGTGCTTTAACTACAACTTTCAACATTCAATAACACTCAACTTGAATTTTCGCCTTATTACTCTTATTGCCACAAATAGTTGATTTGAAGAGTTAAATTTGTCAATAAGTACAAAACCACACTGTCTAGTGTTCTGGGATTTTTGTGTTTAATCTCCCTTTTGACGGTCAGATTTTTCCGGAGTCTTGGAAAAACATGTTTATTACACCAATTCTTAAATTTGATGATCGTCCTATTATTTATAATTACTGATGTATCTCCATACAATCAGACATATCCAAATTTCTCGTCTCATTAGTTATATCCGTTATATCATGAAAGTGAATGCTGTGATGACGAACACTTCTAAGTCTTGTAACTTAAAAAAAAATTGTATATATACGGATATTACACACACACATTTGAGAGTTCACCATAAGTTATCAATATCTAAATTAAATAGGTTTTGCTACAAAATTGCTTAATTTTTCAAAGAAACTTCCACAGGCTACTGTAATACTTTTTACAAAACTTCTGGATTCCTCCTGCGTCGGTTTTTGCTGAATCGAAATTGCTGACGTTTCGCAGGAGGAATCCAGAAGTTTTGTAAAAAATATTTCTAAACTGCTTGTCTAGTTCGTTTCCGCAGCGAAGAGTGAGAATCAACGGTGTGTCATCACGGGACATTAACGTTCTCTCAGGTGTACCTCAGGGTTCAAATATTGGCCCTGTTCTCTTCAATTTACTTATTTATAAGATTGACAAATTTGTTAGGCTTGGAATTTGCCAATGATCTCAAAGCTTTCAAAGCGGTTTGTCTAACTCTCCACTCTGATATAAATTACAATTTACCGCTGGTTGACATAGTTTGAATCTATTTATAAAAAATGCTTTTGTTTAAGTTAAAAGTTGTGAATGAAATTAAATATCATCTAGCTTGACTGGCTTAATATATGAGCTTACGTTTTATAAGTAGGTTTAACGTTGATCACTTTAAGATTTTGTATTGCGCCTCAGTCTGTTCAGTGTTGAATTGATTATGCTTAGGTTTGATCTCATTTTTATAAAATTCATATTGACAAGCTGTAAAATGTAAAAAAAATGCATATTGCAACAAGTAGATTTAAAGTACCCAAAGTTAATAATCGTACAGATTACGATGCTGTTATTAATTTGATCTGATCTATGTTTCATTTTCATTTTTGCTGTCGAATGATATCGATTGCTGTTTTGTTCTTTCAAAATTGAATTTTAAAATTAATCGTAGAACCGGGTCTAAGAACTCATTTTATGTCTCATTTATGATATTAATTATGGCTTGAAGAAGTTTCTATTAAAGTAAGAAATTTTAAAAATAGTATATAAAATAGTATAATCGATAATAATAAATAATAGAAAATAAAAAATTGCTTTGGCACATTTCAGAATTAACCGAAGGATGCACGAGGTGTCCGCTTTGCCACGAAGACCTAGACACCGACGAGTTGTGCTGGAAGAACCACTTTACGGGCCAAAGCCCGTGTACCAAAAACACCAGAATTAAAAGCGTCCACTCGAAGCAAGTCAAGATACAAGTGTAATTGTCACCAATCCGTTGCCTAAATTTTTAATGTTATAATGGCGATTTGCGTCGCGATCGAATGTGATTGTTCAGCATTTAGAAAATCGAATTTAGGATTTAGGAAACAAATTAAAATTTTTGTTCGGCCAAATCAAAATCGCACTGCTTTCCAACTGCTCCCAATTAACATTTTCTTGTTTTATAATGATATCGGTTATGTTTCGATTACCTAGTTTATAAAACCTGAGAACCTGTCCATTGTTCTTGAAACGTAATCGCTGCTTTCATAAAACCAAATTTAAATCCCATATAAAACTTTTACTCGTCATTTATTTGTAACTAAGATGTTTCCCTTACCTTTATATACCATAAATAAGTTTTATGAGGGCATGAAATACATTTTCATTATCACTATAAAGCCTATCTATAGTGTTTTTAAACATCCAACAAAAAACTGCTTCATTTCCCTTCACCTTTTTCTATATTACTTCTTTAAAATATAATTTATTTCGTGTCCTCGTCATTGTATTTTGAATTTACCCTAAGATTGACACCAAAGGATTTTTCCTCTGCCATTATGTAAAAATATCTCATATAATCGCATATTTTAAATAATATTGCTTAAAAGACAATGGAAGAGCAACGTGAAAACCAATTGAAAACTATTAAGACACACACAGAACGTGTTACGACGCGTCGATCGGCGTTCCTGTTTCTGTTCCTGCATACTGCACTCAGTGGAACCTCTCAGAATCGGACTTCAACTTTTCGGCTTATGCAAAATTACGGAACTACCGCTCACTACCGGAGTTCTTGGTGACCCTTTTTCAAAACCATGGGGGAAAAACTGAAAAGCTCATCGCATAGATGAGGATGTGCGATTATCTATTTGATGCCTCTCACCAGTGGTACACAAATGTATCGAAGAAGGCGGATGCTTGGAGTGAAAAAAGTGAGAATCACAGGTGAGAACGAATATCTACCCATAGGTATACCTTAAACACACGGCTAATCTTCCCCGAGTTGCAACTTGTCTCTTCCAGTTTATTGTAATCAAAATTAGACTGCATTAGATCGTGAGTTCTTCAAAATTGTGTTTTGACACTTCACTTCATGAAAGCGCATAGTTCTTCCCACATTTGATTTACTGGGTGAAGCCATTACCGGCTCCTCCAATATAACTCTTAATTAAAGCAAGAAGAAGTAAAGCTTGCTGTACAAACTCAACTAGAATACTGGAGCGCCCGCCCAGATCACACTGGTTGTGTTAAGTCAATATCGCCGAACGCCGCGTTGAGGGGCGTTCCATAAACGCTACGTTATAACGCTTTCTGTGTGTTTGAGCCTTTAGCGCGTACATTTCAAATGCAAATGATGCAATTTTAACCTTACTTTTCAGTTGTTGTTTATTTATTCTGTTTAAGTTTCTATAAATAACTTGATAAAGTCTAGATAGAATGAACGCAATTCCGGAATGGGACACTACCCACTAGCCACTTGAGCTAGCGTCACTGACGGTGCATAATGCATATTTAAAGAAGCATTTTCCATTTTATACCCATTTTTGCTGGACTCATATTTGTACAAATTGCCTGGAGATACAAGAATAATCAAGTGAAAAATATTGAAAAGAACACAAGACGCAGACATTTAATGGTTGCCTAGGCAACTGCGTTGGCCGACCGCATCTGAACAATAGCAATCACCACGTGCTGTCCCATTCTCAAATTACGATCACTATATAAATGAAATATGCTCTTCAGATTGTGCAAACAAAGGAAGGAAAAACAGCACCGTCATTGAAAGTCGATGAAAATTTATGAGTGATAAAATATCAAGAGTAAAGATATTTTTAAGAAAGCCATAAGACCTTTTTAAAATACCTGGAGACGTTTTGAATGCAATATTATAAAACTTAAAGTCTTTTGGATTGGTATTACAAAAGTTTTACCACCAATGGTTTTCTTATGAAACTATAAACACTCTTATGAAAGCTGGAGTTTCCTAACAACAACTTTAAGCTGCGAGAATTGTTAGTTGGGCTGCAGTTTTTTTGAAATTTGATTTTTTTAATATAATTGCGGTTTCGGAAAGATCGACCTTTTCGCATCAAGTTAAAAAATCAACCAGCAACAACATTTCGCGGGATATCCTCACTTCCCAGGTTACTAAAATTATCATAAGACATGCGAATTTAAATTAAGGAAGTATTTTCTAATAGAACTTTTTCGCATTTCCGCCTGTCCTGTATTTACTTATTAAATTTTTGGCGCACCTTGTTTCACGTTTGTCGTATGCTAGAGTCGAACCAAAACAAACAATAAATCAATTAAAACACGTGCACGTGTCAAAGCATTTATTAATTACCGATGTGAGAACCTAGAAGCCCTTAAATACGGTTTCCCCATATTCCAACACGGCGACAACCACAAACCCACCTAGAATACTCGCTGACCGGGGTAACACATACACCCTTCTTTCCTTTTCCCGATTTAACACCTCGAAAAAAGTGACGTACAAAATAGTGCCCGTCGAGAAACCTTCCAAAAGCGTGGTCACTATAGATCTAGTCATAGTTTTTGCCGGCGTTTCTATAGTCACTAGCAACCCCAACAGGATACCTAGCGGGTTAATGGTGGCCAACAAAGCCATCTGAAGTACTACAAAAGGCACTTTGGTTTCCGCCAGCAGCAATTCCAGACCTAGGCAGAAAGAGAAAGACGCTAAATGACACGAGACGGCGATGAAGAGATACCAAATCTCAGCCAGGTTCTTTTGAAGTCCTATGGAGAGCCCCTCGAGCAATGAGTGTGAAGATATGGCGGTGACAGTCAACATCCATCGCATTAGGCGTTGTCTCTTCTTGATCTTGGCCGCGTTCTTTTTCGGTCGTTCTTCCAGAGGATAAACGTCGGAGTTTTCTTCTTCGGAAGCCTTTTCTATAGCCCAGTGGGCCCACTCTTCCAGAAAATAAACCGAGAAGAAACCGATACCCAAAGCCAGCTGGGCCCAGGGGTATTGGGATTTGATACCACTATACCTTTTGAGATCTTCCACGCAAAAGAAGAGTCGCTTCATGATGTGCAGGAAGCAGGTGGCAAACAGAATGCCTCCGCCGATTGATTGGCACAAGACGGTGGTGTAATCGAGACCATCATTTTGGACGCGCTTGAAATATTTTTGCAACTTGGTCGGCAACACCCCAAAAACGAATCGAGTAAGGGCGAACAGTACGGCTACCATTATTTTAGTGGTTATCAAATCCATCCGGAATGTCGCGCGACTAAGGGTCAGATCGGTAATGCGAGTGATTGGAAAACTGCATCCCGACTCGCCCACAATTCATTTGTTAAAAGGAAAAATTGTGTCATATAGAGTTATGGATGAGCCTCGATCGGGTTAATTGTTTTGGCGCATTGACTCGGCGATTCGTAATAAACCTAGAGGGTAAACGGTAGCATTAAAAACAATTTCCGTAATTGCTGGTAACGTTTCGAAGCTTTGGTTTGGTTTGGTGTTTCTTTTAAATTTAGAAGTAGCACCAGATGAAAGTAAAGAAAAAGGATAAAATTATCCATTTTGGGATATTGGGGATTGGTTAGAAAGACGTCCAGAAACAATTGAATTTGAAAAACTGTCGAAAATCATTTTTTTCTTATTTTTATAATTCTGTTTTATTTAGAATTAGAAATTAGGACTAATTTGTATTAAGTTGTATAAGCGAAAAAATTTTTGACATAATTGAAGTGCAAGCGAAAAAACTTTTTAAGATAATTGAACTGCATTTATACATTAAATTTCCAGGATTCTTAATCATTTCGTTCACTGAATGTATGTTGATTTGAATCGCCCCAGTATTGGGAATTATGTCGAATAAAAACACAAATTTGGT
The DNA here is from genome assembly GCF_029955315.1 of Cylas formicarius. Taxonomy (NCBI): domain Eukaryota; kingdom Metazoa; phylum Arthropoda; class Insecta; order Coleoptera; family Brentidae; genus Cylas; species Cylas formicarius. Next base: position 15,674,009 of record NW_026844214.1, on the reverse strand, counting down.
TGTTCAAGTTATTTTCAACAAAAAGAATTATTTCCCGGTGTTCAAGTTATAATAAATTCACAGAATGCGACTCTTCTAGGAAAATCCGTTCCTGAATAGAGAACTGTGGAAAATGGGTATGGATAAAATTTATGTTTGCGCAAGATTTTCTGAATTGATGACTTTGCTATGGCCTGCTCCAATGCAGCTTGTCTTATCGACATTGTTGAATATGTGGTTAAAAAACACAAAACAGTTATTTATTTCAATATTTTCATTATTAACAAGAAATTTATTTAGCTGTACCTTTGCTTTGAACCATCCAAAGTTTTTGATATAATTTAAAGAAAATATATTTTTTATTTAAGAAAATTAAATTAAGGAATAGGACATACAAAAAATATGTAGACTGTTCTCCAACCAATATCAGTTTAATTTCAAATTTTACAAATAAATAATTACTCATCGATTTACTATTTAAATAAAATATGTTTGATTATATAAGGTGATATTTAATAAGTGTCCAAAATTTAGCGCACTTTTATCTTCTTAAGTGTGTACTAACTTTCTGAAATTTGATTTTTATATCATAATCCATCAACCAAAACAATTATATAATTGTTATTGGTTAAAGCCTTTAAAACATTGAACACATTGAACTATAAAAATTGCGAAACGTGATCAAAACCTGTGCTAAAAATAATCGTAAAATTAAGAAATATACGTGCCAATATTTTTATATTGGAAAATTTCTATTTAATGAAATAACATTACGCGTTTTCGACTTAAATATACTTATTTAATGAGATAAACGTGTTTTGAAGCTGAAAATAATCGTCTTGTGACTAAGAAACGAAATGTTTTCTAACTTTTGATCTAAATTTTGATGCATTAGGGTCAGTTATCCCAAACAAATCTGCGAGTCATGAACCCCGTAAGTAAAAATCTATGAAACGTATAAAATAAATACGACAAGTACTTTCATAGTTGTTAGCTTTTATTTTAACAGTTTTCTTTTTCGTTTCAGTTTTAAATTTGTCACAACTCTGTTTAGTAAAAAGCAGATGAAAAATCTGATATACAAATGTATGTATACACTGTAATTTGAAGACCTCCAGCAAATTTTGAGCGCATTTCAAGATTTCATTGAAATTTTATTATAGCTGGGCGTCACCAGCCACTCACTTCATCACTCATGTTCCTGACCTGTTCCGATTTTGTTGACATTTTTTTTAAATGCGGCAAGTACCCTCTAAAACGCCCGACTTTAACAATTTATTACTTGTTTTTTGTACTTTTTATTTATCTCTTTTTAGATTATTAAGCGTTTTAAACTTTTTGATTTTCTTCTAAATATCCATAAAAATACATTGATCAATATCCATATCAGCTGTCCTCTACATTAAACGGGATGGTTACAAGAGCCCACTGTAATATAAATAAATAATAAATACCTATATCTTAATATTTTAACGTATTTTTTTTGTATTAGTATATATTTGAAAATAAATACCCTACTTCTAAAAGTTTTGTTTTAATTTTTGTTTTGTCCTATCTTTCAAAGCGCAGCAGCAGCAAAGAGCGATAATGCTAAGTTCTACCGAACACTAGTTTGCGATTTCAAAAAATATAGACGAAATGATACAGATGTTCCTACAACTTCCGAAAGCAAATCTGTTATGTCATTAATAGCTAACCAATTAGGTAAATAATTTTTTAAGGTGCGACAATTGTTTTATTCTCTTTCACATCGACGATCGTGAGCAAAACCCTCTGCCTTATCTCAGCTATAGTCTCTACGTATTGTAAAAGCGCCATCGCTACAAAGCCCCCGATAATGCACAACGCTCTCTTTAGCCTATGAACTCTTCTCTCCTTTTCCCTATTCAAGATCTCGAAGAATGTTATGTATAGTATGGCACCCGAAGACAAACTCTCAGATACGACCGATATGACCGCCATTTCAAACGTCTCTCCTAGGGACTCTATAGTGGCGATTATACCGACGAGAATTCCGAGCGGTGTCGCCATCGCTAGCAGGGCTATTTGGAGGACGATATACCACATCCTCGTCTTGGCCAGTAGCATTTCCAAACCGATGCAAAACAAAATCGATATGGAATGCGTCGTAGCTGCAACGAACAGGTACCAAATTTCTATGCGTCTCATCCTCAACCCCAGCGAAGCTCCTTCTATAATCCAGTGAATCGTCAATGCTATAATCGCGACAACGTATCGAGCCAGTTGCTCTCTATACTTAAAATATGTATGGTCCACCTTATGGTCGCTAAACTCGCTAACGATGCTGTTAAGTCTCTCCCGCTTTGTCATTTTTAACATTTCTGCAGCGTTTTGGCTACGCACGCTATCCGTTTCCAGGCCGGAGTCTGTCGATGGGTCCTTGCATCGTCTGCTCCTCGAAGGTTTAGGGGAAACTCCTTCGTCTAGGAGGGCCTCTTCAGCGATCGGTCTGAAACTTGAAACGTACTCCAGGTTGGTTTTCGTGGCCCTAGGTCGTCTACTAAGTATCCAATGGATCCATTCTTCGGTGAAGTAGACGAGAAAGAAACCAACACCAAGTCCTACCTGGGACCATGGGTATTCCGTAATGTAGTTGTACCTGTTAGGAGAAATACTTCAGTAACTAGAAAATTGGAACGGACATTATTAATATCAATCAAGGGTTTACGCAAAATAGTAAAATTCACGAAAGCTGCATTAAAACGTTTAAATATTTAAATTACATTACTTATAAAAAAAAGCAATCAAAAAAGCGAAACAACAATTTCCGCACAAGAATCTCCAAAGAAAAACAAATGGAGTAATGCGTAACTGCATAAATGTGCACTATATGAAAGTTTAATGAGTTGATGGATTATGTAGGTTTCATAATATGCCAGTTAAAATAGTTACCACGGAAATTAGCGATTGAATGTTGATCTTTTTCAATTTTTTGTCAGTTTCATTTTGCATGGTAATTTCCGATATATTGCTATTAGATAACGTGTGCAAATAATAAATGCAAATAAATAGTGTTGTGGCTATTTTTTTATCATTGAATCAATCAATCATTATTAATAATAATATATATAATATATATATATATATATATATATATATATATATATATATATATATATATATATATATATATATATATATATATATATATATATATATATATATATATATATATATATATATATATAACCCTCTTCAAGGAATACCCGAATACGATACTTAGCGATTCGCAAATCCGAATACAAATATCGACTCCATTTATTTCATTTAGTTATTTCATCATTTCATTGTATTTTTAAAATTATTTGGGTCACTTGACACAATTCACCGGTCATTTCCACAACCCTACAAAATAAATAAATATTATTATTATTACGAAGTATTAAACGAAAAAAATATTTTTTAAACCTTTATTTACTTTCAAAAACCGCTACTTTAAGAAATTGTGTCTGACTTTCAGAGTGCAAACCATTGTAAGCTGGTCTAAATTTTGAAAAAGTTTCATATTTCACCTTATAAAATAAATATGTGTTAAAAATATCGTTTTAAGAATCATTTAATCTGGACTCGAATATTCTCTTGGAGGCCATTTCTTGAATGTTAAATATACCTTCTTATCTCCAGACATCGCACCATTTTCTCAAAGTGAAAGTCTGCTTGATGCTCAGTGCTAGTTGTAAAGTTTATTTTACTCTTAAATTTATTTTACTGCATTTTGTTAAAAAATGAGAGTAAAAATTTCAGGTGATGGTGACCTAAACTATGGTACCGCTAACTAGATATAAATTATTATGTCCAGCGGAGTATTTTTGTCTAAGTTAGGCAGAGAGAGATTTGCTTAATATTTTGATTTGCTATAATTAGTATTTTGGGCAGTTTAACCAAAATTGACCAACAGCAAAATAATCGTATATTATGCAACAAGTACAGTAAACGGCATTTGACTCACGAGTTTATTTGACACGAGCGGAGCGAGTTTTTAACAAACGAGTGAGTTAAAAAGTTCACCGAACGTGTTGCGTACTATACTTTTTCTACTACCGTGCGGTAAAATCTCGCAAATGTCCGAAATGGCTCGGATTCGTGGGAAACGAAGTTGGCGTGGTAAAGTGACACTTCTCACACGCTAGATCGGTTGGTAATTAGGAGTTTTTGAGACGGGAGTAGAAAAAAATTATTAACGTGACAATTCTAGCGGTAACCCTCAAATTCCTTTTAGGTAACTTTAAGAGAAAGAAATACCCTGAGGATTGTGAAAGAATGTTTTAATAATAGTGTGTCAAGGGTCGTGTTCAATTTTGAATATACCAGCTTAATGGAAAGCACTATGGAAAAAGCAAAAACTGTGAATCCCACATATTATTTTTTTTTTATAAACTTCAATCCGTACAACAACGCTGTTGATATAAACATTAAATTAGGTTTCTACAATACCTACGGCGTCAAGAAATAGTTTTGCAAAACTTGTTGCATACTAGTTCTAGCATGGGACCCAAAATATTTACCAGTTTCGAAACTTAGGCCACGCCGCCTACGCTGCAATCTTTATTCGACATAGGTAGCGTTGAACTTTAACAGGTAACATGGGAAAACAACAACGTTAAAATAAAACAAGAACGTCAAAATAAAAGGTGCAAAAAGTGCCTATTAGAGATGAAATAAGGCTCTCGTTAATAAAGTTTAAAGCCTAGGCTGTGTCGTCAGTGGTAATACGATAACTTTTCAAAACAGGGAATATTGTGGATTATGAAATAAAAAATAAAGATTTGATTTTTTTAATTTTACTTGAACTGTCACGTTTTAAATATTTTCATTTGACTCGTTTCTTTCTTGCTTATTCTAATAAACATCTAATGCATGGACGACATCTAATTTCGTCATACCAAAGAAGTAGTTTCTATAGGCGCGAAATATTTTAGTTAATGGATAAAAGGTAAATTTTTGTAGCAAACATTTTCATAGTTTCCTTTTCGACTTTTCGAAAATGCAAAATATTGGAAAGCGAATTATCTCACTGAATACTACAACTATAATTGGCAACACTTACCACATCTTTAGTTCTTCATAGGTAATAAATAGCTTCTTAACGAAGTACAGGAAACAGGTTGCAAACATGACGCCTCCTCCAAAACTCTGGCACATCACCACTCCGCAACTGACCCTCTCGTGCCTCTTCTGATTGACGAACGTATTGAAATCTTCGTTGGAATCCCTCCATTTTCGAAGGGACTTATACAACCGCAGGGGCAACACGCCGAAGAAAAATCGCGTGACCCCGAATAGCACCATTACCACGATTTTGGTGGTTAGGACGTCCATCGCGCGAGACTGTTTTTCGATTAATTTCCAATCTAGGTCGACGAAACACTGTGCCATCGTTAGAGGTTTTCTTGAGGCTTCTTCGAAACCGAGAGCATAATATTTATTTTGGCATCTACCCGCGAGCGTTTCGTCCCTGGATTCTTCCTGAATGATTTATTGGCCAACGAATGGTGATGACCAGTTGGGCAATCGGACGATAGATATCCGATTATGCACTTGTTAATCTGAGTCTCGAACAACTTAATAATTTTAGAAAGGTTTTGAGCTTTATATTTTTTGTTAAAAATCGCTTACCATATTTTGTTTAACTCGATTACTATTTCGCTGATGTACCGTGTGTCCCATTTTAACTATACTTCCTAATTAATAAAGTTGGCGTGTTGCGACTTTACTGACCTATGGCTACTTTTTCATGAAATTAAAGGCGACAAACAGAAATGTCATAGCCATATCGGATTTTTAGATACTGGATGGTTTTGAAAATGATGCTTTTTTAGGCTCCCTTCGTAAATCAGTTATGCGTTAACTTTTCGAAAAAGTGGTCTGGATTTTATATAGGTTTCAGTGGTGTAATCAATTTTCTTCATATGCTCACAAAGTAAACTGTTTTTTTTTTAATGGAATTAAGCTTTTCAAAGATATGTAAAACATAATAAATATTTCGAAGCATATATCTTTCATTACAAATTTTTTTGTTTAGTAGGCCATGAAAAATGCCTGTACTAGATAATATTGTGGCTCTACTACGGTAAAAATGAATGCGCCACAGGCAGCATTGACTGACTTTCCGCGCTTGCCTCTAAATTTCACCCACTAACCTAAACTTTGCGTCACTTTCTTTCAAAACAGCGTTTTCCCATAAAATTTAACGCAGATTTTGACCAAATAATGTCGCAAAAATGCCGCATCCAAATTCATTGACGATCTGTCAACCGCCATATTGATCGTTGAATGCCGCACGGTCATGGGTTAAAAACCTCTTTTTTTTTTGTATTTATTTATTTATTAACATTTCTTAGGCAGACTTGAGAGAAAGTTTTGAAATTTTAGCGTTTTAGTAATTTTCTGATATGATTCGAAAATTATAAATGTCAAATTTTTCGTTGAGAAACTTTTGAGGGGTACAGATTAAATAGATACAATGCGCACGATTATTTAAATTCCTTACTTAAATTTCTTACTTGGAGATGTTCTTTCAGCTCACTTTGGGCATGGTGTAAGAAACTGGTTAAATGAAAATTTTGCAAGCAAGTGGATTGGTCGAGGTGGCCGAGTAAATTAAGTCACAAAAGTAGATAGCCCAGAAGAGTTACTAAGGTGAATTGATGATGCTAAAAATCAAATTAGAATTAATCGCTGCGAGATTTTTCCTGCTTCTCCAAATATTATAATTAGATCACGACTGTGTATTCAAAATAATGGAAAAATGATTGAAATTTAAAGTAAATTATTTATTTTACATTGTTACTCATTCAATACGGAATTATGAATTAAACTTACTGGTTAATGTTATTTAATTTTTCATTAAAATAGTCTGCAAGCGAGCCGCAGACAAAAATTAAAAAATAATAAGCCTTTCAATCCCGTTTCAAGGCATACCTCTCAATTTTTGATGCATAAATATGATGGGCACGCTAAACAGTGTATTTTTCAATACTATTTGTCATTTATAATTTTAGAGTCCGATTCAGAATGCCAAAATTACTAAACCGCTACAAAATGGGTCACTAACTTTGAGGTTACGAATAGCCTGTCTCTTTTTAAATTTGGTTACCAAAGCTCTACTTGCGTTAAAGTTGTTATCACCATAACATTTTGCATAGAGTTGTATCGCATTTTCTCTTAAAATATAACATGTTATGGTTGCAGGTTTTTCCCGCTGCTTAATAAACCACCCGTATAACTCCGTTTCCATTTGAGGATATTCTCCTTTTCGCAGAGTTTTCTTACGGCCCGGAGCAGAAAAACAATTTTCGATGTAGCTGAAACAAGGCGATAACATTGGTATAGAAGAATTCACTAACCTGAGAGTTTACAGTTTGTACCAAAAATGTCAAAAAATAAAACAAAAAGATATTTATTTTCTGATTTTCAGTCATTTCAAAACTCTCAAAACAAAATTTCATGCTAGCTCTACAACATACACACCTCTTTATTTGACCATGCTTCTTAACCTCTAAGAAAATCTTGACTCGCCCTTTATGGCTTTTTAATAATTAGGGGATTCACCTAGACAACACCATAAAAGTTACATGAAATTATCGAAGAACACATGATCCTGACTATGGAAAACATAAGAAATCCGGATTATAGAATACATAAGGTAAATAAGTAATATTTAAATTTTGTCCGCATTACTGGAGAATCCGGATTAGTGGAGTTCGGATTAGCAAAGCTGTACTGTATCCTAATTTGTTAGTTTCAGAAAAAGCTGACTACCAAACTGGATTCTTCAAAAAAAAAACTTATCCAAGAACTTATAAAGCAACTACAAAAAAAATTTTGAGGTTTCAGCATGCGCATGAACGACATTTAACCGTTTTTTAACCAATGACCTCAGGCAGGCGCACTCAATAACCAACATGGCCGTCAATAAGTTTAGACGCTACAAATCCAAAATAGTTATAACATTTCTATTATATCACCTTTCATTTCATAAAAAACAAGCTTAAGCCATAAAAACACAACATGCTAGCTTTGTTAATAAGGGAGATGCGGCCTTAAACTTTTATTTATGTCGTATTTGGTTAAAAATAAAAAGTTATTAGCAATCTTCGAAATGGCCGAACATGGAAAAACCTTCGATACTTCGATACTTCGATTAATGATAAAGATATAGCCATGCAATTTTTATAATTAAATATCTCTAAAAAGTTATTTAAGCCCATATTGGCAGTTACCACCAAAAAGAAGCATATTATAGTATGAAGTAGATTCGAAAGTCACCAAATCTTCAAATCCACAAATCAATTTTTCTAAGCTGCAACAATATGTACATGTTGTATTATATTATAACCTATGCTAAAAAACACATGTGTTTTAAAAGCCTACGCCTGATTCGAAAATATTCAATAATTACCACACATTAATTTTCTGTTAAGTTTAAAATAACTCGCTAAAAGTCCCAAATCGAAAATAATTGGTAGATTCTTAAGCGGCTCAATAATTGACTACTACAAAATGTGAAAAAATACTCTTTATTTTACCACTATTAAAAAGTCCGAATTTAAAATAAGATCCATTAAATGGAACCTTATATAAAATATAGCATAATTTTTCCATTCAAATCAAAATGGCTCATTTAGATCTAAGACGTTTCGCCAAAATCTCACGTGGATCTCACCCGAAGAAATATATTAATCTAAACGACACTTTTGATATAAAATTCTAAATTTGTCTCAAACGCTACAGAGACATTGTTTTATATAAAATGTGTCTAGAAAATTCCGAGAAATTAAAAAATGCCCTAATATACAAGACTCTTGTTTCAAAGTTTTTTTTATTTTTTTGTTACAGATTCTGAGAAGAGGTATCGACCACTGTGCGGAAAATTTGCAACTCGGTTAAGAAACCTGCAAATGTCTAGGTCACTTCAATTATCTCCTCGTTGGATCCGAAGGGATAGTTGACATCGATTCAAAAGTATTAAGTAATTAGAAAAGGCAAGCAATTAAAACAAATTTTCCATTAGTTGCGTAAACGCAAACCCACGCCAACCGACATATGCGTGCCATAAAAAGCACATGTTTTCGCGATTAATTGGATTAGGGATGTATCGGGTGTGTCGTACCGAAACTTGTCGAAATTAAATATAACAAAACTTGCGTTATATTTCATGTGACTTTTTTATTATTATTCTGTTTCTGTTTCGTAACATTAAACTTTGCGCAACTGCGTGCCATTTGTGCCTCGTTGAAAATAGTAAAAAGTCCATCGTTCCAGCGATTTTACAGCTTCCAATAATTTTATATTAATAATTTGTATATCACTTTGGCTTTTAGCCTGCAGACGGCGATAATGGATAGGGTTTTTGCGTAGGAGTCAATGACAGAAGTCAGTTTTCCTAGGAAACTCACAAATTTTTATCCAGGGTTTTTCAAAACAAATGCGAAATACTTAAAGGAATGATTCCTTATTTAAAGTAAAGGTTAGTTTCTTTTATTGAATCAAGAGTCAATCATTAGGCAGATATCACACTAGTATTTTTGATCTGAAAAACGAAAATAGATAGAACAAATTACCATTATAAAAACACATTTTCTGCATATTTTTTTCTTTTCTTTAATGAGTGAAGGGGATGAAATAAGATATATGTATTTCCGTTGCAGAGTTATGGGGTGTTCTTTTAGTTATTTAAAGTTTTGTATTTCTATGAAAACATTTATTTATTTGCAGAGGATTTATACTTTGGACAAGTCCGTTGTCGGCAGTCGAAATGTGCATATCGCTGTGACTTTGAGCAATTTTATGTGAGTGGTGTTAAGTCAAGGAGAATGGCACGACGAATGAGCACAATCCACCATTACCCCTCTCCACAAGAAGGGGAGCATAGAAGTGCAGCAACTGTAGTACAATTTCCCTCATCTCCCATGTCAGTAAAGTAATGTTGCAAATTATAAACGAAAGAAGCAGAACAAGTGAACATCTTCTGAATATGCGCCAAATCATAAAGAAAACAAGGGAATTCAACATCTCTCTTTATATTTGTTTGGTAGACTATAAAAAAGCTTTCGATAAAGTTAGACGACATCTGGCAAGTGAGAAATCGTAAAGCAAGTGAGGGTACCGCAACACCTTATTTCACTTATCATCCAGTGATATCAGCACACTACGGAATCAGTTAGAATACTGGATTTAGCTTTAAAGGAATTTTCTGTTGAACCAGGAGTCAGACAGGGGTGTATAATGCCTCCTCTACTATTTAACGGACGGTGAATACATCATGGTCGCTAGAAATATGGGAAGGAGGCATTTCAATAAATGATCAAAAAATAAATAACCTACACTTTGCAGATGATACAGCATTACTCGCTTGCAGTCAAGAAGAGTTTAGTAAACAGGGTAGAAAACGAAAACAATCGGCTCGGTCGGAACTAAATTCATAAAAAACTAAAAACATGATAGTTAATAGGGAACTTAACAACCATCCAAATATAACTCACAAAATTAATTATATATAAAAACATTATATTCAACAGTTTAGTCATGAGTAGAGCGCAGCGGAGCGAGTGTCTAAAAAAACATACCAAACATCTTACGAATAAGAAATCTTTTTACTTACATTTTTAATACATACCAAACATCTTAGGAATAAGGAAATCTTTTTACTTACATTTTTAATACAAAATAATTTTTGCCACATTTCATTTTATTTATTTTTTTTTAATATATTTAAATATAAATTAATAATATATAATAATAATAAACTCAAAAATATGTACTTAAAACTTCATTAGTCCCAAAAAATTTTTATTTCAATTTTAATTTTCTTTTACCAAAACAAATTATTATATTCAACATAAAAATATTATATTCAACAATTTAGTCACGAGCGGAGCGCAGCGGAGCGAGTGTCTAAAAAAACGTATGGTTAAAATATATTTAATTTATGGATATTTCCATTTACATCTCATTTTCAGTTTTATTTAATTTCATTAAATATAAATTAATTAAATATAAAAATATTATTTCAAACAGTTTAATCACGACCGGAGCGCAGTAGAGCGAGTATCTAAAAAAAAATGATAAATTGATTGTTTATATAAAAATATAATTTCTTTGTAAAAACAATCTATTTATGAATGTGTTCTCTATATGAAGACGGTCCATATACAAAGACGGCCCGTATACGAAGGCGGTCCGTATACAGAGGCGATCTGTATATCGAGGCGGTATGTATATGGAGGCGGTCTGTATATGGAGGCGGTCTGTATATGGAGGCGGTCTGTATATGGAAGCGGTCTGTATATGGAGGCAGTCTGTACGCTGGCCGAATTTTCAGAGAGCCCGAAGGGAAAAGAACGTTTTAATTTTTGACCTCCCTGAATCTGCTAACGACAATAATAATATGAATAATCTTCATGAAGAGAATCTCACGAATGATAGACCTTTCAAGGCCACAATCTGCACTGCGTATTGAGAAAACTCTGCGAGACCGCGCCCTCCCAAACTTACTTTTCATCCTCGCGCGTTCTGTTTAGTTCCATCGAGTCTCGATTTAGTCGGATCAAACCCCAAAGCAATTAAAGACAGTATTAAAGTAACCTTCGTGGAGAGCTTCCTAGGCGACATAACAATGGCGAGGAAAATCTAACAATTAAATACAAAAACAATCAACCAGGGATCGTGGGTGTTTCTTCTAAGGACGCTCCGAAACGCCTTCACGAAAATCTAACCAATCGAAATACCAATCATTTGACAATCATTATACAGAAAAGACAGTTCTGTTGTGAACTTGTAGTCAATGGAAGGAACTCTGGTGGTACTTTTAGTGAGTTTACTTTTTCTAACAGTAATAGCAGCAGCGTGGTGCATCTTTGTTTTGCAAATCTATTTTTATATTTACTAAAGAACTTTTCTATTGTGTTTGCTTCAACTATGTCTCATCATTTTCCCATTCATTTAAAACCTAATGTCTCTATGCGTAAAAGTGAGTCATATACCACGACTTCTGAACTATGTCTTCGCTGGGACAAGCAATGTCATTTTCAGCAAGAACAACATTCATACAAAATGTAGAACTAAGTATTGAAAACCTTACTATAGCGATCATGGAATCCGCTCGAAACTTAGGTCTTGTCTCTACCTTTTCATTAAAGGAAAACACATTCACAACTATCCAAACCCTAGTTTGATAGTGAATGTCTCAAGTCAAAGAAGCGATTGAATTTCAATTAAAAAAATGCATGAAATCAAACTTTAATTCTATTGACAAAAACCTTACATGAAATTTCTGTTATCTCTATTCTATCGCATACAAAAAATCAACACCAAATCTGGCGATGCTTCATTTTAATGATCATAATAAAAAAAAAACAATTTAACCGTTTACGAGTGTGACTTTTCTCTGCTCGGCCTATTCGTCTCGTGTAATAGATTACACACATTTATTCGACGCTTCAAATTTTACTTGATTCTGGTATAACTGTCGACAACATCAAAACAATGTAAGCCCAATAAGACCCTTGGTATAGATCTAACACAGTACGAATTTTTTAAAAAATCTACCAGATAACTGGTTATTATGTCTGTATTTACTATGCAATAACATATTTCAGGGGTCAAGTGCTGTTCTCCATGATCCACAAAAAAGCCAGCTTTGATGATTTTGTCAAAAAAGTTCTTAGACTGGGCAGAAAGAATACATGTAATTCCCGAATATCAGTCTGGTTTTATGATCTGGACGCGGCTCTATCGACAACGTTTATGTTTTACCCTCGGTGATTCAACTCCAACTTAGACTGATAAAAACAAAGGTTTTTGTAGCTTTTGTTGATTTTAAACGCGCTTTTATTTCGATCCCTCATATTTTGCTTTGGAACCAGTGGCGACAGTGAGCCCTTTACTTTTTTCCATTTTCTTGCGTATACTGACGCCTACATTTCATCAAGGGATTTTCAAGGCCTCTCTGTCGGTGCGTTTCATAGCCTCACCTTAGTGGCCTACGCAGACGATGTCATTTTATTAACTGAATCAGAGAGTCAATTACAAGAACATGTTGTTTGGCCAGGTACGCAAGCGAAAAATTCCCTTACAATCAATGCTCAAAAAAACTAAAGTTGTGTTTCGGCAGCCCAGCCAAATCTCTTCTTGTGTGATTCAAGGCTGGATGTGGTTAAAAGGTTTAATTACTTTGGTGTGACATTCTCTTCTTCCTCTTTGCTTAGATAAATGGCAGACACATCAATTTCGAAAGCGAGTCATTCAGCGCCTCGTCGATGGTGAGAAAGAGTAAACTTTTCTCTTAATACTGTTAAATATACTGAATATTTTTTCCGAATGTCTTCCAGTTTGGGGCATACGTTCTTGAGCAAGTACCGACCTACTTTTTAAAAAGATTATTGTTACTTCCTAAATCAACTTCAAGTGCTTTACTTCGCCTTGAAACAGGTTCCACGCACTTAATTTACCAAACCTTTAAATCTTGCCTCACTTTTCTAATGTAAGTGTTAAGAATGGACGAGAGTCGTCTCCCGAGACGGTGTTTTGATCGCCAGCCATCTCTGATCAATAACACAAGGCACACCAAATTCAACTGGGCATGTCAGATTAGAGAGCGTGGGTGGGTTATGGTGAGTGGTACAGAAATCCATCATATATCATTCCAGGACGCAAAGGAATAACATCTTACAATGTTTTAAAACAAAACTTTTTGAAGTAGATATCAACATTGCAGCCGGTTCACACTACACGAATTTTTACTCAGGGGTTGCACCCTTTGATCTACCACCTATATTTAAGTTGCCAATTTTAAGAATTATCACACAATTAAGATTAATTTAATTCTCCAATAAAGGCTGAAACAATGTACTACCTTCTATTCACTTGCCCCATCTCTAATGCTTTCCATACCGTGGAATTTTGCAATAACAATGCTTTTCTTATTAAAAATACCCGTGCCTTTCTAAAAAACGATTAAAAATAAAACTGCAATGTGTATTTGCGAATTTGAAATCAAATGTTGATATTTTGTTTTTTTTTTTAGGCTTGTGTAATGTTTGGTGCGGATTTCTTGGTGAAGAAATATAGTTTCTGGTAAACAATAAATAATAAAACAATATAAATACGTTCAACATGCAGGCTTTGGACAGTATCGTAATACAGAACACAAATGCGTGGCCAAATTCTAATTTTCGTTGTAAAGACAGTTTCAGTTTAACCTTTCAAATAAATTTTAAAGAATCAACGCCAATCACCATCACGCAATCTTATCAGTTTTCATAAAATAAACTATAAATATCCGATCTATTTGCCAACTAACCTTACAAGTACGCAGTGTAGAGCAAAATATAAGTATTGTCTTTTGATTTTTCGAAAGGTAGTTTCCGATAATTTCCAATAATATATAGGATGTCTCTTATAAAAATCAATTTGTCGTTTGATAATTCTGTCTAAAAAGTTGCTTTAGAAATGTTTTCACCGAAACACAAAATTTTTTAGAATGCACATTTTCCAAAAACACCACATAATTCTGAAACAGTACTACATACCCATCTGCGGTTTTTAGTGATATTAGTTTTCGTCTATCTCTTATAGAAAAAGTGTCCAAATTGGTCCTCTCTGTACACTGATTAAATCTGTATATTATCGCTGCTCGTGCCTACAGAGAAACCGTTTTATCGCGTTTGTCTTGCGTTAAAAAACAAGTAATGTTATTATCCACAAGAGTGACTTTAGCAGAAGACCCGGAATCCTAAAAATTAAAACCAATTTCAACGACTAATAACGTATAATATTCAAACATTTCCTTTGGAAATCACAGATATATGTGTGCACAACAAATTAATGAGTCGCAAAAAATCGACCCGCTCCTTTAAATAATTAACGACCTCTAATGTTCATTGCATTTAATATCGACTTTTATGGCTTAAGTCCTGGTGCGGTTTCGCTCCAAAACGACCACTTGCGTAACGGCGTACATCGTTTCGATCTGTTGCAGCAACCCCATCATCGCGAACCCGCCGACGATGCACAACCCCCTCAGCATCCGATGCACCCGCCTCTCCTTTTCCCTGTTGAGTATCTCGAAAAACGTGATGTACAAAATGGCACCCGCCGACAATCCCTCCAACAATATGGTAACAATAGACTTGGCAGTGGTTTCTCCGGGTGTCTCTATTGTCACGATAAGCCCTAAAAGCATTCCGAAAGGCGTGGCGAGCGCCAGCACCCCCATTTGTATCACGATGAACCGTATCCTGGTACGTGCAAGCAACAATTCCAAACCCAGACAGAAAAGTATGGTAGCCGAGTGGATGCTGACAGCCGTGAAGAGGTACCAGATTTCTACGGCCCGTCGCTGCAGCCCAATGGAGAGGCCTTCGATGATCGAATGCAACGACAACGCCGCTATGGTGAGGACGCAACGCATTATTTTCTCGCGGTTCGTTACTTTCTCCGCGTCTTCTTTCTCCGATACGACAGAACGGGCGGATTTCGTACTGCCAACTCTGGTACTCCTGGATGTAGCCGAATTTAGGCCAGAGTCGATCAGAGAAACTCCGGAGTTTTTCCTGGTCTCGCTCGCAGGTCGCTTCGTGTCCTCTACCGGAGCAATTTTCACGCAACCCTCTAAAGGCTTCGAGAGATTGCTGGCTATCTTGTCGATGGCCTTTTTTGTGCACTCGCTATTCACTTTTCTCTCGATGAGCCAGTGCGACCATTCCTCGAGGAAGTAGATGCAGAAAAAACCGACCGAGATGGCCAACTGGGAAAGCGGGTATTCAGTCTGAACATTTCGTATCACCTTAAATTCCTCCACGGAGAGAAAAAGCTGCTTCATCATGTGCAAGAAGCAGGTGGCGAAGAGGACGCCGCCCCCGAAGCTCTGGCAAAGCATCACCCAGCAGTTGAGTTGATCGTGGCGACGTTTGTTGACGAACGTGTTGGAGTCTAAGGTAGCGTCCTCCCATCGTCGCAACACTCGGTAGAGTTTGACGGGCAGGATGCCGAAGAAGAAGCGGATGAATCCGAGGAGAAGAGCGACCACCACTTTCGTGTTTATGAGGTTCATGGCGACTTCTAGGACGACACGACGGCGACGTCGCGCGGATGGACGTAAGGTGGCGTGTGTCCGAAGTTCGAATTGCGACGACTAACGCGGTAATTCGGAACGGGACGTCGGTAACTCGATACGATGTTCGGCAACTTCCGTTTTCAACGGTATTGGCAATTAACGTAATTGGTGTGTCAACACGTGATCGATATATTACTTGAATCGGTGTTGAAATGACATCAGAAGAATAGCTAAAATATGTTGATATGGTATGTTCCAGAATATATGGTCTTGGATTTTAACGGCAATTATCGAAATTACTTGCCGACACCTGACCGGTCGTTATTGCGGAACAGAGCATCAGGGACCGACTTCGAACGTGTTTTAAAAATATAAACATTAAATATTATATTATGTAAAAGTTCTGCATATGAATTTTACACTTTCAAAAATTGCACCTTCTTTTAATTTAAGTCTGTTTACTTGATGAATTTGGTGCATTTTGAAGGTAGTTGGCGGCTGTGATAACTTGCGTTATCCCGTACGACACTGTTATCCTGAATATTTTTTTAAAGATAATTTTGAAACCAGTTTTCAAAAATATTTTGCACTTTTATCTTCTTGATATCCCAAATTAGAGTCCCCAATTTTGTTCGCAGACAACAGCAAACAGTTTGGGATAAATTCTTCTTCTAATCCAGTGCGAATTATGGTTATGCGTTTTCCTTTATTTTACTGGAATGAACCCATCTTTTAGATAGTGTGTGCATCAAATTATGTATCTGTTTTTGGATCTATGCGTTTTAATTCCCCGAATCTAAAAATACTCAATCTGTGCGATTAGTATTTAAATCCCATTCTCCCAATAATTCTGTGGAGAACGACACGGCTAATAATTATATTGTTTTCATCTTCTTCTAGGCTTTTTGCACTCTGAATTTCATTTTTCTTCTTATGATATCTTATTCACTATTATCCGGACTGTGAGATCATTCATTCACTGTTATCAATATCCTTTGTCGGAGATATTGGAATTTTTGTAAGAAGACAGTTTTGTTAAGCTTCTTGTTTAATAGATGCTCTACTTATAAAACATTTATACACATTTCACAATTTGTTTTCGGTAGTCAAAATATCATGTGAGTTCGACGCAACATGACGGAAAAATTAGGGATATACTCGTAAGAAGCATTTTTGAAACGCAGGATAACACGCTGTCACTGATTATCAGCCGACACCTGGTCGACATCTACCTGACTCGCCCCTGTGTTATCTCTTAATTATGAATAAATTAACGGTTGTTGGGTTTACCCAGTAACAATAGGTATGAAAGTCGTAATTACTTCAGTGGTGAAAGTCTCTCAAAAGCCAAGACGATATACTTTGAGACACACTATACAGGTTGTCCACTTCATTGCTACACTTTTCGTAATTATTTACTTTAGACAAAATTCTATTGTAGCAACAAGTATTGCTCTGCTACTCCCACTTTAAGACCTCAGATTCGTTCTTTATGATAGCAGCCACTTCGGACATTTCCGTTATTTTAGTCAGGGGATTGCGAGCCATGGGGTATTTTCGGCAGATTTTAGGAATAGGGGTATTTTGATGTTTGTCAATTCTGAGGTTCACGTATTCATGCCCATTCGCAAAATGTGCTCTAAAACTAATAGTCGTAGAAAGAGTATGGTATATGCAATATTTTGATAAACTTCTTCAGTGCTGTTTATCTAACTTGTAACATATAATTGCTTAATATGCTAATTTGATATCCCAAACACAGCTTGAAAGATCCTTCTCTTTAAATTTGCACTAATTTTTTTTGTTCAGCTTTGATATATTATTGTTTAACAAAAAACATTGTGGAAAAAATAATACGTAATATACTTGTCTCCTCTGTAAGTGTTTGAAATACATCCACCATAAGGCTACAAAAATAACTGTTTTGTAGAATCGGCATGCATCTGCAGCACAATCCGTGAACCACCTATATATCTATTACGCTTTGCATAGGAATCCAATAGTTGTCGCAATATTCGTAAACCTGAGGAAGGCTTTTGACGTGGTTAGTTTTGACATATTGCTGCACAAGCTGCAGCTTATGGGGATTCAAAGGTAATATGGCTTAATTTATCCAAGCTTTATGGACGGCAACCGGATATCCGTATAACAAATACATATGGACTACTACTTGGGACGCTGCTTTACTCTCTGTATATTCTACACTTGAAAAATGCAGAACTTAAAACTCACTACTTTACATATGCTGATGATACACACCGTTCTGGTGTATATTGGCGCAGACGAGCAAGTGCCAACCCAAGAAATCAATGCCAACTTTTAATGTAAAATGGTTACTATCTAATAATATTGTTTAAATAAAAGATTATGAACTATTCATTAGTTCAGTCATTATTCAAGATGTAATACAGGAGTGAATAATCCGATTGCAAATACATCAAAGACGTATAATAAACGATAAATGGATACAAAAATATGAGGAGGTATACCGTATTCGTTAAACACGTAAAAATATAATTGTACTCGCTATGGTGAATTTCAAAAAATGGTTGTTAGTTCTTGTTCTGTTGTTAAGGTATTAATAGTTGTGGTTAAATTTTCGCATTGTATTTATTTTTGTTAGTTTCGCGACTAGAGCTACTAAGCACTGATTTGAGACTTTGTTCTATAATAATACATCTCGGCATAAAACGTTGGCACATCCTCTATAAAATGAGTTTTTTAATAATGCTAACCTCTATCTATCCTTCCAGCTATCAAATCAGATTTTTTTTTAAGATTTTGAATATAGAATATTGAATATTAGCCGTTCTGATTTTTTTGAATTATATTTTGGAAAATCATTGTTAAAATGCAATTAAATTAAATTACTTTTCCGAACTGCAACGACAAAAGTTTTTTGGGTTGAAGGATAGTGGGAACGGCGGATTAATTGTTTGAATCGCCGATCTACCGACTCTATTTACCGGTCTCTAGGAAACAGTTACGCACACCCCCTTCTGTTATATTTCATTATTTAGTGAGTGAAAATATGTTCGGTGCTCCTTTCAATTCTCAAGATCATCCCCAATCGACGATCAACGAGATTTGCACCACCGAACCGCCCAAGAAGGTAAATTTTAATATAGCGTTACAATTTTGCTATAGTTTCCGCCATTCTTTTGCATCGTAGAATAAAGATGACCTCCGCGTTGATCGCAGGCCTATCAATGAGGTTTTCTTCAACGGCAAATACGACGAACATGAGAGGGGAAAACAATTCAAGAAGGAAATTCGAGACCGAGTTCTGGAAAAGTTAAAAGCTTACGACGACTCGGTTGAAGAAAGAAGAAAAAAGTAAGACTTGCGCCGGGTGATCAAATCAGTCCCTAAAATGAAATCTACAGTATTTTAAAATAGAAATTATGAAGATATACGCATAGATTAAATTTTTTTAAATGTAAACATGGATTTTTTTTTAATTCTTCTTTTAAATCTAAATCGCCGCTCTTTAATTGGTCCAAAAATTGAAAAGTGTGGCTAACTTTTAGGCTCCGGGAGTTGCTTTGCATAGAAGAACGACAATTCTACTATGAAACCATAAATAACATACAAAAAAAACAAGATCTGAAGATGGCGGAGATGAAACAGCGTGCAGAACTGTTGAAGGCCCAACGGGAGGCCGAACGTTTGGAGCTCGTACGTCAAAAGCGAATCACACAATACCGGTAAAGTGTGTCTCAAAGTATATCGTCCTGGCTTTTGACGGACCATTCCCCAAAAACTAATTACGTACCTTCATACTGGGTTAACCCACCAACCAATAATTTATTCACGGGGCCGACTCAGGTAGATACCGAACACCATCCTTGATGCTCTGTCCTACAATACCGAATTGTAAGGTTATTTTGATAATTGCCGTCAAAAGCCAAGACGACACTTTGAGACCAAGTATACCTACGTTAACGCCGGCATCGGGATTGGTACGAATCATTTGTGTTGTGCAGGAACAAGTGCCCCGAATCAACGCCGAAACTGATCCAAAAGAACTTGATTGAATCCAAACAAATACAGCTTCAGCAGATTAAAGAAAACGAAGCTAGAAGGCAAGCGGATAGGGAGCTGGAGAGGATGTGGCACGAGTTATGCGCCAAAGAATTAGAAGTTAAGGTACTTCATGCAGAGACTTTAACCTAGTAGGCTTCGTTTAAATCTACATAATATGATGTGTAGTCCTAAATTTCAGAAACGCCCTCTGATTGGTTGTGACGTCAATTGTTAGAGGTTCAGTGGTCAACTGGCTGCATGAGGCAGTTTTGTCTAAAAAAAAACACGTTTTTCTTTAATATTTTCTATTTTTTCGTAATCGTAATATGCAAAATATATTTTTATGAAATAGCCTGTATAATTGAAAATGTTTTTGAAATGCTTAAAAATAATTTGATTTTGCACAACACTTATTACAAAAAAAATTAACAGAATTCACAATAGTGACAAATAAGGGAGATACACTATTGCGCCACCATGTATATATGAATGTGTCCTATTATCAATCGATTTTAGAGGAAACGGGAAGCTCAGGATTTGGAAGAAAGGAAAAACAGGCAAAAAGAAATTGCCGATACGTGGAAAAAGCAAATGGAATGCAAGAAGTTGTTGAAAGACGAGTACGAACAAGGCACCCACGAAGAAACAATGGAAATGAAAAAACTGGCGGAGGAGTTAAAGATTGAAGAGATAAAAGGTATTCCTTTCAAAATAGCGGTTATTAATTCGATAAATTGTCGAGTTTTTCTTCGCGTCACTCTGGACCAACACTCAAACAAATAGACGGTCTATTTGTTTGAGTGTTGGGTATTTAACCAAAGTAAAGTGACTCGGTTTGCGTTCGGTTATGCGGAGTGGAATGAATAGAGTCAACTCTAAAAGTTTCACATTTTAAAGCAAAAATTAAAAATTTGGGAGCAAGCATGCACTAAGTATAGCAAACGTAAAATTTCCGGTCGGTTTCAATTTTAAGTCATTAAGTTTATAAATTTATTTATTTATATATTATTCTGGAATTTTCGTAGTCACGGATGAAATGAACAAATTTATTTAATGGCTTTTAGAATTTATATATATTTTTTGAATATAAAAATTTAAAAAAACGCATTTGAGACAATTAATGTTTAAAATTACATGAAAGAGCTTGGGCTGCAAAGTTTTAAAATATTATTCATTGAGTTCTTCATTATATTCATCACCCAGATACATTTCTTGCATAAGACTAAGTAGAAGCACATATTTTATTAAGTTATTTATCATTATAACAATTGATGATTAAAATAAAAACACAAGAAACTAGTTCTTCGAGAAGTAGAAAACAAGAACAATTCAAAACAGCTGTCTGATATTTATCTTCCATATTCTATAAGTTAGATGACAACCACACAAAAATGTCAGATGGCGCTTTCCCAGACAACACACTTAACCTAAAAAGGATAATTTTGAGCATCGGAAAATAGGCATTTGAGCATAGCAATGCATTCCAGTCGTACCAAAAATATCATTTTATTTTTATTTTCATGCTTGAAAGCGACGGGTTCAGTTCAAGAGACCTAATTTTTAAAATATTTATAGATATTTTTTTTAAATCTATTCCAGATGTGTCTTTATTAGCGGAACCCTTCCTTATGATGGAAGAGGAACTAGAACTTGTAGTCGAGATTATTGGAGAGCTCTTTACCGCCCTTTAGCGCCTTCTCAGTTCAGGCGTGGAACATTCGAGTTATTTTCAGACCGCCAACTCTGTAATCATGCGCTCCTTCCCGCATTCCCGTTTTTTTGGTCGCATACAGGGTCGGACCCAGCCCAGTCGGGTCACTCGTTGCATGCTAAAAGTTTTTTCTTATTTAAAATTATTATACCACAATTAGGCACTATATTAATATTGTGAGTCAAGTGCCGAGAGATGTACACCACGCCTTTTTTGCAATTTTTGACATTTGCTTTATTGATGAATGCGTTTTCCACAGCCTTAAGAGCGAAACAAAAAAAGCGCGACGAAACAGCGAAACAGCTCCTTGAACAAATAGCTCATCAGGACAGGCTGCAGGCTGAACGACGCGAGCAGGAGAACGCTTTAGACAAAGCGCTGATCAATTTAACACAGGCAAGTGTCGATAGACGGATGATATATAATAATTTTGATGTATTGTACATTTTGTAGGTGGAGCTAGAGCGGGAAAAGGCTTCTTGGAAAGAGCAGAGCGAGCGAGCTAGAAGAGAAACAGAGCTCTACCGAAAACACTTGAGGGACTTGGAAAAGCAGAGGAAACTGGAGGAGGAAAAGCTCGATGAGTTGCTCGAAATACATCGAAAATCAATTGAAGCGAAACATAACGAAGCCCGGTGCAAGTTGATTGAAGCCAAACGCAAACTACAACAGGTTCTCAGCTAGGCTGACTTGACGTATAGTTAAGGATAGTTAAGGCGCTACAAAATTATGATGAGACTATATCAAGTTGCAAGCTCTGAAAATATTTAGTGTGCTTTACATTAGTAATTTTCACCAAGTTCGCTTTTTGCAGGATGTATTGGCCGAACGTGCGCAGCAGATCAAGTACAAGAGACAGGAGGCTGAGGAACGGCTGAAACTGAAGCAAGCAGAGAATGAACTGCTGCTCATCGCTTTTGAAACAAACGAGAGGTTGCAGGCAGAGAGCAATCGTCTAGAGCTGCAGGCTGCTTTGCAATATCGTGACGATCTGAAGAGGCAAATTGAGTACAACAACATTTCCAGGGTACGTGTCCGCAATTTACTGTTGGAATAACAACAGATATACATTTTATAGCAAAAAGAAAAAGAAGAACTGGAGAAGCAACTCCAGGAAGGCGCCAAGGAAGAGGAAGAATACAAAAACATGGTAGAGCAAATAATCAAAGAAGAATTAAACCAAAAAGGAAACCATCCATTCCGAAGAGCTCTGGAACAATGTAGCTGTCGTTCCGCACCATAGACCTCGAACATGAAAAAAAAAGCAGATTCTTAAAAAATGTCTGGTGTATTAAAAACATTTGCGAATAATACAAAAGGTTTTTACTCCGAAGCAATTACTTTTGCCTCTTCGTCGTATTTACTAGTCGTGTCGTCACTACCGACACTCTTCAAACCCTCGTCATCAGCTTTTTTGAACTTGTTCACGTCTAAAATAAAACCAATCGTTTTAAAATGCACGGGTCCGGAACGAAGACAATAGTCTCGATTTACCGTATTTGGAGATGTCACCGCCCAGCAATCTGAGTAAATGTACGGTACTGTGCTGGGTCATATAACAGCGCAAAGAAGTCGTACCACGCCAACCGCTTACATGAATAATTAGTGGGATGTTGCTATCTTTCATATTTTCCTTGTAAATTAAAATACAACTTCCGGGGCCTAAGTGGAAATAAAAATAAATATAAGGATAAAATGTAAACATACGTTTTTCCACTTCGCTTCATTACAAAATACCTTGGCATTTGTCAGACGCCTGAAAAAAAGTCATATTTCGCTCACTTATTATTAAAAATAGCTATTTCCCGGAAGTAATTCAAATTGAGCATCACCTTAAAAGTTCTGGACATTTCTGGGCAAATCTTTCACGAAATTCTAAATGGCTAGATCAATAAAGTTTTTATTCTTGATACGCAATGCGCGTAGCGCGACAAGTCCAAGAAATATATTATGGCCAAAACTCTGTTTTTTGACACAATAACAACCTGTATTTTATTATAAGTTCAAACGAAGTAATAACTTGTATACCATATTTCACCATTTTTGAATATAAGCGAAACAGTTATATGAAATTAACAATTTTGCCTACTTAGTTAAGGAATTTGTTGCATATTATAGGTACAATAACAAAAATATATATTTTAAAGGGGTTTGGTTAGTTTCTTTTGTAATATATATATATATATATATATATATATATATATATATATATATATATATATATATATATATATATATATATATATATATATATATATATATATATATATATATATATATATATATATATATATATATATATATATATATATATATATATATATATATATATATATATATATACATGTCCAAATTAACTAAATTCGTCTGTAGTTTTGTATAAACAATATTTTAATTAAAACTGTGTACCAAAATATCCTAATTACTAATTTGTACAATTAAGTAGTATGTTTAAATGAAATAGTTACAGTAAATTCCAAAAATTTTTTGTTCAAATAGTGCCACAATTTGGATTTACTGTTTCTATTGTTTCATTAAGAATCTGAATGAATGAATCACAAGTTCTCTTTACAAAATACCCCATTTAGTGGACACTTACTCAAATCTCGCACCTGGTCTTGGACGGTCCTTGACAGGCTAGTTATGGGCGGAGACTTCTGCGGCTTGTCATTCATCAACAAAGTTATCAAGTCGTCCCTCGGTATATCAACTTTGCGACTTTTTCCAACGTACGGATAGATGCTTTCCAGGCCATCATTAGCGATTCTAAAAAAAAAACAATTATTTATGTAGTTCGTCAATTTTTTTGCAGGAAAAGTAACCTTTTAAAAAGCATATTTTAGAGTAGAGTTTTATTGTCATTATTTATATAAAATTGTTCTCATTTCTAAAACAAAATTTGGGGTATAAGAATATACTAAAATTTGAAAATGTTTTCAATTATTTATCAGAATATATGACAAACTACACCACTGAAAAAAGTTGACTTTTCACAAATTTTGTATGAGGCGTATTTTTCCTATAACGCACCAAACATAAGCACCGTTTTCATGACTGAAATGACTAAATGATTATTTTTTGTTACAGTAACGTCCATTACTAAAAAAAAGCCATTCTGATTATTTTTAAAAGTAAATTTTATACAAAAAAAGAGCTGCTAAAAACTTTTTGATATCTCACTTCCTTTGTTTTATCATTTCTTAAAATTCAAAACACCTCGAAACTGAAAATTTAGGATATTATGTTTACATCGATTTTTTCACGAAAAATCGTCTCCCAACGACTGTACGAATTTGTACGAATTTTTTGCGCGCTGTATAATTATAACTGTATATAATACGTAAATTAATTAAACTGGAAATTTAACGGACAAGTCGAGTTCATCAATCCTACCTGAATGGACACTTCATGTTTTTATTGTCGCACCTGACGAATGCCTTCACGCCCGTATTAATAAACTTCAATCGACCCTGGTTTGCAACGACCAGATCCCTTACTCCCTCAGACGTCAAATATATGTTCTTTTTTTTACCCACGGGGCATCTGGTCAGCAAACACTTCGATTCGAATTGGTCCGATATTTCGTAGAATTTCTTGATATCTGTCCATACCGGCTCGTCGTCGTCGAAAAACACGAACGGACGGGTCCTCCCGGTATCCGTCCCTGCGTCTACGCTTCCTCTGGTTCTGTGGCAGGCGAGAGTCTTCGTTTTCTCGTTTTTTGGTTTCCTCCGCCTCTTCGTCTTTGATTGCTTTTTCATTAGATGTGAAAGGTTTTACTTTCCTCAAAACTGCTACGAAAAACGCACCGGTGTTTTGCTGATGTGGCAAAATGCGCAGACTGCAAAGTAATTCATTTCAATAATTACACTTATATATAAGCAAGATATCTGAGCACGTATCTGACAAGCTTTGACTCGTTCAAATAAATACACTATTTTTTTTTCTTTTTGGGTATACATTATAGGGTTAGAGTTAGTGATTATTTAATTATCGAATACATTTATTGGCTGGGATATTAACTGATACACATGTGTCACGTGGAATGGAATTAATCTGGATCTCTCAATTTTGAACCTGGAAGTTTTCACCATGGCTGATTTGTGGTTGAGTGAGAATAGCCACTGCAACCTAGACTTCGCTACTAAGTCTTACGCATTTTCTTCTCAAAACGCTTAGTTTTCTATATTTTATTAAATGTATTATTCACAATTAAAAATTAAAATTTATACCACCATTGATATTGAAGATTGCAAGATTGCTAGAGGCTGTAAGTGTGAAAGTCCAAAATTAAATATCAGGGTATTTTCTGAGATTAGAATTAAAATTGGAAAAAACATATCAAATATGCAACAAATAAAATTAGAGAATCATCTATAAATTCCATGCACTGAGAAATTTATTGCAGAAAAATAATTTGACAATGATATCTTCCTCCTTGGTGCTGCCCTAGCTGCTTCGGGAAGTTCCAAAAGGATCAGCTTGAACATTCCATTATAATAATAATATATAATCAAAATAATTTATTTCACTTTATTTAAAGACAGCGACCTGGGATCTGGGACTGGGACTCTGGGAACAATTGTACATAAAAACAATAATTAGCATTATGTCAAAATCATCACACTTTGCAGTGAATGTGAGTCATGGTTTACAATACTAGACATGTGTGCTGTCAAAGTGTTCATTGCCGCAGGTTATGTTGTGTACTACGCAAAGGCATATAAAAGATAAGTAAAAAGTGCTGGAACGCTTAAACATCTCCAAAACTGCTCAAGCAGGAATGATAAAATTCAGTACCTGGGAGGTTTAGAACATGCAGAACATGCCACTTTCACGTTACACGACAAGTCTGGTTATTTTAAATGGAATGCAATATTTACTTCTGTTGCACTTAACTGCGCATATTGAATTTAGTATAGTAAGGTCTCATAATTTAAAAATTTTGTTTCCATTAGTTACTGAGCTACAGCAACACTGCTTTTTCAGTAAAAAGCATCCGAACGGTTTAATATGCCCAAAACTACTCAAGCTGAAACGAAGAAATTCAACGCATAGAGGTTTTCTAAATTGCAGAATTAAAAAATGCTAACGGCAAAGTATCTTTTTTTTTTCTTTACGCTTAATTGGGCTCATCTCAAATTCGGAGATGCACCCATTTTCCGGCATCCGCATAACAATTTTTCTCGCACACAACACCCAAGGCTGCCGGTGGGAATCGAACCCACAACCTCCGGCAAGTTCGAGTTGGCAGATCAACGCCTTACCAGCCAAGTCATCCTCGGTCCCTGGCAAAGTATCTGACAAGTTTGCCAGTTTTACATAACACGTCATAATTTTGTTATTTTAAATAAAATGCCCTATTTATTTTTATGGCACGCATCCCCAATTTCGTAAAGTCTAATCATATCAAAATTTTATTTCTGTTAATTACTGAACTACGGCTACACCGCTTTTTTAGTAAATAATAATCTCCAAAGCTGCCAGAGTTGGAAGAATAAAATTCAATACCTGGGAGTTTTAAACATGCAGAGATCAAAAATGCTAACAGCAGTGTTGTCAGATAATATATATATTTTTTTAAGAATTATAAATATCAACATTGGCGTCAGCATTTTGTAATTCTGCATGTTTAAAAACCCCTAGTTATAGAATCTTGTTCCAGCTCTGATAGTTCTGAAGATGTTTAAGTGTTCTGGTACTATTTACTGAAACAGCGGTGTTGCCGTAGCTCAGTAACTAATAGCAAAAAATATTTGAAATTATGAAACCTTACTTGATGCAATATGCGCAATTCATTGCAACAAAAACAAATAGGGCATTTCTAATTCTGCATATTCAAAAACCCGTCGGTGTTAAATTTCAATGTTCCAGCTTTGGCAGTTTTCAAGATATTTAAGAGTTCCGCTACTTTTTGCTAACAGTGTATATTGTTTGGGTCGTGAAGCACAGAAACTCACTGCCCTTAGACTTTAACTTACTTCAATAAAATTTCTAGTCTAAATAACTTCTGAGTTAGTCTGGAGTTAGTGATGTGTAAATGGTATTAGAACATAACAGGGTTATTGGCAGTGGGAATATTTACAATCTTTACCTAAACTTATTATTAATATGATTGGGAATACACACACAGATTTAAATCTATTGTGCAGTTGAGTTAATAGTAGCTAAAAATAAGGAAGACTATGTTTATATTGTAAATTTATTGTTGTTGCTATTCAATAGATTCAAAAATCAAATCAATCATGGGTGGCATTCACGGTCGAGTCGAAAGGCAAAACCTTCCAAGAAAACATATCTCTTACCATCTATTTAAATGATACTTCTCCCTGTTTGTGACCGCGGGCGGAAACATTTGAGGTCTGATTGTAGTCCTCCATTTTTCGTCCACTTCATCGAACGATTTGTAAAACTCCAAGTTTCTACTGGAAACCAACCAGTCTTCCATGCCTATGATGATTACGGAGCTTCACCTAATGCGATTAGAAAACCGACTCGAAAATATTACCAGGGGTATACTTCAGGCCCGGCAGAGCGTTACAGACGTCCACAAGTTCCAACGAACCGTTAGCCTCTACTAGAATCCTATGAATGACTGACTCATTCTCTATAGGATTTAACGAACAAGTCGAATACACAATTCTGCCACCCACGCTTAGCAATTCAGCACCTCTTCGCAGTATTCTATATTGAATTCTATAAAGTTGAAGATCTGTTTAACTGTTATACTAAAGTATCCTTGTTTTGAGGACAATTATTTAACTGACCCATGAAGATTAAGGGCATTTGCGGGAGTCCATTTCATCCAAATGTCCGGATTTTTTCTCATGGTCCCATCGCCAGAACAAGGCACGTCGCATAAAATCCTATCAAACTGTATCTATATGATAAATAAAAATGAACATTATTGATATAATTTATGATTTGTCAACTTTAAGGAACTAAAAGACTATGCCCGCCACCGCAACATTAAGGAAATATGTCTGCCACATGCTACAGCTATAATACATAGAAATCTACATCCCGAAGATGTTTGTCGGATATATTTGTCGAGCGATATTTTACCATCTCACCGACACGCCAAACTGTACCCAAATAGCTTCTAGATGTCTAGAAACTTATGCTCATAAAAAAGCAAACATCAAAAAATGTTAGGAAAGGGCAGTCAATGTGCGCAAACCCGGGTCATTTGAAAAGTTTTATTTAACGGCTCACATTTGGGAACAAAGGCTGTTATGCGGAAAATATTAGGTAGCTTACAGAACAATTTAACTATTTAAATTAAATTATTAAGATACCAAACACATTGAATAAAACGTTGGAGAAAAAAACTCCCTGCAAAAGTTATGTTTAATTTTTTAAATAAGTTCATGTAATTTTGATTCTGTTTTCTTCAGAACAATAGATTTTAAATTTTAAATTAATTTTGAATACATACAGAAAAGAAACGAAAATATCAGAACTTTTAATACACAACACAACTGTTAATCACTTTATCAAATACTTTTACCACAAAACTAGTTCAAAATGTTCTAATCATTAACTGTTTGACATTAAAAAATTGACATTTGAATTCCCTATGTGCAGTAACAGAAATGATTTCTTAAAAATTGGCAAATCTTGGGGCCTGAATCTATATTAGTCAATTAGATAGTTTATTTGTCGCTCTATGAAACAGATTTCTGGTTGTAGTTAATTGTAGAACTAAACAAAAATCTAAGGTCAGATTTAACACAACACAAATAAAATTCTCCGCCTAAGTAATATTTAATTATAAGACACTTTTATAAATATTCTGAAAATTTCTTTGAAAAATTTCATAGATACAGAAAAAATTTCTAAAATTTTATTAATCGACTATATAACAATAATTTGAGCATGAACAAAACAATTTTAGTTGAAAAAACTATTATTTTCAAAGGAATAGTTTTTTTACTCATAATATATGCTTGATATACCATCAACACACCAAATGTGCAACTTGATATTTTTTCCACTTTTGTCGAAATATGCATTCAACAGTCATTATGGCCGCAAAGAGTTGCTATATGCTATATAAAAATGCCATAGCCACCTGAGGCCCCTCAATTTTTACCTTCCTTATGGTCACTGTATTATCTAATAGGTATACTTTAAAAACTTTAGAATCCTCATTATGCATTTTTCAAATAATTAATGATGTCATATGGTAAAGTTTTCCTTTCCAGCAAGCCTTAAGTAGCACCTTAATAAATCAAGGAATAAAAACCGAATTGTGCATGCACTAAGGAATAACCCAAATTTAACAAAACCTAGGTACAGTTACTATAATCATCATTGTTCAACAATGTACTTATTTTATGTAATTAAATAATACCTGTCGGGATGAACCATCTGGTAATGTTTCGAACATATTCGGCAATGACGCACTATCGTGGTTAATAATAGCTACACAGGGTGAATTGAGTCTTTTTGCTTGATGCACTAACATGTAACATCTCTTATTGTCGACATCATTTGCAATTACAAACCCTGGGGGTATGGGATCATCATTCTGATGAAGCATTTCAAGAAGTTGGGCAGTTTTGGAGCCAGGGGCGGCACACATATCCAACACCTTATGCTCAGGCTGGACATCAAGCAGCAAAGGAGGTATCATACTAACAGTTTCTTGCCGAGATATTGTTCCATGCTCAGTTTCCGAGATTAAAAAATTGTGTAATTTATAGTAAGCTTCAAGTCTTCTGATGTCTTTCCTTGTCAGTTCCAGTTGCCAGGCCAGTTTGTTGGGATACCTTTAGGCAATGTTTCTATACCCTAAGAATACCATTAAATAGAATATCTTACCAACTTAGAGGATATATGTTCGGCGACCTGTCTGCTTCTTCTTGGCTAATACAATCCTTGATTAGTTTCTCCTCAACTAGTTCAAGCATTTTTCGAGCCACTTCTTTTGAGCCAGTTATTCGGAAAGTAGATGGAAGGTCAGTTTTCATGTGATTAATAAAGTCATCAAACTCGTCTTTTTTACATACATTTTGAGTCTGCAAAACAAAGGAATGAAACTGTAGACATGAATTTTTTTTGGGGGAAAATACCTTATAATATGTTATGAATTTCTCGTTTTCTCTTATAATAGCATTGTAGGGTTTTCTAGTTTCTTTTGTTTCCCGTGTCACCGGTGCCTGAAATGCAAAAAGATTCTAAAGTTGTAGCGATGTTGTGTCTCATGCTTAAAATTAAAATAATAGCACGTTTCTGATCTTACTTGATTTCTCTGATGTTTGAAAAAATGGTTTTTCCTAAATCCAGCCTTACGCCGACCCATCGCGATGTAGGATATTTTTAGTTATTTTAACTTAAATATTTTTCAAAGTAGATTAATAGTTTAAAAATAAAACATAACCTCAATTTAACGAGGTTAGGTAATCATTTGACATCCCAATTTTGACAGCTATTTCTGGAAGTCATGAAGTTAATGAATTGAAAACGCAACTGACCTTAAATTAGCAATGGTTAGTTCACTGACCATTTACTTGAACCTGGTGTAATAAGTCGTCACGTGAATGTAAAGGTGGGAGAAATCACATAAAATCGACCCATTTTTGAGGTCTGTGATGTATACAACTTGCGAACGTCATAATGGCAGCAAGTGACAGCAAAGCTCCGTTGAGGACGGTCAAACGAGTGCAATTCGGCATACTTAGCCCCGATGAAATCGTAAGTAGTGCGTGGCTAAAGCCTTGTAGGTGTGCGCCATTGCATTTTTGACTCCATGATAGGATCTCGCTCGACAATCGAGCGAATTCAAACTGCCCCCCCGCCCCCTAACCTACCCCAATGCTCGGTCGTTTGTGCCAAAGAGATGTTCAGCCAAAAGAGCAGTGCTGGCCCCGTTTTTCGCTGTTTTAGGTGCTCGATAGGCGAAATTGAATGTATCGATTGCGTTGTAGATTTTTGCAATGTGTTAACTGCTAAAAGCAATCAATTTCGTTTTGAATTGCTTATTAACAATAATTCGTAATTTGCATATTTGGATGATGATTTAAGTTCTTCGTTAGATTTATGTTCTAAAATATTAGTTGATGTTTAAGCATGGCTTGAAGTTAAAATTTTTGCAAATAACATGTTGCATCAACAGCACCCAAGGCGCAAATCAGAATTTGTTAAAATAAAAGCCTTAATGGTGTCATCCAATTAAAATCAGCGAGAACGGATTTCTTTGGCGCCATCTAAGAGACGGGAGACTAAGTTTCCGTTCTTGACTGTACTACCTAGTTTTAAGTAATAGATAATTCATGACAACGCCATTTGAGGTTTTGGTAACCGAATTAAGAATTTTAATAAAGCATAGAACTACTTTTTAATCACCCAAACTTACTCTTTTTAATGGAATATTAATACTAGCGATCTTGTAGTAGATGGCAGCACTATGTGTGGATTTTCGAAATTCAATTCAATATGAATAATGATATTTAATAAAAAAAAAGATATCCAATAGAAAAATATATCTAAAAAAAGTAAAATGGGAGCAACTAAGTCGCCGATTTACTAATTAAATTAACATAAATAGTTATTACTTATTACAGAATATCTATTGTATCATTTTATTGCAGTTTCCTTGTAAGAATGCTACAAAAAACATCTTTCTTCTGTTCCCAGCATTAATAATTTTAGCATTGTATTATAGTATCATAGGACATTAGGAGTCCTCTATTTGTCAAGTTAAGAGTTGATTAAAAAAAATTCTTAATTGCTTAGATAAAAAGGTTTATTATTTCTAATCAATAACGGATAAAAAAAATTGTTATACAGTGTAACCACTAAAGTTATGAAAGCCGAAATTTTTTTATTAATAAATTTTTACAAATTTTGATTTTCTTTTTCAGTTTTCTACAAATGCACTATTTTTTTTTTAAATCAGACTTAATTGTTTTTACGTTGGTGACCGGTGGCCTGCCGAGAAATTTTACTAGTTCGCGGACAATTTTTCTATACTCGAAATAAATTTACTTATAAAAAATATATACATTTTTTGAAAATCTCGAAAATTGTGATTTATAAACCACTGTGATATGATATCAAGTAATTAGGCTGAGGTTTCATAAATTGGTCTTTCCTGGCTTTGAACATTACAGACATATGGGAAAGCTGATAACTCTTCTTTTATAAATAACTTTATGCGCAGAATTTACTACGCATTGTGAGTTCAGAAAGAAGTGACGGTATAATTTGAACCAAACTATAATAAATTTGACCTTGATCAATAGTTTCCCCTTTCTCTTTAGAGACGTATGTCCGTTACCGAGGGCGGTATCCGCTTCCCAGAGACTATGGAGGCGGGTCGACCCAAACTCGGCGGCCTCATGGATCCTCGCCAGGGGGTCATCGACCGTCATTCCAGGTGCCAGACTTGCGCCGGCAACATGACGGAGTGCCCTGGTCATTTCGGTCATATTGACCTCGCCAAACCGGTGTTCCATGTCGGCTTCATCACCAAAACTATCAAAATATTGCGCTGCGTCTGCTTCTATTGCAGTAAAATGCTAGTCAATCCCACTAACCCGAAAATCAGGGAAGTCGTGATCAAAACCAAAGGGCAGCCTCGACGGCGTCTGGCCCATGTCTACGACCTGTGCAAAGGGAAGAATATATGCGAAGGCGGTGACGAGATGGACGTGGCCAAAGAGGGCGAGGAGCAGAATCCCAATAAGAAGCAAGGTCACGGGGGTTGTGGTCGGTACCAGCCGAATATTAGGAGAACGGGGTTGGACCTTTCGGCGGAATGGAAACACGTCAACGAGGATTCGCAGGAGAAGAAGATTTTGTTGACCGCAGAACGGGTGTGGGAGATTTTAAAACATATTACCGACGAGGAGTGCTTTATTTTGGGTAAGTATGTCGAGTCATTGGCAATAGATTACTTTGGCGTCATCTAAGAGACGGGAGACTAAGTTTCTGCTCTTGACTGTACTATCTAGTTTTAAGTAATAGATAATTCATGACAACGCTATTTAAGGTTATGGTAACCGAATTAAGAATTTTAATAAAGCATAGAACTACTTTTTAATTGCGCAAACTTACTCTTTTTAATGGAATATTACAGCTAATACTAGCGATCTTGTAGTAGATGGCAGCACTATGTGTGGATTTTCGGATTTCAATTTAATATGAATAGGTAATAATATTTTTACAAAATTAAAATATAATATATTAAAGCATAAAATAATTATAGGAATTGTTTGCATCTCTGATAAAATGTCACTCTTGTGTCACTTTATTGATTATTAATTAGATAATTTTTCTGACATTGTTTGGATTCAACACTTTTATTTTGTGCATGTTCGTTGTTACATTAAAAGGTTAGATTAAGTTTGAGTTTCTTTCGTAACTTTATAGCAATGAAAAATGCGTTTAAGTAAATTTTAAGATGCAGAACCTTACAAGGAATATTATTATTTTGCGCGATATTTTTGATGATCAACCTCATAATGAGGTTCCATTTAGAAATAATATTAGGGACCTAACATTAGTAATTAAAAAATGATTGAGCTCTCCCTCAGTAGCACTAGGTCGTCATTAGCGCCAAACTGCATTCACTTTCCAACGTTTTGCATTTTCGTAATATCTAAAAGCAAACTGTAAATGTCTCTACTAAAAAAATATGTAAGGACCATGAAATCGACTTCTTTGGTGTGACGAAATTAGATGTCGATGCAAATCTTTATTTTTTTTTATTCATATTTGCTATTTTCGAAACGTATCGTATTCCTTTCCTGATAACACCGCCTACGCTTCAATTTATAATAACGCGGGTCTGATTCCGCCGTAGATAGCAATTAACTCTATCAGTTAACAAGGGAACACGTTTCCCACATAAGGGATAAAGTGTAACAACTCCAAAATGTGAGGTGCATATTTGCCGTCATTAAAAGGAGCTTGGTGTTGTGTAGGCATGGATCCCAAATTCGCCCGACCTGACTGGATGATCGTAACAGTTCTTCCGGTTCCTCCCCTTCCGGTTCGACCGGCCGTAGTCATGTACGGTTCGGCCCGCAACCAGGACGACTTGACGCACAAACTGGCCGACATCATCAAGGCAAACAACGAGCTCCAAAAGAATGAGTCCGCGGGCTCGGCCGCACATATCATCACCGAGAACACGAAAATGTTGCAGTTTCACGTGGCCACCCTCGTCGATAACGATATGCCGGGGATGCCGCGAGCAATGCAGAAATCGGGCAAGCCGTTAAAAGCGATCAAGGCCCGTTTGAAAGGTAAAGAAGGTCGGATACGAGGCAATTTGATGGGCAAGCGGGTGGATTTCTCGGCGAGGACGGTTATTACGCCCGATCCAAACCTGCGCATCGATCAGGTGGGCGTGCCGCGCAGCATCGCACAAAACATGACGTTCCCCGAGATCGTAACGCCATTCAATTTCGACAAGATGCTAGAGCTGGTTAGTACTGTATGCGAGGTCGTTTTAACCAATTTTCGTGTAGCAGACCTATTCAAGGTACGGACCACCCACAATGATTCAGAGCCAAATATCTTATTGTAAAATGTCGTTCATTAGGGTGTTAAAGTTATGAAATTGTTATTTTTCCATAGAGATTACTATTACTATTTTTTCACATAATATGTTTAATTCGCTAGTTACACCATTTAGTCTCGCAATTTCATGCCATAATTTTCCTGCTGGTACGATTCCATTTATTTTTTTTTAAACTATGATATAGCGGTGATTTTTAAGTAAAAAATATTTACTACATATATTTTCATAAAACACTCCGTTTTCGAGATATATGTGAATAGTGAGGTTAAATGGTGTAACTACAAATTATGTGCAAAAATAGAATAGAAAACCCCACGAATCCAAGTTTTTATTTCGATATTTAAAAAATTGATAGAGCTATAGAGAAACAAAAATTTGAAATTTGTATATCTGTAGCGACATTTTACTAAGACGTATTCTTGGTTTTTGGCGCATTCCTTATTGGCCACCCGGGATAATGGAAAAACGTGGCAAAAAGAAGTTGGCTTCAGCAGAGCGTTACTGGTAACGCTTATAGTTACCACATTGTCATAAGTGCAAAGAATAGTTCTGATGTTTTTAATTAATGATAATTTTAATTAATTTTTTTTTTCAGAAATATTTTTTTTTACGCTACACTGCATAATCATATCATATCATTAATGACCATTATACTCGCAAATGTAATGGCTAATATAAAAAATGCATTTTTTTGCATATTGTGCATATTTTAGGCATTTTTTAGATTATTTTGCATATTTCACAGTGGCCCGCATATTTAGATATATTTTTCAAATTTGATGGCATGTTTGAATCAGATTCAACACTCAATTACCAATCAGTAGTTGGAATTTTCGGAGCTCCCTAAAACTCATTAGTCTCATTACCTGCTGGTCGTTTCTTAAGCAGGATGTGACCTGTTATGTTTAGCTATTTTCTAATCGAGAGAGGGAGGGTTTTGCAAAACGGTCTTTCACAATAATAGGTATTTTACATACATATCTAAAAGTGTTGGAGTTTGAAATGTGTTCAAAAATATTGAAGTCGATTCGACCCCATCCGGAGTTTTTCTTGGATGGTGAATCTGTTTTTTTTCTAACCCTGTGGTCAAGCGGTAAGCATTTTTTAATAAATAAAAAATTTATCCATTTTTAAAATTTTCATAAAATCGCAATTTTATTGTTGTAGGTCCCAGTAACTACAATACATTCAATTTTGGTATAGGTTTCAAATTCAAAAAAGTACAAAGTACAAAACTCAATTCGCAAAATTTGATGCAGACATTTATTCGGGAGACTTTGTCAGCGAATTCTGCACAAAATGAAGAAGAAACTCTTACATAAGTGTTAAAGTTAAAGTAAGTTAAAACTGACTGAAGAAGTTTATCAACGCGTTGAATACTAAAATGTTCCTATGGCCATAGTGTTTAGGTACAGCTAGTTTCCTAAAAAAATTGATTGTTTTAGCCAAAGGCATAACAGAGCATATTGCTATTGCATTACCATTACGCTATCCACTTCATAACTACAAGAAAAGTGTATCCACCTGTTACAATAAAATGTATTATTAAAACTTTTTTACCATTGCATTAATCAGTCTTTACTGTTTGTTTAAACATGAAATTATTGCAAGCAATAACAGACATCTTCTTTGGTAAATTTGCGTAGATATCTTGCAATATATATATATATATATATATATATATATATATATATATATATATATATATATATATATATATATATATATATATATATATATATATATATATATATATATATGTATATATATATATGTATATATATATATATATATATATATATATATATATATATATATATATATATATATATATATATATATATATATATATATATATATATATATATATATATATATATATATATGCTTATGTTATATAGATATTCAGTATCTTGTTCAATTTTATTGTTTATCATTGATTGCTTTGATAAGTGTTATCATTAAAAGACGTCTAAACTAAACAGACGCAACTTTTATTTATTTTAAAAATAAAAAGAAAATTTTTAACTATTAAATAAGCAACTTAAAAATAATTAGAGGATGGTGGATCCTTATCAGCAGGGGCCCAACATTTTAACATTAGCAGGACAAGAAGAAACACTTGGAAGGAATTTAATATTTTGTGCAAACTCCATCCGCATCACAGCTTGTAGTCTTCGGCTCATGGTCATGAAAGGAGTTCTGACGTTTTCTTCAAGCGACAATTCTTCCCATACTTCCAGAATAAATTCCCATTGCTCCTCATTGTTATGAGGCATAATTTTTTTTCGATACAGCCGTTTCCCCATTGTCCCTCATATGTTTTCAATTGGGTTGATGTCAGTCAGATACTACTTGGACATGGCAAGGTTTCAATGTTGTCATTTTGGAGCAATTGTAGTGTGGACAATGTTTGTAGTGTGGACAGGATAGTTGTCTGGCTGTTCCATAATGGGCACCATAACGTTATACAATAGTTCAGCATAAGTTTGACCAACAAATCTTTCCTCAGTCCGCGATTCTACTTCCATTCGTCTGGATGAAATCCATTCCCATTCATTTACATTGAATGGTCTGCAGCTCTTTACCTGTTGACAAATCGAGGGTTGGAACGCTGGTTGTCTGGTCTGCACACTTTGATTTTACACCTTTTGGAAGACTGAAAGATTCTGTCTTCGGAAAATATGAATTTATCCCAAAACTGTTGTTCTTGCGCTTGTGGTTTTCCTTTCAGACATTTCTTCTTGTCTCCACCATTATAAAAAAAACGTTTGTTCTGCTGAAATTGAAATTGAAATTCATGAGGTCGGTAGGGTTTGAACCTATCAACTTCATAGAAACGACTATGTAGTATCTAAATATTCGTATTGCGCAGGTTCAGCGAGGTAACTCGCAATACCCTGGTGCCAAATACATCATCAGGGACAACGGCGAACGGATCGACCTAAGGTTCCACCCGAAATCATCTGACCTGCACCTGCAATGTGGCTACAAGGTGGAGCGACACATCCGCGACGGCGACCTCGTGATCTTCAACCGGCAACCCACGTTGCACAAAATGAGCATGATGGGTCACCGCGTCAAAGTATTGCCGTGGTCGACTTTCAGAATGAACTTGTCCTGCACGTCTCCGTATAACGCGGACTTTGACGGCGACGAGATGAATCTCCACGTGCCACAGAGTATGGAGACGAGGGCGGAAGTGGAAAATCTTCATATAACGCCGAGGCAAATAATCACGCCTCAGGCAAACAAGCCGGTCATGGGTATCGTACAGGATACATTGACGGCCATCAGGAAGATGACCAAAAGGGACGTGTTCATCGATAAGGAGCAGATGATGAACCTGCTGATGTTTCTACCTATATGGGACGGTTAGTTCGATCTCGGGTCAACTAAAAATCTATTCAAATTTGTGACAGCTGACGGGAAAAATGAAAAATAAAGACGGCTCCGATTTTCCTTAAAACTGATACGTTTCGTGGATTAATTAACCCTTTTGCCCTTTTCCTTTTTTATTGCCTCTCTTTCGGATAGGCAAACAACAAATGACCGAAAAACCAAATTTTATGTAAAATTATAATTTATTTTTTATTATTTTTATGGATAGGCCATAATTTGTTGTCAAAATATACTTTCGTATGTGCCATATTTAATGCGCAATAATTACGTCATGACTGACAACTAAAATATATTATATTTATATTTGAACTACTTCTTATGTGATATATATTTTTCAAAAGCTCATTACAAGTCTTCCATTAAATTGAAACACAAATTTAGTTTATGTAGCGAAATTTGTGAGTTTCAGAAGAAAATCGATTGCCCTACTAGATTCAACGTAAATAAACCTATCTAGACCAGTTTGTCACGTTTTTAATAAGTTAACTCAACCGAACTACAAAAATGCTACATTTTCAAAATCACCCTATATCTAAAAATCCATGACACGTTAGCTTTAGTTTGAATCCAAAAAATTTCTTTAAATTATGTATAAATTGTAAAATAATAAAAATCATTAATCATTAATTATAAATTTAAATTATTAAAACTATATGTGTTCATTTGGATAGTGGCAGGTCAGTCGTCAGCTATGTAGCCCTGCTACTAGAAATTCAGATGTAAGAAGTGACCGTAGCAACTTGCCTTTTTTATATTCCTATAACATTTTAAACTAAATTTAATGTTTATTTGTCACAAAAACTGATAAAACGACTAAACAAACTGTTAATCAAAACATCAGAAAAAATGGATTAGAACTTCCACCGATAAACAAGAAAATAGGCATGGGAAATTAACATCACTCTTTTTAAAACTCTTGATAGGAGTAACCAAATAACGCAATTTTTACTACTATGTACTATTTACACATCGTCAAATTATTTAATATTATACTGAAAATTTCTATTCCTCATTTTCAATCAGCGTTTAATTCAATAGTCCACCACGTTTTGAATCCCGAAAAAAGCTAGTCTAAAAGCAGCATCTCCCTGTCCAGAGAACTTCAGTCAAACAATTTTTTGTTCGATAATTAATTTTTCTCTTTTTTGGTTTACTCCTTTCCTGTTCTAATCAAAACGTGTTTCCCTGTTTTGCTATCTAAAACCAAACCTCACCTAGTATGATATGAATTAACGTGTTTGAACTTGCCTAGGCAAGATGCCGCGTCCGGCCATACTGAAACCGAAAGCCCTCTGGACCGGCAAACAAGTCTTCTCCCTAATCATTCCCGGCAATGTTAACATGATGCGCACCCACTCGACCCATCCCGATGATGAAGACGACGGTCCGTATAAGTGGATATCGCCGGGCGACACCAAAGTTATGGTGGAACACGGCGAGCTTATAATGGGCATCCTGTGCAAAAAAACCCTCGGCACTTCCGCCGGATCCCTCCTCCACATCTGCATGCTGGAGCTCGGTCACGAGGTGTGCGGTCGCTTCTACGGCAACATCCAAACGGTGGTCAATAACTGGCTCCTACTTGAGGGTCACAGCATCGGTATCGGGGACACCATAGCCGATCCTCAGACATATCTAGAGATTCAGAAAGCAATCAAAAAGGCGAAAGAGGACGTCATCGAGGTGATACAAAAGGCACACAATATGGAGCTGGAGCCGACGCCCGGAAACACCCTAAGGCAGACATTTGAGAACCAGGTGAACAGGATTTTGAACGATGCCAGAGACAAAACCGGCGGCTCCGCCAAGAAATCGCTGACCGAGTACAACAACCTAAAGGCTATGGTGGTGAGCGGGTCCAAAGGCTCTAACATTAACATATCCCAGGTGATTGCGTGCGTGGGGCAACAGAACGTAGAAGGCAAACGTATCCCTTTCGGTTTCCGCAAACGCACCCTTCCTCACTTTATCAAGGACGATTACGGTCCGGAATCGAGGGGTTTCGTTGAGAATTCATATCTGGCAGGCCTCACTCCCTCCGAGTTTTATTTTCACGCAATGGGCGGTCGCGAGGGTCTCATCGATACCGCGGTGAAGACCGCCGAAACCGGTTATATTCAGAGGCGGCTCATTAAAGCCATGGAGTCGGTGATGGTCAACTACGACGGCACAGTGCGCAATTCCGTCGGTCAGCTCATCCAGCTGCGCTACGGTGAAGACGGTCTCTGCGGCGAAATGGTCGAGTTCCAGTACTTGCCCACCATCAAGCTTAGCAACAAAACGTTCGAGAAAAAATTTCGTTTCGACCCCAGCAACGAACGGTATCTGCGTCGAGTGTTCAACGAGGACGTCATCAAGCAGCTAATGGGCTCCGGGGAGGTAATTTCCGAGCTGGAGCGGGAGTGGGAACAGCTGCAACGGGACCGGGAAGCTTTGAGACAGATATTTCCCAGCGGGGACGCGAAAGTCGTGCTGCCCTGCAACCTGCAGCGGATGATTTGGAACGTGCAGAAGATATTCCACATCAACAAGAGGGCACCAACAGATTTATCGCCTCTGCGGGTAAGGCAATTTGTTCTTTGTCGGCGGTGCATGGTATTGGTTAGTTTATTCCTCAATTATATCGCCTTAATCTTAACTAGGTTAT
The DNA here is from genome assembly GCF_029955315.1 of Cylas formicarius. Classification (NCBI taxonomy): domain Eukaryota; kingdom Metazoa; phylum Arthropoda; class Insecta; order Coleoptera; family Brentidae; genus Cylas; species Cylas formicarius. The sequence goes on along the minus strand of NW_026844214.1, from coordinate 15,632,632 downwards.
ACATAAATTTTCAGGTTGTTTTATTAATTACTATTTGACAGCCCTTTGATCAAAATATTCAAATTTTTACAAAAATGGAAGATTATGAAAAACTTGTATTTAAATGGTTTAACGCCTTCTCAAATAAAAGAGCAGATTAAAAGATGGGTTTCTCAATTTAAAAAAAGACTGCACCAGCACTAGCTTCGATTGCAACTTGGAAGTGACAATAACTGAATTAATAGAATAATTCCACAAAATAGTGCTGGAAGAGCGCAGATTAAAACTATCCGGAATAGCGGATGGATATATTTAATGCTCTGCGCAAGATGATTGCCGCGTTTGCTAATTTAGCAAAAGTTAAAAAAAAACTGTTTTAAGTGAGAATTTGGCACTCTATAAACGAAATTGTAATGAATTTTTGCGTCGATTTATGACTATGCATGAGACATGGATCTAGGTTATTTTGAAAGATAAATAAAAAATACAAGAAAATAATTAATGTAACTATAAATATTTTAATATAATTTTTCAACGCGATGGTTGTATTTCAGGTGATCAGAGGCGTGCGAGATCTCCTATCGAAGTGTGTGATAGTGGCGGGTGAAGACAGACTATCCAAGCAGGCAAACGAGAACGCTACGCTTCTGTTTCAATGTCTGGTCAAGTCAACCTTGTGTACCAAAGCTGTCTCGGAGGAGTTCCGACTGAGCACCGAAGCGTTCGAGTGGCTGATCGGTGAAATCGAGACCAGATTTCAGCAAGCTCAGGTGAATCCAGGTCAGTGGCATTTCTAAAACTGAAATTTTCTCTGCTTTGAGCGGGGGAGTTTCGTTGATTTGATGTCAATTCGATTCGATATGGATGGTGACCACTGAAACTCTGTTTTGGTTAGGTGAAATGGTTGGAGCATTAGCAGCTCAGTCGCTGGGTGAGCCGGCCACTCAGATGACCTTGAATACGTTCCATTTCGCCGGAGTATCTTCGAAAAACGTAACACTGGGGGTACCGCGCCTGAAAGAGATCATCAATATATCCAAACGGCCCAAAGCACCCTCACTGACAGTGTTTCTTACGGGTGCTGCAGCTAGGGATGCCGAAAAAGCCAAGGTATAATTTGTATAGGTCCGCCGACTCTGATTAGAACCGTTTTACTTTTAGGGTTTTCAAAATCTTTTTTTTTTCATACAGCAGTGAAATGCGCTTTCGTGTGAAAATTATTAATTTTAAATTTTCATTTTTTATTGTAATCTTTCTTTATTCCATTCTTATCTATTTTTATTTCCCAATCATCGGCAGAACTAAAACGCGATGTAAATTGAGTTCGGAATAGGGTGACCTAGGAACTATTCTTCAAGCATTAATCTCAGATTCCAAACTGGCATTAATCTGTAAGATTTAGATTAAGATTGCGGAGAGTTAACAATTGACCTGTCCGTTACTGCGATCCAAAAGATTTATTCGTTCCATAGCCATATTCGTATATTCGTATATCTGTGTCTGACAGACAGCTTCGATAGTAGCTCATTGGTTACGCTCAGCAGATGGAAACGCACGATAGGCCTTGACATTGACATAGTACGTGTGTGCCTTTGGCTTCTTGACAGAATCAGCATTCAGTGTTTTTTTCCAATCCCATTAGGCTTAGATACCTCTTCAGGGATTTAAGGAATTCTCTTTCCATCAATTCATGTGCCTTGACGATATTTCGCTGGCTACTTCATTACCTTTGCGGCCTTCATGTTCTGCTACCCATGACAGTGTCCCACTATTCTGACGTGCTGTCGTGTTTAATGGCTTATGACAATCAGAAAGTAACTTAAATGTCATTTTCGATCTTTTCGTCTTTTTATCTCTTGCACAATGTTCTAGTGCGGTATCCCTTCTGGAAACATTGTTGATGGCAAACCCCAATTGAAACTTTTATTTTTGTCCAGCTCCTATTGCTTGAATGTTTAAGCCGTCTGTATACCAGCGTACCTACCCTTATTTTTCCAGTCTTCTCTGATTCTTCTTGGTTTCGTCTTATGTTTAACAAAGCAATATTTGCTGTAGAGCTTGTGTTTGTTATGTCCAAAAATTATTGCTTTTATTTTTGTCTTTTATATAGATCTGTGTTGGTGAAATATTCAGTAGGACCTCCAGCGCTGCAGTAAGCGTTGTGCTCAAGTCTTTAGTAAAGCACCGCTTGCTTTTGCACGCTACTTAGCTGCCTCCACCTGCATGGTTCTTGTTCACCAGTCACCCTGTACTACCAAAATGTCATTTTTGAGTTTACTAGTACTAGTACAATGGTTTCCCTAAATGTAATCTTTGAATGTGCCGAGCAAGCTTTTGGTCAAATATAATTAGTTACCTTTTAGTCCTTTAGTTGCTCATTTTGGCATCAGTGTTGCATGACAGTGTGCTAGTAAGTTTACCTAGTACCACAATTATTAAATGGTCTGGATATCCTAGACAGTACCCCTCAGCAAACAGTTTTTGCAGTAGACCATCAACCAGTATGGTCTATACCAAAGGATAAAGAACTTGTCCTTGTGGAAATCCCGTCCCCATAGAAGCCTTTATGGTGGTAAAACTGTAGAATACACGCTCTTCCCTTTATCCTATTTGTCGAATTAATAACCATCTTCCGTCAAATTTGCACGATGTATTTTCTTCCAGAACGTCCTCTGCCGCTTGGAGCACACCACATTGCGCAAAGTGACCGCCAACACAGCAATATATTATGATCCCGATCCCCAAAATACTGTCATCCCTGAGGACCAGGAGTTTGTCAATGTTTACTATGAGATGCCGGACTTCGACCCCACCCGCATCTCGCCCTGGCTGCTGCGCATTGAACTTGATCGTAAAAGAATGACCGACAAGAAGCTCACGATGGAGCAGATCGCTGAGAAAATCAACGCCGGTTTCGGCGATGACCTGAACTGCATATTCAACGACGATAATGCTGAGAAGTTGGTCTTACGCATACGCATAATGAACAGTGACGACGGCAAGTTCGGAGACACAGGGGCCGACGAAGACGTCGACAAAATGGATGACGACATGTTCCTGAGATGCATCGAGGCGAACATGCTCAGTGATATGACACTGCAAGGCATCGAGGCTATATCCAAGGTAAAAAGTGCCACAATTATGTGATTCGAATGTGTACGTTACTAATATAAATATATGGGTATATGTCGTGCATAGTTCATATTACTGTTGCGGTAGCAATGGCTAGCTCGTTTCACCTAAGCGCAAATAGCATTTTCTCTGATACACACGCACACATCGCGGTATTACACACATTCAGTTCTACAACCTACCAAAATGACTTCCTAGTTTTTAAATGTACGTAATTTGTTTGCTATATCATACAATGGAATGGATAAAACAAGGTTGGAAGGAGAGAAGAGAGAGAAGAGGAACGTTTTGGATGCAATAATAAAAGACTCACAAACACCAATGGTTTTCTTATAAAACTGCTATAAACGCTGAGATTTCTTATACACTCCTTATAAATATCCAATAATAAAACCTTAAGCTGCGAGAAATGTTAGTTTGGGTGGCGCATGTTGAATACCGTTATTTGAAAAGTAACAGACTTGTCGTCATCGTAATTTTTTAGGTTTACATGCACTTGCCACAAACGGATTCGAAGAAACGGACGGTCATTACCGAAACCGGCGAATTCAAATCGATAGCCGAATGGTTGCTCGAGACGGATGGTACCAGCATGATGAAAGTGCTTTCTGAACGCGACGTCGATCCCGTACGTACGTTCTCGAACGACATCTGCGAAATATTCTCAGTGCTCGGCATCGAGGCCGTGCGTAAATCCGTCGAGAAGGAAATGAATGCGGTTCTACAATTCTACGGCCTCTACGTCAACTACCGCCATTTAGCGTTGCTTTGTGACGTCATGACGGCTAAAGGTCATCTTATGGCCATCACGAGGCATGGCATCAACAGACAGGACACCGGCGCCCTCATGAGATGCTCCTTCGAGGAAACGGTCGACGTGTTGATGGACGCGGCCTCGCACGCCGAAGTTGATCCAATGAGGGGTATGATATAATGATCTAGAGACCAAGTATCGGAGGGCGGTTCTCACTATTCTCGTTCCACTAGGGGTATCGGAAAACATCATCATGGGCCAACTGCCTCGAATGGGTACCGGATGTTTCGATCTTCTACTCGATGCCGAGAAGTGTAAGCTAGGCATACCCATTCCGCAGGCTCACGGAGCAGATATCATATCATCGGGAATGTTCTTCGGTTCGGCGGCTACCCCGAGCATGGGCACGGGCGGAGCCATGACTCCATGGAATCAGGGATCAACGCCATATATCGGGAGCGCCTGGTCTCCCCACAGTAAGTTTCCGTCATATTCCCTTATGAGAGCGACGTTAGAACGGTTTTAATTACAGATTTATTGGGTAGTGGAATGACTCCGGGAGGACCGGCTTTTTCACCGTCGGCGTCCTCAGATATATCCGGAATGTCCCCGGGTTATGGTGCCTGGTCTCCCACTCCCCAGTCTCCGGCTATGTCACCTTACATCGCGTCCCCTCACGGAACTTCACCGTCGTACAGCCCCTCGAGTCCAGCATTCCAACCTACATCCCCATCTATGACGCCGGTTTCCCCGAGATATTCGCCCAGTTCTCCTGGATATTCTCCTACCAGTCCTAATTACAGTCCCACCAGCCCCGGGTACTCGCCCACCAGCCCAGGTTATTCCCCTACGTCTCCATCTTATTCTCCCACGAGTCCAAGTTATTCACCAACCAGTCCTAGTTACTCTCCCACAAGTCCAAGTTACTCTCCAACATCGCCAAGCTACTCGCCAACATCTCCCTCCTATAGCCCAACGTCTCCCAGTTATTCGCCCACTTCTCCCTCCTACAGCCCGACTTCGCCAAGTTACTCACCAACCTCGCCATCCTACAGTCCCACTTCTCCCAGTTACTCGCCAACATCGCCATCTTACAGCCCAACTTCCCCTAGTTACTCCCCGACGTCTCCGTCGTACAGTCCTACGTCTCCGAATTATTCTCCCACATCTCCAAGCTATTCACCTTCTTCTCCCAGATACACTCCCGTTTCTCCAAGTTACGCACCCACCTCGCCTAGTTACTCCCCTTCTTCCCCTCAATACTCGCCGGCTTCACCAAGTTACTCGCCTTCGTCTCCAAAATACTCGCCCACTTCTCCCAGTTACTCACCTACGTCGCCTTCATTTGCCGGGGGAAGTCCTCAGTACTCTCCGACGTCACCCAGCTATTCACCGACCAGCCCCAATTACTCACCGTCAAGCCCTCAGCATACTCCCGGCAATTCACGGTATTCTCCCACTTCACCCCAGTATTCGCCGCTCAGCACCAAGTATTCGCCCACTTCTCCCACTTACACTCCGACAAGCCCGAGCTATTCCCCAGCATCTCCTGCTTATTCTCCCCAGCCCCCGAGATATTCTCCTTCATCTCCTAGCTATTCCCCAAGTCAGGATCATGAATAACTCCATTTTGTGAAATAGTTTAAATAAAGGGAAGTGTAATAAAACTTCCAATACATAGTTCCTTCCGGCTCTGATCTTTATTTAATACCAAAATAAACACAGGAGGAAAGTTATATATCTGTTAATGGCTACTTTTAGGTTCTAGATTGTGATATTTTAGAAGTAGTTTGTTTTTCTTATGTTGTTGATTCCTATATTTATATTTATGTTACATTCAATACAATTTATTTTGAGCAGAATGAGTTTTATTTCGGGGTTATTCGTTACTTTCACAATTACCCTTCCTAGTTGGATTATGACAGCATGACGAAAACAGCATGTATCATAAAATACTTATATTTCGAACACGTTAAAGTTTTAAACTACACCGTTTTTTAAAATAATCTAAAACAAACAAAATAAATAGTTCCTTCCTTTGATGTGAAAGAACAGTCGTCTAATTCAAAGCAAATCTAGTCAAATCCGTCGTTAAAACCTGGCTGATGAGGCAATCACCGGGCTGAAATGAAAATTAAAAAAGACTGCACTGCAAATGTTATCAATAATGGACCTCGATACATTATTAAAAGAAATATATAAGGAATTATTGAAATGACATTATATAACCCAATAAGTAAATATGGACCCCACCCTGACGTCGAATCCATTTTTGTTCGGCCCAATCATCATTTTATCCGACCCAAACAGAACACACAAAATCCAATAACAAGACACGCATTTTATACTAAATCTTTGAAACAATTTATCTGAAATGCCAGGCTGCAATCGTTATCGTGTTTTAGTGTTGTGATTCATTTGTTAAATTATATTGTGTCGTTTCAATAACATCCTAAATAGTACGGTTTTTACCGACACTTTGACATTTTGCAAATATACTCGAGCTTTGTACAGAAATGATGAAACAGTAAAGTACCGCAGTTCCTTAAAACTGACAAGATCTACTTACAGGAGAAACTCGAAAGCTGGAAGAATACAAACAAAAATTTGAACCCGCCGCAACATATTCTCAAAGCTTGAAAAGTGCCGAAATATAACCGCGATCATGCATCATCAAACTGGGAGAGCTCCTAATGAGAGGCGACTCTAAAACGTCGGTACCTTTGAACCTGAGAGTCAATTTTTTGTGACTTTGCTTTCGTCTCGATGGCTACGCTTGACGTTTACACTCATTATATATATGGAGTGAGAGAAATTTGTTGCTGATAAATACGTTTATAGCAGAGGTCGGCAACCTTTTTTGACCGCGGGTCAAAATCAATCAAAATGAGAGGGACGTTGAGGTCAGAGATACTTTCGTATTAAAAAAGCATTCTATTAAATAAGATACGTCTTATTAAGAAAGTAATTACAAACATAGTTGAATAAACTTTATTTATAAAACTTTTTCTTTGATATAAGTCGAACACATGCATTTCAATTTAAAATAGTTAACCTGATCCTGTTTATGCTTCATTTGTGAAAATATTTGCTCACATTTATAAGTGGACCCGAATGAGAACCAAATGGCACATTTTTTTTAAATGATGAAAAAATCGTAGGAACTGATTTGAATTTATCCGTCCATGATGTTGACCTTTTAAAATTTTTCTAAACCATAATTGTCAATTCTTAGATATTCAAAATATTGCAAATTTATAATATTGTCTTCTATTTCATCAGGCTTGATTATATATGTTAACACTTCTCCAAATTTCTTGAGACTCTGAAACCGACGTTCATATTCAACTTTAATGTCCTAAATCCAACATCGATATCAAAAGAAATGAAATTTTTTAGTTTTAATGTCAGTTCCAAATAATATCAGTTTTGAAGTAAAACTCATACAATTTCAAAATTGTGTGGTTCCCTTGGCCTCGTACGTTGAAATCATTATAATGGTTCATTATGTCTATTAAGAACAAAAGTCTTACCATTGTTTATCATTGAGTTCAAGATCATTCTCACCGATTACAACCTATTAATCTATTAAGGACGTTTTCCCGACTTAACCATCGTATTTCAGAATAACAAAAACAAATCTCCATATTTTTCCAATTTCCCCCAAAAAAGCTTTAAAGCGTCTGTGTATTAAGGCTGATTGCGCTATTATCATGTTTACCAACTTTTTCCATTACCTTAGGCTGAGGTTGTTGTGCAGTATGCCTTTGCAAATAAATTTTCTTCATATTTGATAAAATGAAACGATAAAAGTGAACGGCCAAGTTCATTTTCCATTAGTTTTTCAATTCCACAGTTTTTCCTCTTATACTTGCAGCACCGTTAGTTGTTATGGAAAACAAGTTACTTTTTAAATCTAATACTTGCCTATTTTTGAAATTTGTAAACTCTTGTACTTGACGAAAAATATCAGTACCTTTGGTGGTGTCATTCATTGAAGCAAGAATGCATAAAGACGCGCGCGTCCAAGAAGGTACAATTTGTTCGGACAAGGTCGCTGCACTCCGCCTACTATCGGCCGATTCCATATTCAGTCAGGCTTGGGTGGCTTTAACTGATATTTTTATATATTATACGGGATTCAAATTTGGTACGTTCATAACTTTTAGAGAAAAATTTTTTGAAAAAAAAAAATGTTGGTACATCTTATACTTTATTTTCGGAACTAAAAATTACCAAATGGATCACTCTGTAACCGACGCGTCATATGTTGCCGAGCCCTGTTTAATAGACAAGGGAAATTTCTTTTAAGAAAGAAAGTACTTTTTGTCATTATTATCTTATTTACTGAATTTAATATGGAAAAAACGGTTATTAAAAAGAAATTGTGGTACATCTTATACACAAAAGATTGTCAAGTTTCAATTAAAAAGGCACAGAAAGAAAAAATAATTATTTACTTTATTGTTATTATTATTAAAATAAGCAGCTTGTCACTCTGGAAATGATACCCGCGATAAGCACAAGAAGTTTTCGACATAATTAAAACACAAGAAAGGCACTCTGACTTCAACAACGTGAAATAACCCCTTGGACTAATCAACAAAAGAGCAGGTCTGATCTTTTTGACGTTGACAGCCGATCACGCGCATAGAAAACTGGGTAACTGGGTCGGCCACTGTGGCCTCTGGTCAGATGGGAGCTCTCAAAAACTACAGACAAAAAAAACCCCTTACCTGGGGGCAGATTCCGATCAAGGCGTCCGCATGCGAATAAAACTCCTCCTTTAATGATATAACTATAATTTGCAGGGATTCCGTCTTTTCCGTAATGTATTTGGCAACTTTGCCGATGTTGGTGTTATCCAAGGCTGCGTCCACTTCGTCGAGAACAAAAAACGGGGCCGGTTGATAACTGTGAATGGCGAATAACAATGCGAGAGCCGCCACAGTTTTTTCTCCGCCGGACAAGTTAGACATCGGCTGAAATCGTTTGCCGGGAGCAACACAGTTGTAGTTGATGCCGTCCAGATACGGCTCCTCGGGATTTTCAGCGCCTGCATCACCCCGGTAAAGGAAGAAGGTTAGTTTTGTGTCGATAGATCAAATGTACCGTGCGAATTGTTAATGCGTATATGGTTATTAGAAAAATTGAGGCCTTACCGATGAAAATAAAAAAGGTACCGTGCTTGATAACATTTTGATTTATATATATTTTATTCAACTTGTTTTCGGGTATTGGAAAAATAAGACATTTTTATATGGTTTTGTAAAATGACGTGACTGACAACTAAAGTCACCCGTATATTTGACATATTGATAAGTGGTATAAACACTGATAAGTTATTGACACAGTTAATATTATTATTATTAAAATGGTGTTTCGCCAATTCAGCACCCGTGAAAAAAGTGATATGTTCCAAGTATATAATCAGAATAATAAAAGTGTAACTGCGAGTGGAATAATAGTATACGCTCACAGGAATAAATCAAAATGAAGACACGGTGAAACAAACCCTCAAACCCTCAAACTACCTTCTTTGAATTCTGGAGTAAAACAGTCCGCTCGGATTTTGTTATCCACTCAAAAAAGCCATCGCAGCAATGGAAAGGGGATTGACCATCACGCACACGCGAAACTCTAAGCGCCATAATTTAGAAAATCAAACATTACCGAAAACCTGAACAGGAACTCTAAAATATTTGTTTCTATTTTCTTCATTCAAAACACTTTTTTTTTCTTGGCAAAAGTTTGTCGCTCTGGATAAAGTTAATATACTGCGACGTGACGCGTAGCAGTTACCCTTTTTTTATTCTAATAGTATACTTGAAGCATACTACTTCTTTCATGAAATGCTAAATTGGCAAAACACCAGTTTAACTATAATAACTGTCTCAATCAATTAATTATGGTATTGTTGTATTGTATTATGGTAAAAATTGGTGCGCGCATTGATATTCTAGTAGAGGTTATGATTCTGACAGTCTCCTGACAGTCTGTCATCGTCCAAGTTGGTTGTTGAATGCCGCAAGGTCATTCAATTATTTTTCATAGTTGCTTCATAATATGTATTAATCAATATCGCCTAGCAACATAAGAACAACTTGAATCGTCAATTATATAATTGTAACCAGAATAAAATGTTACATTGAATGCAGATAAAATATACAGGGTTGGGGGGGGGGGGTTATATTTAAAAAAAATCAAATAAGCTGGATCAAAGAAAATTGTTAGTGTTTTGATTTTACATATCATTTAGCACAAAACTTGACTGGTAATCCTATACTTTATTATTAATTAATTATTTTATATTATTTTATTTTATTAATTTTATTTAAAAGCAAATAAGTTACAGCCAATCGAAATGTGAGTAATCAATGCAAATTGAACCCACGGTACAGGGTGGTGTTCGTTTATGATAATAACAAAAATACTTGAGACAAAAATTGTTTGGATTCACTTATACGTTTAAAATATTACATTGAGCGGTTTGTATTCTAGCGAATAAGTAACAACTTCCTGTTATTATATCATTAAAAAAATGGTGACTTTATATAAGGTGTCCTATTTGAAAAAGATGCAGATTTTGAAATATTAGCAACACAACAAGACACAACTCAAATAACAACACGGTTTTAATTGAATAATAGAAAAAAAATAAAAAAATAGGAGGGTCAGGGTGCTACAATTAATAGAAAAAGTATTTATAAAAAATCTCATTTTTATATATATCCTTCTAAATAAAACAACTTTAAATTTCTTTAATATTTTTTGCAGGTTCTGAGATAGGGTGTTATCTCATACTAGGCGGGACATTTTGTTCTGTACAAAGGTTTTTAAATTGTTTTTTGCTTTATTTGTAATTATTTATCTTTATTATTATATCGTGTTTCGCATTAACTTTTAATAACTCGTCTTAAAATTAATTAATACCTTTTAAATGACAAATAAATCAAATTGAAAATTAAAATATCAATTTTGTATTAACAAAAAACCAAATCTAGACCTCATAATAGATTGCCAAAAAACTTTAAACAGTAGCTTTTTATTATGCTTGTTCTGTAGTATATCTGTTAGAGGGATTATACAAAAATGGATAATTCTATAGAAATATTTACCACAATCAAGTGTCAACAAATGTTACGGCTTAAATGTACCATTTAAGGTATCAATGCAAAAAACATGCATGCATGCAACATGTGGCGAAGTAAGGCGACTCACCTAGGAATGCTTGTGCGGACTGGTTCTGCGCCAGTGATTTGTATATGGCGTCTATTTCGTTTGCGACATGATCGAAGCAACGGCTAAATCGTTCATAACGGTTCTGCTTGACCCGTTCGAACGCCGCTTTCGCCTTCTTGTTTTGTTTTCGTAAGTTCTCGAACTCTTCGTTAGTCGACTGCAGTTTGCCCTGGGCCAATTCTAATTTTTCTAAAGCCTTCATGTTCGGCGCCTGAATCTTGGTCAATGTGTCCTGCAGCTGTTGTATGCTTTTTAACAACTTGTTCTCTCGCTTTTTGATCTCATCCTTCTCCTCGAGATCTTTGAGATCGTCGGTCAACAGACTGTAGTCTATTTTAATTCTGAAAAATACACAAAAGTCATCGAACTGAATTTTATTTTTAACTAAAGGAACTATTGAAAAAGTAAAAATATAATATAAAAATAAATTAGTATAGTTAATCTTTACAAATTATAATTTCAAGTTTGTATAAAAGTTTACCTAATTACCTTCTATTAAACTGAATACAACTAACTAGATTCTTCCCATGATCTACGTTTTTTAAAAATCGACTCCATCTTTATTATATATTTTTATTTATTTGCACGTTCACAAAGAAGCTCCGCTCCACTTGACGTGTATAATTACAAATCGCATCAGTATGCTGACGATATTTATCATGATATTTATTGTTTGAGTTTGAAAACTCACTGCTGGCCAACAGCCAAATTAATTCTGATTTGCGAGTTGTTTCAAAAATTTCTTGTGCCCATGCTCTTTTCATAAATGAAATGAATGTTGTAAATAACGAGAACATTAATATTACCGATTCTTACAAGATACTGAGTTTGTTTTTTAACAGCAATCTTCGTTCCGAATCGCAAGATATTTTCTCTACTTATGTACATTACACAAAGTATCTTTTTGAAAACTTGTTATAATTCTCTGTACACTGTCTCGTACCGTATATTCCTCTATCAATGTTCTTTCAGCTCCGCTTCCGACTTTAGCAAACGACTTAAAACTAATCTACTGTCCAATTAATACTATTTTTTTTCCTTATTATAAAATGTATTTAAGTTTTTTTTTTGTTAAAATGTGTACAATCAAGTTAATGTTGTAAATTAATTCATAAAATCTCTTGAATTAGGGTGGCTAGGTAGGTAGGTTGCTAGATCTCGCTACCGTCATATCTTATACTGTTTTGTTCCTTATTGTTTATAGATATGCAAATAAAGACCTGTTATTATTATTATTATTCTTAATTAACCTCAGCACAAATTAAAACAAACTACTAACAAGTCTCACTCACCTTGATTCCTTTTCGTAGAGTTGTGTGGAGCTGTTTTCGCTGACCGACGACTGGCTGGGATCAGCAGCGACTACGTCTTCCATATTTCCAACCAGCATTGGCAGAGGAATATCGTCCATCTAAAACATATCGCCCCACCGTCGTGTATACAAGGCAACGTTCAAACCATGATCGTCAGCTAGGCTCACCTTACAGTGCATCAAGATCGCGTGACGATCGCTCTTCAAACTCTCAATCTTCGACTCGATTGAAACGATCGACTTCTGAATGGCTTGGACATCCTTCGCAACGGCCCCCACCTCCCTTCTCGCTTTGCCCACCTCCTCTTCCATGTCCTCAACGTCTTTTTTCTTGGTCAGCTTAAGGGACTTGAGTTCGTCGAGCTGCTTGAGGTCGTGGTCAATGTCGTCCCTCTGTTTCGCTTCCTGCTTCCGGGCCAGTTCCAGGTTCTCTTCCTCGTCGTTAACGCTTCTCTCCCAACGACTGACGTTGCTCTGGGTGTCGCGACTGCGTTCAAACTCTAGGTTGCTTGTGATCCGATTGATCTGCTTCTGGAACTCAAGCCGCTTTTGTTTACGCTCCTCCTGTGCACGGAGCTCGCGGTCTTCGTACTGCCTGATGTTGCGCACGCCGATCTCTCTGCAAAATGCCGAGAACACGTCGTCCTCGACGTTGTTCATGCGCAGCTTGATTTCTTCAATGTGTTGGTCGCGGCTCTGCATGCCGCGCTCGATAGTCTCTATCTGAGGCCCGTACTTTTTCATTTCCTCCTCGAGGGTTGCAAGTTCGCGGTTCACAATCGCTATTTGGCGATTCTGCAAGTATGTAATAATACATCTAGGGAAAACAGTGTCTATACTCAGCAATCCTAGATTAAACTCGCGAAAGCAATGATATTGAGCGAAATATGTCTTAAGTGTTCAGTTTCATGTAGAGAGCGACAGCTACACCCTATAATCTCGCTGTCATGTGGTGATTTTTTTGTACCATTTCATTACGTTTTTTGATTTCTAAGTAAAAAAGATATACTACATACCGTTTTCGAGATATTTGATGAATGAATGATGAATTTTATTAAGCTCATGTCCACTAAAAACTGATCCCAACTTCAATATTGGTTTCCTCGCGAACTGTTCCTTTGAGTTTGAGATATTTTACTAAGGCAAATTTTACTCAATATTATTTTCACGAATTTATTACTGATAGGCTAAAGTCAAATTTTTGCGACAATTTTCTAATTTAAATTCTATTTCATTTTGTATTTCTTTTTCTGAAATTAGTCAGATGTTATTTATTTTAATTTTCCTTTATATATTATATTATGCACTAATGGCTTTTATTTTTCTGCAAAATGAAGCAAAAAAAAAACAAATAATTCAAGAGACATAAGAATATTTTTTCCAAGTGTAAAATAAAAAAATTCAAAATTTAACGCCACTGGGACTGGCGAATCCACTTAGCGCTGCTCATTTTTTAAATCAACTGGTAAGCACTATTTAGGATTATATCAAAAAAACAATTCCCTAAAAATCTTTAAAACAAATATTCTCGAAGAACAGGAATACAGTTTGTCAAAGGCTCTTACCGTGCTATCCATGTCATTTTTAGCGTATTTCAACCTGGTTTCCAATCCCTTTATTTGATGGTCGACGGTGTTAAGTTCCGATTCTTTACGCGATTTTTTCATCGCTTCCCTTAATTCTTCAGTCAGTTTCTCCTATAAATACAAACAATCGGATAAAGTCGGCGTTAGCCTGATTCGTTTTAGTCAACATACCTTTTGAGCTTTGAGCTGGGACACGTGTTTTTCGTCCCACCGCTTTGCTTTACGTGCTAGATCCAGACTGCCGCCGGATATGATGCCGGATTTTTGATAGTAAGTACCGTCCAAGGCTACCGCCTGCAATGAAAAGTTGCACACTTGACAAATGCTGTGACAAATGTTAGAAATTAAAAAAATATGAGTAATTTAACTACAGAACAACTGGCCAGAACTATTTGCGACAATCGAAGATCGACGAACCAGTATCTCAAGAGACGTATCCTGATATAAAGAAACTGGAAATTACACAAGACGTCCTCGCTGATCAAACCATCAAGATGACAGTTTACTGCGTTTATGTTGAGTTATGGTGAATGGTCTATGGCTGCACGGCATTAGCTGTAGTAAATAGACGACCTCAGAAGTATATAAGAGTTATTTTAGAACCACACTTTATATAATTTGAGCCATATATTGGAGGTGGATTAATTTTAATGCATGATAATTCAAAACCACACATGGAAAACAATGAATACTGAGAGATAGTTGGATTAGAAAGTTTAAATTGCCCTGCTGTAATCTTGATTTCCTTTTATATTACATAGGTAAGTTTGTTAAACAACTTCTTTAATCAGATAGAGTAATATATTTTTAAAATTTTTATAAAATCTATATTACAAAATTTGCAGAAGAGAAGAGAAAAGAAAATTTTCGAGACGAAAATAAATTCCAACCTTTTTGATTTACCAAAGTTCAGCATTTGACTGACATAAATAACTTAGCACTACTGGTCGGTAGAAAATATGGAAAAATATTTGGAAGTTAAATGTTCTAGACTTTGGTGTTCTAGACTTATCGGGAACATTTTTTATAAATCAACGATGACTTGAGAAATCTATTTAAAAATTTTAAGGTGACTTATAGAAAGATATTTTAGAAAATATCAGAATCATTAAATTGATTGAAATTATATAGCGGCCCATCCCGTAATATTGCGCAATTCGGCGATAATATTACGACCGACAGTAAGCCCAGATTTTATTCTTGCAGGTACTTTTTGGGGGGAGTATTTAAAGCCAAAATTAATAATGAAATAAATAATACTAATGATTTGCATTTTAAGCGGATAAGGCATTAATTGTGTTCTCAGGAAGATGGAGGACATTTTCAATATTTAGCGAAATATTTATAATCACTAAATTAGTGTTTATATATTAGTATTATCTAAATATTTGTTATGTAATGAAAATATTATTCTTTGATCCATTTTTGAACAATAATAATATTCAAGATATGCCACAACTGTCAAAAATCAAAAATCACTATAACCAGTGATATATGTTTGAAATCACCATAAAATGGCTTTTATTTTTATGAAATAATATACTGGGTTTCCAATTTTAAAAAACATAATTTTGATATATTATGCTTTTTTGTCACACCTTGTATTTAAATAAGTATATTATTAAATCTACACCTAAAATAAAAATTAAAAGGCGGCAACATTTACAATGGATTACTAGAGTTTTGAATTGTAATTGCTTATTTGTATTATTCTATCGTTGTTCTTGTTAAATATTTACATGTTTATTTGGATGTGTGACTAGTCTTAGAGAAATTACTTATTGCGATATAAATGCAAGAAAATTGAACTAAAAAAAAAAGTGACTTACATCGTAACGGCCTCCGATCTCGTAAGCGACCTTGGCCGCATCTTCGGGTGTCTCGCACACCAAGGCATTATTAGTAACGAAAAGAACCGCGTTGACGATCGATTGTGGTTCAAACTGGAGCACGTCGTAGATCAATTTCACTCCTCGTGGATTCGTAATGTTTCGCAACCGTTCCCTGATTGGTTTTGTTTGAAGATAAGTGATTGGCAGGAATGTCTCCGGATCAAGCATCTGTTCCTTAAGGTACTTGATGCACTGTCTGCCAGTGTGCTCCGTGTCAACCACGATTGCCTCCATGTACTTGCCAAGCACCTTTGTGATGGCAACATTGTACCTTTTGTGGATCGGTTGGCACATATTAATTAATCTATCATACTAGAAAACACCAGAAAGCGCCAGTTGTAAATAGCAAATTTCTTTGGAATATTTATACACTCACCACTCCCGGATAGTTTGCTTTGAACCGTTCCACAATTTCTTGCTTCTTCTTTCGCCTGGTATCCTCGTGTTTATCAGTCCGTGCGTCTCCCAGCTGTTCCAGTACGTCGTCTAATTGTTTCTGAATCTCGTGTACACGATTCTTAGACGAGCCGACGTCCGATTGTAGATCCTGTAGGAGCTGTTTTTGATCGTTCAACGCTTGCTCGCTTGTGCTGTAATGACCCATAGAGAGATGTAAACAATTTGCAGCGCTTCTCACCTTTGAGATTAATTTTCAATAATTTTTTGTTTATTATATTCAGGTGTTTGAACAAATGAGACATCAAAATTGTTAAATTGCTTAAAGTTGCATGCTAAAAAATAATAATAATAATCCTTATTAATTGCACTCGTCTAAACAAAATACAAAAATAGCAACTAACAATAATTACAGTAATATCAGTTTTCTCCATCCTAAATATGCACTGTTTGTCCTTATAATAATAAACTGTCACCGTGTATTTGTTAGATTATTGATAGCGTAATGTGTGGTTTTTAATAAGTGCATATCATTTTCTGAATAATTGGCGATATTTTTGAGTGATATTTGAAATAAATTATTAATATTCTAATTAAATTAACAATAACCATTAATATCCAACCTAATAATCATCTAAGCATTGATACAGTTTGTATGCAAAATATAAAGAGAGCCATATCCATGTAACAATTGTTAGGTGACAAAATAAAGAGTTTTTATCTAAATTGGACTAAACAACATATTCATTTGGCTGTTAAATTAAAATTGTAAGCATATCATCTACATGATCGGTTTTACAAGTTACATTAATTAATGTGATTATATAATAAGAAAAAAAAATCAAAAAAACAAAAAGTCTTGCATATTTATCGCAAATATATTGTAACAGCCCTATGCCAATGAATGGATAATACTGACTTTTACCTAACATTCTCAATGTTCAAATCCCAGTAGGCTTAATACTAATAGGTTTAATTTGGAAAGTTCAGCTCTATATATTAACATAACAATTTCTTTTAATACAAAATACTTACCGGATATGCTCAGCTAGTTTCTCTATTCTCTTTTCCATCTCCTCTTTCTCATGAGTTTTCTGCAAGTGTTTGCTCTCAGCAGCCGCCCTTAATCTCGAAACATTGTCCAGTCTGTCTTGGTCGGCTTTCTGTTCGCGGTTGACTGAATCCAACTCCTGCATATACCTGGCCGATCTCTTTGCTGCCTCTTCTTTCAACCGGTGATACTCTCTTACTTGGGCGTCTTCCAAATGGACATCCCTACCCTAAAAAAAAATCGTCAGGTAATTAAAATTAAACAAAAGATCCTGGAATACCAAAATAATTTTTTTATTAAATAAATTGAAATCATACCTGGCTCTGTGATTCACCAGCTATCTGCTCCTCATATTCCTCTTTCGCCTTTTCCACTTCAGCAAGCTCCTCTTCGAGCTTGCGGATATCATTCATATGAGCATCGTGAGCCTTCCTCGCTTGATCCAACATTTTAATAGCACTGTCTACCTTCTTCTGCATGTGGGTTACCTTCTCTTTGGCTTTGATGAACTGAGGCTTTTTTTTTGATATTTCTGCCTCAACCTCCCTGATGTCCTGCTCAATTTTAGCCAATTCTCTGTTAACCTTGCCCTGCTCCTTTTTCCTTTCCTTAAGCACCTCTTCAAGCTTCTCTTTCTTTTTTTCAATTTTCTCAAGTTCTTTCTGCTTCATTTTTAACTCCTGTTCCCTATTCTTCATTGCCCGCTCATTGTGAAAGGCTCGGAAAAGCTGGTGTTCCACTTGCTTATCATTCTGCATAATCAACAAGTTAAATGTAGTACTAAATTTACTGAACACCCACCAAGTCGTCCTTCAATCGAGAATACTTGTCCGCTTCTTCTTTTTCCAATCTAGCTTCCTTACGTTCAGCATTAATCCCTTTTTTCTTTTGAAGAGCAAAATTTATTTCCTCCTGTGCTTTTTGCATCTGTTGTTTCAACTTCTCATATTCCTCTCTCACAGCACCAGACCTACGTGGCGAGCAGTGTAGATCAAAATTTAAACTACCAATACAAATACTACTTACCCGCTGATTTCTTCAAATAACGCTGTCATTTCTTTCGGATTTTTCATTGCAACTGACTCAACTGCGCCTTGGAATACCAAGAAGTTTTTGGCCTTTACATTAATTTTTAGTTTTTCTAATTCACATAGATATTCGTTGCTTGTAACGACCTAGTGAAAAATCAACAAAAGATTTTTTAAGGATAACATTTACTTGATTGGCGCATGCCACTTGAAAACTAGTTGCAAATATTGCTTGTCATGAAAACTGTACCTATATGGTGTAGTGCTACATTATATATAGAATATATAGGATACATATATTGTATGTGCAAGCCTAAACAATATTAAAAAGCTTAGATAATATTGTTCTGATCAGCACACAATAAGAGTCCATATGGGGTAGTAAGTACTATCTAAATTGTGAACCTAACAATAACTAAAGACAAAAAGTGTCAGACTCAGGTTTATCTTTGTGATTACAACAGTTCAAGTCGACCTGTGGTAAAATAAAGATTAAATTGAGAAAAAAAATACTACTTCACTGAAAACAATATATAAGTAATAGGGCAGGTTTCCTTTCCTAGCCACAATTTAGTCTGCCTACAGAGGTTTATTGACAGCAACAACATCAAAGAAATAAATATTACTTAATGCATATATATATATATATATATATATATATATATATATATATATATATATATATATATATATATATATATATATATATATATATATATATATATATATATATATATATATATATATATATATATATATATATATATATATATATATATATATATATATATATATATATATATATATATATATATATATATATATATATATATATATATATATATATATATATATATATATATATATATATATATATATATATATATAATGATATATCGTAATATTAAAAAATAGAGTTTTAATACTTAAAAAATATATCAAACTAAAAAATAAAGCCCAGAAAATAATATCTAGTTTTATATTTGATTTCAATTTCTTTTCTCTCTTTTTCCTAAATAAGTTTACAGGAAATTTATATATTTTTTGATGAAAAAACGGAAATATATCCTTGCATTTAATTTTTTTGAGAAAATAAATGTATAGTGATGTAGGAAAGTACCCACTAGGAGCAATATAAGCAATCTAAACGAATCAGCCCAGGACAACGTTTATAGCCTAAAAAGAGTCCTTTCCAAAAACTACAAGTTTGCTAAATGTGTTCAGTCACTTCCCACTGCTTTCCTTTAAGAGATAGAACAAAACCTAATTAAAGAAAAAGAATTGAATCTATACCATGTTTGCAAAGGTGACCATTTTAGCTATTTGTAATATAAGATTATTTTTCAAAAAACAAAATTTAAAATTCAAAATTTTGATTAAACTCCCTACCCTACAAATTTAAAAATAATTTTCACTGTTTTCTCTTGATCACTTTAGTGTTTAGTTTTTTCACCTTAAGTCTTTACAACATCTACTTTTTCAAATAGGGCCCATTGTCCTTAATTGGTCACTTGGTATATTGCCCAGGTACTCACACTTCCATTTATTTTATATTCAGACGATGAACCCTGCACTGAACGCTGGAATGAGACTTCTTTTTCGGGATCTCCACTGATCACAAAAACTGCAGTAACAGAAGCACTCCTTGATACAGGTTTACTTATAGCAGCCCCATGAATCAAATCACTAAGCCTTTTCACTCTAAGGCTTTGAGTTCTTTCGCCCATAACGAAACTGATCGCATCCATAAAATTGGATTTTCCTATTACAAAATTAGTTAGAACAATGTTTTAATACTTTGGCGGGATTTTATATACCTGAACCGTTAGGGCCGATTACAGCATTGAACGGTTTCAGCGGCCCGATAATTCTCCGACCTTTATAAGATTTGAAATTTTCTACTTCGATGTGCTTTAGTTTCGCAGTCATGGCGCAAATACTTTACTTTTATTACAGGTAAACTCTGATAAACTAATGAAAAAACAAATATCAAGGGAAATAATCATAACACAACGAACACCACTGAAAAATTAGTGGTCTTGCTTTTCATAGATAAGGGGTACTTTATTAATAGGAAAGGCCGCTCTTACATTATCGACAAGAAAGTTATTTGCATTTGTACTTCTGAATTTCTCATAAAAGGAATTTTATTTCCATTTCCATAACCCAAGGAAAATAAAAAGAAAAGGATGTATTATCATGATGTTTCCTATCCTCGTCGAAAAATGTTTGATGCAATATGTATAAGAGGATCGAAGTAGTCTGCTCTTTTGATGCTGTTATTCTGACTGTTAATAAAATAATTTTCAATTGAAAAGAAAATTTATGTTACCAACAATTTAACAAACACCAAATCTTTGAATTCAGAAACTTACAGCACGTTACACATTCTTAATAGCGTTCGGCTTTCAGTGAGCTGTGCATGGTAATCACTACATACATTTTCGAAGAAGCGAAAAACTTTTCCATATAAATAATAATTGCACTGAACCTAAGTAAAAACATAATAAATTCGAAGTCTCACGATTTTTTGGAAGCTTCAACGATTCATCTTGTTTAAAGACACATTATAAAATGAGTTTGAAATGCTTGCTGTTGAAATTACTAAATATTAAAGAAAAACAGTTTATGACTATTTGATTTTTGTTGAATTGCTTTAGTAGAAGAACAAATAATAAAATAAACCAAAGTTATAAATTGGATCACTATAAAAAATCATAGGCTAAAACAATGGGCGAGTAACATAGCTGATTTGTTCATTATTAAATAAACGTAAAAAGAAGAAGAAGAATATTACTGTGACTTAGTCTTTGATTATGTGGAGTTGTTTTAAATTTTGAAAATGTCCAATCAAAGATATTTTATTTTTGTGCGATCACAACTTGATATAAAATAAATCGCAATAATAAAGCGCATTCTTTTGATGACAAGATTATGCGTTTAAAATGCAGTAAAACACTGTTTTATGCTGTTGCTTTGATAAATATTTTGTTTATTTTTGCACGAGTGTATAATGCGTTTTTAGACTGGGACGTCGGTGTAAAGAATAAATTATCAAAGGGCCCTTCTAAACCCACACTGACTAAGCGGCTAAGCAGATTGGTTACGGTAATAATAAGAGAGTTTGAATCCAATGAAAATGATGTATTGTCAACTGCTCAAAACTTTCTCAACTTCTTTCCCAGCATGGTTGTATGGGTTTTGTACAATGACGTGATTTACCCCCCTCTGGATCTTGTGGCAACAAATAATTCCCAGAAAAACATTAGACTTCATAACCTCTCTCCAAATCTGAAAGGAAAGTTTGATGTTGCCTACCACATTAATACAAAATATGTGTTGTTTGTACCCGATGCAGTAAAAATAACGTCGAGGCTGCCGTTGAATAATATGGTGAGCCGATTAGAGAGTTACCAAGACCGACTTGTGGCTCTGGGAGTTAACGATCATTTAGATTTGAAATGTTTAAAGATTCATTTGAACATACGAGAGTGGTCACTTAAATATAGCTCTTCAAAAGGAGTTACATGCGACGGAGTGTCAGGAAAGCATTTGCTAATGATGGAAAAAGCAGTAATGCAGAAGTTGCACGATCCGTTTTTGTTTCCTTTCCCGCAAGCTTTGTATGTACAAACTGCAGCCCAAAATCTAAAGGTAAAGAAAAGTTGCCATTACTTTCATATATCATTTTATGTTACTATTTTAGGTTAGTATCATAAAAGGCTTTTCCGTATTCATAGGCCGCCCTATTCTGAGGTCCCATCACTCACAAATAAAGAAAAAGCAGAATGACCGAGAAAATTTTAAAAAGTTTTATCATGTGTTTAAAATTAAGCAAGTGATTCGGGAGAATGGAGCTACAGAGTGGTATGGGTGCAGCAGGGACACAAACATGTGTTTTGGCTCAGTCATCAATTCAATGCCCTCTTATTTGTATGAGAGAAGGTGGACACCCCCATGTTGTTTAACTAATTTACGGAAGACTGCCCGACATGTTTTTGCAACATTGGATGAGACGGGTATTCGGTACTGGTTGGAGGCTGGTAGTCTCTTGGGGGCCATGAGAAGTGGAGACATCCTACCCTGGGACCACGATGTCGACGTCGGTTACATGCGGGACGATTTACTTAGATGTAAAGCCCTAAAGAGAGCCACAGACAAACCAACCGTGGACAAAAAGGGTTTTCGTTTTCTTTGGGAAAAGGCAACCGAAGGTAATTTTTACAGGGTGTTTTTTAGTAGAACGAACCGAATTCATGTAAATCTATTCCCGTTTTATACCAAAAATGGGACTATGGTCAAGGATTCGTGGTTCACAGGCCATAAAAATGTTGAATTCTCAGAATCATTCTTGCATCCGATGTCAAGTATTGATTTTGTGGGGCGCAGTGTTCCCAGTCCCAACAACATTAGGGATTTTTTGGAGCTCAAGTTTGGCAAGGGTTGCATTGAGAATCCTCAATATCCCGATCCCTCCAAAATGAGTTTCCCATAACCTTTTTGCTCTACTATTCTCGGTACTATTCTCGGTCTAATATAGAATGTCCCTTCATCATTTTTGATGTTCTTGAGTTGTCTGGTGCTGCTAAACACGTGATATACTGGTGAATTCATAAGGATTTTTTACCATAAAAATCTTTTGTATAACTGATATTGAAAAGTCTCTAATTTTGAATTACCAAATAAATAATGGAATGTTCATATTCCTATACCTGTAAAGAAAAGGTAATGAAAAATATTATCCCTCCATAGGGACATTTCAAGTGCAGCAAAAATACACGGAAGAAACAATAAAGATGTTTCACTGCTATCATTGGACAATACAAACCCTAAATCTTTACCTATGTGACAACAGCCTACCTTTCTTGTTTCTCTCTTGTAGCAAATTGTATTTTTATTGCATTACTATTTATGTGTCTGTTTTCAGATATTAGCTAATAGACTCATTATCCCAATGGTATTATCTATTTGATTCGAAGAATATCGACTTTTGTTACACTCGAGATTTGCCTATAGAGGGATATATTTCGATACCAAGAATTTAATTGTTATGTCAATGACTGGCACCATGATTTCTATGATATATTTTTTTATTATTCAGTTAATTTAGAAACCAAATTGCAATAAAATTCTAAGAAATAAAAATGCTAGTAGTTCACACCAAAGATTGGGTATACTCAAACTGATATTGAAGTTCACGTTTTTTTTGTCAGGGTCATTAGATTTTAATAAATCGTTAATACCAATTTTGAAAAGCTCAAAACAGATTTTGACATCAAGTCATTCTATTGCATTCCTTTTCCCTTATAAGAAAATGTATATTTGTAACATTTATTCAAGTAATATGACAGAACTAAGGCTTACTTAGGCCTATAAAAGACTTCAATGTCGCAGTAATAGTTGCTAGTTAACGAAATGTGTTCCAGGCTAAACTGTAAATTGTACTTTTGTGCCAAATAAAGGTTTGCTTGACAATTTAATTCGGTTTTTTAATGTTACCGCTACTTAAACAAAAATATTTAAAACCTCTTGTTTTAGTTACTTAAATCCCTTTTGTTAGCTATAATTAAGGAGATAAAATTGTTAATGATTTTGGCTTGTGCGAGTTACGATTTGAAGTTGTTAAGAAATAATTTGCGATAGATCTAAAATAAGGAGGTTGACGTGCCAAATAAAACGAAACATATTATGCACAATGAGAAGTTCGTGAAAGTTGTGAGCAAGTAGTAATTGGGGAACGCCCCTTTGGATTGAAATTTATAAACAAGAATTGTGCTGTATATAAGGTCGTAGCCAACGGCTTTATGTTGTGGAAGATTATTTTCAGTTGGGAGTTAAAAATTAAATGTGCAAGCCGGCGTTTGTAGAAATTAGCAATAAATCGCGTTGCTTGTAGTTGTAAAGGTGGTTTGTCGCTAAATTGCAAAAATATGCCTGTTAAAAGGTTTAAAAAATAAAATGTTTACATCGAAAACCCTTCTTGACGTTTCTTCAGTGGCACCCATCAGTCAGAGCAACTTGGTTTGTGTGTGTTGAAGTTACTAATCTTTTCCTTTAATGTTGAACAACCGTATGAATCCATAAAGGCACTGAAATGCTAACGATATTAAATGACTTCTTTTTTTTTCAAGAAATATGCACATTAACCGTACAACGCAAACGCGAAACTCATATAAAAACAATGTCAACCTTTCAAATTTTACCTCGGAAGTAGCTTAATATACCTTCCGTGAGAGGTCTCATTGGATTGTATAATCGCGATGTAACGCACCTTATAAAACCACAGTCCGAAATTAAAATAAGATAGCCGTAGGTTCTATTTATACACTAAATATCCATTTGGATCCGTTTCGATATTTAGTTTACTGTTACTCTTGCCGAATCATAGATCGAGGTGAATGATAGACCCCCTCTCGATGTGTATGATACCGGCAAGTATACACAAAATGATGAAATATAAAAAGAAAGTTGTCTCAGTCATTTTCATCCTGTTGTGAGATAATCTGAGACAGATTTAAGATTCAGTGTCCGAATTATTTATTTCTCACGTGGAAAGTAAAGGAATGCATGAAACACTTCAAGTATCCAAATATATTTTCTGATGAAGACGCAACACTCGTGTATATGTATAAATATATAAAAATGAATAGCGAATAGAAAAAATCCTGTACAAGGTGTGCAAATACGCATCACTTAGCAAAGTCACCGTAGCCCCGCAGCTCTGAGCTCCATCAGCGCGCTCTGGGTGATGATTCCGTGTGACTTATTGTAACTGTTGAATGACGCGTACACGGTGTTCTTCGGTATCGACCTCTTCTTGGGTGCTGCTTCGGAAGTGGACTTCAGGTGCCCTTTGTAGAAGTCGCCGGCCGCTTTCAACACGGGGGTGGCCTGCGTTTGCTGCTGTCTCGTCATCGGCACCGTCGAGTCCGACTTATTCAGCTGCGGCCTCTGCAGGCCTGCGCCGGAAATTCGGTGCTGAATTTTAGACTCGGACTGCGACTGCGCGTGGCACCTGCTAGCGTGCGATCTGATATATTTCTCCGCATTTCTGGATACGTTGGAATAAACATCTGGCACTGGATTTTGTTTCACGCCACGTGGCTTCGCCACACCGGATCTATGAGGGTGATGGTGAACGCACATTAGTTCATATAGTTTGTTTCGGTACTCGTCTACTGAGAGTCTGACGTCGTCGTTCAGGGGAATAACCACAGTGGACGTCATCGTTACTTCTTGCCCGGGATCGTGGAACTTGGCGGTGTACTCGTGCTGTAACGCCTGATCCGCCTTGAGGCGTTTGTGTGGGTTGAATACCAGCAGTTGGGAGATAAGACCTACAGCATCGGAAGGTATTCCGGAGCCCAAGATGGTCCGCAGCGGTATCTTCTGACCCAAGGAAGCGTTTTTGATCATGGAGGACCCTACGCCCGATATGCATACCTGGCCGATGTCTGCAAAATGATTGAAAATTTTCGACACTTGTGTCCGGGCACACTTAGGAAAGGAGATGTCATATTTACTCCGGCTCTTAAAAAAATAAAGCGAAAATAGCTAAAACCTTTCCGTTGGAATTGTTCCAGCAAATCATCAAAATAATATGAATATATGAAAATTACTGCTAATATTCAATTTTTCGAGTAACTTACTTATCCTTAATTGCACATGGAAGTGGTTTTCGCAGTAGTGCACTATGCAAGCAAAATTTCTCTGAAGCTTTTCGTTTTTATATTAATATACAATGACAACTTCATTATTAGAAAATCATTTAAATTAAGAAAGTAACGTTAGAAAAAAGAATTCATTTTTTAAAAAAATGTTGTATTCATAATGATCTCTATTTTCTTGGCATGTTTTAATAATTTTTTAAATGTTATTTAAAATTTTTGTACCTGAGATTATTGATAAATCCCAATGATTCTCAGTAAAAATAAGCTAAAAAACGAGGGTCGGATTACTTTTGGCCTGACTTCGTATACTTATTCTGATAACGGCACTGAATTCTATGCAAATAATTTGTATTACAAATTTTTTTTTGGCAACCTAATAATTTTCAGGGAATTGGCAACATATATCACTTATCTGCAATCTATTTAGATTTAGGAACATCTAATATCTAATAATTGATAAAACGATTAGGAAATTTTGACTGATGAAAAAAATCATGATTGAGGTATTTTGCGACTAAACTAATAAACTTTAAAAATTAAACTTTCACATCCTTGTGTGCACCTGTCTGCAATTAGATGAACCTTTCATTAAAACCAAATGTATTTATCTTTCATCCATGTTTATAACAATTTTGCTCTGGATGCAAAGACAGGATAGTGCACAGCATGTTCCGCTTAAAATTTCGTTTTATGTGGATGTTATGTTAAGCAGAATCCACCAAAACTTAATAACAATATTTCTCACATAATTCAAATAATTCTCAACCCAAGAAAATCAACATTCTTTCTAGTCAAGGTATTGCAGTCTCACCTTCCGGGGTAGGCGTAGGTATAGCTGCCATTATCTTCTCCACCTGGTTGACGGTGGAGGTACCTGGAAAAATCGGCTTCCCTAACATCATTTCCGCCAGTATGCAGCCTAAACTCCACATATCGATACCCTTGGTATACCTGGAAATCTCACCATAATAATTATACGTTTTTAATAGCAAAGGTACCTTCTATTTGCGATTAGTATCTCGGGCGCCCGGTACCATCTCGTGGCTACATAGTCAGTCAACGTTGGGTCGCCATCTCCAATGGCGCCTTCAGCGCCTTGGGTCAACGAT
Source organism: Cylas formicarius (assembly GCF_029955315.1). Taxonomy (NCBI): domain Eukaryota; kingdom Metazoa; phylum Arthropoda; class Insecta; order Coleoptera; family Brentidae; genus Cylas; species Cylas formicarius. The sequence continues at coordinate 15,605,481 of NW_026844214.1, read as the reverse complement.
CTAGCCAAACCAAAATCTGCAATCTTGCATCTGCCAAAAAAAAAGCCAATTCGACACCGGTTACAGTCTGATAGACTAAAGGCGCATTATAAATAAATAAACCTGAGGGAGACTGGTAGTAATGAGTATTCTGTTCTGAACGTTAATATTAATGTCAGACAAGTGTAATAAGATATTGTTTTAGAATATTTCTCATTTTTTCTGCCTATTTCGGCTTTGTAACCCAAAAACGATTTCTTACATTCTCCGAAAACGTGGATATGAGCCCACAGTACTTAAAGTAAAGTGACTCACGACAGTGTTTAATAAAGGTAACGTTTTAAAATGCCCACACCTGATCAGTGCATAGTTGGGTAATTTAGAGTAGGAAGTAGAAAAGGTACTCTATTTTAAATTCTCAAGTCAATGTCTGGACCTTATGGGAAATAAATTGATACAAAATTTGAATGATATAGGCGTTTGTTCTCTCCTTACACTTTGCAACTTCTGAGGGACTTCTAATATGTATCTTAGATATATTTTTACACATAAAGCTCTCTGTACATACATGAAATAAATAATTAAATACTACTTTAAATGAATAAAAAATTAAATGTATTTGTATTGTTTATTAGCCATACTATAAAAAATAATATGTGAAAATACTATACCGGCACAGGCTGTCCAATAGCACATTACTAGGCTTGAGGTCGCGGTGTATCACATTCCCGGAATGGATGTACTTGATGGCTTTCAGCAGTTGGTACATGATGTACCGCTTGTGGATGTCCTTCAAGATGTTGCCGCGCTTGATGACGTTATGCAAGTCCGTTTCCATATACTCGAAACCAAGGTATATGTCCCTATTGTTGGCCGCTCTATGAAAATCAATATGTGTGTTATCGGTGCAACAACCCACCATCCCCACGTTTTGGGGAGAATAAATAGTGTTTAAATGATTATCAGTTTGAAAAATTGTGCTGTGTTACTTTTATCGGAAATTTATCGATCGAACGCATTGTGGAGTGTCCAAAGCATAATTTAATTACATATTTTTTTAAATCTGGAAAACTATTGAATTTGGTTTTGGAGACAAAATTGTTCAGGATACCTCGCATACCTGCCTCAGATCTCTCATAACATTAGTATTAAATCCACTAATTTAAGTACCTGTAATTAGTTCTCTAAAAGCTGAAGCACTCAAGCAACCCATTCAACAAGCAAAAAGCGAGTGAATATATTTTTGTAGTCTCAATTCCCAGGTTTCCCTAAACGAATTTAAATTTTAATAGTAACAAAGACCAAAGTTACATTGCTAGAAAGTGTAAAATTCATGTAACCGTCAATTATTATCCGAAATTATTGTCTGAACTACCATACATGCTTCAATGTTAGAAAGAAAAATTTGTTTTTCCAAAGCTATGAACCAATCTGCGTTGTCGGTTGAATATTGTCACCTATTCTTTTGGTAATAGCTCTAGTAGCGTAAACTAGGCTGGCGCTGAATTGAGATAGTAAAAAAAACCTTATTAAGTTAATCCCAGTTTGATGAAGTTTTAAAGTTTCAAATGTTGTATTTATTTGTTGTAGAATAGTTTTATTCGATAAGTTGTGGTTAAATATTGTATTGTTGTCTAGAACATCTCTTGTTGCACAAGAATTTGGTGAAGTTATATGAAAAATGCTTGAAAAATTCAACTTTGTGGCGGGTGATCATTGTTAATGCGAGAAGTTGTAAGTCCCAACTAATTTATTGGGGCAGTATTTGTTTATCGACAACGGGTAAAGTTAAAATTTCAATAATTGCCAATAAGCGCTTTTTGCCTTTCTCAAATTTCAAGCATTTTTAGTATTACTAAAGAAAACAAAAATGTTGATCATGGACGCGAAACTATTTTTTACAAATCGCCATGTATTTCCGAAACTAACCGAAATTTGGGAATGGTTAACAACCTGCAAAAATGTCAATTTTTTTCTAATTTGAAGAAGTATAATGTCGAACAAGTTGGCCATGGAGCGGGAATTCAAAGTTTTCCAACATATCACTGCGATTTTTTTATAAATATGCTAACATTGTTTTATAGCTAAATTTACACTTTAATTTATATTTATATTAAACATTTTAAAGTAAGAATGGATTTTTCACCGATGAAACTCTACCCAAATCCGTCAGCTTTCAGCATTTGTATGCGCGAAGTACCGAAATACGGTTCTGGCACGTCATTGTGGAATTGCGAAACTATTTATTTTTTCAATTCTAGATTTGAAAATAGGGTAAGTTGTAAGTCCCAACTAATTTATAGGGACAGTATTTGTTTATCGACAACGGGTAAAGTTAAAATTTCAATAATTGCCAATAAGCCCTTTTTGCCTTTCTCAAATTTCAAGCGTTTTTAGTATTACTAAAGAAAACAAAAATGTTGATGATGGACGCGAAACTATTTTTTACAAATCGCCATGTATTTTCGAAACTAACCGAAATTTGGGAATGGTTAACAACCTGCAAAATTGTCAATTTTTTTCTAATTTGAAGAAGTACAATGTCGAACAAGTTGGCCATGGAGCGGGAATTCAAAGTTGTCCAACATATCACTGCGATTTTAGTACGATAGAACTTGCTTCTAGTTGGAAAATATGTGTAGAACATGTCATCGAAGAAAAAAATGTTTACAGATGAGTCCAGTAACTATAGTGATTATTTTGATGTAGAATAACTTTTTTTTATAAATATGCTAGCATTGTTTTAGAGCTAAATTTACACTTTAATTTATATTTATATTAAACATTTTAAAGTAAGAATGGATTTTTCACCGATGAAACTTTACCCAAATCCGTCAGCTTTCAGCATTTGTATGCGCGAAGTACCGAAGTACGGTTCTGGCACGTCATTGTGGAATTGCGAAACTATTTATTGAGAGTTAGGAAGAGAAACCCAATTGAGGAAGGCCTGCGGTTAGATCTTCATATAAATTTACCAAAGTTAAATACCGGATAATGTCGTAAAAACGGTATATGGTTCGGAGAACTCTATGACAATTTGTGTGTGAATTTGAAAAGATTTTGGACAAGTATTACTTCAGTGTATCTGAAAATCAAGAATCTATCGGTGGATACACTTCACAACTATAACACAACTAATACAACGTTCTGGACGCGCGTTCGCTCACTAGGTTAACATCATAATCATCATACACTAAATTGTAGTTTATATCGTAATATAAACTAAACTGTAATTATGTCATGATGTCTAAGTCTAAACTGTAGTTTTTATTATGTACTTAAGTTAAGTGAAGGTAGTCTAGTAACCCAATTAGCGAACGCGCATCTTAAACGTTGTATTAGCTGCAATATCTCGGTAAGCAGTAAGTAAACACTTAGTGCTAAGTTTGGCTTTCTTTTTAATGATAATGCTGTGTTTGTGAATTCCAGTATGCATATTATTTCAGTTGTTTCAATAAAGAAACACTGAGTGTGCTCAAGAAAAGGCAGAACTTTGTCTCGCAATGAGGAAAAAATGTTCTTGCTCAAAACGCCACAGTTTTATTTCTAATTCCTTTCCTATGGCAAAATTTCACACGTACCTGTGAATGCTGTGCAACCTTACGATATTCGGATGGCCCTTGAACTCCTGCAGGAACATGATCTCTCTGAAGGTCCTCTGGGCATCAGTCTGATTGCGGAACGCGTCGAAGATCTTTTTAACCGCAACCACCTCTTTGGTCTTTCTGTCCACAGTCTTCCACACGATCCCGTAGGCTCCCTTACCGAGCCGCTTCTGCACGTCAAACCTTTTGGCGATGTGCTCGTCGATCTCGGACATACGGTCCTTGACGTTCTGCTGGGCCATTTTTCGATTAATGTTTTTGTTACGAAACCGAATTCATTTTGTTGTAGGGACGATGTCGCGACGACTGACGTGCGTATAAATGACGGCGCGTCGCGTATACTGCCCGATGTTTTGTCATTAAAATGTGACTGCATAAATATATCTGTCTGTCTGAAAAATAGACGGGATTGTTTATCCGCGATATCGGTGACCGGGTGAAGGGGAGAAGAGTGCGGGTCGTCAAGACGACGGGGGCGCTTGTTGGTTCTCGCCGGGCTGTCATGTGACCGCGCGCAATGTGACAATTTTTTTCATGTTATTACTTATTTACGGACGAGTCGGTCGAATCGGGCAATAGGCAATTGGATCAATGAACGAGGTCAGTACAGCCTTCGGTGAATAATTTAGTATGAGTGTTGGTCCTCACCCGGAAGGGTTTAAAAATTGTAATAGGTCGCCTTTAAAAGTAGCCCAAATACGTAATTTGGGTTTTATTTGTTTTTTTTTATAAAACAATAGTTTATAAAATTTAGATCTTCTAAAGAGTGGTTGAAAAACTGGTATAACAAGCGGGCCTAATAAATGTCCAAATACATATACTGGATTGTTCTAAATACAAAAATATTAATATCCGAAAGAAACTATTCTTTAACAGAACCCCACACTCAACATGGTGGCAGCTACGGATCTAGAAATAAAAAAGGGTTCCAAGGATGGCCCACAAAAAATAAATTAGACCCTGTCTTAATACCCAATTATCAATCGAGTTACGAGTTTTCACTCTCTAAAAATTTGTTACTCGGAGGTTACAATCGAATTGTTATACCCCACATTACAATTACGTTTTAAAATTTATTCACGAATTATATTTTTGTCTTGCACAACGTAGACATCGAGCAAAGTCATCTGTTTAGTGGCTCGTTTTATGTACTCAAAATAGAAAGTTTCGTCAGAAACTGTCATCAATGCATTGAACATCGAATTAATCCAAAAGAACCAATGATAAGCAGCCTTACATCTCTTTAAGTATAATAATGTATGGTACTTAATAATTAGTGTTTTTTTGAAATTATTAAGCTTTGTAAAATTACAATACAATATTTCTGAAGTAGGTGCGTTCAGATAATGGTCCACAATCTCGTAGTGAATTTTTAATTTTTTCCAAAGAATTTGATTTTACAAGCAATGCTCACTTTCCCAATCTAAACTATGAGTTGAGTCCGCAGTTAAATTAGCAAAAATTTAATTAAGGATAACATTCATAAAGCGTTATTAACCTATAGAATGTATGGCAGAAAGATTAGGTCCTTTCTTCCAATGTTGCCAGTTAAACGATTTAGTACGTTTAAGTTCATTGAAAGAGAGAGAGGGAGGATTGATCTAAAGGTTATGTTAAACAGTTTAATACACACTGTACAAAAAATAATATGTGATTTAAGAATAGGAAATTATATCTGGCTGTATTGATCGACGAGATCGGCAGCATTTAATTCCTGCACCGTTCTATATAGCAAAAACTAACCAACAGTTTACCTCCACATCAATCTTGCCCCAAAAAATTTTTTTTTAGAAATGACTCTTCCTAGAGGGTTAAAAAACCTCAATATTTGAAAGGGTATATAAATGTATAAAATATATATTTTATATATAAATATATAAATTTCATTTTAATATTTGACTAAAAGAAGGAAATGTCAGTCTTAAGTCAATCTGAAGTGCCCTGTTCGTGTCAGACAACAAAAACTCAGGCGGATCTAATAGATATACCAAATATATACGTTGTATACTGGATTGTTTTAAATAGGAAAAAGTTATTAATATCTAGAATCACCGATTGTTTAAAAGAACTCCAAACACAACAGATTGTTTCTACCATTAACAGAAAACGAGAAATAAATATAAAAAACTATTAATATGCAATAAAGCTACAAAAAAAGAAATAACAATTTCAGCATCATCACAAAAACTTTATATGCCATTTGTAAACTTTATATTAAATAGTCATTATATATTCTCATCATTTTTAAACATAATATTTGAATTCGATTTTTATTCAATCAAGAAGACATCTCGGGTAGGTACACAAACTGCTTGGCCAAAAGTATAATATAATAATAATATTGTACTTAATTTTTGGCATAACTACGACATATTAATAAATAATAAACGGTATTTCAAGACTATGTTAATTGCGCTTAACTTCCGCGTTACTGAGTTAGCAACCTCTTCCAGAGGAATGCCTACATGATAAAAAGATAACAGTAAAAAGAATCATCAACAGTCAACAAAGTATTAGGTTGTTCGGAAAGTCATTTCGTTTTTTTTGGGGAACATGAATGACAGTTTTCGTATAATGAATAAATATTTTATTAAATTATATATTGGCCATTCTGGTCCAACACCTTTTGGCATCTTTCTGGCAGTAACATAATTCGCCTCTCATAAAAGTTTTGGTGCTTGCTGGCAAAAAACTGGTTCAGGTGGTTTTTGACATCTTCATTTGAGGTAAAGGTTTTGCCATCCAAAAAATTTTGCAGGGACCGGAACAAATAGTAGTCGGAAGGCGCCAGATCTGGAGAATATGGTGGATGTTGCAGTACGTCCCATTCAAGCTGTAAAAGTTTTTGGCGAGTGACCAAACTTGTGTGAGGTCTCGCATTATCCTGGTGGAACACTACACCCTTCCTGTTGATTAATTCGGGCCTCTTCTCTTTAAGTGAATCATTCAATTTGTCCAGTTGATGACAATAGACTTCTGAATTAATCGTTGTATTGTCCGGCAAAAGCTCAAAAAAAAAACGATTCCTTTGACATCCCACAAAACGGAGAGCATCACCTTTTTTTGGTGAATGTTGGCTTTTGACACGCTTTGAGCCGGTTCATCTTTTCCGCTTCATGACCTCTTGCGTTTAACATTATTGTATACAACCCATTTTTCGTCCCCAGTAATAATCCGCTTCAAAAATGGATCATTTTCTTGACGTTTGACGAGCGAATCACACACGTCAACGCGACGACACAAATTTCGCTCCGTAAGGACATGGGGCACCCACACATCGAGCTTCGAGGTTAAGCCCATGCCTTTCAAAACAGTCGAATTCGACAAATTTAATCTCTCACCGATCTCTCGTGTGGTTATTCGCCGATTTGCATCAACTAATGCCTTTATCGCATCTTTGTCAGCTTCGACCGGCCTTCCAGACCGTGGTGCATCTTCGACATCAAAATTGCCGGATCGAAATTTTGCAAACCAGTTCTGGCACTGGCGTACTGCTAACACGCCTTCTCCATACACATCCGTCAATTTTTTTCTCGCTTGGACAGCATTTTTACCTTTTCTGAAGTAAAAAAGTAAAATATGATGAAAATGCTGCTTATTGCTCTCCATATTTAAAAGGGCACCAACCAAAAACTACTGCGTAGAATTAATAGAACTTTTTCACACACAAGTCTTGCAATACCAGCTCTCAAGACATATAATGGTTATGCGGCTTAAGTGTGAAGTTGGTTGCGAAAAAACGTAATTAAGTCCTCTGACGGGAAAAAACGAAATGACTTTCCGAACAACCTTATATAATTTCCATTGCAAACCTGTGTGTGCGCGTGTTTAGTATAATGAAACACCCTGTATCTTTTTAAATAATTTTATTAATTATTAGTTTTTTTATGAGTGGGTCTAAATCTAAATCATTCACTGGAGAGATGAGGAAATACAATTTCAAATAGCCGTCGAGAGATTCGAAGGATTCAAAATAAGTAAAAAATATGTGTCACTGATAAACACACGAATATTTTATTCTATGAAAAATTCTGAAAATTTAAGGTAAAAATCTGAAATTCATATTCAATCACCGCAAGAACATGCATTAAATTTAATAAGCCCTATCCAACTTGCTCCCGATGAATGAAAAAACAAACTATATATTTACTATAAATTTCATGAGTATGCTCATGCATGCATCAACTTTAAAAATTATTATTTGGCCTATTTGGAAACGACGGTGGAAAGATAGATAATTATTTTCATGTTGGATGTTCTTCGCCAAATTTTCTAAAAAATTGTGTTTATCTTCGAAATAGCTGTAATACATTGATAGTTTTAGAATTTTTGGTTGATACAAATTTCATGAAATTACAATAGTTGGATTTTATAATTGCCAATTTAAAAGATTTGCCCACAGTTTTACTGTAACGTAAACAGAGCATGTTGACTGCCAATGATCAACGATCAACTACCACGATAGAAATTAGGCAAAAAAGTTGCTAATGGAATGGTGATGCGTTGGCCTATTGGCTTGCAGGAAAAACGGTCAGCGTAAGCTATTACTATTAGTGAACGAAAACTTTGCAGTCGCCCGCCCCTTATATAATTCTGTCCCATACGTTTAAGTAACTCTCCGCCAGATGTCGCACGCCGGGCTATTTTACATTGAGAATATTGGTGAGAATAATGGTGCAAAAATGGGAGATATATTTAAAAAGTTAACGCGAACATATATCCTCTGGGACCACGTTTACTAGCATGTACACACCTGCCTCAAAAATGGATTCTTCTTCCCCTTCTAGATGACTATCTGATTAAAATAATAGAATAAAACTTGGAAATATTAATCTATGTGATTATAATAGATTATATTATTCTATTATAATTGTTTCTAAATTATATATATTATATTATATAATAAAAATAAATAAAACATATTATAGAAGAAAAGGTAAGCAAGGAAAAAAATTATGTAGCTTATTCAATCGCCGTAAGACGAAGAAAAATCTAAAGAATTCGAAGTTTGAAGAAATGTTTTGCATTGCGAATGCAATTTTAGAAATTTCTTACTGCAATAAACAATCAAAATTGAACAAATAAGACATTGCAATAATATGTTTTTTTTTTTAAATAAAGCGAGGTGATTTGACAAAATTCCACATAGGGAACTAATTTTGCTGCATATCGCACTTTTTTAGGTGCAACATCTGCAGTTACAGTTTAAGTAGTCTTACATAGCTAGTCAACTTTTTTTTTAAAAAAAAGCTAAATTTTAAACCTAGATGTTTACTACTCATTTTTATCTTGAATTTCAATGATTTAACTGATACTCGCTTTCAAACAGATGATCGATCAAACGGATAAGGGATGTCAACTACAGGTCCGAATGAGCTTTTTATACGTCGCATTGCAATATGGGGGGTGCCTGAAAGGTCATCAATTTCTATGTGGCATCAGGTGCTAGTGCACTTGAACAAGTTTTTTCATTTACGTTTAAACATTTATCATTTTTGAAATTAATGTACTCGCGTTACATATCCAACAAAATCTAAAAGTATGAAGCGCGCTCAGAATGAGTATACAAGGGCATGCCAATAAGTTATTAGATATTAATTTTCTTTTAAGAAACTGAATACTCAGTAGAATAAGAATTTTATAAATATGCCTTCTAGAATTATTTATTCGTTCATCAGACATACAACCGTCAACTTAAACGCATACAAACGTAAATTTAAAAACAACCTCAATATTTAGCATGTTTGATAATTTATATTTTTGTACTTATATAATAAAAACATTAAAACACCTTATATATTTAGAATACATTTTAACATGAACTTTTAGTAATGAAATGTGTCAAGACATTAGCTTGCTTCGATATTGGTGCGATGTTTATAAGAACAGCAGGAAAATTTAAATTTAAGTTTTAATGAAATGATGTTTAGCATAATATGCTATACCATGTATATTGATAGATGATTAGCAAAATAAACTTATAGCACCCTGTATTTGTCTTGAAACTTGACTAGGTCAGAAAAATTTTCCTTTAGATTAATTAAATTTGATCGGAGGCAAGTTGCCTATTAAAAATAAAGCTAAATATATTTACTTTGAAAAATTTTACGTTTAAATTAAATTCCGCATTTTTTAAATTAAAAAAAAAAAACAAGATACTGGGAAAACCTGTGGCTATCGAAATAGATAGACACTTAATAGCGTTGAGAGGAGCTCCCACAGATTGTGTCACAAGCGTTGAGTATAAAACTCTTTTTTAAACACTATGTATATGCAAAAAACTGAAATTCAAATACTTTTTTTTCATAACATCGTGTTTAAAGATTTAAGTTACAGTTTAACAAAATATATTCAAATCTCGTCAGCACTTCACAAAAAAAATTAAGTTTGAAGTTGACCCAAATTTTAGAGGTGGGGAAAATTTGATGCAAAGGTTTCCTTTGTTTTCATTGTTTTAATGATACCCGATTACGGTTGCAATTCTTATAATTTACGTGAACGCATTTTAAAATGGGACAGTTTACGATACCGTGATAATTTCTTGGGAGGAATAAGGCGAGACAGTTTTACTGCCATCGCTCAATAATGCCGACCAGTTAGCACCAAAAATCGTTTCGCTACACTAGACAAACGTCGGTCAATAAAACGAAAATATTTTTGTGAGCGTTAGATACGCAAGAGGTACGTCTGACAAATAATGGGCAAGGTTCCATTAGTGTTCTATACATGGACGCAATATCTGTTATATCTATATTTTGTGGCAAGCCAAAGTATTCATAAAACAAAAGAATACTCTAGTCTCTCCGAGAACTAGGTAACACAAAATTTGCTGGGCCAAGCTAAGTTATACCAAATTCATCAAAATTAAACTCAAATCAGCTAATAACTGAGCAGCTTAGCAATTAAATTTTACAGAGCATGATATTGGATCTCGCGCCGAGTTGGACAATAAATATTATGATTTAATTTTTTGAACAAAAACATTACGTTAGCAATGCAGGTTTCTCTCAGCTAGCTACTAGGTGGAAAACCAATATAACTTTGCAATACGAGATATGTACTTTATCTATTGAACAAAACAACCGGAGCAAATTGTAAGAGACTTTTGCCAAAGAATTATAAAAAATCAGTTTTCAAGACGATTTTTAATTGAGTTTAGTTTTGAAAGTTATGCTTAGGCCCTTTATCTCTTTGACTGTTTTGATGTTTGCCCCTCCGCTGAGAAATATTGATAACAAAAGAGGGTACAAGTGGGTTCCCTGTGGAACTCCAGAGATTATTATAATATTTTATTATTAAAATATTTTAAAACATTGTGACCTGTAAAGTAAAAAACGACCCACCTTAACAGACCCCGTTGTAGGCGATATTTGAAGCTCAATGAGTAATGCCATTTACCCAAATGCTTTGGAAAAGTCGGTGTTAACTTCAAACTTTCGTCCATCGCCTCCAGGAGCTCCTGTACAATACTGACAAATTAGTAACTGATCTATCCTTAAAAAATCCTTGTTGGTTGTTGGCAGTTTAGATTTTTCATTTTAAGAGAACAGCAAGTGCAGAAAGTTTTTCTGGATTCCTGTGATCTTCATACACAATACAATAATAATAATACAATACAGCAGCAGTTGAGACAAAAAAAAAATACAATTACAAACTTTTTTGAAATATTACTTGTGCGGAAATAAATCGGGACCTTTTTACATCCATCAGGAAAATTCTCATCGCATATGCATGCCTTAAAAATTAAGAGTAGGCACTGTCCCTACAACGGTTGGTAAACGACGCTGGTAATCTATTAAGCTGATAATCTATTAAGAAACGAAAAAAACTACCCTAACATATTTATTTGGAAATTTTTTATTTCCTTTGAACAAAATTTGTTTTAATAGACTTATTCTTCGTTGTATGAAAGAAATATATGTATTTGAGTATCTTCTATCATTTGTTTGATTTTTTTTTTGGATTTTTGTTTATAGCTTTTTAAACCAAATATAAAAATAATAGGATTTGCTCAGTTCATTATATCAAACAATCTGTTCTTTGATTTAAATATATTTATTAAAAGCAAATAAAATGATTTTAAGCACAAATAACCCAACCATTTATAGAGCAAGAACCCCCCCCCCCCCCCCCTCCCTGGGACTTCCTTAAACCAACGCGTCAGCAGTGCCATTGTTAACGGGTGTGGTGACAGCGGGGTCCTATGTTTTGTAGGTTTTTGGAGGCAAAGTCGTAACAGTTATTATGAAAATGGAGGTATTTTTGATTAATTATGACATAGATCAAAATAAACAAGAACTAAAAGGTCAGATTTTCACGAAATTATATATTTTTACAAGACAATTGTTTCGACAACTACGTGTCTTTATTAAATGTGATATTTGATAAAGACACGGCTCGCCTTAAACAAGGTATCTGTGAGCTGTTGGTGAGTGGCTGTTATAATAAGAATTATTTCTATTTCTAAGAATAAATTACACTCTTATTTAGTCGCACTTACCATGTTGCATTAAAAAGTTTAATGATTTATTAGTTTTGGTTAGTGAACAAATTCATTTTGTATTTTAGAAGCATCCTAGCGAAGATGAGCACCGTCTAAAAAAATGCTCTTCAAAATCTATATATATTACATATTTTATTTTTTGGAAAAATTGTCTTGGTGTTTTATTAATGTTTATTAATAAATAGTTATTTATTAAACATCTACTAGTATTTTTTAAAACTGCACTTTACTATTCCCCAAATTTAAATTTAAAAAGTTCAATTTTGAATATTCAATGAACATGTTTCTTATTCCATAAGATATTACAAATTAATCTAATGTAGTTTGTTATAAACGGCATTAGATTGCCACATTACAGATTTGGAAACTTCAAAATACCTACATTACGGAGGTTACAAAAAAGATCTAAGTACAAAAGTTGTACTTAGATAGATTTTTTTATTTTCCTAATCGCCACTTTTTAATATACAGGGTGGTAAAACAAAGTTTTTTTTTCTGGATAGTCCGTTCAAAGACAAATTCAACGATATATATGAATATTTGCCTGTGATGCATCGTTTCGAACTTATTAGCGATCATTTTCAGAATTCGGGTTATGTTTAAAGCATCATTGTTGGGTTGCTACTTAACTTTTTAAACTCTATTGCATCTATTATTTTTACTAAAATACGCGGTGTTGTCACATTTTTAATTTTCTTAAATGTATATTATTGGTACGAATCCAGCGAGGCGTTAGACAGGGATGTATACTCTCACTGGCACTCTTTAATTTATACTCTCAGGTAATCTTTCAAAAAGCTCTTTCGGATAGTGAAGAAGCAGTTAGGATTGGAGGAGAAATTATCAACAATATACGATTTGCGGACGATACGGTAGTCCTGGCTGAGTCTCTCGAAGACCTACAATTGCTGGTGGATAGAGTTTACAACGAAAGTCGTGCAATTGGGCTCACAATTAACATATAAAGAACTAAATTTATGGTTGTCTCAAAGAACCCGGCCAGGCAACATCAATTATACATAGAAGAACGAGCTGTTGAACAAGTTGAAAAATACAAATATTTGGGATCGTACATCACCTCTGGCCTAGATCAAGATCAAGAAATAAAGGTCAGAATCGAAATAGCAAGACAATCATTTCTTGGTTACAGGAAGATACTCTGTAATAAAAACTTGTGTCTCAGTTTGCGATTGAGGTTCGTCGAATGCTATATATGGTCACAATTATTATATGGGGTAGAAACCTGGACACTAAAAGCACAGATCATCAAAAAACTAGAAGCCTTTGAGATGTGGCTGTATAGAAGGATACTAAAAATTCCCTGCACGGATAGAATTTCAAACGAAGAGGTCTTACGAAGAACGCAAAACCGCATATCTAGGGCATATCTTAAGAAATGATAAATACCGTCTACTACAAACTATTATGCAGGGAAGACTAGATGGAAGAAGGGGTATCGGAAGGAAAAAGAAATCCTGGCTAAGAAATGTCAGGGACTGAACAGGGTTGAATGTGGGGGAATTGTTTCATGTTGCGAGGGATAGAGAAGCGTTTGGAGTAGTGGTCGCCAACCTCCAATGAAAGGGAGAAGGCACTGGAAGAAGAAGATATTATTGGATTTTCGAATAACCACTTTAATAGCAATTTCAATTATATATCATAGTACTGGTCTCTGACTCACCGTTTTAGGTTAACTGGCAAATTATTTTCCAATAATACATAGATTCTTTTGCATTCATAATTTAAGAATCTTGCAAATAAGGTTCTTAAATGAAAAAAAAACTTTTAAGAAATATTCATATTCTTAATAACATAGACCACATGTCACCAGATTTGACCCCGATGGACTTTCTTTGTGGGGCACATTGAAAGATATGGTTTTCAAAGATAAATCGTCAACAGAATGAAACGAATTACGTCTCAAATGCCATATACCATTTAGAGATAGCATATACTATTTGTATTCTTCAAAACGGCGGACATATTGAAAAACTAATTTAATTAATTTTACTTGTAAGTAATATACATTAATAGTTAGTATTAATTTTTTGTAATCATTTCACGTAGAATTTTAAACGTAGAAATAAGTAATTTGCGAAATTTGGCAACATTGTGCAAAGCTTAATATTCTAATATTCTGTTTTTAATATGACTTCTTAATAATGCTCTAAAACGGTTGTGAACATGTTGATAAGGAGTTTCATATCTTAATAATATAAATCTTAATTTATATTATATAATTGAAATTGCTATTCGAAAATTAAAAAAAATAAAGATCATTTTAATAGAAACAAGTACGGTATTTAATTTTTTTTGTAACCTCCTAAGGTTTCGAGATAAGGCATAGGCCGGTCTTGAACGGGTCCCCCGTACATAAAGTAAGCAAATTCAGATATAAGACCAACAACCAATTCATTTATTTATATTAAAAGAAAACGAAAGAAAACTAAATGTGCTTCATCCAAATAACAGCAGTTATTTACATAAAATTATAGAGTATCACAAATATTTGATGTATTACATTAACTATTTAGTTAATATTATTTATTATTTTGTTAATGTGCATTATTGTAAAAAATCAAAGACATTAAATATTTTCAATAAATAATATAATAATATATATAATATAATAAACTTTAATACCATTAAACGTGTATTTCACTGAAATAATACTTGTGAGATTTCATTTGAATCAAACATTTATTGCCTGGCCATCCATTAAAAAGAGGGTAAATATTTATTTGAATAATTGAAAAATTTCATTTTAAATAATAAAAATCCATTTTTCCAAATATTTGTTCATCCGTTATTAAGGAAATATTTTTTAAAAATAACTCCTTTTTTTTGGACATGCACTCATCTGCAGTGAATGTATCGATATTGTAATTTAATGTAATATTAATATTATAGTGGCGAGGACTCTTGGATCGTGTGTGCCTGATTTTTAATAGGCGATAAGTCTGGTGGCCTTGTGGGAACAAGAGTAACATTAGCTTGTCGGAGCGTTTTCTAATTACTGCAGCGGTTTGTGGTCTGGCAGTGTCTTACCGGGTTCATGAACTTGTAGTTGTCGAAGATAGGGCGAGGTTGTGATACGTTATTATTTTAGGATTGAACGTTCATATGTTTACCCAACCGTCAGTTGTAGCTTATTCGTTAATGGCAATGGCATTTCTTCTATAAGTTGATCTTAAGGATATATGTTGACCTGAAGTAATCCTTTAAACTTATGTTCGAAATGTGGTCCTGAAACAGTCTTGAAGCTCATGAAGTCTTAGGCTTGTTCGTCATGACTAATTCATCTTAAAATCCCGTATAACCCTACAACTTGTAAGGTAAAAATAACTTTTTTAAATTGAAAAGCTGTTTTTGCATATTGACGTTACAAAGACTGATAGCAAAAATGCCGCAAAACTTGCCGGTTCAAGTTTGTTTATCTCTAAAAATGTGTCAAATTTGTTAAATTTAACTATTTGTGATGATTTATTGCCCGTATCGGGAATTATTTTTTCCCACCTTACGTGGCTATCATAGCAACAATTCATATTTAGGCAACATTCATCCTATTAAATACTTATATTTGCACTTATACTGGCTGTTTTGGTTGTGTTAATAATTAGTTATTACAATAATGCAATGCTAGTTGCTAGGTTAAGAAAGGGTTATTGCTTCTTTTGTTTCTTCTCTGTCTCCATTTATTTTATAAAAATTTATGTTACTAGTTTTGCCTGAATTGACGTAGTAAACTGTTGGGCAGCGAAATATTTTTTTCAATTTAAGTCAATCTACCGTAGATTCTTTAAAAACCTTTAGGTAAATAAAATCACCCTGGGGGAGGCAATATTTTAGCTCTGTTCCGGAATTGATGTGTTTGTTTGCTGTAGGAGCTGTCAACGCTCGGTTAAGGGACAATAAAAGTTTTCTTTACACAAACATGGCAGTCGAAACTAATCGCCTCTCCGTTTCGCTTCTGTACGGTTTTTGAGACGCGAAGGGGCACAATAAGTTTTCTTTCATGCTTAAAATAAAATGGACTTCCAATAAAAGTTAAAACCGAACCCAGTAAACTGAGAACATGCGAATTTGTGCCGTTTAAGGTTTATTTATTTTTTGGTTGAACAAAAATTTAGTCTGGAAATGACTTAGGCTCCTAATTTGTCGTTGTCCCAATTCTAAATAATTTTAAGTAATTCTATTCTATAATCTAGTCCCTTTCTACCCATAGGGTGTAAGGGTGGCATTTCTTCATGCAATTTAGCTATCGATAAAAAGTTTCCAGTCCTTTCTATTTAGTGCCAAGTTTTTAGCTTCTACCCATGTTCGTCCCTTCTTTTTCAAAATCTTTCCCAATGTGCTGCCCCACGTTTCTTTGGGTCTTCCTCTTTTCCGTTTTCCCTGCATTTTACTCTTTTAACGGGTACAGTGCTGCCCAATGTCTGTAAATGGCCCCACCAGTCAAGTTGTTCTTTTTAATGAATTCTTCTATGGATTCCACCTTTAACTCTTTTCTTATAAGTGCATTTCTAATTTTGTCCCTTTTGGTTACTCCTTTCACTCTAATCAAGTATTTCATCTCTGCTGCTCCAATTTTGCTCTTGTCCCTATCTGACAATATCGAAGATTCGGAGCCATATGTAAGGATTGGTCTGTAAATTGTTTTGTAAACTTCCATTTTAGTTTCCATCGAAATTTCCTTTTTATTTATAAGTCCCTTACTCAATGCATAGTATACCTTATTTGCCTTTTCTATTCTATTATTTAATTCTGTGTCCTGTCCTCCTGTTTCTTCGAACATAATTCCCAAGTACTGGAAGCTACTAACTTGTTCTATTAGTGTCCCACGTATTCTCACCTCTAATTTCTCTTTTTTGTTTGACACTGCCATAAATTTGGTTTTATTTATGTTCATTTTCATGCCGTTTTTTGTTAGTATCTGATCCCAATTATTTAGATTTTCCTCCAGATCCTTCGAGGTTCCTGCTATGATCGTTATATCATCGGCGAAGACACATTCCGATATGTGGTCGGTATCCAACGTAAAGGTTTTTGATCGTTGCTCTGCCATTCTATTTAGATCGTCCATATATTTGATATATTTGATAACTATTAACTTTTCCAGATTTTTATTCGCGGTACTTTATCAAACGCTTTTTCCATATCTAAGAATGCCACGTATACTGCTTTAGATCTTGCCAATTTTCTCGAAATTATTTGTTTTAAAGTGGGTGGTTCTGCCTTTCCGGAACCCACTTTGCGTTTCTGTTAGGGTTGGTTCTACTTTTGATCGTAGTCTCTTTTCAACTACTTTCTCGAACAGTTTCAATGGTGTACATAGCAGTGATATTCCTCTATAATTGTTGCGGTTCTTGTTGTCTCCTTTTTTGTGCAATGGTAGTATTAAACCCATTTTCCAATCTTCCGGTATTTTTTCTTCTACCCATACCATATTGAAAATTTTTAACAATAATGTATTTCTCCCATGTTTTTTACCATCTCAGCTGTAATCTGGTGACTTGCCGTTTTTTAGGTGTTTTATTGCGGTAATTAATTCTTCTCTAGTTATAAGTTGTCCATTTGGTTCAGTCTCTTCATGCTCTACCATTTGTTTACCTTCGTATTCTTCTTTGTATTTTAAGTAATAATTTATTTAATTAATTAAACTACACAAAACTATTTTTTAAAGCAGATGTTATGTTAAATTATAGAGAACCCAAAAGTACCATCTGATATATTATATAATAGTAGTATATTGATTAACATGAAACAAAAAAGAGTCTTGTTTAATTTTGTAATATAAGAAATCTTTTGCCAAATTCTAATATTTTAGAGAATACCATCCAAATTTAGAGAATATAGTATTAAACTATATATAATGGAAATAATTTCATAATGGATGTAATTTTACAAATTTTGCGACACTGTGTCTGACATACAATAATAAAAAATACTAAAGTCCTACATACATACCTACCACACAGCCCCTTTATTTTGTGTTTTTAAAACGTTTGGTTAAACTCAATCTATTTAGGATAAATAATCTTCTATTAAGAAGATTTTCGAAAAACATAATTGCAAATATAGAAGCTAAAAACGTATTCTTTATAAAATGTCACTTAAGTGTGTATCGGAAATATTTATAGACTTTTGATAGACAAAATGAGAAAGACACCAATTTCTAGATCATTTGAAGCACCTAGCCAAAACAAGCAGCAAGCAAAACATCTAATAAATTGCGTCCTTTCTTGAAGGTTTGGGGAAATATAACAGTGGCGAAGATACTTTCTTCTAGGCACACTAAAGCATTTAAGTTGTAAGAAAACACTTCAAGCTGTAGACAACGTTTGTGTAAATTGATGTCTTTCATTTCTTTCTTTTTTCTGCCTTATTTTTAAAATATAAAAACAATTTTTCACGTTTAAAAAAATGTTTTGTGATATTTTGTTTTAATAACTTACACCCAAACAAAACAACCTATACGGTTTACGAATCTGGATTCCTCCTGCTTCGATTTTTGATAAATCGAACTCGCTCACGTTTCTCCAATTAGTCTGTTGACTGAAGAAACCAACAGTCAATAAATAGTATTGCAATAGCCTGTAAAAAAAACATGTTTTATGTAATTGTTGTCAAAAACCAACAGCATATTTGAAAATTGAAGCGTATTGCTGACAAAGTTGAAACGACGTATTTCCAATAACCTAAAAACTTAAAATCAAATGGCGGATGTCTTTTTTAAATTTCCATTCCTCTAATAGGGCTTTTTGCAATTTATTTTAAGTTACAGGATCTAAACGTCCAAACTTGTTGAGTAATTCTTGCGATGTAGGGTTTGGCATCATGCATCGAGAATTGTCGGTATATGACTACCCAGATTGACTTCTCCAAGTCTGCGTCTAACGGTCCGTGGGCTTACGTTGGTATTGCGCACATGATGATTTCTGATGTATGATGCGTGTTACTTCTTCATTACGGACCAGTTCCAGGCAGTCTAGTGTAACCTCTAATTTCAAAAACACTTGTATAAATTTGGGTTGATAACGTTTTGGCAACATATTGCTTGCTCCTTCCGTCTTGAATCAACGCAACCGTTCCCGTCGTTGTTTCAGTACTAACGGCAGGCATATTTGACAGAGAAAACTTTAAACGACCTGTTAAGTACAACAAGACTTTGGCAAATATCTGTTAAATTTTCCATAACAAAAGAACCCACGACTTTACTACATTTTTATTGAAATCCAGTTGTTCTTTTCAAATAAGTGGTTGATTGATGTTTAAAATTATTTGAAACAGGGTTTTTGCTTTGTGTGTAAGTTATTAGAACAATATATTTAATTTGTTTTTCATGTATAAAATGGACAAGTGTTCCGTTTTTCCACCCTCTTTTACGGCAAACAACGCATCCTTTTTAATGATCACGAAATGATGTCAATAGTTAAGAGTCCGACGATCTTTCCGGGAAACACAAAAGATGCTATAAAACTGTTCGGAGTTTATTGGACCGTCGCCGAAAAAATTAGTTATAGTCGACCGGGGCAATGGTACAGATTTTATATTTTTACAACCCCTATTTACGACCGCCCTTATAATCGGAACGCTACTGAATGGTGTTGTAAACATTTACAAACTTGTTTTCTAAATCCACTGTGATTAAGTTATGGTTCCAATTATATGGCACGGAAATATTCAACATTCTTACCTACTGCCTATTTCACGTTTTACTTTGTCCGCCAGTCGATCACGAACAATAAATTACACAGCGAACTGATTCCTGATGCATATGTTATTCAAAATAAAAACTGTTAAGAAAAAACATTTCTAAGTTCTAATTTTTCTAATTACCAACAATGTAATTAGCATAATATACACAAATGGTAACCAAAAATGAATTCACCACGTAGGTATAGGTTGTTGTAATTTTTTTATGTAGTAACGTTTTTTGGCAAACTCGTTCTTAGGAATAAATCTTGAATTATTTTTTCAATTTTCCAGTTTCCACTAGCTGTATAATAGCGCTCTCTCTCTCTCTCTCTCTCTCAGACACACACACACACACACACACACACACACACACAAACGCTGCAACTAGCACATCAACAATAATTGTTTTATTTTTTTTTTAAATATGCAAAACACCGGTTAAAAGCTTTGGTGAAAGTAGATAATATAAACATTTTGACTACATGTTTTTAAATTGCCTCTTTGACTTTTAATTCTATTGTTAACTTACTAGGAAATAGTTGTTCCTCTTCTTCTTTTTACCTTTTAACAACGTTGGGCATGTCATCTAAGGACATCCTCTATTGCTGTCAACCGTCGAGGAAAATTTTGCAACTTTATCTATGGACATCCGACCTCTAAACGTCGTACAGTGGGTTAAAAAGATGATTTTCTTATCAAAAATCGCCTGCCAGCTTGGGTTGGGAGTAAATTGGGGATTCTTCGTAGCTTCGATTCCTTACTGCTACAATGTTGAATTTGTGGATACATAGAATCAAGACGAGATCAAGATGGTTTGTAAAATACCAGTGGATTAATTATTCCAACTGGATTTCACCATTGATCGTTGGTTTCTAAAAGGAGTTTGTTATACTAGAAAATTTTTGAGGTAATATTTTGGGTAGTGCTTTTGATGATCTAGAAAAGTTTTTTCCATTCTTAATGTAGAAGCTAGTCGTTAATGATGTTATCGATTATCTAATTTGTGCTAGGTTATGTTATTCATATTTCACTACTGTGGACTTCATATAGGCTTTTTCTGTATTATTTATTATCAAAATCATCGCAGAACTTAGAGCTCCGTAAGTTTTTAAAGCATCTGAATTAGACATCCGTCTCAGTGAGATATTAGCCTATATCGTCGATGCAAATCTGACCTTTGTTAAATATCCAGAATGCATCCGTGGACATTTTTTTATAATTTATTATTCGTTCCAACTTGTAATGGAAACTTGATTTGTCAGTTTCGTCAATTTTTGAGGTTATTATATATCCTCAAATTCAACATTATAGCAGTAAGGCATCCAAACTACGGATCTTACGAGTATTTAAAAAAAAAACACAAAACAACACTGTGCGACCTGAACAGCGAAAACAGCTGGGTCGTAAACACTTAATTACTTAAGCATACAATACAGACACAATCAAACTGATATCAATAGATTTTCACCGGATAATAAATTATTCTTAATATTTAATAACACTATTAACACTATTTAAAAAAACGCATATTGCAGTCCTTGACGTTCTGAACAAAATTCTTTTTCTTTGAATTCGATTCTATGTCCAGTTTTGGAGATAACGGTGCTCAAATATGGATAAAGGGGAATTTTAATAATTTTCCTATAAGTTTAACAATAGTCAATTACAAATAAAAACCTTACTATTTTGACCAAATTGTTATAGAAGAATTTTGCTTATTGTATGGTATTTTAAATACAAAATTAATTTTTCATAAAGGGTGAACTAGAATATTTATTTAGAGGTTTATTCAATTACATTTCAAAAGTATGCAAAATTATAGCACCTCATTTTGAACCGATATTCGGTATTTGAAAACAAACGGTCAGATATTTCAACTGACATTTTTTATATATCAATATAGAAACAAAAATTATGTAAATTATCCCGAGATCTGAACATAACATGTAGTTGAACCCATGAAGACATTTGTTCTAGGACTAGAGCATACTTCTTTTTTTAAATTGGCTGAAAGTCATTTTGTTTAAGTGAAGAGTCCTTTACTGTCTCAATATATTATCATTTCTAAATATCATGGCCAATTAGATGCAAACGTTTATTTAGATAACAACAAAAGCCACAATTTCGTGTATCTGCGAAAAAGCGAAGAGGATCTCTTAAACCATTCTATAGGTAATTAAAAAGTACATTTCCTGGTAACTTAAAAAATATGGCGTTTTATTTAAATTAACCTAGTTATAGCCAGTTAAATTTGTTATTAGATTAGAATAAACTCTCTGTCAGCCTGTATAAGATGGGAAGCTTTTTATGATTGAGATATAAAATATGGTCTATTGCTACACTGTAATGTAGATTTCGCTTACATACCTTAAATACTTCTTATGCGATTAAAAAAATAATTAGCTTACATTTTGACAAAATTCAAATTATTTAAGAACCTTCAGGTTTAAATATCATAAACCTTATTGAGACTTGCATTTATTTTGGTCATAAAATTCAAAAATGTTTGTATATTTTGAACACTTTGGGGAGAACCGGTATAGTATGAAAGTAATTTTAAAAAGTTAACATAATGGAGCACACCCCCAAAGTGATTTTTTTTTTAAATCCAGTATTTTGGATACGTATATCGTATAGTAGGTATACTAATTTTGAATTATCCTGACATTTTTCTCGCAAAAGAATCTCTCCTCTCTGACCTATTGATTTTTTTCCAACGCTAGAGAAACGCATAATCTTCAGTCACAATTCCTGGAAGGTGGCGAAAAATGTCGCCAGGATGTCTATGGTCGTTCGAGCCGGATTGAACGACGTTGCCGTCTCGATCCAGTGAGCGAACGGCGGAGCAATTATAAAGTCAATTATTTCTCCGGCAGACTACGTCGACGCCGCTTTCCTCCGGTACGGGACGATGAGCGCGCTTATTAATAACTGACATGGATCCGTTGGGCCGCGGGGGCGGCAGGGG
The DNA here is from genome assembly GCF_029955315.1 of Cylas formicarius. Taxonomy (NCBI): domain Eukaryota; kingdom Metazoa; phylum Arthropoda; class Insecta; order Coleoptera; family Brentidae; genus Cylas; species Cylas formicarius. The sequence goes on along the minus strand of NW_026844214.1, from coordinate 15,582,728 downwards.
ACGGCGGCTTATCCAATTTACGAAACGAATCGTTTCGGGCGGGCGCCGCCTCGCTATCATGGCCGATAATGGAACCGGAGGATTTTTATCGGTTCGGGAGAACCTGCGCCATTGGCTGAGGCCCGGAGCCTAGCGGCGTGCGATTGGTCCGGGGAAATTGCTCCGGGAAAAACTACCGTAAAACGGGGAAGCGCGGGAAACTCGTCCGGTCGTTGTTACTTGCCCGTTGCAACCAGTAACGGTATTGGGGAAACGAACATACTTAGAAATTTGCAAAACAAAAATTATTTAAATCAACCAAAATAAATGTTGGAAGCAAAAAAAAATCAATTTTTTTTAGTGTTGAGTTAGTTTGTTCACATTTTAGGTTAATATAAAGATATTGTGATGCAGTTTTCACTAGGTTATTGAGCCGTTATTAGGCTATCTAATTCTTTTTCTGAAAAACTGATACTGTTTTTAGCATCATCTGCGAATAAAGCTGGTGTTAAATTAAAAAATATTAAATAGTAAAAATCCCAAGTTTATTTCAACAATCACACGGTGAGTTTCCGTTATTGAGTTTGAGTTCCTTCAAGTTTACATAAAAAGAATAGGTTATAAATTTACGGGTTACATTTAAAATGTGATATCTTTGAAAACAATGCAAAACCTTTTTTATCATAGAGAAGAAAGAAGGCAATGCATTTTCATATGTGTGGAAGTATTTGAGTTAATGTTAGATGATATAATATTTTGATATAATAAAAGCTATATGCTTATATTTTACGAGGCCTATTGTTAATGTAGTAGCTTGTAATTTTAATCTATACACCATAAATATGGCGCAAAGTGGGAAAATTATTCCAATCATTTACTGTTTTTTGCGATAAGTCGTTTTTTATTACAACGGAACGACATTTTGAAGATTTTTCGTTTAAAATTGTTCTTATCTTAACATTTTCTTCTTTAAAATCATATATCTTGAGCCTGGATCATTTGATATATAAACCAACTGTGAAAGGTTGAGTTTGTATGATATAGGTAAAATTCTAATTTAAATTTTGTTTTAGAACAAATAATAATAAAGAATAAAGAATAAACTGATCGACTTTTTGAGAAAACCTATTTTAACGCCATTCATTTCTATTCCCATGCCATGTGTCGGGTATACATATTAGATGATTATATTATATTACGTAACAAGTTTAAAAAATACAACTTTAATCACGAGTGTCTTTTGTCAGGCGCGGAGCGGAACAGAGGGAGTGGTTAAATATTGAATATCTGAAGAAGTTACATTTACTGAGTGCCCTGTGACATGACATCAGAACTGGCAAACGTTAAAACACCATTAGCGTTTAAAATCGCTCCCAAACCCGACTAAAGTACCAGAAATTTTAAAATGGGGTGTAGAAAAAATAACTTTTAAATACCTGTCATTGTCAAGTTTACCTCGAGTACCTCTGTAGAGTTAATACTAACATCAGATATCCCATTGTAAAAAAGAATAATAGAAAAATCACAAAATATGGTATTTGCAAAATCGTAAGGCAAAGAGTATTTTACATTGTAATTGTAATTTAGATATAATAGATACGGGAAACGAAAGCGGGCAAGCAACAACGACCGCGCGAATACTCTGATGCGGCATAGGCGGGAGGGTACGATTTATTACCCCTATTTATTTCACGTCCTAGATTACATGCATATAAACGTTGCAGGGTAATAGTAGACCCCGTTCGGTGCCCCTTCTCATCCCGCACCCAAACCCGCGATAACTCGAAAATATATATTAAAACTTTCCGGGCTGATATACTGATATTATTTTTCTCTCTTTTACCGACCGCCGTATATTTGTGCAAAAAGAGGATAATTTTCATACCCCTAATTTTTATGACAGTTATAGGTTATTATTCATTACAGAATAAAATGTGTATATGATATCAGCCTCTATTAAATTTAACATGCCTTACAAAATATCATAATGCATTGTCGTGGGACAGCAAATCAGTAACTATCCAGAGTAAATTGCAGGCTATGACACATTCACGGTAATGGAAGATAAACCCTAAGCGCGTAAGTTAAAATATACTTCGCACGACTCATAGTTTGAACCAGAAGTTTAATTTGTTTTTCACAGACGTTTGGCAGGGGGCAGGTGGGTGGTTGATGATCTCTAAACCTATGCCACGTATCCATTTGATCCCATAAATGTTCTATTGGGTTGCGGTCTGGACTGCGTGGTTTCAGTATTCACCTGATAAATAAATAATTTTGTACTGTTTTTGCAGTATGTGATCTGGCATAATAAAACTCCTCTTGCAATCTGGCTTGACATTAAATTCCGGATAAAGACGTGAATAAAAGAATACATTCCGACAGAATATGACAATTGTGAATATAAAACTGGGTTTCTTAAAACACTTTGTACACGCCCACAATTTAAATAACGTCGTTTCTAAAGATTTAAGCAGTTCGCGAGAAAATTAACTTTGAAGTTGATCCAAATCATGGCGGTTTGGGTGTCAATTTTGATGCTATTACGCCGGAATTTCCTAAGCAGGGGGAGCAAAAATCTATATATATATATATAGGAAGTTTTTGGTATTTCAAGCCAGTCAAAAACGAGAACCAGAAAACGAGGTGATTTTCGTTTGTGTTTCTAAAGGTTTACGACTTTTTTTGAAGATATTTTTCTTGTTACAGATTTTTCAAAAAACATCTATTATATAGTCATCGAGATATCACTCAAAATTAATTGTCTGTGCTCTTTTTTTTGGAAATTTCTTCTGGATTCCTCCTCCGTAGGTTGTTCATAAATCAGACGTGTCGGTGTTTTTCCAATCATCCTGTTGACTTTTTCAGTGATTAACTGAACAGTTTCAGGTCAACTACCTGTCAGTCTACCTACCACTCTCGGGCCTGACAAAAATCATAGGTACAATGCTATGTCTGTGAAAGGTTCGTTCTTAAAAATGGCTAGTGTTTCTAAATTTGTTTCTGAGAAACGGATTAGGAAAACTATGCTTCCTAAAACTGAAAAAAATGCTACTGTCAATGTTAATGTAAATATCAACTAACCCACGGCAAAAATAATTTAAATGTTTTCGAATATGACTGGAGCTGGACAGTTAACAATATACCGGTTTGTGCATGAGAATAAACGACTGCCCCATCAGGTCGACAGAGGTACAGAAAGAAAAGAGACTGTAATAAATCAGGCTGAAGACTGTCAAATAGAAAAAAGAATGTGGAAAGCTGATATCATGCTAGAATACACTGTAGAGCCCGTTATTAATTCTCTGGACTCCAACGACTATAGTTTACCTGACTAATCGGAACATATTGTCTAAAATTTACAAGTGAACTTTTATTGTAAATAATGGATTTTTTTTTAAATAATAAAGTTTATTATCTTTTATCAATTTTCATATTATTCTTACTTCTATTAAAGTTTGTATTTACTTGTTATTTACTGTCCGTCACTAAAATTATATTCATGTATATTTATTATAATTAAACTTATTATTGTAATAAACTACTTGTGACGCCGCTGTCACGTTACTTTCATTCGCTCAACTCGTCTTTCTAGTGTATGCAAATTAGTGTGATCCTAATTTAGGTACGATTCTAGGTGAGTAGGTCTTAAAAAGGGAAAAGAAAAAAAGTATCATTTAATGATTAATGTTTAATGATTGAGAACCTACGTATAGTTAAGTAGCCCGACTTCTTGGATATTATCTGGCGTGTTCTTTGTCGGCACATTTTTCAAAACCAATTTTAACAAAATATTAAGTTTGATCAGATAACACAAAATTTTAGGCCAATCACTAAAAAAGAACTAAAATATTGGGTGTTCCATAAGAACAACCGAACTCGATCTCGATAACTATGTTTTAGAAAAATGTGCCAAAAACGTTTACAAAATATTCTCAAACTTCTGAAAATTCTCTTGTAGATCAAAATCTAAACGACGTTGCAAGACATTGAACTTACACCACTTCGCCATCTTTGAAATAGATAATGTAGATACAACTTATTACCCTCACAAGGTGGTTTCCAGTTATACGTGCTTGAGGAGAGTACATATTCCGTAACTCGATAGCTTATCTCAGATGATTTTATCTAAAATTTTGTAATCTAAGTTTTGAGTTATAACTCCAATATACAGGGGACAACGCATTTGGAATGCACTGTAAATATTTGGGGAATATAATTTCAGTTGAGTAAATTTCTTTATAGTTTTTCAAGAGATTTTTTGCGAAATTTTAATATTTTGTTGATACTAGGGTTTAATTTAATTTATTAAATTGCAAATATCAATATCTTTATCGTTTTATGTCTATTGAAGGCACAATAAACGCAGTCAAACACCAAGATATCCTTGAACATTCGATTTTACCAAGTGCAGCAAATATATCCGGAGATTTTATATTTTAACTTGTTCCAATATTTAGTAGGCAGTTTACAATTAAAAAAAGTTGTTGTTCCATCATATAGTTTGTTAGAACTCGTAAATAATTCCAATCTGTCTATAATCGCATCTTATTAAAATTAGTTTGAAAAAGTTGAAAACAATTTCAAAATTATAATCAATAATCGTCAGCATTGCACACTTTTTCGGATGTTTATGGAATAGACATGTGCAGGATGCAATGAAAGGATTTAAGTGACACGGGTTCTATTAAAACAAATAATACTTTTGGACTATTGTGGATCATAAAATGAGGCGATGTCGATGATCTCTGATATTTCGAAAATTCGATCTGATAATTTAGTTTATAACGAAGATACGCTTACCAAATAAACTTGTGCTGTTTTTTGAACTCTAAAGAATAAACCGAAAAGAAGTTGTGGAAGAGTAACTACCGTAATTGTAATAATTGCTATTTATTTTTGTAATAAATTATTGCAATGATTTTTTTAAATTAAATTCTATTTCTCGAAATTACCGCGTGATTCCATATAAGTTTGGTTATGTATATGAAAGAATTCTGCAGTACCTAATATTTTTAAATATATAAATGTAAAATGATGAAACACGAACTACCATCTGCAATTGCAGAAATTAAATAAAGCGAATCGTTAAATCTTTGACCCACTATGCTGCTTCACATAATATTAAAGTCGTATAATTGTACGTCAATAGCCGCCCTGATTTACGCGTGTCATAATATTTTAAAACATTTCAATTTTGTTTGTAGTGACAACACGGAGCGCGCCGAACTGATTCTACTAAATGCGTATCCCGTTGTCATTTTGTTGAAAAGTAGCAGGTCTGCTATTATGTTGACCGATCGTAAAGCTTACTCATTTCGCAACGGCAAAGTAAATAGGAGTTTTATGACTGCTTGGAAAAAAGTACCAGTACATCTAGTTTGTCATCTAGATGGGAATACGTTCACGCAAAGCACACGCATATTTGAAATGGCAACATTTCAAACAATCATCCATATCAATCAATCAATAGCCTCTTCTTCGTTTTTATTATTATAATATCACATTAACTAAGAATCGTATCAAACGTATTAAAAACGAGAGATCAATGAAATATATGGGGAGCTTACTTCGTCAAGACTCTAAAAATTCTAGTTTACAACTGCAATTACGTTAGAACTAACACAATAATGTCTTCGTGTTCTCGTTGACGCGTCAGTTGATAATGTGGTCAGTTAGATTAGAAGGAGCCTTTGTTAGTCTAAGTCAATTAGAATGTATCGATCTCCCACTACATGTTCCAGTACAAGTGTAATTTATTTCACAATCAAAAATCTATTAATATTAACCCCTCAACAACGAAATGGAACAAGCCGTCATTAGGTGTACAGTAGTGAAGACAGAATCTTATTTCTTCTTAATAATATATAGATAAGGTCATACTTTGTGCATCAGAGAAAAAAAGATTTGTAAAGCACTTTTTGATGGAGGATTGTTATTTTAGACAGATATGTTGCGTAAACTACACCTTAACTATTGGCGTGAGCATATATAATCTGTCAGCTGTATGCAGAATATCTGCAGAATAGTTTGTTGTTTTCTGCAGAGTAGTTTGTAGACTGTTTGTTGATGTAGTACTTTAATCACAAATTGTAATTTAGCTTTCGAAGGGAAATATGAGAATATTCAGTGACAAGTTGTAGCAGGAAGTGATGTTTTGAAAATGTTTTCACAGAAAAAGAAAATTCTCAACACGAATAACTCTGAAACGGTGACAGATATCCACGTTTTTACCATTATTTTTTAGTGAAAATTGAGCCTCAAATGTCGACGTTAGTTTTCGTTTGTCTTCTTAAGTAAATTCTTTAAAAAGTGTTCAGTTTGGCCAACCTTGCACAATTCAACATAGCAAAGAGCAGCAAATTCTCAGGATAATTACCATTTCAGAGTGTTCGTTACCATTTTATTTCCGGTAACTAATAAACAAAGCAAAAAGATAAAAAGATATTAGAAACCCGAACCCCTGAACAGACCTACAATCTGATCGCCGTAAAAGGAAGGATCAAATTTCACTTTATAAGGTAAAGACTACTTCTACATCTCTACAACTAAAGAATCGGTTGATAGAAAGTCACCACCAATAAGGGGCCTTTATTAAAGAAGCAACGAGCAAAGTTAAAAATCATGATTTTCCTCAGCTCTGTTCCCCCCCGCCTTGAAAAATAAAGCGGGATTTCCTTAATCCCGGACCCGTCGTTAAAGGGAATCCAGGCTACGAGTTATTTACAGCTTAATAAGGGACCGCGGGCAAATTAACTGATCGTTCCGATTTATTGGGCTGTAAATTACGCGCCAATAAGTCCATCACGCGCGGGCAACCCTATTAGATTGTCAACCGAGCACGCGATAAACAACCACCTGAATTGAAACGCGAATGGAGTTTATTAAAAAGGTGCCGACGTCGATTGCAACGCGTAAATAACGGTTAGTTGGAAAATAAATTGTCCTTTTATGTACACCAGGCGGATCGTTCAGTTTCTCGGGCTGCATGGATCCATCGCAATTGCGCTGCTCAATCTACTGTACCGGAAATGCGCAGGCGTATTCATTTTTGTTTTAATGGTTCAAAGGGAAAGTATTTCAATAACTGCACTGATGATTGCGAATGAACAGAAACTAATTAAAATAATTGTTTATAATCACTTTGCAGAACAGACGGTGTTATGTAATATTATTGGTTATTGATGTTAAATGAAGAGAAAATAAGCAAAATTCTCAATTTGCTTTATAAGACAGGCACAGTAAAAAAAAACAGCTACTACAAACTCAACCTAATTTCAAAGTCAAACCACTCGTTTGATTTTGATCATTTTATAAAAAAATTGTAGATTCATTTCTCAGTAACTATTGTATCTCAGAAATATTTATTATTCATAAATATTAAATTTGATCATATAGGAGGTGCAATAATGAAGCCGAAGTTTTTATCCCGAAATTAGGAACACCTTGTAGAATGCAACAACGGTGCCAGCTATTGCCAACTACACTACTATTTATTGAAGATTTGCTGTGTCAAAGCGAACGCTTCGAACTAAGCTGTGAAATTGAAACAAATAAGCATCAAACCGTAAGTTTAATTAGAAAGAACATAAAGTTTAATAAATAAAAACATTTTAAGGCTATATCAATAAGGTTTGTAACAAATTCTTGTGGAATGTGAATGTGAAATTCTTCACGAAGTGCGATTCGCACACCTGTTCTGTCGAATAAAGCAGCTCGGCAACAAATGCGTTTATGAAGTTGATATCAGAAGCTGCTTCTTCTTAAAAATTTGTATTTTTTTAAATCCTTTCGTTCGTTTGTTGGGTTTTCACAGTTTAATCTGATGCGTGCGCTTCGAAAGAGTGCATCTCCAATAAAAACAGATAATTTCGTAACTAAAAACACGAAACGGTCAGAAAAGATCATGCTGAATGTGATTCTAGTTGACAACAGCTGCCACCGCTGGTGCGTTCTAAGTTTCAGGAAAAATATTTCATTGTTGCTCCCTGTATATGCGCAAATTCATATCTGATTAAAACTTGCTGCCATCGCATCATTACTGAGGGATCAATCTTCATTTTTAAAAAAGTCAAAATTTGTCTAAAGTAAGTCTTTAACTAAATTTATCACTTTGAAATGCTGCATAAGATTAACAAATACTTTTGAACTTAATAATTTCACATGCATATATAAAAAAAAACGTTTCAAAAATTCTTTGTGGACTTTTATCCCTACTATTCTACAACTCTTTGATATAAAATAAATAGACATACATATATGCCTCCATATATCTAACGCAGGACAATCAACCTCTTGTTGTTTGGGTAAGTGAGACGCATATCACGGAGGATGTCGGGGAAAGTGAATTTAGCATTAATAATATATTGCTATTGTTTCATTTTTTAACAGCAGACATACTATTGTAGCATTAGAAATGGTATCAACTTTAAACTTGGTTTTAAAGACGCAGTGGACTACAGCTACTGGGCTGTTGCTGCAACAATCATCTGTGAAAAGAAGTCGGTTTTTATAGGATCATTGCATAGATCACCGAATGGATCTGTAAAAAAGCGTTTAAATGATCAACAAACAAAGTGAGATTAAAATATCAATATTAAGCAAATCATAACAAATTAGTTCACCGTAAGTTCAGCTACACTAATTGATCACATAACAAATTACTTCAATGCAGCGGAATTCCCGACATTATTGGCGTTCAACTGAAAATTCAAAGCAAAACACTAGAAGATGACGACGATTATATTAGAAATTTGTGTTTTTAAAATATTAATAAAATACGAGAAGCGCTTCTTGGTCAAAATTTGGAATTACGCATGCACGGCTGTTAACAAATTATATGTGGATTTTAGAGATATTGTACAGGGAGCGGTTGATAGAATTTCTCCGCTTCAAGAAAATGTCCGCGGTTTTCATATGCGATAGGACTGGCACAACATATTAGGGATATTGCTTACAAGAAGTTTAAATACACCAAAAATAAAGAAGGGAAGACTATATAAAAAAAAGAAATAACGTTATTTCAGTTGGCAGAAGTGAAAAACAAAAATACTATAACCAAAATATTGATAATTGCAAGGGAAATGAGAAGAAAATGTGGCAGACATTAAAAAGACTTGTCGGAAATAATAATAAAATAGCAGTTACAGTTACAGTGACGAAGAAGAAGAAAACATGAATAACTTTTATGCCGATAACTTAAATGATCTAGTAGAAAGTATAAGAAAGAACAATGGCACACTGTGTGTGACATGACCAGTTGTAGTTTATCTTGCTTTTAACAAGTAAGTATATCGGAATTTAAAAAAACTGTAAATAACTTAAAACATAGAAGTACAAGTGACCATGTTATTATTATTAAGATCGTGTTGAGCCCGCTTTTATGTATTATTTATATACATGATATGTATCAGGTTCTAAAAAACTCATTTGTTAACTTGTTTAACGATGATACGCTTACCTCACTCTCTGGAAACGATTGCAAAGGTACCAAAGTGAATACCGAAATGCACTAATTCTATGAATGGCTGTGCCAAAATAAACTGAAATTAAATAACTGGATATACAGGGTAATAAAATTGAGTTTTTTTTCCGAAATTAAATATTTAGGAGTGATCTTAGATCCACAATTATGTTTTAGTAATCATGTTGAATATGTACGCAAAAAGATTGGTAAGAAAATAGGATTTTTTTAACCATGTATCGCGGTTTTTATCACTGTGGACTACGATAGTGTGTAATAGCATAATTTTGGCTCATTTTTCGTATATTTGTTCATTGCTTATATCTTGTACAAAAGAAGATTTAAATAAGTTATAGTTACAACATAAAAATGTTGTGAGAATCATCTGAACTGTGATAGACCCATATAAAGAGTATGTTAGACCAGCTAAATTGGCTAAACTACGGGCAGTTCATTAGAAGAGCAAGTTTAATGTTGGTTTATGGAATTGCGCACGATCACCAACTAGGCTATCTCAAATTACTGTCGGAAAAAAGGTCAAATTTTTATGAGTATAATATGCTTAATTTTTCAAAGAAACTTCCACAGGCTACCGTTATACTTTTTATAAAACTGAAACCAGTTTCAGGATGATTGGCGAAACGTTAGCTAGTTCGACTCAAGAAAAACCGACGCAGGAGGAATCCAGAAGTTTTATAAAAAGTATAATATACTTTCCAATCAGCACTTAAATATTTCTGTAGTAAAAACTACAAATTTACAGAAAACTCAATTCTACGATGGTGTTCGTAATTTTAATGAACTGCCGGATAATATTAAAAACGCGTCTTGTCTAAGATTATTCAAGGAGAGGCTTTCGGGGTATTTGCGAAGTTCATAGTTTGTTTATGTAAATTTTAATTGCGCAGGTAAATAGCCCAGTGCTAAATAAATTTATTTATTATTATTATTATAAACTCACGTGCATTTCAAAGCGATATGTACCAGATTTGACAGATATTAATATTTTTTATTTTTACTTTTTATACTCTTTTTTTCATACAGGCAGCAATAAAATTCCAGTCAGAGCAGTTGTGCAGTTACATCTCGTGTGGTGATCTAATCAAAAAATATCCGTATGTCTTGATGCCGCTTTTGAACCGGATTTCAAATTTGAAGAACAAAATTCCTGTGTCAATTTACGACATTCAGTACCTAATGAACTAAATACAGATGTCATGCTATGACATAACTGCACAATTGCTCTGACTGGATTTTACTGTGAAACGCAGATTGAAATATAATTGAAAAAATGATTTCCAAAAAAAACTGCAACTTGACTAAATTTGTTTCAAAAATTCACAAAAAGCGTACCGACCTGCAACCAAACAAGCAAAACAATTGGGATAAACAAAATTGACCCGTGCATCATAAGACCCTTTCCTAAATGGACACAATGATTTATCCAAATTATATTTTTATCGGTTTTTCTGCAGATTCCGAAATATCCTCGTCGTTTTATTGCGCTTATATCGACGTCATAAAGCGACAGATAAGCTCTCGGAAATGGCCTCTCTGTATGACTATTATCGTATTATACAGTCTGCGAATTGACAGCAGTGTCACAACAAAGGGGACACAATGGGGATACGTTCCGCATACGAAAGGGATTACCATTTTATTCGGACTAAGCGTTACGACTACGCGATTACACATGTTACGACGAATGCGAGGAAAACGAAAGGGTTTCGGCCATGGAAGGGTGGCGGTTACGGATTATAAAGTTTTTATTGTATGTCGACAGGTCCAACAAATTTGAAACACTTTGGCGCTGATGGGCAGTGATAAATTTCGATTTGATCCCGGCCCGATTGTACGTACTAAATGAGCGACAGACGGTTTTATGGCATGGACAGCCTATAAAAATAATTTATATTTATATTATTAGTAGTTTTTGGGACAATTTTTTAAAAACGGCAAACTTAAGACCTACACACCTCCAATCGTGCCTAAATTAGGGTTACACTAACTTATAATGATATTTATACACTAATGTAATTGTGTTCCTCCGAGTAGTCGTAATCCAGAGGAATAGGAAGGGGCTCTAATACAGTGTTTTCTAGCATGTTATCAGCTTGCCACAATAGTTTTTCTATTTCAATCACCTCTTATTTCAAAAGCGTTTTTTTTTGTAGCAACCCTTTTACTTGCACCATACCAATTCTATGGTGTTTAATTCGCAGTGATATGGTGAAGTACCGTTATATTTCATTTTCACAACAAATTTTTACAAAGAAGTTTATTCAAATTTACAATCTCAATATCTTTCTCGAATTCTTATTTGCAGTAAACAAACTATGCCAACAACTACCACCAGAAAGTAATGACAATTGCAATCTCAAGACCACTACATTGCACAAATCAACAGCGATTTATAACTCTCTCCCATTAATTGATAGTAAAAATTTTATCTTCACTACGATTTCACGACTAACATGTAATAGCTCCTACACATGTTAGAACCGATGTTGAGTTTTCTAAGGAATTTTTTCTTTAAATCTGTTCTATACAGGGTGATCCGTAGTGATTGTGACATAAAGTAACTAACCGTAGGTTCTAGACCGAAGAAACGCCAAAAATAACTTAGTAAAATGATTCTTGTTTACAAGATATCATTCATAAAATCTATTGATAAATCTCAACTTTTATTATAGCTGGTGAATATACATATTTAAAAAATACCATAATTCAACAGTTTGTTTATACCTAGCTGTTTTATTTTATTACTTATTGGTTTTTTGTATTATGTTTGAGCCGTCCAAAGCTAACTTGTATTTGAAATAGGACAATAGCTACTACATCTATATCTATTTTTAAAATAGCTTCGTTGAAAAAAAAATGAATTACCGTTCAATATGCTCATGATCGGTCATTTCAAAATTCTGGCTAAGAGTTCGTCAATTGTACAGTTTTCAGTTTCTATCTTCAAGAAACAGCGAGTTAAGTAAGTGGACTATTAAGTGTTTAGATGAATAACAACTCCTAAGTTCAGGTTAATTCTCTTCTTAAGGAAAATATAGCCACGTGAAGCGCGCAGTAGGGTATTTGATAGTAATTTCGGATCGAAGCTGCATTTGAATTAAAAAGGCTTCAAAATAAATAATACTTTAAGTAACAATTTAATATAAGGATCAACAGATCACACTGGGTTAGTCACGACAACTAAATATTTTAGAGAAACGAAAGAGGAATATGAATGAATTGTTTGTAACACTGGACCATCATCATAACTAACCAAATAATCCAGATAAACAGAGTAGAGTAACCTCACAGAGATACTAGGGATATAGACGTTGTGTCTACACCGATACAGGAACTTATGAAGCAACTATGAAAAAAAGAACGTCCATTCAACATGCGCGGAATTTAAAATTATGTTTTTCTACTCACTTCTGTAAAATACCCAGTTATACACCGATCTAGCGTGTGGGAAGCGTAACTTACTTATATATATATATATATATATATATATATATATATATATATATATATATATATATACACTTCGAACACTCGAAGTGTTCGAAGTGTTTTCGGAGCGCGAGCATTGAAGATGCCAAGTGAGATTTTGGCGAAACGTCTGCAGGATTCCAGTCGGATGCAGGATTTGCAGGATTCCAGTCGGAGTTCAACGAGCGAACGGATGACATACCGGAATATAGTGTCATCATATATATATATATATATATATATATATATATATATATATATATATATATATATATATATATATATATATATATATATATATATATATATTTGCACTCCTATGTAAATTTTGCACTTATTTACAGGGTGTTTTCTAATTAAATTTAATGGTTAGGGGGGCGATTGTTGAGGCCATTTAAAAAAAAAGCTTCATATGAACATCTGTCCTAAACGTATAAACTTCTTAAATACAAGGTGGTTAAGTTTTCAAAAATAAAATACGTAATTTTTAATATCTGTGATACCATTTTAGATATTTTAATGAAATTTAGCACACATATACTACGTATCCAGAGGCATTATTTAGTGTACTAAAATTTTTTGAAAAACGCCAGTGGCGGGAGAACGAAATTTCACCTCTCTATCTTGGTACGCCGCTACTTTCTTTTAAAATGAATCCTCGATTTACCCTGTACAGTGGCGACCTAATTAACCAAAATACTATTTTTTCACAGACAGTCAGTGACACGCTACTATGTGATCTTTCAATTTTTTTAGTCCGTCTCACGGTTTTCACTTAAAAACCAAAACTAATTCTCTGCATGCCGTCATATTAACGATATTGTCATGACCATGCATAGAAGAGGTTTTTATTTTTTTAAGCGAAAACCGTATAATGGATTGAAAAAATCAAGAAATTAAACTTCTTTAGAAATGATTAGAGGTTGTAAAAATATTTTTAATTTTAAGAGAAACCAGTGGCGTACCATCACTGTCTGCCAAAAAAAATGTGATACGTTAAATAATGCCTCTTGATACATAGTACATGCAAAAAAATATATTTTATTTTAGAAAACTTTACCACCATGTACCTCATAAGTTGAGACGATTAGGACGCCCCTTTAATTATTGACAATCAATTAGAAAACACTCTGTATATATATTTTATGGTCAGTCGCTGCGTTGTAATGGTGATTGCCTTATGATTTCCGTTATTAGCGACGGGCAAAATTAGCCAAGGTTTGTAAAATGCCAGGTTGTAAAGAAACCGGACAAACCTCCAATTAATCTCACACAGTTTGCGTTTACAAAGACTGTAAACTCGATAAATTCATAAAGCCGCTTCACCGAACCAATAAACTTTTATAGGTTTATGTCGGCTATCGTGGCAAATTGCAGCCGAGATCGTCTCAGAGGAAGGCTACCAAGATTTTACAGATTCGGATATCGGGTAGCTGGTATATAAAAGCAATTAGGAATATAATTGTAAAAGTAGGAATCGGAAAATTTTGAACGTTATAGGCCGACATTTAAATACAAATTTAAAATTTAACGATAATGATCATTTAATTAAAAATTTAGGTCAAGTAATCATTTAACGGGAATTTTTGTGCAGTACTAGGAAAATATTATGCTGTATATTTACCTGGAGACTAGACCCAGTCCATTATAAAGATGTAGGATGATTACCTTGGCTTTCTTTGTCAAATAAACATTTTTCGTATAAATTTTTTTGATTTAAAAGTTTCGGCTATAAGTTGCCATTTTCAGGTCATTTGCGTATAATAACAAACAAAACATTAAATACCAAAGGTTGTTGTCGCTGAAATTTAAGGATGTTTTTTGTTATATATAGGGTTAAATTAATATTTTAACTATAAAACGTTAGTAGAACATTTATTTTATTAGATTTGTGTAATGATTGGATAAGTGATGAATTTCATTACGATTATTGGCGCAATTAACATTTCATGTACTGTCCCTTGTGATAATCGCTATCTGAAGTTTGAACCTTAATGTTGTCATAGTTAAACTGGTAATTTTTTTCTATGTAGTAAGGGCGAAGCATCCGGATTTGCTTGGTTTATGAGAAACTCTGATGTTATGCTTATAGGTAAGTTTTAAATCACAAACGCATAATACAGGGTCAATTAACCAGTCCCAACACTAGTTATGCTTATCTAAAATGCTCTCGACACACTTCGAAATATCTTTGATATAGGGGAGAGAAACGTCCGAAGCTAACATTTTAAAGTCTTACTTGAGCACTCCTGACCAGTTCATAGTTATTTACTTCAGAGAATAGAGAGTAGCAAAAGTCATATTGAAGAAAAGGCGCATGACCTCCAAAAAATAATCTTTCTGTATATAAAATGTAACCTATGCTGTAGTTTTGGTCTAGGTACTTCAAAAACTGCAAGAGTTATGGAGAACAAAATTAAAATGATCTTGAAACTTTAACATTATGTGGATCGGTCACAAGGTATTTAAGGAAAGAAAAAGTCTTACTTCAACTTGAAAAATATGTCAATAGAATCTTGGTGCCAAGTTTTGGTTAGTTAGCACCCTATATAATATGTCTTAGTAACTCTGAGCCCCACGGGGAACTTTTTATTATTTTATTTTTTCGAGCAGTGTGCGAGGTTTGTCAAAATACATAAATTTTATTTAAGAGCAAAGTGCGTTTTCATTGACAATATCGATTAATGTTATTAAAAAAAAGTTGATCAAAACAAAAACTACTTTCAAATGTTAGAATGTTACCCATAAATATGGCTGATTTATTAGGTAGTAGTGATGCAAAAATAGAAGGAGAGAAGTACACCGATTATTTTTAATAACAAACATCCCAATAAAAATGTTACCCATTCAACTGTTACGAAAATAATAATATGAGCACTCTATTGCCAACCGCTAACATTACTCAATTACAGGAATTAAATTTGTATCATATGAAATATTTAAAGGGGACGTAAAAACTAATCTTTAATCTACTATTCTTATAACTAAAAAAAAAACAAAGAAGAAGAAAGAAAAGGATAAGATTTGTCAGTACAGATAACCTGACGCCAATCGAAGTGCGCTGATAGTTTGTTGAAGGTAAGACAGATATTGTAAACAGAGTTTTGAAAATGGATATTGGATCTGGGCAACTGCGGTAAGCAAGTTGATTGGTGTCTTCTTTCCAGCCGCGGCACATGAAAACGTAATTGTTCAAGAAGAAACGGACAATCGATTCCGTAATGAACTAACTTCTAGGGATCGATTGCAAGTCTCTGCGTAAGCTCAGATACAGCACAGCCACCCTTCTCAAGAAGAACATGATCAACTCCTGCATACTCTCAATGGACTGAGCTTGGTGAATATACCACCGAGCCGTAGCCTTGGAGCTAACGTAACAGTTAAATAACAACTTAATAGCATTGCACTGAAAACCATTTTAGTAATGTGATGTACAAAAGAGAACGTCAAATCTAGTCACGATAATACCATCCATACTGTAATTAAACACTATAGGAGTTTTTGTGCCGTGGTAAGCAACCACATTACACTTGCTGATTTTATCATTGATGCTGGCCTGGAGAGTCACGCAGACAGTACCCGTCGCAGATGATGAAAGATATAAAATCATCTATAAATATATAGAACAGAGTGGTCCAAGGTTAGAACCTTGAGGCATACCAGAAGTTGGAACAAAAGGAACTGATCTTCACCGAATAGAATCTCAACACCGAAATCAGCGGAGAAACCAAATTGTTGAGACTTTTGAAGACAGGGAACATAAGTTGGTGATACATGATTTTTTTGCATAAACACCATGTTGCATAGAGGGTTTATTTCGAATTTGAGCAAAAATAAATTCTTCTTAAGTTCTGAATAAACATCCGTTTCAAGTACCACGTTAAAAATATGACATAAAGCAGCCCACAGTGCGTGGGAACAGTCTCTTACGATAAAACTTCTTAGGCCGCCAGGACTGGCAATCATTTTGTTTTTGCTTGCTGTTAAGACATTCTGGATGGTAAGGTTAGGTATGTTTATTAGATCGGAATTAAAAGACTGTTGAAGATGAACATGGATCTGGCTGGGATATCGTGGAAACGCTACCAAAGTACTTCGCAAAAGCTGCGAAAACCATGTGCATGGCTTATTAGAATAGGACAACGTGGTCGGGATCCGCGAATCTGCCATCTTACTCTGAATAAATGAGCAAAAATTTGTAGGACTATCATGTATGCTTAACTCAGCACGACGAACAAAGTCGGTACAGGCGCGACTGGAATTTAACTGGCTTGCCCAAGTAATAAGAAGATTTTTGTTGCTTGAAATTGCGAGAAACTCTCTCCTTTCCAAACATATTTACGATCATATCTATGAAGAACTATGACCACCTTCATCTCGCCTTCGCCTGGGCGTGCAAATAGCAAAAATATTGTTTAGAATGTCGTAAAAAAGTGTTAAAGTGCTGTCGACATCCGAGAACTCTGTAACACTACTCCAGTCTCCATTAGCTCATACATATGAGCATAGTTTGCCTTCCTGAAGTTAAATGCTTTTTGATGTGGATTCTCGACTATGAGTGGGACTGCCTTTCTCACGATCATAGCGTCGAAATTGTCAAAAACGAGGTATAAGCAACGGTTAGAGTTATGCTGTTTAAGATTCAAGATGGCGCTTATGTTGAGTAGGGATCTATGTCTGGCAATAATAGCAGGTGAGACAGTGAAAGAAGGAATATTGAAGTCACCCAGCAAGACAAGCGGTGGGAGGAATGTAAACTGTAAATATATAAAATAAAAAATAATCTAAAGAGATCTTACACCCTAAGAAGTCTATGCTTGGAGCACTGTTGCGGAGGTATCCAAAAGTGCGGAGTCGAAACTGTGACACTGTGACACCACCGCCCCTGAAGACTCCGTTTAGGTCTTGCCTACTGTCTGAGCGGTAGACCAGATAAGAATCCGGGAAGTGTTCAGAGTCCCCGTTTGAAGCCAGGATTCGATAACAGTAAAGATATCATTCCCTGAGGAAGTTACGACACTGTAAAAGACATGGTTCCTAGTTCTGAGACCTCAAACGTTCTGGTACATACAGGTCAATTCTTTGGCTGAGGTCGCGTAGGGGCTAGGTTTTGTTCACTGTTTTTTTTTGTTTTTGTTTTCTCCATTTGAGCGACGATGTTGCAGTTCTTCTTTAATATCCCTCTCTCCTGCTCTTGAGCACAAGTGAGACGTCGCTGGGTTTAGATAGGTCACTTGAACTGGTTTGTAGTCATTACGGTTTGGTTTACCTACGGAAACAGCGTTAGGGACCTCGATCTGTGTAGAACCACTGTTGGATACTAGTGAAAGGATTTGAAGTAATTTTCGAAAGTCCTCGTCTCAGCAGAGATTAAAAATAATGAAACTGTGCATGCGCACATGCCGCTACAGCATTTCTTTAAGAATGATGTTTTCGTGATTTTGTTCGGCGGTAATAGTGGTATCACTGCGATTGTTATTGGCAATTTGAATTCTTATCTCTGATCTAAGATCAGCATTAATTTTGGCTTGGTCTTCATATTTCGCTAGCAGGTTGGTATACTGAGCTTCGATGTTTATTCATTTTTCCATTATGTCGTTTAAAGATACTTGATTCTGGGTTATTCCTGAGTTGGAAGATATCACCATCAGAGATATCTTGCAACGACGCAGCACCTGGTCCAATTGGGTGAGTAATTTTACTATCGAGTAAAATTTCCTATTTCTTGACAGACCTCGTATAATACTAAAGAAAGATAACTGATGACTATATTTGAGATTCTAGAACATGCAGAAGCTTTTATGAAAAATTTTTTTTCCTGAAATTATTAATACAAAAGTTTCCCATTTGAATTTTAATGATTGACGTTTCCATGACCATGAAAGTTAACCCGTATAACTAAAGTAATGTTACCAATTCATTTATACAAATTTTTAAAAAATGAAGTAGGTAGATGCGAAGGGGGTGAAGTGGTAATTCCGCTATTTCATAAATATTTTGTGACGGTCGCGAATAAGAATCAGGGATTCCGGCGCCGTGTCGCACCCCGCCTGATTTCCCAGCGGCCGCGTAAACTTCGATTCGACAAAATATTGAGATCTATGTCTGCGAGTTGCCTCGACTTTCCGGGTCCTTCGTTTTGCAATTTTTACAGGCCTGGCTGCGCAGTATACATGGCAGACGCGACCCCGCTGAAAGTTTTATCCGCTCGGCCTCATCATGCAAAATTATTAAGAGGAGACCTCGTAAATAAGTCCCTTCCGAGTTTCGGTGCCTCAAAATTGATTTTTGCTATAGCAGATTTTGCAGATCTTGCATTACTAAAAAACCTAACTGAAGCCTCGAAACTCGGGACAGATATAAAAATGTAAGACAGAAGCTACGAAAACGGACCATGAATCTTTTAATACTCAATGAATAAACAGAAAAACAACGAAATTGTCTTGGATACAGATACAGAAACTAAAAGAAATGGAAATGGAATTGAATCTCAGGGAAGCTGTATTCACGTATTCAGTGGCGTTCCTGAGCACGAAAGAGCGAAAAAAAAGTATCGATTATGATACATAAAAAGCATGAAAACAACATAGAAAGCGTTTTATATTGTGTTTATGTTTTTTATGTGTTATAATCGTTACTCCTAGTCGGGGAACAGTGAATGAGAACATCATTAGTATTAATATGACCATAGTGCCGAAAAATATACGCTTTGTCAGATTATGTGCCTCTCTATCTCTAGTCAAAGAATTCAGATCCTAACCATAGAAGACTGGAAAAATTGCCTGCCAGAACGGAAAGAAATACTCTGGAGCACAGACAGCTCAAGAACTCAAAACGGAGTAGGAGCTGGAATATATGAACCCTAGACAAAAATAAAAATTGAGATAGCTAGCGACAGTATTGTAGACATTGCTGCACTAGAACACTGTGCAAGACAAGTTAAAGACGAACAACAGCAATGAAAGCTATGCTATCCAGCAAAATAACATCCAAGTTAGTTTTGGACTCCATTAAGCATTAAATAAAGTAACAAGTCAGAATATAGTGCGCTGTCATGAGTACCACGGCAAGAAGGCTAGAACATGAAAAAAACAAAAGCATCTACTTACAGGCGAGAAAGGCTACATTTTTCCAAGGATTTAAAGTATTTGACCAAAAGCTGACATGAAAAGTGGACATTCAAAGATTAAACAAGGGAAACTTTGCACTAGTAAGATTCAGAAGGATATGTAGAAATGTCTGAGGTTTAAATCCAAAAATAACACTTTGGCCGTACGAAACGGTTGTCTGGTGGGCAAGAACCATGCAGGTGAGTAGCGTGCATTGCAGTGCTGGAGGTCCTACTGAATATTCCACCTATTTATGAAGATCCGTCGCATATGGATTACTTCGAGGTCACTAATAATCGCTGTACATAGCTCCAGAACAAGCTCTACGGGAATTACTGCTATTTTAAATATTACAGGACCAGCCCAAGAAAACCAGAGAAGACGGAAAAATGACCCATCAATAAGGGACGAATTATCTGATATACAGACGGCTGAAAAACTGAAGGAGTAGGAGCTGAAACTAATCTAGGATGAAAATAAAAGTTTCTTTTCCTATGAGCAAGCTAGTAGTAGTGTTTCAAGCAAACACTGAGAAAGAGAAATAAAGACAAAATAGACCGAAAATGAGACCAAGTTAATTTTTTATTGTCACAAGTGAGAGATAAGAGGCATCTAAGCCTAACGGGAATGGCAGAAAACACTGAATGCAGATTATGCAAAGAAGAGGAGAAAACAGCCCCACATGTGTTATGCCAATGTCGAATTACACGAAGAAGCTACTATCGAAGTTGCGGAGTCTAATCAGAAAGGCGAACCTAGATAAAGTTCCTAGTTATGCAGAGAGTAACAATAGATCGTTTGGGTCCCAGTGATGGATATCAGAATTGCTGCCTCTTATGAATATTTATACGAGAAAAGTACGTACCAACTAACCGAAACAGCGTATTTTCATCATAAACTCTACAAGTCGGAGAAATACGTAGAACATTTTCAAACAGAAGTTTCGCCCACTTAAGAACTAAGCGTATTTTGAAAATATTTTAGAAATTCTGGAACTTCCGGTTATATTGAAAATTGCGAATTTCATACTTATTTTAAATTAAATTATATATTTAAAATTGTATTTGCAAAAAAACTGTATCTGTATTATTTATTTTATTATGCTAATCATTTATTAGTGTATCTGAAAGATAAAACTAAAAAAAGATACTGGTCTTACAACCATAATCTCATTTTGACAACTGCCAGTGCGCATTTGCTCTCTCATGAACGCGCGTCCAAAGTCTACTGGCTCAAAGTGGTAATAACCCCAGCAAAATAAGGACGGTAAAAATTGTTGCGCCTTAGGCGGCTTTGACATTTTCGGTCATTTTTTTTTCTATACAGCGATCTCCACTCGGTTAACTCGATCACCAGGTATACAGAGCTCGGTGCTCCCTTAAGGCTGTAGAAAGCTGTACATGGGAAAGTCCCAAATGTTTCCTCTTAAATCAGAAACAGCGAACAATAGAAAAAAAACTAAATAGAAAAGTTCCATAGTTTCATTTAGGTTTTTTAATTTTTAATTTCTCATATATACAGGGCGTCCGTCTTTGGTAAATAGCGGCTGTCTTATTTTACATGTAACACTCTCCATAATATTGAGATTTCCCGGAACATTCTAGATATATTTCATTAGAGTCTAACCGTTTTCGCCAAATCTTGAATTATATCTCAAAAATTATGTTTGCAGGTAGTAAAATAATTAACAATTTTTTCTATATGGGAGTTTTAATTATTTAATTTTCTAACCAAAACAACTTTCATAGAATCTTTTTTTCTGGTAGATTGTTTTACTAAAATAATTAACTGCACAAATTGTTTTTTATAAAATATGTGTGCAAGATATGTAGCTGAAGGACAGGGTACGGAAAATCAATAAAAACTGGCCCGTATTGAATTTTTTATTTATAGGACCAACACGTATTGGGTAATGAATCAGTCAATACACTATCTAAACAATAAATAATAGTTATAACAAATCCCATGGCCCTTAGACAAAACTTCTTACTGAAATGGAGAAAACTGAAGCACTATATATCGTTGCACGACAATGATAACGCGTTCCGTCAAACTTTAATGAGAATTCATGTATGTACGAAATATGTTTTTAAAGAACATGAAGTTTTACAACAATATTTCAATATTTTTAAAAAATCACAAATATATTTCAAATTGCCAAGAAAATACATAAATTTGCTGGATGGTCGTTGTGTAACTTTTTTGTAAATTTCGACATAGTTATTTCATCAGTGGGACATGTCCTATCAGATACCTATTTTTTCAATCTTCCGAAACGTATCTGGTGGAAGATACATTAAGTACTGAGTTTACAAACTCGAGTATATACCATAACTATAATGTGGATAGGAACCAGCGGTAATTAATAAACTGAGTTTATTAACAGTTATAAAAAGTGATATTTTGCAAACTTCTGAGAAATTGTGGACTACTAACTGGACACAATCTACATTCATTTAAATTTCATAAATTTTCGCAGGTCAAACCCAAGATGGGTGCATAATTTTTATAATAATCAAACCCCATTGTAAAAAAATTGTAGTCTATAAATAACTACAATAAACCACCCCCAATTTGCTCATGGCTAAAATGAAGATCAATAAGAAAGTATCATTTTACCAGGAATCTCGGGGCCTGTCGGCGATAATAAACCGCATTTTGGTCAATACGGGACGAAATGTTAACCACCACCGTAGCTGATCCATTTTGCTACGGGGTGTTCACTGTGCATACTTTAAGGGGCCCGCCATTGACATATTATTTGCTTTCCGGAATTAGGGTGGTAGTTGTTTGTGTTCAGTACAAACGATTCTGGTGCGGTTTAATTGTCACCGCACATAATCTGGTTAAAAACGTAAACTTTGGCAATTGTCAGTGTACAAGGTCGAGAACTCCTCAGGGCATGGTGGATAACATAATTTGGGATGCAAAAACAATACCGAGTTAGTGAATAGTTGTCTGAGTTCTCATAGTCTTAGCGTCGAACTAAAACTGAAATTTGTTTGACCAATTCCTTGCAGTAAAAATTAAGATTCTCATAAACTTTGCATCGAAATTAACGCATCATAAAATTGGGGTCGACTTCATTTCAATTTTCTCTCGAACTGCCAGTTGGATTTGGATGTATGTATTTTGTAATTTTATTTAAATCTTCAGGAACGGTATTATGAAAAAAAATTATTTAAATTTAATTTTTGGGGATATACAAGGTGTTTAAATAAAAAAACCCGATTTAATAATTGCATAAAAAAATTGCTTAAATTTGCAGGATTACAAGAGGATTTTTATAATCCCAGTCCACATTATTCAAGAATAGTGCAAAATTATTGTGAATTGTACTGACCTTCATGCAGTCCAGACCTTAACCCAATAGAACATTTATAGGATCAAATGATGTAGGAAAATTATTAGGGAAATCTGGACTAATAACGATCAAGTATAAGAACTATAGGTGGTTATAAGTTGGTGGGGTGGTTATAAGGAATAAGGTGGGACTTTTTATTTGTTTAATGTTTATGATTTTTGTTTCATTTTTTTCTAATAAACTGTAATTGTTACATTTAAATAGAAATGTTTTTATGATATCGTTTCTGAAGATTTAAGCTACAATTTTAAAAAATATATATCCGAGTCAACAGTTTGTGAGAAAAATTAATTTTGTTGATCGGATCGATAACTTTTTTTTGGTATTGAATCCTTTATCCAAAGCTCTGCAACCGCATTTTTATGCAAGAACTCACACACTTTTAACGTTTTTTACGAGAGTAGAAACACGGATTCAGCTTACATTTAAATTTATTACATTTATTATAGAATTTTGTCTAATCTGATTTTTTATGTTAGTTGGGTTTAAAAATTTTGCTTGGATACATTCACGCGTTATGTACGTCACAACGATAGGTTATTTATCTAATAGTAATATTTATTATTTTTGCCTTTATATCCATTATATATCCATGCAGTGACGTAGTCAGCAGTCAGTTGAGCAGATAGGCTGAAAAAACAATTACTTGCCAATAAAAGATATAAACATATTCTACAAAACTGATAAATATCTAAATTGAATTTAAAGCTAAGCTTTAAGTTGTAAATGATTGTAAAAGTGATGATATTTGTTGTGCACGTCTTAAATCCGGAATGTCCTAAGAATCAACCCTAAGTTTTATTTTTTTATATAAATAGCGTTTCTAGGAGATTACTTTATTAAAAAATGTTAGACAATGCACAATTTTTCCTTCCCTCATTTTGTCAGGTACGCCCCGATCGTATGTTCTTTTCCTACCAATTAACTGGACGGAGTGGTTTCATATGTATGTATGTATATGTAACTTCAAACGTGTAAACTGTCACAGAACCAAATTTTGGATAACGGTTTTTTTTCAGTCTAACATTTAATAAATTACGTTGGCTATATATTCAAGAGACATTTTTTAGCCTATTGTTGGTATCTAAAATTTGCTCTGGCTTAAATGGCAAACATACTTGCCAATCATCAGCATAGATGTGTATCTGTGATTAGTCAAGGTAGGTACAAAGCTGGGAAGTGGACAGAGTAAAGAAAAGTGCTCTAAGGAGAGACCTTTGCCGAACGCCATTACAACCTAGCATTTCGTCTTACAGATTGCATATCGCCTCCCAAGATACCTTTCTTCCATAAGAGCTCAGTAGTCTTATACATACGAGCCCTAACAACTAATTGTTCAGACGATGTACGAAATAATAAGAAAACATATTTACACTTATTTTAAATTGATTTTTTTTTACCTTTTCGATTGAAAAATGAAATCACGCACTTATTTTTATACCAAAAAGTGCTATCGTAATGAATTATTTTTTTATTTTACATAAATTACATAACAAAATATCATAAACATACCGAATTTGCTGACAAATAAATATTCGGAAGCATTTAAATCTTTTACTTTAAATCAAACATTAATAAGAAGTAACACCACACCACCTTTCGCGGCAATAGCAGCTTTTATGCGTTTTGGCATGGAATCTACCGTAGTCTTGCAATATTCAGGGGTGAAAGTGTTCCAAATTTCGGTGATTTTTGCCTTTGATGCTGGAACTGTACTCTGAGGATTGTTCCGCAAAGTCTTTTTCATCCGATACCATAAAGTTTCAATAATATACTTGATGGCCACGATAAAACTTTCATATTATGGTCCCCAAACCACCTTTTTGTTGTTTTCGCAGTATGGCAGTCTTGTTGAAATATAAAATTTTCATTTCCAAAATTTCGTTCTATTGATGGAATCAAACTTCTTGATAAAATTTGTTGGTATTTTTCTGCATTTACAGTACCATCAACGAATTCGTAGTTGCCAACCCCTTTACCACTTATACACCCCCATATCATAACACCCTGGGGAAATTTTACCGTGCGCTTTAGACAATCTTTGTGAAAGATTTTGTACGAATCACCTTTTTCCGAAAATCGCCTACACAGACATCAAATTTTGATTCATCGCTGAAGATAACGTTACTCCAGGGTATTTTAGATTTTGCCCAATCCAAACGTTTTTTCTTCTGAATAGACGTTAATAATGGTTTTTCCTTTGCCTTTAACAAAAGTAGATCATAGAATATTAATAATTTTTATATTGAAACAGGAATAATTGTAAACTTATCTTATATAAACTCAAACCAGACTTATGCATCCATTGTCTACAACATTCCCTGCAGACATTTAAGTTTGGCTCGCGATTCCATTAGGCTTGAATTTGTCGTAAGACGCTTCGTCTGCTAGTTTTACAAATCTTGACCAGAATACGACGATCTCTTTCAGTGATTTTACGGGGTATTAACTTTTAACACGAACGCTAACACTAGCTGTCTCTCCATACTTTTTTATAATATCCCCGACTGTTGATTTTGCAATACTCAAGTCATTTGAAATTTTTTGCATTTTTTTGCAGCACTGAGATATGATAATTTCATTAAATTTTTTTGTTTGTTGCAACACCACGCATCATTTTCTTATCAACTACTACTAAGCACACTACATTTTACCATCAATGCATGGGTAGCATTGATTTGTTGGTCAATAAACGTCCGAATATTTATTTGTCAGCAAATTTGGTATGTTTCCGTTATTTTACTATGTAATTTATGCGAAATAAAAAATAATTCATTACGATAGCACTTTTTGTGCTATTGTAATGATCGTAAATTTATTATTCAATCGACAAAGTAAAAAAAAATTTAATAAATATAAAAATGTCTTTTTATTTATTTATTTTGTTGTTAGGGCTCGTATACTTATATAATTATTTTCATTTTCATTTCCATGATAACCCAAAGTATGACGCGTATAATATTGCACACACAAGGTAATTTTAACTAATTTTTTGTATTACATTGCGTAATTTATGTAAAAAAAATTGTATTTTCCATGGCCCATTCATTAAAAGAAATAAATTGAAACTATATTTTTGCTTTTTGTTATCTATTTTTGAAATACTAATAACAAGCCTACTAAAATTATTGAAGAAAAAAACAAGTTGGGTACACATCAAAATTTGTGTGTTTCTGAGGAAAACTGATCACGCTGTTCAATCCTACATAAGAAACACTATCCAGAGTAGTTTTGCTTTTCTAAAGTCACCTAAATCTAATTTGTATCTAAAAATCCAACAGAGCCATTTCTGGTTTATGTCACCTTACATTTAAAGAAAAATTAGTATTTTGTTGCGAAAGCAGCCGCACGCTTTATTTATAACAGAAATAAAACCATAAAAAAGTCCAATTGCTATTACCTCGAATTAAAAAAAAACAACTTTTCATGACCAATTTTCAAACAGTTGCAGTGCCCCACGCGGATGACCGCCCGCGAACTTTGGGATAAATTACCAGCAATCTCCGTCCATTAAACTCATTCGACGTTTCCGCAAATAGGAGGCAATTAAACGGCGTCGGTTTAACGTCCCCTGATCATTTAACTACCCCTGACCGCCGTCCGAACGGCAATAATCGTCCGATGACAGATGCAGTGGCGATCACCCTGCTTAATGTACACCCACGACCGATTGATCTTGGTCATTGCAATATCAGGACAAAAACCATCGACCCGTGTAATCAATCGTTCGTCAACGATCCGGTAAATCTTGAAAGCTTATAATAATGGCATTTTGGAAATCATTTGTTGTTTAAAATGTCGCCTTCACGCAATAGGACCTTGCGGCATCTGACAATCAACATGGCGGATGTCTGGAAGGAGACCAGAATTGTCCCCGTATTAAAGAAGGCAAGGGCATAGAATATCTCCAATTAACCCACAACGACATTTTTTCTTTAAAGGTCGTCATTAGTAAATTATCGTGCTTTACAGAATCCACTTCTAAGGTAAGATGACCGCACTGTACTACTCTTTAAACTAATAATCATACTTATTCTGTGTCTAGTTAGCAATCATGGTTATTGCTAACTTAAACATTCTCGCTAACAATGATGGCTAATAATCTGTATTTTGTGTTTCCAAATATCTGTTAACAATGCATTGTTAAATCTGATTTTTAACTTAGGAATCATATTTTTGTACTTATTTTCCTTACTAGTTGCGAGTTTCGAAATTTTCTGGAGCCATGTTGTGGATATTGTTGTCAACTGAGAGCGCCGTCGCAAAGTTTTATGTAAACTTTTTAGCTGCCTTAGAAAATGTGGAAAATCAGTAAAACGGATCTACTTTGATGTTATTTCCGTTTCAACGAATATTCAAACAATCTTTAGAGAAAGGCGAAGATTGGAATATCGATGTGTAAGCACTAGGAGAAATTCCATACAAAAAATTTGTTAACTTATTTGCGTTCAACGAAGAGGCTACCGGAAATTTAAAAGCTGAGATACAATTTATGCAAGTTTCACAAGAAATAAAATTCCTCTTCGATTCACGTAAATTAAAAGGATAAACATATATGAATGGCACTATTTCATTACTGTCTCGATCTTCGTAAGTTTCAATTTTTATCATCATGGTGGTTATCAGATTATAGCAGGTGAACAGTTAAATTTAGCAATTAGTCAACTTGCAGTAAAAAGAATTATTAAAGAGCTCAGTAATTGTATGTTGGTTCACCTCTTGCCCAGATATATTTTACATTTTCCCCCAAACTTTTAGCGTCTCCATTATCCAATCTAAAATTACAGAATCTTAGAACATATTTCGACAGACACAATCCCATTTTACTTACGGTATAAGGAAACAAGGAAAGAAGTGAAACGGGGCTAGGGCGTAGGTTTTATATGGTGTGTTATGTTCAATGCAATTGCCCCTTATCGCGAGAAATTTGAAGTCTTCTTCTTTCATTCCAGTGAAAAAACCTTGAAAATGAAACCGACTAGACGCCCAATATTGCCAAAGTCATTAGGAATATTCGTTACAGTATTTGTTCATAACTATTATTATTAAGATGAAGGAGTAAGAATGCGATTTTACATTGCTATGTTGCTATCGTTTATAGTCTTATTAATATTGTTATTTAACCATGATCAAATAAGGTAAAAACAGAATAGATCTGAATATCTATGTAACAGAATACAATACAATAGAGCTCCGTGGTCACTCATCCCTTAGGATTATGGCTAGTAGCAGCCTTCTCCAGAATTTTCTTGATTTTTATAATTGATATAGTTGCTAACATTGATAGTTAAATTTTGCTCTTTGCTGATAACGTAAAATTGTTTAGAATAATTTCTAATGTGACTGGCTATTGATTTTTGGTATCTTACGCCTGAATACAGATAAAATCTGCGCAAAATCGTTTTCATATAAAACTGTAAACAAATGTGTCACCTTTATAGACTTGAGTAACATTCGACACAGAACTCTTCTTTAGAAACAACATTGATCAAGTTTGGGAAGATGTAGTAAAAACATAGGGTTTCATAGTAAGAAATTATAGAGATTTTGCAGCGAACACGCTTTAAAATTTTTGTTAAACAATTTTGTTAGATAATAAACATTATTATCATTATAATAATAATAATAATTATTATTATTATTATTGTTATTATTATTATTATTATTATTATTATTATTATTATTATTATTATTATTATTCGATTGATAATCAGAAAGGCCATGCGGTTTAAGAAACTTTAAATGTGTCCTCATGCTGGACATTTATATTACTTGTTATTACTTCTCTGCTGTAGGCTGTTCGATTCATTATTTGCAACAAAGAACAACTAAATTAAGCCAAATATAACATAAAAACAGTTCAAAAATTGAACACAAGCGTTTTCTGCTACCATTACATTCATAGAATAAACACACTTAGTACGCGAGCGATATTTGATAATCTTGACAATAAAGAAGTTATATTATAAGCAACAATTGGTTTCTCCATACATTATCAAATAGGAAAGATACCGGCGGTACCTTAAAATGCGACATTATTAAAAAAGTGTAGACGATATTCCGATTATCCCATCTCTCTTTTCGCAAAATAGTAGGAGCGTTGCAAAATAGTCTATCTTTAAAAATAAGTGAATTATCCCTGGATACTGGATATATATTGTTGGCAAATAATATTTGGTTTTTAAATTTTAAATTGCACAAAATTTCATACATTGGTAGTCTAAATTGGTAATTTAAAAATAAATATCGTATTTATTTATCGCCTTATGCTATTCGCTTCAAAATTACAAATATCTAAATTGCTGTTATAAGATTGAATATAGCGCACATATTCTACAAACTGGAGGGCTATGTGAGAAAAATGTCACAGTGACGCGATATTAACTGTGAAACCCAAAAATTCAGATATATATATATATATATATATATATATATATATATATATATATATATATATATATATATATATATATATATATATATATATATATATATATATATATATATATATAGCGTAAACGACTACCATTTGCAGTAATTGACAGAGTTAGCAATATCTTGCGAGATAAAGACTAGATTTGTGGTAGTATTGAAATTTGTTTGCTTCACGCATATGTGTTGACTCGTTGCATTGTAAATTACGTCACAGAGAGGAACTTCTTATGAATTGGCCAAAACTTTGGATACCTTCCATGACTTCGGAATGTGTCTTATAGACTGAATACAGAGATTAAACTTATCAAAATCACGATGCTTCATAATAAGTGATTCAATTAAATCTGGTCGAGCTGTTAGCTTGGGTTTCAGCTTTGTATGCGCAGAAATCACTCTTGAGTTTCGGAAACCGTTCTAGCATTTATAATTGAACCATTTTTTTAACCATTTAAATTATTTAAAAACAAATTATTCAATGCTACAATTTTGTCTGTCTGTCTGTCGAAGCTGTCTTTTTGATTTTTACAAATCTTGGTGTTTATCTGGTTCTTTCAACTCAACAACGATAAGCATTCTCGACTTTGGACTTTATTTTGTTTATGAAATTCGTGAATTATGCAAAAATTCTGTTGTAGAATGTTTCATAATATTTTTGTGCAGTTTGTTCAGTCTAACTCTATGAAGAAGTACCTGATCGAAGAGTTGAAAAACCCTTTCTTGACAGCTTATTGTAATTACTTGTGCTTAGATTTAGAGCGTTCTTCGCCAAGCCTTTAAAGACATTGTCTTCAAAAACAAGATAAAAATTAGAATCAGAGTTACGTCGACAGAAAGTTTGTACGAAAATATACCAGCATTATTTTAGTGCTGCAGTTTTAAACCATTTTCTAAAAGATTCAAATATTCTGATTACATATAAATATACATTTTTCACCTAACGCGGCTAATCAATTATTCGTCAACCCTGAAAATGCCGTTGTCAATTTAAATTCAAATCAATTATTGTCCGCCAGTTTTAATTGTGCGAGAATTAAAATAAATTGATCGTGAACCCTCCCCCAGACAGATGTCGACAAGAAATTAACTTAGATTTAGACAGGGATGCGCGATAGATATATATGTAGATAAATATGTTATCATCCCTGGGGCGAAGGGTACAATGGCAGCCCGTGACAAATTGTTTGCTATTCCCCACCGGCCGTATTAAACAGTAGCAGTCAACGTTGTAATAGATCTGAGATTAGATGGGATTGACCTTGTATATTATATCGGCGCGCTTTCTTATAATTTGATAATTCGGAGGGAGGGCGCTTTTATCGACACTGCGCAAAATTTGATAAATTCTAGTGCAGGGTGATTTGTTTCACCCAGCAATTTATCGACAATGGTAAATTTATCTTAATTGAGGAATAATTAGCAAAGGATTGTATAGGTAGTTTTTCGAAGAAACTTCCACACACTACTATAATACTATTTACAAATATTCTGGATTCCTCCTGCGTCGGTTGTTGTTGAGTCGAACTTGCTAGACTGAAACAGTTTCAGTTGAGCTCTGAAGAAGTCAACAGAATGAATGGCGAAACTTTAGCAAGTTCCCCTCAACAACACCTTGAATAGGTCTTTTGGTGAAGCCTCTATTCAAAATTTTACTAATTAGGCGGTTAGGACGATCTCGGACGTGGCTTACACCTACTCCTCCAAAACTTTGGAATGCGGGACTACAGTACATAGTAACTCATTTAAATAGGCTCACAAATTTATTTTGGTGCCTCTGGTGTTCCATAAGACTCAGACTTAATGCCTCTGTGGTTTAATCCTCTCAACAATAAAAAATGAAAATAAACACTATTTGCGTTAGTTTCGAACTTAGATTCTTCAAACTCAGATAGCTCTTGTGGATAGTTATGTGTCTTATAATAAAGAATGCCGGCTTGTCAACCTTAATTACATTATTTTGTATTACAGTATTCAGAAAGAAAATTGTAAGGAACTCGGAATTAAATTTGACTCAGTAAAACGTTTATGCAGGCTGTAAAGAATTTTTACTGGCATTTGTAGCCCGTTAATACTTATATCATAAGTTAGAGAATATGCACAAGGTTTCTAATATATCTTGCTTACGAAGGGGGGTTAAGATTAGCTCGTGAATTTCTTGGCTCTTAGAGTCCGCATAAAACCAGCATCTGGTTTTTCTAGTCTTGAACAAACTGTCTAAATGTGTACAAACTTTAACCATATCTGTGATAAATACAATAGTATATTGTGCAACAAGTGAGCTAAACGGAACGAGGGCTTGTGACTTAAAAAGTTTACCAAACCTGTTGTATACTATACTTTTTCTACGACTGTTAGTTTTTCGGTGCATTTTTTTAAAACTACACTAATAAATTCACTGACGTTGCCTCAGAATTGACAAAAATTAAAATTCAAGTGCGTAATATCCCGGAAATGTCCGAAGTGCCTCCGATCCGTGGAAAACGAAATTGACGTAGTAAAATGACACTTTCTACACACTAGATCGGTGTATAATTAGGTATTTTGCAAAAGGAAGCAGAAAATAGTATATTATGCAACAAGTGCGGTAAACGGCATTGGACTCACTAGTTTATTTGACACGAGCGGAGCGCAGCGGAAAACAACACATTCACTGACATGACTGTCATAATTGACAAACATCAAAATTCAAGGCGTGGGGAATATCTCCGAAAACATCCTATTGCTCCCAAACCCGTGCGGTAAAATCCCGGAAATATCCGAAGTGGCTCGGATCCATGGGAAACGAAACTGACGTGGTAAAGTGACGCTTTCCGCACGTTAGATCGGTGTGTAATTAGGTATTTTGCAGACGGGACTAGAAAAAACATTTTTTACTTACTATAAAGAACTCGATTCCAAACTTAAAAGAGTTTAGTCTTATCATGTGTGATGCGAACAATCAAGCGAAAATCTTAAGAAGTGTCATATTATGAATTAGTGATAAAAAATATTGGCCACTAAAATTGTTGTACTTTTTAGGTAAATTTATATTTAAATTAGGGAATGGCGTTCTTTTGGCCTTTTTAAGAAGACCATGTACCAAAACGTCTCCAAAACTAGGCTGGTAATAATATAAGCTAGTATTGAGAATCCTGCTTCTTTACCAGAAGAAGTTAAATGGAAAAATAATACTCTAAATAAAGTTACCTGGATAAAAATACTTTATTACAAAACGTAGAAACTGAAGAATCGAACTATATTTACTCCGCTACTGATGTCACAGCCACAGAAATGTTTGTAAACAAATTAAAATACTTTATTGAAAAATGTACTACGGTTGTGAAAACGGAACATCAAAATAAAAAAATCTGTAAATCACAAAAATAAACTTTATTACAAAATAAAGTTATTGCCGGCGCCTGAAAACATTATAACTTGCAAGAACTATCGAAACTTATTAAACACATTAATTAAATTATGTAAACAAAACTGCTACATTAGATCTGAAACCAAAAAGTTGTTCGGCGATTTGATTCTGCCTCCTCTTACATACTTAATAAACAAATCGTTTTCTGAAGGAGTGTTTCCAACAATTCCTTAAGGAAACTATTATTACACTCCTTTTTAAAAATTGATGTAGAGACTATGTGTCAAGTCCTGCAACCTCAATATTTCGATGGATGGGGTGCCTCTTTCTGCAAGCGGAAGTGTGTGGGGGTATGGTTGGACTCCAAGTTGACCTTCCAGGAACATATAAGATCAAGGACCAGGTCGGCCTTTGGAGCTCTGTGGGCGTGCCGGAGAGCGGTAGGGGACACTTGGGGCCTGGGGTCGAAGATCATGCAGTGGATCTACGGTACCGTGGTGGTGCCTATGCTCACGCATGGGGCAGTGGCATGTTGGCCGGGGACCAAAAGAGCGGGAGCAAGGCTAGTTCTTGACAAACTGCAGAGATTTGCTTGCCTCTGCATAACGGGCGCCATGAGAACGGCGCCCAGGGGGGCCCTAGAGGGTATGGCGGATCGGGTGCAGATGGAGGCGGCCAGGACAGCTGTGAGGCTGGCGAGTTGCGGGCTCTGGTGGGAGGGAACATTTTATCAGGGTGCGTACGACATTTTAGAGGGCTGGCGCGGGGATCGCGGGGTCATAGGCATGCCGAGTGACGTCATGATCCCCGAGACGACCTTCTTTGACAAATTGACCTTTCTCTTCCCATCAAGGGAATAGTGGAGATGGGGCAGAGTCGGCTCCTGGGATGGACTTGTCTGGTCTGGAGCGTACTGCGAGACAACGGGATCGAGCTTGTCGGTCCCTCTGGGTCAGTACTGCACTGTATTTCAGGCAGAAATTTTCGCTTTATTGATGGCGGCCAGAGAGGTGCTTCGGCTCAGCCACGGAAGCAGGAGAGTCTTCTTCTGCTCGAATAGTAGGGCTGCACTTATGGCGCTGAAGTCAGTGCGTACGTGCTCCTTGTTGATAAAGGAGTGCAAAGGGGTACTGAGGAGAGTGGCTGAGGAGAGGAAGGTCACGTTGGTCTGGGTCCCGGGTCACACCGGTGTTCGGGGCAATGAGGCAGCGGACGCCTTAGCAAGAGCATAGGCATATAGGGCCAGAGCCCCGCTTGGGGATCGCCCCGTGTGTGAGGCTGGGAGCTCTCGAAGCCTGGGCGAGAGACCGGGCCGCGGTGGGCTGGAAAGTTGCTCCGGGAATGAGGCAGGCGAGGCTTATGATGGATGGGCCCGCCCTCTCTCGGACCAGGGAGCTGCTTCAACTGACCAGGAGGGAGTGTAGAGCACTAACACGGGCCTACACAGGACATTGCAGGCTTATGAGGCATCTTTGCTTGCGAGGCTTTGGAGACGACCCGGAGTGTAGGTGGTGCATGGAAGGGGAGGAGACTCCGTATTATCTGCTCACCGAGTGCCCTGCTTTGACATGGGCATGATTGGGAGTCTTCGGAACGGCCCAGATCGATCCGGACTCAGTGCACGGTATTGGGTTAAAGGAGTTGCTGACCTTCTATAGGAGGGGCGGCATTCTGGACGCCCTCTAGAGCGGCCTGGGGGCACAACGGGCCCATCTGGTGGCCTAAGTGCTTGGATGCCCGCGAGGGCGCCCCCCCTTTAATTCCAATACCAATACCAATGTGTCAGGTCTGGTTTCAAGTTTAACGAAAATATTTGAAAAATCATTAAAACAGAAAACGGTAGATTACTTAATAATAAAAATAAATAAAATATTATTTTTATGAAATTTGTTTATTTTGTCAAATAAGTTGCTTATTGATAAAATATATTTTGTTACAATTTGGACTTCTTTTTTTGTGTCGTACGCACTCTTCAGGAACATTTGTTTTGTACATGACACAAAGTCTCATATCATTCACAACATCTTCTTGGCATAAATAACAATACTTCCGTTTTCTTCTATTCATCACCGCCGTACTTTCTTTTATTTTTCTGAACGCCTCTTGACTCTGACACGTTTTTCTTAAACTTTTGTTTTAGTCCCTGTGATTTTTTAAATACTTTTTCTCTCTTTTGTCTTATTTTCTTGATTCTGTTCGTCGGAGACACCTGGAGTCAATTTTGGTTCTTCAAACGACGGTTTGGTGACTTCTTGTGCACGATAATTTAAAGATATCTTCCGAGCTACCTTGATTTCTCTGGTTTCCAATTCCTGTGTACCTAGAAACTAGGTGACCAATCTGACATAACTTCTGAGCTTGAAGTATCATCTAGGAAATGGTCTTCATCAGAACTTTCGGAAGTACTATCTATGTCGCTGAGTTTCCATTTATTTCAATTTGGAAGTTCAAAAACCAGCCACAACGTTAGATGCGTTAGTAGCTTTTGGCCACACGTTGGAAGATATATAAAGCGAATTTATTCGAAATTATTAGATCATGTTCATTTGGCCAGTAATTCATGCGGCGTATTGCTCGATAGACAAAATAGGGAGGCATCATGAGACTCAGCTGCATCGACTATCAGTGCGTCGTGGAATATTAAACTCTTTCTTTCTTTCAGACGTTCCATCTGTAACAGCTTATATGGCCTTTGTCATTGGAATTTCGGTCGATAAGCCTCTCCTCTCAGCCATTTTGAGTTCATATTTATCGACTTGAGAAGAACTGCAAATAGCATGCAACACGTTTGGTAAACTTTTTAAGTCACTCTTTTATTAACGACTCGCTCCGCTCGTACCAAATACACTCGTGACACTTGCTACATAATATACTATTTTCTACGACCGTTAGTTTTTGGGTTCGTTTTTGCAAAACAACGCGAACACATAACCGTCAGAAATGACAAACGTCAAAATTCAAGCCCTGCGGTAATATCTCCGAAAACACCCGATTGCTCCCAAATCCCTACGGAAGTGTCCGAAGTGGCTCCGATCAGTGAGAAACGAAACTGACGTGGTAAAATGACACTTTCCGCACTCCGGATCGAGTATAATTAGATCTTTGGGTTTCGTAATGCCGTCTCTTATCAAAATAATCAAAAACAATGGAAAGTTTTTTTCAAAACTATACAAAGTTACGTCTTTTCACCAGTGCCAGTTTGCATTGAACTATTAAAAAGAAACATTATTCAAAACTTTTATGGAATCAATAAAAGCTTTGAGCAAATAAAACTGACACAAGAAATATCGAGCGGTTTCGATAAAATGCAAGTTTGCGCCGATTTTTTGTGCAAATGCAATTTGGGATTTTATGAAGGCTTGTTCGGCGGCTGTAAATATTATTGACTTAACTGTGATCTTTACGGTACCGTTGGGCCCGAAATCTACATAAAAACGATGCTTGTAAAACACGCTAAAAGGTCATTCGCCGATCGCACTCAATCAGCAAAGTGCAGTTCTGTTCCACTCTGTATCTCAAAAACAAAGCCAAATATCTTTAATAGTAATCGATACCGCGCAATAAAAAACAAAAATCGACTTTACAGCATGCATTTACCAAATTTCTTAAATATATCTAACAATTCTAGCCGTCTTTTTCTATTGGCCTCGCTTTTCTATCACGGCCTTCCCATTCCAGTTTAGATCGAGTTCAGTGTGTACGGTACACGTTATCCCGTTTATTATGAGAATGTAAAAAAATATCAAAAAAACTTAGACAAAAGTTGTTCTTTAATTTAAAAATATTATATTGCCTGAACATGCTGTGTTTGCATTTCCGTGGACAAATAATAAATTTCTTATTTTAATTTAATTCATTAAAATTAATTTAATATTTTGAATCTTATGTCAAAAGGGACGTTTTGTAGGTCTAAATATATCTACCGATTTTTCAGACTGAATGCATTTGTTATATATTTGGGGATGATTTCCTTATAAAATATTATAACACTTTCAATATACCGGGTACCCAGAAACTAAGATTAAAAATTTAAATGAAAAAAATAGTTAATGGCGTTTGATATTTAAAAGATAATCATTTTGCGTAAGGTTTCCTATTTCAAAAATTTGTAGATTTCGAAAATTTGTATTAGTAACAAAACTGACCTAGAAGACCACGGCACGGCATAACAGAAACATCAAAAACACAAAAGTTTATAAATTTGTCTGACGTCTAAAAATAGAACCAATTTTATCAAAAACATTTAGACATTTGTTGGAAAACATCCAGATGGACGAAAACCTCATTTATCCAAAAAAATCGAAGAAAGATTGTGTAATTTCTTTAATGTTGTAAAAAATAACTCATCATTTTGAGTTGTTTTGTTAACTATTCCAATTTTCTCTTCTCTCTTTAGAAAGACGTTTTAAAGACATGAGATCATTTTCTTGTGTTAAAATAACCATAACAATAAAAATAACTGTTAGGTGGCATGAAACTGTCAAAAATTGTTTTTCAAACCCACTGCAAACCATAGTTACATTTCTGTAGTCCCCGCATTTTTTCAAAGAAAAAATATGTTACCGCTAATATTTCAAAGTCTACATGTTTTTAAAAAATAACCATTTTTTAAAATGATAACATTATAAAATGCGCTGTTTCCACGGACCACTAAAGTATAAGGAAATCAAGCCCAAATATGTAACAAAGGAAAAATTGATAGATATATGCCAACGTCACTTTTGACATAGAATTCAAAATGTTAGAAACGGCAAAATATTATCATATAGCTTCTAAAGATATAGAGGCCCTGCCTATGCGGATAATACATAAGGCAACTATGAAAAATTTTAAGCATTTTTAGCATTTTGGGCATTCGAAAACCAACATAACCCCTGACAGATCGTCACTAAGTTAGGATCTGACTTTGTTCGGAAGTATTCTCTCAAAATATATTCAGATTCCATTAAATCTTGGGACAAGAGTTACGTGGATGGATATAGCTGTTAGATTAGTTAAGTGGGTGAAAGAAGCATGCGCTGAAGATCATTCCCATCTCTACGAAGATATCATTATCACCTGAGGCGTATCAATTACCGGTCCAGGGTCATTATATTATCTGAGACTTTTATGCATAAAGTATATTGCAACAAGGTTAGTTTAAGAATATTGTAGCAATCTAAAAATAGTTTATGTTATAAATCAAATATGTCTACATTTTTCCAAAGAATTCGACACTATTTAATACTCTATTTAAAATTGGAAAGTTGATATTTGACCAAGGAAATACAATCACATATATAATAATATTTTTGGAGTATAAATGAATTTGAACAATTTTGTCCTATTTTTTTCTTTGATAGTTTTAACAGATTCTGAGATAATAAACGCGTCACATTTCACCAACCACAAAATATTCTGCTTTTTTTTTTAAAGAAATTTAACAGTTTTGAAACTTGTATTTATTTATTCCATTGCTCTATATCAGAATTGTGCACTTAGCCAAAAATTACTACATATTATATAGAAAACCTGGTTTTGAATTTTAAGGTCGGGGATAACCTGGAAACGTTATCCGGATTTCCTGTATACCTGATTCAGTATTCAATGATTCTCCATATAGAAAAGTCGATCATTCGATTCTGAACTATAACAGAAATGTAATAGCGGTGTATTATCAATGCGCATTTAATATTGCACATACACTAATTAACCTCTTGTAATAAATTAATCTAGGCAAAGAAATCTGTATTTTTCATGGCTTTATGTGACATATATTTCTGCAAAGCTAATATCAAGCCTTATAAAATAATTAAATACAACACCAAAAATGAGACACACTCTACTTGGTGTTGAAATTTTAATCTATTTGCTGCCAAAATTCAAAAGTAATCGTTTTTAAAGTATACTAATAAAATGTTTAGTAAAAAGCTTGTGATATAAATTGCTAAGGTAGTGTAAGCTGCAGGAAAAAAAAATGAAATTGCACTAAATATAAAAGCGCAACGTTTAATTCTAAGTGGAGGTTGTCATCTATATGAATAAAAGAAATAAAAAAGACCGTCGGTAATTGAAATAATTTATTCACCAGTCAACGAGTACACTTTATACAATAAATAACCATCAACAGTTAGATCCATATGTACATTATATACAACGAATTCGATCGACTATTCCGTTACGATCGTAACTAAAAATAAAACACAGTTTATACAGAAAAGGAAAATATGTGTTGAATTCTTAACCCTCGCTCGTCTCGACAGACGACGCAACGTCACC
The DNA here is from genome assembly GCF_029955315.1 of Cylas formicarius. Taxonomy (NCBI): domain Eukaryota; kingdom Metazoa; phylum Arthropoda; class Insecta; order Coleoptera; family Brentidae; genus Cylas; species Cylas formicarius. The sequence goes on along the minus strand of NW_026844214.1, from coordinate 15,543,288 downwards.
TGGTTTTCGATCGTACCATACTCCCACTTCGTGCAATACTGTTATCCTAAACTTCTGTCTTGTAAGGCTTGAAAAGTTTCGGTTTGTCCACTTCGAGCAACTGCGTCTGTACTGGCGACACGTTGCTGGCCGGCATTAGCAAATTCTCGCTAACTGGGGGACTCAGACTTATCTCCGAACGGTGCGAATCGGTCGGTGATACTTTCGACTGAGGCTGCTGTTGTTGATAGCCGTACGCCCTATCGAAGTTCAGGTTCAAATTCAACCCTTGGGGTAGGTGACCTTGTGGCAATGACTGCGGGGGCGGCGCGCCGAAACCTACATTCGCGGGATGATGCATCAGGCCCGCGTTAGGCATGTGTATACTCGTCGGAGGACCTCCGAATCCTGGATACGGGCTGTACCTGGCGTAATGAGGAGCGTAGATCGGCGGCGGTGGAGGGTAGTGAAGAGGCAGACTGGAGGCGGCCGCTTGAAGCAAAGAAGCGGCGAACGCGGGATCGCTGTACACCGCGGCGTATGGCCATGCGATCGCCATCCGTTGCCTTTTGTCCTTCATACGTCGGTTTTGGAACCATACCTGAAACAAGCAGAGCTAGATTAGCCATTTGTCATGTGTAACATTGAAAATAAAAAATTTATAGTAGGAGAACGGCCACTAACTTTTTCCACCACTAGGAGCAATCTTAGCCTTAGTAAAATGTACGCCATTAAAGAAGTTTAGTTCCCCGAATCCTGGATGCAGACTGTATCTGGCACAAAGGTGTTAAGAAAGCAATTAGATGGATATAAGGCGTAAACTCAGTATATTGTGCCTGCACATTGCGCTCAGAACAAAGTTTGATTAGTAAACCTGTTAAGATGATGATGACATAATCATTAACCAAAATACATACATAATATACAAAATATAATTGAAGTATTAGTATAAGTATTAGTAAATATACGTTTTAGATATGGCGATGATTGATCTATACCAAAAATTAAGATGTTCTTTTTTAAATGTTATAATGCAACTTTCAATCATTTTAGAAAAAGTCAAACGGTGAGCTATTTTAAATTATCAAAACCAAACTGCTTCCCTAGAAATACCGTAATATCTTTTGAGCAACAGGGTTTTTCATTTATAAACCTCGTAGGTAATATTTTGTTGAATGGAATGTTACCTCTTGCGGGTAAATTTTGTAAATAAAACAGCGTACTAGCAGAAAAAATGTATCATGTATCATATGACACCCAAACTTAGGCTTTTCTTCTTAAAAATTGCTTCGGTTAACAAATATTGAACATTTTCACTTTTTTTTTCTTGTCATAAAAATGGAAGAATAAAACGTAGAAAAATGCTTATTATTATTATTATTATTAGAATAATTATTTTTTATTAAAGAATCTGTAATTACCAGGTTTTCGACTCGCTCTGTATATTAAACTTAGCTCAAGGATATAAAAATAAATAATAAATAAATTTCTTCGTATGTCTTGTTGTTGATCTCTTTTGCCACCTAAGGGTTTTTAAAAAACAAGACGGCGAATCAACAAAACGAATAAATATCGATGATGCACGACCGCAAAAACATTCTTTTACGATGTTATTATCCGGTACCCACGTAGACCAAACAATTTCAAGAAAATTAAAACTAATTAGTACCATAAACAAGGAACAATGCGCGTCTTATATCTCTGAGCCACCGACCGCCTCTTCTATGATCATTTCGGGCGTTTAACACGTCATAAAAAAGCTGACGCTCCCGCTTATCGCGCGCATTACGCCACTCGACGCGTATTTAGGGCTCGGACTTAGTTAACTGACTCCCTGAACATTTCACATTGGACGGAGGCCGCAAACTACGGCCAAGTCCGGCCCTGTGTCGCTTTCTTCTGACTGGCGGTTCGTTTATAAACGGCGGCACGTTTTTGATGTTTTTAAAAGCACCATTAGTGTTTTATTTGAGCCCGGGAAAATGTGCTAATTGTCGAGCGTTGGTTATCGCATATCGTCGCACTGCTGGGGTGATCAGAACTTACTCTATAAGTGAATCGGAAATCAGCACGAAAAGTAGTCAAGACAACTTACAGATTCGTAATTGTTAAATTTCGCAATCGACTAGTTGGAAAATTAAATGCTATTACTGGCTGTGAGTTAAGGGAAATGATGTATATGTTTATTGTATTATATACTTGTTTTTGTACATTCCTCTTAAAGTCGGAATAACTATACTTGTGTTCTCTTCATTTTTTTAGCTAGGGAGGTATAAGCTTATTGCTAATGTATTTTTCTATTCAAAAAGAAGTGGATGATTTAAAACCAAATACTGGATTCAAATTCTGCAGCAATGCCAACTAGAGAAGACTGTCATAAAAAAAGTATTTCAAAGTAATATATAAAAGGAATTATTTACCATGCGCTTTCTACCACAATAGATAATATAAACGCTTTTTACACTAACCCCCTCAGAGTTAGCAATAGTTTCAAGAAAAGAATTTGCAATTATCTGGAAATAAATGACATCTCGAAAATTTATTGTAAATACATAAATGTTTTAGTCAGTTTTCACTAGTCAATTGGCGTTGTGCTATTTTTTAATAAAATTTTGAATAATCCTTATGCATTATAATTGTTATTATCCATGTTAACTACCTAGTTGTTGCACCAGTTAATTTTTAAACATGCCACAAATTGTAATTCGTACCGGTCTAATTTCTGAATACAACTTGCACCAATGAGTCATAAAATGTCTTAATTCACAGACCATGGAATAAACAGACCATAGGGAACTAGATGCAATACGACCCAAAAAAACATAATTTCGCGTATTCTGCCAAGAGTTAGCTATGGAGCGCCTTTAACCATCCGATAAGTAATTAAAAAGTACATAGGGTAAATGTGGGTGAGATGCCGCAGTAGGACAGATGCCGCGGTGTACGTTTGGCAACACTGCGACTTTTTAAAAAGGCGCTTGTGTTTCCTTACAATTAGTTGATGGCTAACCTTGAGAACTCCATTACGCCGGTTGAAAATAAACGATTTTCTCAAGAAATATTTCGTGTGTTTGTTAAAATAACGTTCAGGTAAGTTACAAAATTTATTCAGTGTTTCTTGTAAGTTAAAATTATACCTCTAAACGAATAAAATTTGGTTTGCAATTAACTTATAGGAGATTTAGGATAAGTAAGGTTATGTTACCACCGGGTTTTAATTTCGTGGATCATAAGTGTCACAAAAAATGTGCTGCGGCATCTCTCCCATACATTTGGGATAGACGCAGCAGAAGTTTGTGGTAGAGATGACGCATTAATTCGATGTTTTATTTTAGTTGGATATGCCTCGCAAATATAAACGAAAATCTAATAGAGGAAGATGGACTCAAGAAAATTTGGTTACAGCCATAAATTTAGTACAACAGGATAATATTCCAGTACGAGAGGCTGGTAGAATATGCAACGTGCCAGAGCGAACGCTAAGAAGAAGGTTAAAAAACAATAATTTTGAAAAGGGTGTACAAGGGCCTTCGTCATCTCTTGGCCAAGAATCCGAAAAAAAGGTAGTAGGGCATATTAAAGCTCTTCAGAAAGCAGGCTTTCCTCCCACTGTAAGAACCGTAAAACAAATTGCCTATACCTTGGCTCAACGTTTGGGGTTAAAACACAAATTTAACACTGAAAAAGAAGAAGCTGGAGATCACTGGTACCGATCGTTCATGGAAAGGAATCGTGATTTGAGTTTAAGAAAGGCAGAGGGACTATCAACTGCAAGGGCGGAGGGTATGAATAGAAAAGAAGTTGAAGAATATTTTAAACTTTTAGAAAGCATTTATGAAGCTAACGATGTCTTTGATAAACCAGGTCATGTCTTTAATGTTGACGAGTCTGGCCTTCAGTTAAATAATGTGCCAAGTAAAGTTATCGCAGCAAAAGGTAGCAAAGAAGTTCACACAGTAACGTCTGGGGAGAAAGGGGAGACAATCACCGTTGTAGCTTGCTGTAACTCTGAAGGAAATTTCTTACCTCCCTACTGCATATTTAAAGGGGTAAATAAAAAAAAGGAATTTGAAGACGGCATGCCACCTGGTTCGGTTGTTGTTATGAACCGCAAGTCTGCTTATGTTAATAATGAGCTATTTTTTGACTGGTTGAAAAATCATTTTGCCCCTCGCAAGCCACCAGGGAAGACTGTTCTAATTCTTGATGGACATGGATCGCATATGAGTCTAGATTGCCTCGAATTTGCGACAGAAAATGATATTTCTTTGGTATGTTTGCCCAGCCACACCACACACTATTTACAGCCACTCGATCGTAGTTTTTTTAAACCGTTGAAAACGTTTTTTTATCAGGCTTGCGACCAGTGGATTAAAACACATCAAGGCAGACGAATTACTCGTATGCAATTTGGCACATTGCTAAGTAGTGCTTGGTCTCGCGCAGCTACAGCTGGAACGGCTATTAATGGTTTTCGTGCTACTGGAGCATTTCCACTTAATCCAGAGTCAGTTCCGGACCACGCTTTCAGCGTATCAGACCTGCACGTAGCTCATGCACACAATGTTGAAGACACTGCAACTAAAACCTGCAATACCGAAAAAGAAAACGCTGCGCCGAATCCATCATTAGAAATCAACGTTAAATCGCAAGAAGCTCAACCTCAACCTTCTACTTCGGCTAGCACTGATATCACTCCTGGCAAAATGTTGCAACAAATATCACCCATTCCTATTCTTTCTAACACTACAAAGCGCAGAAAACAGTCGGCTGCACATCTAACAAGCCCCAGTTATATTGAACACAAAAAAGGGAACAAAACTAAAACCAAAAAGGACAAAAAGCTAAAAGTTAAGTCTTTAGCTAAAAAAATAAAACTTAAACAAAAAAAAGATTTATCATCGTCTTCTGAGTCTGAGGAAGAAATGCCAATTTGTTCTTCAACCAATGACTGCAGTGATATTGACGAAAACGAATGTGTGGAGTGTCTTGAAAAATACTGTTTAACAAAATCACGTGCTGATTGGATTCAATGCGTTCGCTGTGGATATTGGCTACACGAGACTTGCTCAATATACAAAACCACTTGCAATCGATGTGGAAGGCTTTTATTAAAAGCCGATCAAGTTAGAAGAAAGATGTAATGTTATTTTTCGTAAGCCATCTCTCCCATGTACTATGCGGCGACTCACCCACGTTATGTAGGAGAGATGGCCAAATACATGGGATTATAAAATATATTTTCTTAGAATACTGTTTTATTTAAATTGGTTTTGTTACATATTTACTTTTAAATAAATGTTCTAAAAGTAAACATGTGTTTTTAATTTTATTTTATCTCGATAGGTGTAACAATTATGAAAATCTATAAAAATGTGCGGCATCTCTCCCACATTTACCCTAACCCAGTTAAGTGAAAAAATATGACCTTCCACTTAAATTAATCAAGTTGTAATCACTTAACTTACCTAAGATGAAAAGTCTTTTATTACAGATTTCACTTACATGCCTTAAATACTTATTATATATTTTAGAAATTGAAATTAGATAACAATGAAATTGTTTAGAAAACCTTAAGGTTAAGATTATCGAAACACATTACAGTCGTAGAATTCAAACATGCATAATAAACAACGGGTTTCAATTTAAAAAATACAACTTTCATTATTTTAACACTTTTGGATATGAAAGTCATTTTAAAAAGTTATTACAATCGGACACAACCATTGCTGTTTGCCGTTTCCAATTTTGGAAGCAAATATCCCAAATTATGAAGCATTGCATAGACATACCGGTAAACATTTGTTTTAAGTCCTATTTTCGTTCGTTGAATTTTGATCAAAGGCGACAAACAATGTTTGTTCTTTTTGAATCAATAAAAAATTGCCTGTGGGGTTTTTGTGAACTTTTCTGATTGAAATTTAATTTTATTTTTTGTATTTATTGAATTAATCCTCAAGATTATTCCAACACGTGTATATGCTTGTTGTTTTCTTTCCGTCGATAACAAGAAAAGTCGGAAAATAATTCAAGGAAGAAAAGAAATTTGCATTTATAATTTTAGTAGTAAATTCACATACACTAATCCTGTTTAAATTAATAATAATGAGACTCAGCATGCTTGTTAGAAGAAAAATTTACTATATGTAGTACCTTGATTGTGCTCTCGGGAAGGTTCAGTTGTGCAGCCAGTTCAACCCTTCGCGGTCTGGATACGTAGTTCTCTTTGAAGAACTCCTTCTCCAGCCTGGCCAGTTGCTCCCTGGTGAAGGCGGTGCGATAACGGCGAATATTGGGATCGTTGCTTGAATTTGGACTACCCGTCGAGTTTTGCTTCTGCAGATCCGTACCGTTTACTGGGGTAACGCAGTCTAAAAATAACAGATCAGGGTCTTCAATCTAATACCGTTATGTGACAAGAACACCTAAATAAAAAATAAATAAATATAATAATAATAAAAGGTTTTTTATTATTCTCATGATTAAATTCCAATCATTATTTTTATGTATTCAAAGCTCTAAAAGTTCCGATTATATAACTTATCCACAACTATGTTTTTAAAATTCCAGGGTTTTAACGATGATTTTTTAAAACCTGTAAATATAATTTGGCCTAGGGCGTAGATTTTTTGAGAATGTTTGAAAAAAAAAATCCTACAAACAGAGAATGAATCAAAACAATATTCTGTGTTCAATAAATACGGTTAATAGCCAAAAAATTAAAATACTCAGAATGAAACCTATTTTTTCTAAAAATTTTCTAAAAAGTTGAATTCATTGAATGAGTTTTTTTTATTTTTTAACGTGCAATGGTGACACTGTTTTAACGTCATACTAAAAATAAAACAATTCTTTTTCCTTAAGAAAATGTTCCATATTATGCATACTCTTGGCCAATACTTGGTTTTTGTCGTAAAAAAAAAAACCAGATGTGCCGCCGAATTTATTTATTTATTTTATTAGCTTATTGAAAAACTTTACAAACACAAATAATCTCAGTAATTACATGCAATGTCGGTGAGTCAACGAGACTAACTATTAAGACTAATGTAACTAAAAAGGTCTACCTGGACCTCACTAAGTACCTGATACTAAGTAATTTTTGGTTGTTTTGTATTCATAAATCAATTTTTGACAAGTATATTTGAGACATTTTAAATTTAATACATAATATAAAAATATCTCAGCTGCTTATTCCTTTCTTTGTTAAAGAGATTTTATATTAATGCTATCGATCAGTATTGTATATGTGCATTTCTTCCACTGACATTAAAATTTACGAGGCATATCCGTTATATGACCCGTCATTGTATAAGCCAACTAATGGTATTTTATAACTTTAATCATCGGTTTAACCGTTCTGAAATTAGTAATTTTTTTAGAAAGTTAAGTTATTATCTTCTATATATTCTTATCTATAGTATCAACTTAATGGGTATAACTTTTATTTTAAATTCCTCAAAGAAGCAAATTTGCAGGAAAGCTCTTCTTCTCTACAATAAATCCAAAATCCTATGTTAATGTCAATACCGAATCCACAAAAATATCTATCAAATATATATATAACAAATAACATTTTTTTTAAACAAGTTTTGCATTTACCCAAATGTTTTCTTTCTTTTTAAATGGGTACGGGAGTATTGAAAACGAACCTTTATTCAAAAAAATAAAAACAAAAAAGTCGAGCAAATGTTGGGAAAACGCAAAAATTAATTTTATTTTTTAAAAAAATTATATATACCTAATAATGTAAATACATTCGACATTTATTACTACGGAATCTTGGTTCTTGGATATATTTACACAAAGTGATTTAATGCAGAGAAAAAAGCTTTCTGTAGATTTGCTTTGACAAATTTGGAATTAAAAAAGTTTTCTTTGATTAGTTAATAAAATGACACATATAATTTATATTGATTTTAAAGATAAAGTAGTAAGTTTGGTGTTCTGTTATTAAAAGCAACTCCTACCCTATCCTGATATCCAAAGTCACCAACCTTATTTTAAATCATATTCTAGATAAAAGGATCTTAATCGTTATGAGTTGATACCTAATACGCCGTCAAACCACAAGTAAGTAGGTATACAAGGATATTGAACAGATTGTAGGCGTTAATCAGAGACTGGCAGGAAGTCCTTGTGAGGTTGCGTTCAACAAGTACTTTGTTTTGGGTACTTAGCGATCAATTACCGCACATCCTCGAAATTAGGGAAGGAAGTCTAGACGCTCGAGTGGTCTTTGGCGCATGTTTCGAGTATACTTTTATGGGTTGACTCTTGCGAAAACTAAAACAGAAGTCGGAAGGAACCGAAAGGCCGCACCATAAATACCGGGTTGTTTGTTGGTGTTAACAAGATTCAAAATTGGTGTTTGTCGGCAGCGTGGCGAAGACGTCCAAAATTAGGGGTCGGTAAATTTAATGTTCGAGACCTTTTGCCTTAAGCCGTCGCATTGTAAATTTTATTAGGTATTGCCTTACAAAATAAGTAAATTCCACAATTACGCCTTTTCCCGAGAGATATTTGCTATAAAAGGTGCTTAAGTACGGGCTATAAGGCTGTTAAAGCGGGGTCCCTAAACAATTAAGCAAATTACAGACCGAATGTACACAGTGGGCTGGTGTTAAAAAGCTTTCTCCATTTGCCTGAGTCCTACTTTGATTTGAAATTGAAAGTTTGAAAAATTTGAAATGCTTAATGAGTGTAATTCAAATTGTAGCAAATTCTTAAAGGCGAGCTTATTTTTTTATTAAAAAATTTATAAAGGCCAGTGATAAAACGTGCCAGAATAAACAAATATTTATGAATGACAGTTAGTTAAGGGCAACAGATACTTATAACCAATATATTTCTAACCAATCACGTTAACGTTAACTATGACATCTGCGGCCAATATTTATGACCAGTTATGCTCAATAGGCGCGTTTTAGATAGATAGCTATTTAATGCATCAAAAAATAATTATAAAGTTTAGCAGTTTTCTGTATTCAAGCCAAACTTCTGGAAAGTAATTTTGTTATTGTTTTAAATGAATAGTTGCAATATAAACTTCTAAATAGTTCATTTTCTTTCAAAAGGCATTTCATTACCTATGGAATTACTTTTGGATTGGATCATTATTTATGAAGAAAATAGTCACAATTAGTCAGCATGTATGTGCTGGGTAAACCCAAATAACGTGCGACAGTACGCAGTGCATAATAATAAACTAAAGAAGAAATAGCACAAATTGATAATGCGCAAACATGTACAAAAGAAAATTCCAAAATGTATTTAAAGTTTTGCAATCTACGTTTGAAATAAAATTTACCATATCAAAAACTAGTATAAAAAATTGGTAATTGAATATTTGAATGATCCGGTTCTGAAATGTTTTTGGCATCCTGTAAAATTTGCTCTGAGATTTACTTGTATTATTATCTAAACTGAAAATAAATATTTGGATGAGTTGGGTTTACTCTCTAAGTGAACATCACTAGGGCCGAATGTTATACCAATTGGTATGCGAGAACGAGTGCGTGGGTTGGACAAAAGTTGCTTTGCGTGCAACGAAAGTGTTTGTTCTACACACAGATAGCGTTGTTATTAATCATTTTCAAAATGATTGTCGAAAGAAAATTTGTTTGCCGCGAATGGCTGCTTTTTACACGTCGATTTTCAAGCATTTTTGCTTACCTCTGCTGTACTGCCCGTGAGAGTTATCCGGGGACTGGGGCGGACTGGGTTGCACGTGATGTGTGTTATAGTGCGGGGGAATGACGTCCAGCACCACGGCACCGCCGCCGTTGGTTTCTTCAGCCTGCCTGAACACTTTAAAATTCTCGTGCATCATCACCGTTCACTAACGCACCACTGATTACCCAAATCGGCTCACCACACCTCGACCAAATTCGAAATTGGAATGACTCCTCCATACGGCGGAAACTCGTATTTAGACCAGCCGGCTGAGGAGTGGCTCGTCCGCCGATGCGGTTGGTGGACTCGGAAACGAGCCGTCATTGGTGGCTCCGCCCTCGAAGACTTAAACGCTTCGCCATAGAGTTGAGAATCCCACGAAGCATCCTTATTGACGTTTAGTACATGTCGGAAGGGATTAGCGTAAAATAGGGGCGTCCCGACGGGCGAGCCGCGTTATTAAACTTTTAATGAGGAATTGTTACGGCTCTATGCTACCGGGTGCGGAAGGAGGAGAGATGATGAGATTATGCGAGGGCGGCGGAAATGCCGAAAGACCGATTTTCCCGAACAAAAGTTTGGGGGCTTTTCGGATTTTTTTTCCGAAAGTTGCAAGAACAAAAAAATGTACGGGATGACGGGGTACATCGTATTACTTGCCATTGAAAATAATTTTCATGTGGATACAATGCCTACGAATTTTTCAAGGGCATTGGAACGAGTTAACCATAAGATATCTAAATGTTGGTTTTGCTGACTGTCTAGTTCCTTTTCCCTCACATCTTGCACCTGTTCTCTTTAATTTATTTATTTATGACAATGCCAAATTTGTTATTACAACATATAGATTAAAAATATCCCAAGATCATAAAGTTATGGATTAGGATACTGTTATTAGTTTCGTTGCATTTAAATACTCTAGATATTCTGATCTATGTTTCATTTTCAAGTTATTGTTGGGTGATATTGAATGTAGTTTTGTTTTTCCAACATTTAATTTTAAAATTAATCATATAACTCTTTATCTATCTATTGACTTAAATTTGATTGATTGATTCAAACATGTCTGCTAGCGAGAAATGTCTGACCTAGTTAGTTTGGTTCGTCGAGTTCTTGTAAGTATTAATAACTAGTTTCTAATTCACTTCCTTTGTAAAATGGTGTAACTGTTAACATTAAATAAATAAACTATTTTTAAAGAAACCAAACGTCGTAATTTTAGGCAATAAATAATATATCAACACAAAAAAGTAAGACTATCAACAAAGTCTGTAGATCATATATTTCGTCTGGTTACTATGTGCACAGCATTATTAAGTTCACATACATGTTATCATAACCTATGGATATTTTGCACACTAACCAAAAACATAGATTAATATATTGATATATACGTAGATGCCATGTTTTCAATGGGATTACATGAGTGAACTTTTAAACAAATAAGGACCAGTTAAATGGGATAAAAGTTGGTTTATTTAGATGCATAATGCTCTATGTTAATAAAAATCAATTATCAGAGGTGTGAGCTAAAAAACTAGAAAAAAAAAGCAAATATTTGCAAAAACCATTTTCATTTTAGCATTTTTTATTGCCAATCCGACAAGAAAACGTTATATAGAAGTTGTAGTTTGGAAATTACGTTTTCTGGGAATTCATTTGTTTTATTTGGCATGGTATCAGAAAGTCATTTTGAACTTTTGTACTACCCTTTTTTTGTCAAATTGTAAATTAATGCATTGAGAAAGAAAATGGAAATATTTACAGGTACCTAAACCCAATATAATTGCTTCTCACAATAATTCTTTTTTAGAAGGTCATTGCTAAATATGAACATGTAATTAAAAATAAATCTAAGTAAGTAAGTGCGATAAATTAAAACAGTTTTAAATTATGAAAGGGTAGATGTAAGTATGTCAGCTCCGGGGTAGGTAGACAGGTACCGGGATTGTCAAATCGTCATCGGAAGGTAAAGCTATTATTATGCTTAACATGCTGTAATACTTAAACCCTAAACATTTCGGTCTCTTTGATCATCTTTTAATCACGCCGATAATGGCCATTGCCTTCATTTAATTATTTCAATCCCATATTTTAATTCTAAAATGGAATTCATAGTATTATTCACAACCTTGCAGGATTGCTTGATGTCCGATATTTGTTCCAATATTTCTATTTATTTCTATTCTATTATATCCATAAAAAAATTATGACAATTTTTATCCTTGAATCCATTGCGGCCTTTTTTTACTTTTTCTTAAAGATGCTTAAGGGCTTGACCACTTTTAAGTCATATGGTATATATGTTTTATATCCAAATCAAGCAAAATTAATCAAATTAAATTAAATATTTTCGACCTGTTTGTAAATTTCAGTTAATTATAAGGTCATGCTGAGAGGTTTAGAGTTTGTTTGTGAAGATTTTTTATAAAAAAAAGTTCATTCAAAACTGTCGAAACAACTTTTAGGTTATTTCAAATAAAAGAGCAAAATCGTATTTCCCTAAAATAACCCTAAAATAACATGCCGAAACTCAATTCAAGGCGTCAACTAGGAGCGATCCAATTTTTTCGGTCCCGTCACACATCACTCAGCGAATATTTTCCTGCTGTTTTGCAAAGTGTACTCGTATAAAAAGTATAGTATGATTGTTGATAAACTTCTTCAGTCCCTATTATTACTCGTTTATAACTTGTTTCATAATATAGTATTTTAAATTGTTTTTCTCTTTTAGTAATTTTATTGTCATTAGAACCAAATCCATCCTATTTATAGGGTGGTGTTTATCATGGGATGACACCTGAGCTCAGAATCTGTAATAGTATATTATGAAACAAGTGTCGTAAACGGTAGTGTTTAACGGCGAGTGTTTAAAAAACGACTGACTTGAAAAGTTTACCAAACGTGTTACATACTATACTTTTTCTACGACCGTTAGTTTTTGGGTACATTTTCGCGAAACAACACTAAATCGCTTATTGATATGATCGTCAGGATTAACAAACGTTAAAATTCAAGCAGTGTGGTAAAATCTCCGAAATCCGTGTTACAAGCAACTCACGTGATAAAGTGACGCTTTCCGCGCGCTAGATCGGTATATAATTTGATATTTTACAGGAGGGAGTAGAAAAAACACTTAGGGACAAAAGGTGTTGAGAAAGAGAATATTATATTGTTATGTATACAGCATGTTTGTATTTTCGTGGACAAGTAACAACTTTTTTATCTTAAATACATCATGCATACTTTATATATAACATCATATACTAAGGATTTGATTCCCTTGTAGAATAGCATGGACTTTAGTGGTGTGTATCAATATTTTGAAAATAAAGAAATATAGGGTGGTCAGAAACTAACATTAAAAATTAAAATGAAAAAATCGTCCAAAAAGTAGATAAGTAATAAATATTTGCAATGAAACATTTTCCTTTGTAAAAATCAGATAAGAAGATCCTCTAGATTCTACAAGCAAATGAATTACAAATATATAACAAAGTCTTTCAGTCAGAGAAATCCGCAAACACCACTTTCAACATCAAATTCGAAATATATCAGGAACGGAAAGACTTTAGTATAGGATATTGTTATTTAAAATAAGTTGTTGCTTGTACACGAAATTGCAAATAAAAGTATAAGTGAATCCAAACAACTTTCATTGACTTCCGCGGTCAGTTTAGTTGGACGTCTGTGGTGTTATCCCATAATAAACGGGTCACCCCACACAATCAATTAGATCATCATATGACATCGCGTCATTTAATGTCATTCCATGCGATTTGTTCTGTTTTTCGCGTTATTCTACTCGTTGGTCGCGATTAACGCTCAAGAAATCGTCGATCCGCAGTTGCTCGAAATAAACCAGCAAGATCCAATCGACCACTCGGAGAATGTCGACAACTACCAACTAGCCGATATTTTGGATGCCGCCCATTTAGAAAACGCCAGCATTTCCATCGATATCCTTCAGAAGCCCGTCGATTCAGCCCAAAGCTATGGAAAACCTCCAAGTCCCACGAGTTTCGAGATAAAAGCAGTCGTAAGCAAATGCGTGAGAAAGAACAAACTATGCGACGACCACCTCGAATACAGTCGATTCAAAACCAAGAGAAGAAAAGCGGAGAGCGGAGAGGAAAAACCAAGAACTAGCCCTTTGGAAATGTGCAACAAGAAAATAACCGTAACTTTAAAAGTTCTAAACGAAGGTGAGACGAATTGCGAAGTACAATACGTGGTGTTGGACAAAGCGCTCGACTCCACCACTGGGAAGAAAGGGAAGTTGTTGAACCCCTACGTGATGAAAATTAGACAGACGCCCGTTTTTCAAACGCACGGGCTGTTTTACGAAGGCTCCGTTAACGCGAGAGCGTCTGAAAAAGTGCTGAACAAGGACGTAGAAGGTTATACAGGTTGACCTATCTCTTCAATAATATTACCTTTATTATGCCAAATCTTTACAATACAATCACCGTCTATTATGGATTTCGTCAAGTCAATCAAAAATAGGTACACAGTACAAATGTTGATTCACGCTGAGTGTCATATTAGAACTTCTGGAGAACTAAATAGGCTTTTTTTTCTTCAAATTTGGCATATGGCCATAGTGCACCATGATGTACCTTTTTGAAATATTTACTCACCTGAAACTCGAAACAAAAAACAGCATTGGAAATTCAAATGTGTACCAGTATACGTTTTCGGATTTTGCGCAAATTTCTGAGTAATCTTTGTTAACATATCTCTTTTCCTTCGTTCTAATCTTTTTAAGTTTATGTAACGTTAGGTCTTGCTACTCTTTTTGGTGTTTATAACTTTGTAAAATTATTTTAAGCTTCACCTAAAACCGCTTTTTCTTGTAACTCATAGCGTTTTGCCCGCTTCTCAAACTGATTACTATTACTTATGTTGCTTCGCAATATTCCAAAAATATCTTTAACATTTTTTCTTTGGATATTTCAATTATTTGAAATTATAGACGCTGTCTCATATGAAACATCAATTTTTGATAACTAATTAACTATTAGTCTAAGATACACATTCTCCAAAAAAAAACTATAATTTAGTATTCATCTCCTATAGAATGTCCAGTTTCCCTTTAAAAATGCCTAATTTGGCTCATATCGTTCCGGTATAGGTATACGATGATAGTCGACTGTGATTTTTTTTATGTCGTTTGTATCCAAGCTGCGAAACTTCACGTCCTAATCGAAATGAAGATTAATCAAAATCCCGATTTTTTTGAGATAATTTGTTGATACGCAAGACTAATGGGCACATTTAGGTTGCAACTCAGAATCATCAAACCCAACCTGCGCGTCCACCAAATTTACCCCCGATGAAGTGCCGTATAGTCAGGGTTTTTGCTGCGGTTGCAGCCCGAAAGAGCCGATCGCGTACCCCATAAACGAAGAAAATCACGAAAAAGACATCCGATCTGCACTAAGATGGGAAACAAACAAATTTAATCTACCTGGGTACAATAAAAACGATTATGGTCGTAATGGGATCGACGGCAAAAGTGACGACATCAAAGGGTCCGATTTACCTGACGATGTCATTAACTATCCGAATATTGGCGAACGATTAATGTCTCGGAATGGCCGTAAGTACTGACCAGACCAATAAACAGCAATAATGTCGTATTTATTTTATTATCGTGGTATTGTTGTCCGCCAGACTGGGATTTTCTTGAACTGACCCAAAGGAATTTACTGACCGTGACATAATAAATAATTTTAATGTCACGTCAAACCTTTAGCAGCAATGTATAAACTGGTCAGCTTAAGAAAATTTCCGATTACACACTTTTCTTTTATTTAAAACTATCTAAATAATTGACTTAATTGACATTCAAAAAGTTTCTGGGCGATTTCGTCATTTTCAGTTTTTGCCTACTAGACGTATCTAGAGAACTGGGGAAGATATTGTTATTAACATTTGATGTCGACCATAAATCGCTGTGGTCTTCATTTTAAACATGTTCCGTGCCGTGCTTTTATATACTTTGCGCTACTCTTCTTGATATTAAGTGCGAATTTAGAGACTGGACTAACCAAAACTAACCTTTTTTAAGCATAAACACTGAGTCCTACCTCAAACTATCCTTCCAAAATTACTATTAGGAACCCGTGCCTCGTGCTCCTGTGTATGTGTTCTAAGTTAGTTGATTTTTAAAAATTCTCTATACCCGCTCGTTGTTTTTAGTACTATCTTAAATGTGTTTCCTCCATGGGTATTCGATGCATGACCCACATTTTAAACGCTTTAGTCTTCTCATCGTGTCCAGAGATGAGATCCGTTTAAAACGAGATTAGTCGGACAAACTATAACGGCAAAACAGGCGCTAGTTTCCTATATACGCAAATGTCGTTAAACGCTCTTAACGGAGCCACAAGCCCTGAAAGGAATGGATCTGAAAATGGCTTTTTATTAATATTTCCGTAACAGGTTGAGAGAATTTTTTTAAATTTTTGCTTTTTCGACATTTGTCAAATTTTGGTTAGAAGCGTAATTTTTGAGTGATACAGGTAACATAAACTGCAATAACTTTGTTATGGCTCGGTTGGTAAGGCGTTGACCTGCCAACTCGAACTTGCCGGAGGTTGTGGGTTCGATTGCCACCGGAGCCTTGAGTGTGTGCGTGCAACAATTGATATCGTTAAATTTCATCGGCGGTTGCCGGAGAATGGGTAAATATCCTAATTAAGCGCAAGTGCACCTTTTTCTTATAAAATCGTTAAAGCTGTGTTCTATTACACTTGGTTTATATCGCTATTCAGAGGAAAACGGATTTCAAAAAATACACTGTTTAGCATGCCCATCGTATTTATTCTTCAAAAATTAAAAAGTAAACCTTGAAACAATTCATAAGCTGGCTATTTTGTTGTCAGTTTGACATTAATGGTGTTTCTTCTTCACACTGTGTCTGATTTTTTTAATTGTTTTTTTTTTTTTAATTATGGAGCATTTTTGGAACATATAATTAACATATAATCATTTTATTTATTGCAACGGTAACACGCATGCCGCTGTTCAGAAATACGAAAGGCAGTTTCCATAAAGACGACAACCATATCAAATAGTATTTTCTAACGGGCAGAACGGGGATCGTTTGCTCGATCTCAGATGCAAGGAGGAAGGCCTATGGGAAATTATGACTATGAGGGACTGCTATATAGAATTGAGGAAAATCCTCAAATAATATTAAGATCCCGGCTGGGTATCACCAATATCCCTAAAACAATTATAACTCTACTAACATATTGATTCAATCTTTTCACATCTACATTTTTCTATAACTTACCATAAAAGGGAAAAGTTTTGCCGTTATTTTCCATTTTTCTGACGTAAATAAATGAATTTTTAGCTTGGTACAGAATTTAAAACGATTTTCGTACACCCTTCCCTTTAGGCAAAGTAGCTCCGTTACAGTTTGGGGCACTACTTTCGGAACACCCTGTATTGTTTATAAATCTTCCGTTTACTTTTATGCCTTTTTGTATATATATATATATATATATATATATATATATATATATATATATATATATATATATATATATATATATATATATATATATATATATATATATATACATATATTGAATAGAGTAGAAGAGTAGAGAGTATACAACACTGTCTTACATCCCTTCTAATTGGAATGCTAAGGGTTAATTTATTTCCAAATCTTACTGAGGCTGATGAGGGTGATGACGTTCTCGTCTAGTCCTTGCAGGTATAATTGGTCTATAATCTCTGTGTCTTACTTAAGTTATATTTAACAAATTTGGAATTTTACGTACAACTTGTAGAGTATTCTGTTTCTGTGTTCTGTTTCTATAAAAATTAGTTATGTGAAAAAAAGTTATCCAAATCAAATTTTGACAGGTATATTACAGAATATTCCTGAATGACGCGAGATACGAATTTTTCATTCAACCCAAGTCAAAATTTTTGCATTTTATAGGCAGAATGTTGCATGTTGTTACTCTATCACTATTTTTCATAATATCTCTAAATCTGCAAAATTAAAGCTATTTTACAAATATCCTGTATGTGATTGAGGAAGTTTCACATTACAATAATAAACCCCGACATCTATTATGTTTCGTTAAAGGTTAAAGAAATTTATATTATTGCATAGAATAGCAAAATAGAATAATCTACAGGAAGTTGCAATTTATAATTTCAAATTTCTTAAAATTTTTGGGTAGAACTGGCAACAATATATAAACTTGCGCGCATAGAAATCGGCCCACTGTAAATTTTATTATAAAATAAACATGCTATTTGGAAGGCAATTTAATATGCTTTAATACGAGTTTAAATTTGTCACGGTCAAAGAAATGAAACGTGTTCATGAACTAGCTATAGTGATAGTAATGGACTTGTTAGTAATAGTAATAGACTTAAATTAATCGCCTTTGCAACTGGAATTTTCACATTATTCGTTTTTAACCGTTTGGATAGCGTTTAATTGTGTTAGCTTGACTAGACGACAAAAAGCCGCTCAAGTAATCGCTTTTCGCAGTTCGAAGAGTATGCCAACGGTATGAGGAGACTGGAGCCTTTGCTATGTTCCCTAGAAAAGTCAGAAGGCTAATAGAAACGGCTCGTGATGACCGCTTTATTGTGTCAACAATAATAAAAAATGGTGACAAGTGGAAAGGGTGACTTGCAGAATGCTGCAATGAAGAGTGGAGCCCTTATGGAGGTGGTTCCTGCATGATATGGGGTGTAATTTCTATGGGCGCGCGAACTGACCCTGTTTTCATCCGTAGGGGCGGCCGTGGTCAACAGGCAGGAGGTTTAACAGGTACTAGGTACATTGAGGATATTTTATCAGATCACGTGGTACTATATGTTGACTACATTGGAGAAGAATTCATTCTTATGCATGATAATGCAGAAAAGGGTGTTCGAGTTATGAAGTGGCCAGCATGCAGTCGCGACCTCATTCCGATCGAACATTTATGGGATCAGCTAAAACGAAGAGTTATTGTTGCAGTAGAGGAAGAGTGGCTTAACATTCCATAATAAACCATAGCGAACTTGATTAGATCTATGCCTAATCGAGTAAGAGATGTTATTAGGGCAAGGCATTATTAAAAAATAAGTGTTGAGTTGTTAATTGTCAATAAACCTATTTGTTTTTAGTAATAGAAAAGTATTAGAAATAAATTTTAATCAATTTAAACTCGTATTAAAGCATATTAAACTGCCTTTCAAACAGTATATATTTTTATCTGATCAGTAGTTTCTAAAACAAATGAAATTGAAGCCAAAATGTATATGTATATGAAATAATTTCCTCCCTAATTTTTATTAAACTATGTGAACAGTTTATAAGAACTCCAAAATATGTTTGATAAACACCATTTCAGTCAGTTTCCTTTAGCATTTAGGTTAATAAACGAGTGATTGAAGAAGTTTATCAACGTGCTGTATACTGTACTTTACCTACTATTAGTTTTTGAGTACATTAAAATTACGGCTAAAATATACCGGAAACATCCAATAGCTCCCAAACCAGTCACTAAAATACCGGCAACGTCTGAAACCGCTACTGTGAGTTACGAAGCTTACGTCTTGAAGCGAAAAAAATGTGCAATTTTGATAAATGATAAAAATTTGTTTTATATAATTCTTTGACTTTTAAAATTAAAAATATTTTCCTGTTTCCCAGATTTTCCAAAATAAAAGTCTAATGAATTGCCTCAAAAATCTAGGGGTCTATAGGCAGACCATGGAAGGTGTCGTTTTGGATGGCTTTAGAAGACGTTAACAGACAATTTTGCTTAGTTATTTGTTAAAGAGTATTTATTATGGTTAGGCATAAATAAGTGTACTGTATTTGTTCATATTTGAAAAATGCCGAGTAGATTTTCGTCGCATTCAAAAAAGGGGATGGCAGGACTGTGACAACACTTACACACCGCCGAACTTGGACCAATCTTACCACCAAAGCGCCCACTGTCTGGAATTTGCTGACACTTGGTATTCGGTCTACAACTTAGGCGCACCCACCATGGACCATTCCCTCACCATCCAGATTTACGAGAAAATCTCTCTCGGCCACGGAAAGATCTTGTGGCGGGAAATAACAGAAGGAATGCCGATTCTTTTGGGAACATCCAAACGGCTATATTTCAGCCGAAAAGGTAAGCAAACACAATAATTGAAGATGTGATTGCATTTAAAACATTCAAGGGATTTTATCTTTTTTTATTTTATTTTTAAATAAATTCTTGAAAGATGAAAAGGTACAAATGAAACTAATATTTAGCAATAATAATTTTGCTAATAATAATAAGTATTCTGTATATAATATTAGTAGACTTGTGCAATCGTATTAGCTGGTAATAACAAAGTTGCGTGATATAATCGTTTCTCTCATATTGAGATATGTGATATGATTTGTTTTTGCTTCAGCAACTTATAGTAGACTTGCGGCATCAAAAATCGAAGGCAAGTTACAAGAAATCCTTGTGACCGTTTAGTTGAAACTAGTGTTGGGGCTGGTCAACTGATCGACAATTGACCACTCCTTAATTGACTACTTAAATTCCATCAAAAGTGCTATCAATCATTATTTAAAAATAATATGTATTTTATAATAAGTTATTATGCGTTTATGATGTCCAATTTACTAATAACCCTCTTCAAGGAATATATTTAGCGATTCGGGGAATCCCAATAATAATATCGACTCCATTTAATTCTTAGAAGGACCCGATGGCAAAGTAATGCACAATATAAATAAATATAAATTTGGTTGTATTTTTAAAATTATTTCGGTCAATTGCCGGTCATTTCCACAACCCAACGTGAAACAAAATCATTTCGTCAGAAAAGAAATAATGGGATCCAAAAACTATTACCGTCGAATGAAGAAGACGAATTTTTAATTCAATTGTCTATATACAGAATTCATACTCCAGTTCATCAGTTACCGCCTCAACATTTACATTTACGTATAAAATATATAATTGCAAATATTATCATTTGTGGGGATTCTGAGAATCCACATGCTGAAAAAGCAAAATATTTTCATATTTCATGGTGAAGAAGTTAATTTTCTTTGTAGTAGTTGCGGCATAAACTACAAGGAGCTGCGGATTAGAAATACTTGACAAGTTTTATTTAACATTCACAGACATTTAAGCTTATAAAATGTATTGACGTGGATGGTAGGCAATTCTATTTGATTTGAATATTATTTTTTAGCAAAATTATTATCGTTAAATATTGTTTTTTAATTGCTCAACGTACCTTTTCATTAAGTATTCGTAAAATAAAATCAGAAAAAATACCTCGAACTTCGGATTAATAAGTGGATATATTTTATAAATCGCTAGTTAGCGTTAGACTTAAAATATCAGATGATTTTGTTTGTGTTGTAATAGGAGAATATTTTTCCTTGACTACTTTACGTTGTAAATTTATGCGTTTTTTTTGTTTCTAATCTTGACTCTAAACGTAAATAATTTTTGGATTTTTTTGTTTCTAGTGCCCTTCTATCAGAAGAAATGTTAAATCTCATGATATGTCATAGGTACTGGAAATTTCTCTTTTTAATTATCATCTTTATGTTCACCCATTTACTGAGGAACCTCCATGTTTAAATCAGATCTATCTAGATATTCGCAGTATTCACCTACAATCGCACTTTTCTAACGACTCTTTTTGCGGTTGAATCTTTGGTCTCACTCTCTCATTTGCATATTTTGATATGTACTAGCAAAATATTTGGTGCGGAGTTCAAGGCTGAGGTTTCAAGTTGTTTACGGTTGCTCAATTCTTGATCTGATCTCGGGTTTTGTTGATTGACGATTACGCCCAGGTATTTTAGAGATGCATAATCAATAAAACATGCGAACATATCCCGCATTCATGTCTCTGCATCTTTGGGACAGCAAAGCGAAAAGAGTAACGACTAACAATTAGTTAAATTAAATTAAATTTTAATCAATATTTAGATTTCTCATTTGCTTGCTTGTTTATATTTTCTCAAATAGTAGTATATTTTCTCTCAATAGTATGAAATGCGGTTTTTTAGTTTTATTAAGACCTAAACTGCAGTTCAATTTTGTTTGTAAAGAAATTTCAGGCAGAACTAGTAATACCATCCGCTTATAATTAGCATATTCGTTCATTCCTTAGTCCAAAATCAACATATCTTGCAGGCAACTTGATGGCACGTTATTCATGGGATGGAAGCAGCAGAATGGAATTCTCCCTTGACCACAAGTCTCGGAAACTGTTGATACCCGAATCCGAAGTGCGGGACCCAGACACACCACGTCCAAAACAATCAGGCGACGACTCTGGAGAATACCTGGTCCTCCACGCTAACAGCATCGATCTGAGTGGACGTTCTTGCAACAAGGCGGGTCAGTTACTAAGACAGTTGTCAAAGACCTTCTGGGGCACAAGTGCACTAATCCTACAGGCGTCGGATTCGAAGCATTTGCAAAACAACCTCACAGATGCGAACGAGAAAGAAATTCCTGCCTTGCAAATCAGCCGCAACAGCTATGGCAGCAAGATCGGAAAGCGGAAGAGAGCGGCGAAAAGGGTCGCCACTTCCTTAAGTACTATGGTAGTCTTCCCGATAATCCTATAAGGAAAATATGTTGCAACGGCACCGCCGCAGACAATTGCGCCAAAACGCTCTACATGCATTACACCAAGTGCTTCACCCACACGATCCGAGTTGATTTCGTCGCCGAATCAAATGCCGTCTTGCAATTAGACGCGTTAGCCACCATCACGGGTAATATTTCACAGAAAAAAATACGTTTGTTAAGTGAAATAAATTTGACATTTACCTAAGTAATTAGGGCGGAACACATGTGTTTTTGACTGAAAATGAAAATATATTTGGACGATCTACTAAAAATTTGGTCACGCAAACACATATTAAATTAAACTAAAACTTGTATAAAGGTGAGACAATTGCATATTTTTCCTATTCAATTTGCTACTTGATTTAAATATAGTGTGACCAAGCGTAATTTAAATCCAAATTTTTGAAATATTTATAACAAATATATTATGCACGACTCAACTAACTGTCAAAGTTGTTCCAATCAAAATTCGTTTATTTCAGTAAACGAAAACTACCTGCTAAAAAGCTGTAACTATTTTTTTTGTTACTGACAAAATGTTGCACAACAACATTATTTCACTAAAATTGTGTTGTCTAAAACTTTTTTCCACGCTTTATATTTGTTGTTTGATTTACTGAAAAAAGTATACATTTTTATAAAAGTAACGGCACTAACTAACCAAGAAAAAGCTGCACATAATAATTTACCTTTATATGTTCCTGATTCTTAGGTTATTGTGTGCACTATAAGTGCTGCATACTAATATTAGATAATGTACCGTACATTCAATTTATCTTGATAGCATTTTAATTGGCTGTAACTTTTTAGATTTTTGAGATATTAAGTTAAACAAAAAAATAAAATGTAAGCTTAGTAGCCAGGTTTTTTTCCAAATGACGTATAAAACAAAACATTATGAATTTTCTGACATATCAGCCTACATTATATATGTGTTTAATAGAATATCTTATTCTGATTACAACGATTTAACATTTCACATTTAGTCCGCTCATTTTTGACAAATCGGCAAAAATAGGAATATTTTATATAATTGCAAAGGGTGCCCTGACTGACTGCAAAAACAATAATTATTTACAAATTAAAGTATAACAAAAACACTAAAAAATGACAAGACACTAAAGTAAAAAATTCTTTAGCTATTCTAAATACTGCTCTATGGGACCAACCATTTTGCCTGAACACATTCCTCATACACTCTAATTGTATGATGTCTTGCATTTCGTAACGTTTTCGGATTGTCTCTTAAGTGATTGATTGCCTCTGAAATCCTTTGCTCAAGTCCTACGACGTTATTACTATGCACGTGATTTTTTATGTCTTGGCTATCCAATCTATAGTTCCGCTCTTCCCTATATAACTCCTGGGATATTCCATGTTAATTGTGAGGTGGGGCACCGTCTTTCTACCATATAATCCGCTCTGATATATTTAGGGGTAAATCTTCTATATATTCTATTTCGTGCAATAAGAGTTGCAAATAATGATCTCCAGTTAACTTTTGATCTATAAATATCGGACCCAAAATATGCCCTTCTATGACACCACAACATACATTAATTGATTGGCACCCCTGGGTTTTTATTTCGTATATTTGTCTAGGATTATTTATCGCTTATTTTGTCTATTACAACCCTTTCTTGTAATGAACGAACTTTCATCAGTCCATAAGATACTTTTCAAAAAATTGTTATTCTCATTATGTCTATTTAAAAAATTATTATATTATATATATATATATATATATATATATATATATATATATATATATATATATATATATATATATATATATATATATATATATATATATATATATATATATATATATATATATATATATATATATATATATATATATATATATATATATATAATTATATTTATATTCTTTCAAAACTGAGTGGATTGATCCCCGACAAATACCTGTTCATATACTCTAGCAATAGAGAAAACTGGATGTGATTGATAGAATCCTAATATGTGTGGCCTTATTTTCTTCATTTAAAACATTATGATTCCGGCATACCATTTTATCATTTAATATGTTATCGTTTTCTGCAGCCTTGGAAATAACTGTTTTGAAGGAGCTCCACGCTCTGGATAAAGTCTAATATACTGACGAAATATATAATGTATAAATATAATGACAGAAAGTATCTTTGAAGCATATCACTCCTTTCACGGATACTAAATTCGTGAAAAACATGTTAACAATAATCACTTAGACAATAATTCAATCATCAACGTTGTTTAGTAATATGTCAAGCAATAGTATATTATGCAACAAGTGCGGTAAACTGCATTTGGCTCACAAGTTTATTTGACACAAGCGGAGCGAGTGTTTAATAAACGAGTGACTTAAAAAGTTTACCGAACCTGTTGCACACTATACTTTTTCTACGACCGTTACTTTTTGGGTATATTTTTGCAAAACAACACGAATACATTCACTGACATGACCGTGAGAATTGACAAACGTCAAAATTCAAAGCGTGGGAAATATCTACGAAAACATCCGATTGCTCCCAAACCCGTGCGGTAAAATTCCGGAAATATCCGAAGTGGCTCGGATCCGTGGGAAATGAAACTGACGTCGTAAAGTGATGCTTACCGCATGCTAGATCGGTATGTATTATTTTTCTACACCCATCTGTCAAATACCTATTTGCACACCGACCTAGCGTGCGGGAAGCGTCACTTTAACACGTCAGTTTTATTTCCCAGGGATACGAGTCACTTCGGACATTCCCGGGATTTTACCGAACGGGTTTGGGAGCAATCGGATGATTTCGGAGATGTTTCACACGCCTTGAATTTGACGTTTGTTAATTCTGACGGCCATGTCAGTGAATTTAATCGTAATGTTTTGCGAAAATGTACCCAAAAACTAACGGTCGTAGAAAAAGTATAGTTTGCAACACGTTCGGTAAACTTTTTTTCCTACTCCCGTCTGTAAAATACCTAATTACCCACCGATCTAGCGTGTGGGAGGCGTCACTTTACCACGTCAATTTTGTTTTCCACGAATCCGAACCACTTCGGATATTTCCAGGATTTTACCGCACGAATTTAGGAGCAATCGGATGTTTTCGGAGATATTTCCAACGCTTTGAATATTGACGTTTGTCAATTCTGACAGTGACATGTCAGTGAATATATACGTATTGTTTTGCGAAAATGCACCCAAAAACTAACGGTTGTAGAAAAAGTATAGTATGCAACACGTTCGGTAAACTTTTTAACTCGTTTATTAAAAACTCGCTCCGTTGCGCTCCGCTCGTGTCAAATAAACTCGTGAGTCAAATGCCGTTTACCGCACTTGTTGCATAATATACTATAAGTCACTAACATACTAATTTTCTACTCCCGTCTGTAAAATATCTAATTACACACCGATCTAGCGTGCGGGAAGCGTCACTTTACCACGCCTATTTCATTTCCCACGGATTCGAGCCACTTAGGGATTTTACAGCACGGGTTTGGGAGCAATCAGATATTTTCGGAGATATTTCCCACGCTTTGAATTTTAACGTTTGTCAATTCTGACGTTCATGTCAGTAAATGTATTCGTGTTGTTTTGCGTGAATGTACCCAAGAACTAACGGTCGTAGAACAAGTATAGTATACAACACCTTCGGTAAACTTTTTAAGTCACTCGTTTATTATACAATAGTCAGTCAAATACCGTTTACCGCACTTGTTACATAATATACTAATTTATTTGTCAGTCAGGCACTGTTTGAAATTATATAAAAATTTCTTATTTTTGCCAATTTGTCAAAAAAGAGTGGACTAAAATATAAAGCGTGTTACATTATTGTAATCGGAATAACACATATATAATATACAGAGTGTTCCATTTAAAAAAATATATGATGTAGGCTTATATTTCAGAAAATGATGGCGTTTTGTTTTATACGTCCCTTGGGAAAAACTTGGCTACTAACCCTACATTTTGTTTTTTTGTTTACCCGATATCTCTAAAAACACAAAAGTTACAGCCAATTAAAATGTTATCAAGATATATTGAATGCATGGTACATAATATTATGTACACCTTAAAATATAATATTCTTCTACTTCTTCTTATTATTAATAGGTATAGGACCTGTTTAATCCAGAGCATTCTTCATCTCTTCCTTGGTCTACTACGACTTCTCTTTCCTAAAGAGACGTTGTCGTGAAACTTTCTCACCAACCGGCCTTCATTCATTTTTAATATATGTGCGCTCTACTCTGGACTCCCCCTTTGGACTCATAAGCTAACTTTCTGAATCTTTTATTTAACTTAACTTTTTAATTTTTCATTCTTGGCCAGATCTTGTATTTTTGCGTATAGGCCCTGATGAAGTTTAAACAAACAAAAAAATAAAACATTAGCTAAGAATCAGATGTTTAATTTGTTATCTTAGATCCGACAACTTCTATTCTTCAATGTTTGCATCTTCCATTAAGTAAGCCCTATTTCAGTTTAAAAAACTGGGAGGGTTGAACCAAATTATTTACCACTATAAAAGCCTTGATTTAGTTTTGATTTTCCATAATGCAAAGCGACACCTCTCGAAGCTAGAACAGTGAGTGGACGACTGATGGACAAAATCGATTTTGGATTTGGAACGAGAAATATTTAAAAACATGTGTGATTGAAGCAAATAAATCTTGTTTGAGGAACACTTTTATTGGTATTTTAGGTATTTAATTTGGTCATGACTCTGAAACAACTGAAAAAAAAAACCTAAATCAAATATGATATTGTTGTTTTAAATATTTTGAAGAGTAATTAAAATGACTGAGTAGATATGATGGTATTTATTTGTTCTAACCATGTTTTTTTCTGTGTACCAAATGGAAAACATGAATGATTTTACTGAACTGTCCTTTCCAGAAGTCTACACCGAATTCTTGGACGCCAGAAAAATCACCCTCACGGCAAAAATCTTCAACTCCGGATTAATGAGCGGCGTGTTCTACATCGGTCTCCACGCCTGTCCGACTCAGTTACCGGCCAGTTTCAGCAACGGCGTTTCTTCGAAGCCCGCTTTGATTCCTCCACAACAGCAGCACATCTTCGCCCTAGATATCTATTGCGATATCCGGCCGAATGATTTCTTTTGCTCACTCGAAGTCATCACCGGCGGTGGGGAATTAACTGCCGTGAGACGAGTGAGGTTCAGAAAACTAGACAGGTGCGTCTGTGCGTGGCACTGTCGCTGCTCCTGTCTCGTATCCGATTACGGGTTGAAGTGTGGTCCGTTGGAGATCGGGCATTATCACGCAGCTGGTTTTCAAGGTAATTGTTCGAGAGTTGTCAAAAATATCGAAGAAAGTACTTGTTTTGTTTAATAACATTCGGTAGTATGAGAGAGAGAGCAACAGTTAAAGACGATGTTGCGCGAAAGGAGAACTGCCTGTTGTCACAAAAATATGAATATTTGGAGGAGCCGAACTTTGTGGGCATATAGATACGGCCATTTCGAATATATTTTATTAATTACGTCATGGTATTTCTTCGATTATTAGCAATGCCAAGTTCAGTTAAGCTCTGAAGAAGCCAAAAGGATGTTTGACGAATGTCAGAATGTTTGATTTACAAAAAAAAAAAACATTCAGGAGTAATCCAGAACATACGTAAAAAGTATTGCAGTAGCATGTGGAAGTTTCTTTGAAAAATTAATCAATATCTCCTCTCTATATCCTCTTACCTTCCAGTGGGTTGTTTTAGCCTGGTTCTGATCATTTTTTTTTGTGGGTTGAAGAACGGCAAGTAGGCGCTTGCTCAAATTGAGGGCCGTGGTTCGTTGAATCTACGTTATTTCTATTATTATTATTATTATTTTTAATTTATACGAACACTTCGTTGACTTTTCTTTTGTGGGCGCCAGGTAGTTTGCTAAGGCCCGATGATACTACAAATTAAGCTACCTCCAAAATAAAACTACCAAACTCTAAAGGTTATCACTTACGTTTATTAATCAACAGTTACTACCCGCAAGATCGTTTCGACAACTACAAATTTATTTGCTGGAAATATATAAACGAAAAAAATATAGATTGGAAGGCGGTAGTATGGCAACAAAAAAAAAAACAATAACACTAAATAGTAGGCACCAGCTCTGGGCAAACAGTAAATAAATAAAAAAATACAAGAGGATCCGAATATCACAAATTATTATCGCTAGTGGATACAACCACAGTTATCGCGCTAGCCCAGTGTTGGCTAAATGAAGAGCAGTAACCCGATAAATCCGGTAGTAATAGCAAAACCATTACGTGGTACTTATCCGAAATCCTTCCGGCGTGGACGGGCGGTTTTAGTATGGATGCCGCGGGTGGCGGACTCGCGTCGACATGAAAGGACGACTAACCACATTAACCCGGCCGACGGCAGGAATCAAACTTTTTTCCCGAACTGGTGTACCCTAGTTATGCTCAACCACTACCCCCTTACACCCAACCTAACCGTCTAAGAGGAAACAATAATCAGGAGGATCACGCGCGGGCCTCCAGCTGGGCCGTATAGTACAACAAAATGGCGCCTTACCTCCACAGCAGTTTCCCGAACCGATGGAGACGCCGCGAACCAGCAACACTCTTCAATGGCTAAACTAATGGCCAATTCTAGAAGTTATTTACGCAACTAACATTTCCTGACCATAGTAGATAACGTCTTTTACCTTCGAGAGGCACTAAGCCGCAATATACAAGCGAAACTTATGGATTTGCCCACTAAATTACCAGCGAGGGTTTGTCTTGCTTGTCGAGTTGCTACTTAACCCTAAACGATCTCAGCAGGACATGCGCGCGGAAATATCGCGATCCTTTACACGCGTCGGCACGCTTCCGTGTGCGTATTTTGTCGAACGATATTTTATACCTAGAAGTAGTCGACCCATTATATCCTATTAATCGTAAAGCTAATCCTATTCGAAATATATATATATATATATATATATATATATATATATATATATATATATATATATATATATATATATATATATATATATATATATATATACTGTCTTTAGAAGAGACGGA
The DNA here is from genome assembly GCF_029955315.1 of Cylas formicarius. Classification (NCBI taxonomy): domain Eukaryota; kingdom Metazoa; phylum Arthropoda; class Insecta; order Coleoptera; family Brentidae; genus Cylas; species Cylas formicarius. Next base: position 15,513,964 of record NW_026844214.1, on the reverse strand, counting down.
AGCTCCACTTCATCTCCTAACTAGGGGGCAGCCGTCCAACAGTACTAGAAGCTTAATTCATTCAGCGATCCAAATTTACAATGAAAGAGGTATTGTACTTCCTGGAGAATAGATAACTCTTCTAGAGGAGCGAGCGAAAATGTGCTGGAATAATGTAAGGACGGAATGGCTGTTAAGAGAGGGGCGAGGCGCACAGCAGATAGAATTGAAATATTGTTGCGGAAGTATTAGTAGATAATTATGGCCTTCATTAGAAAAATTATGTCGTTCATACCGAAATCAGAAAAACCATTGTTAGAAACATTAAAAAAAGGATCCCTAAGAAAAAATATTCAGTCCTCTAAATTCTTCAAAATTTAACAGCAATGGCATAAAAAAAAATCAGAAATATTTAGGCTAGTGACTAATAAAATATCTGCGATCATCTCTCTATTTATACGACCATAAGTTTGGCTAACTGTTCAAAAATCCTTAAGTGTTTACTGCAAATGGCAATAAGTGTTTGAATGTACAAAGAGTAACGATATTTATTATAAAATATCATTTACTATATACGAGGTGTTCCAACAGTGCGTCGGTGGTTCATATCTTGGAAACCGTTGGCGATAGAAAAAAAATAAATTAACAAAAGGTGCAAAGATTCTATGGTTAAACTTGAGTTTTGGTTAGTTTAGGTTAGCTATTTTTCAAAAAATATATGAATTGCAAATTTCAAAGCATCATATCTTTTCTTTAAAAGGAATGCCTTTTAGCTCAGGCTGTTCCTGACATCAAATGCTTCCGAGATTTTCACATTATATTGTTTTTACTACGTTGGTTTGAGTAGAATAAAATACTTATATGGCGAACTCTCTAATTAGTTATTCATAAATTCATAAGACGTTGTATATACTCTTTTTTCAGTCCTTATAAAAATACATACTATATTATATTATATTATAATCTATTACTTATTTAATCTTGTGGCTGAAGGCAAATAAGTTAGTTAAATCTGAAAGCAAGAGATGACCGTGATAATCCAAAAGATTATAGACAACGTTCAAATAGGCTTTGTGTCAATGTAGTGCTTGAAAAAATGCAAATAAAATATAAATTATCCACACAAATTAGAAAATCTTAATAAACACAAACAAATAGTTGCCTAGCAATCGGGGGTCATAAGTTCGCACTGCTATCACTATACTACCATTAATTGTTATTGGATTTCAAAAATTTACAAATCTTATTAATCGGTGTCGAGTTCAATACAACCTGAAGAGTAAAATTTTTTTATATTATTGTGATGCCATAGATTTTTAATTGGATAATTTTGGTTACAAAATTAAGTTTCTATTGATTTCTACTTGAAAGAATTGATACCTGATGACTGCGTTTTCGATATTAGATCACGCATAACTTTCTATTAATAATAAAAAAGTTTCCCATATGATTCCAACTTATCAAGACATAATGTATATAGGAGGAATGTCCGTACCAACTCAGATAGTCCATTACTCCCCTTACGATGATACATTATCGATATCATGGCACATAGTTCTCTACTGCTGTCTCACGCTCTTGTATATGGGTCTGATCAAGGCTCTGCTGGGTACATGCCTGACTCCAATAAGTCAATGGGGATTGGAAAACATGGTTGACCTGCCGAAAAAGTTGAACCGATATTACGAGCCACACTTGAGAGATCGAAAAGTGATATACGACGACGCAGGTTGGTCCAAAACACCAGGCACCAGAATTCTCGTATTAACATTGTCAATTTCAGGGTGGCCCGTTCACCCGCATACGAGAAGGCGGGTTCACAGTCTCCCAATACCAACCTCGTTTTGTTTGAATTTGGTGTTTTTCTTCGCGTTTCCTATAGTGGCCTTGTGGAACCTGTCTAAAGGATTGTTTAAGTCAAAATCGCCGAACGCATCTCGCTCGGACTTAGACATGTGCCAGTGTAAAGTCGATAGAATTAGTCAGTTAAAAAATGGTGGAGTCCAAAATAGCTTAGCCACAAAGGCGGTAAACATTAGTACGAGTAAAACATCGTGAATGAAATTTTGGATTTATCTCGGAGGTATGTTACAGTATGTTCGAAAGAAGCCATATTGAATCGACGGCTTTCTTGCGTATTCCTCATAGAGAAAACTAATAAAATTACACATTCTCTAGTGTTTTTTTACTGGAACACCCTATAAGTTTTTTTTCTTTTATGTTACAAACATAGAAAATGTATACAAATGTAATATTGAAAACTTACAATATAACGGGTGATTCAATAAGAGTTTCCACATTACAATCTAAAATATTTTTGAAACGCCACTGTATTTGTTTATTATCATATGAGATTTCTAACCTAACCTATACGACTGGACAAGGTGTAAAAATTGTACAAGTCTATTATGAAAATGGTCGATCAAGAAAAAATGCATTTCGGGCTCTACGTGAATTTTTCGGGGCGCAAAATCGACCTTCTGAGAGGCCAATTTGAATGTGGTTCAAAAATTTGAGCAAACTGTATCTGTAACTAACCTCAATATTAAGTTAAGTTCGTATGACGTATTCCAATCTCCGCCCATATAACTCAGGAGTTGAAACCTCGAGATCATCAACAGCGCCGCGCGTTTGCAGAATGGATACGAGAACAAGGGGTTCATTTTTCAACGAAAATCATCTTTAGCGATGAGGCACATTTGCACTTGGGGGGCATTGTAAACAAACACATTGCTCGTATTTGGGGATTAGAAAATCCAAAAGAGATTGTTCAAAAAGCAATGCATCCTCAATAATAATAATTAGCTTAGAATTAGAATAATTAGCTCTATTTTTTTCGAGGATAATGCGAAGAACGCTATTACGGTTAATGGTGTTCGCTATCGAAACATGATATCTGATTTTTTCTGGGAGCAGTTGGAAGGTTGTGGATTTGTGGTTCCAACAGGATGGAGCCACTTGTGACACATCCAGAGAAACGATGCAATTGCTGCGGGGCAAGTTTCCTGGTCGGATTATTTCACGTAACGGCGATATCAATTGGCCGCCGCGATCATGTGATCTTACTCTCCTAGATTTTTTTTTGGGTATCTAAAAAGCAGAGTGTATAGAAATAAACCAAACACCATTTCAGAGCTGAAACAGGAGATTAGACGCGAAATAGCCGGCATAGAACCTGAACTGTGTCAAAAAGTGATAAGAAATTTCAATAAACGAATTACGTCATGCCACATGAGTCGCGGGGGTCATTTGAATGACATCATCTTTCATACCTAATTGTAATACACTAATCTAAAATGGCAAATAAAAATGTTTGTATATTTTTATATTCTTACGAGTTTTTATTATTATTTTAATGTGCAAACCCTTATTGAATCAACCTTTACATAAAACATAAACCGCTCTGCGGGTATCTGCACTACATTATAGCTGAACGAAGATTATCACAGAAACTTATCATCGAAAGCTTTGAGTCGAAGAGGTGCAATCATCTGACTATCTATAGTTATTGATAACTTAAAAAAGAAAAAACTCCTCCAAAAGTCTTTGACTAAGTTTTTGAACCCGATTATTGGGAGTTTTTCTGTCTCGGGCTTAAGTATGGGCTTAAAAATGGATGCAGCAGAAATTTGAACCTAGTCTACTCGCATTAACACCGAAGAAATCAGGTCCGAGGTTGTCCCTATTCCATGTTTTGAAGGGGTCGACTCGACACTGCGTGATTTGTGATTATTCTAATTACCCTACGCTGTAGGCCGAAGACTCTTGCTGCGCCTGGGTCCAGTTTATCAGAGCGTAAAGCAAGTAGGAGTCAATTAGCGCATGATATGCTGTCAATAATATGTTACAATCTACAGTACCCTTTAGCCTAGGTATTGGAAAAATGTTTTTTCAGTGTGGTGACACCGATTTAGTTTAGGGTCTAAATGAATTCCCAAAAATTTTGCACTTTGTCCATTATTTAATTCGTTGATCCGTTGAAGATTAAAGAAACTGTTTTCCCTTCGTTAAGGGTTAAGCTATTTTTAGTAAGCCAGTCCTTAGATCTTGTTAATTGCAATTAGGTTTCTTCTTAGCTTTTAAAAATATATAACCACATGATACCTATTTTAAATACAAAGAATTTAATTTTATATATTTTTGAATAGGTCATGGAAAATATAGACTTTGTACATTTCTAAATTTATACCTAACAAAAACTTAGTTAGTTAGTTAGGGTGTGTGCAAAACTAAATGCGCATTGAGAGTAAATCCTTATTCCAATTTTCTATAATTGTCAAATAATATAATGATGATTAAGACATATTTTAGAAGAAAACTGACTACTACACTGTATCCTAGGTAAAAAAAGCTCTAGCCAGGCCAGCTTTCACTTTTTCGATAAGTTAAAGATAAGTAACGCAACTAACCAAACTACAAAGGGTGTTTGAAAAAAGCAACAAAAGCAAAAAAATCACCTGTATCAAAAAATCCAAGATAGCTATGATATTTCTGTTTCCGCAACCTTTTATTTTATAAAAAAGTAGCGGTGGGTCACGAAAATGCTCAACACACTAGCTTTATTAATAAAGGAGATACGCCGTAACGCTATAAAAAATGGGACAGACTGTAAATTTGAAATACATCATTGCACCAATGAATTACAAAAACAATTTATCAAGCTTTAGATAAATTAAAACATTTTATATTTTTCAATTTTTTCATTCAGCTTACTATGCCTCGTCGCTTATAACCGCAGTGCTCTAAAAAATAGAGTTCTGTAGATATATATGTTCCGCCCAATCCGGCAAATAAAAATCCAATTTAGCTAAACGACGACACAAGCAGAACCGTTCCGGCTTTAAAGTCAAAACAAGCGCCCGCGTTACGTAGAAAAAATATGAAATATGGCCCTTTTTCGCTTAAGCTTTTAAAAACGATCGCGGGCCGTACACCAAAAGCATTTTGATCTTCATATTAATTTATACCATGTTTGTGGATGACGTTTTTGAATATACGACGCCGACCAAGCGAAATCGCTAGGAAAAAATGTTTCCAGATTTGTTTTAATTGAAAATAAAGTCTAAATAAAGAAAAATGTTCACAGTTTCTGTGGTAGAACCTTTAACATTTTTTATCCTATTTTTCTGATGACTATTTCTTAAAACTTTTCTTATAATATTGAAAATAAAGAATTAGAATTTGGTTATCTATTATTAGATCATACTATACCCAAGGCCGCTGTCTACTAACGGATGAAGTGTGTTCATAATGTTAATGACAAAATAAATTCAGATATAAGGGCAATTTTTCTGGATTTGAAAGTACATTCCCGTTCTGTCGTGAAGATAATTGGTCACGCACGTCACTAAAGAACCTCACACTCCAGCATATCGTAGAATATGAATCACCGGTAAAACGCTTCTTCAACCTTGCTCAATAACATTCAAAAATCGGCTTGACAAATTTGTTGAAAAATTCAATGTAGTGAATTACACCCTCACGTAATTTTTGACTTTTTGTAACCCTTCGTGACAAACGTAGGATAAACCAAAACTAGATATAAAGCTTTTTCATAAAATGACTAAGAAGCCGAATAAAAGGAGTAACAATATGCTCGAAAGTTTTAAAGTCGATGCGAAATTATATTCAATAATTAAGCAGCCAAAAGCTCGCGCCGCTCCGCGCCCCGGAGATTACGTTCCGGAATACGGGGGAGAAATTGCCCTGGCTTGCACAATCACGCCCTTTTATTCCCTTGTTATATTCATAACCGTTTCCGGGCAATGCAAATTATTTGCCGCCAAGTCGTTCGCTTCCGAGATTTACGAGCTAAATATTTACTGCTATCGGTATAGCACTACAATTTCACAGAGTTGTCTCGAACAGTTGTGGACATATTTTTTTATCTAGAATGTTTCCCTGCCAATCCGTAAAACGTCTATCAAATTTGTAATATGATAATGTAACTTTCAGGCATGTTCAACTGAAGTCCAGGCTACCATGAACATAAGCCAAAATAAATCCGACTCATCAGTATCCGCACCACGTCGGTACTGCTTAAATGTTTGTCACATTTACAGCTGTATTGCAATATATTTTGCTCCTTATCCTTAAACAGTGAGAAACGTGTGGAATATAAAACACAAAAGAAAAATGAAAATAAAGAAACATGACCAGAGTTGACCTATTGATCTTAATCCTTGCCGGTATCGTAATCGGAGACGGAGACAAAATCACGATCAGACAATTAATACGAAATCTTAAATTAAATCAAAATAATTTTGGAATTTTAGAAATCAAAACTCAATCTCGACAAACATTATAGCGAAATCTAACTCTACTATTCAACAAATAAATCAAAACGAAAAACTGATCAATAGAAAATTAAATCAGGTTAGTCTTATTGTTCAAAAAAACAACGTATCGAGAAAATATGTATTTTATTAAAGATATTGTTAACGGAATGTTGTCAATGTTGACAAAATAATTGATTTGATATTGCAATATATTGAAAATTCAGTAACGTTTTCCAAATTAAGAATATTGCATTCTAGTAAGGTCGTTTAACTTTTTAATGAACCAAAACGAATAAATTATTGGTTGAAATAGAATGCTCTTGCCAATTAGCTTGGAAATTATAATACATCAATCCGAATGAGTTTGAATATTTTCATTTGTATTCTGTCCCTGTTAAACATGAGAGTCTCTTTAACGTTCTTATACCACGTAATAAATATTTAATCAAAAATCAATTACACTACATATACCGAAGAAGTGCTCTGTAAAGAAATGTCGACGTTAATGTACCTATGTCCGCAAGGAAATGTTAAAGAACTTGCAACGAACAGTCCTTGCGAAGTTCAGTTACTGCAATCACCAAAACCTACTTCCTGCGAATAGATCTACGTCACTGTTAGTAGACCAATAATAAACCGACTGAATAATTCCAACATATGGCTATTTATTTTGACCAAAAGCAAGTTCGCAAAGTTAAACTGTGAAGGCCAAGAAAAAAATCAGTTACTTGCTAACCTTGTCAACCGGATGACAACTATTATGAACTTACCAAAGCTCAACCAATTATTTTTTCCGATTTTGATTATACGCCCCCGAATCTTCCTGTTCTTAACTTAAGTTTTCATCTACAAGAAATTAAGTGAGACGAGTTGCATCGAGAATAAGATAATGGAAAATGATCCTGATCTATTTCCTAATGATATGTCGAAAATGCCTAGTATATGGACTATTTTTGTATATGTTATTTTAGTTATAGCCTCGGTTTATGTAGTCTACAAGTATTTGGTGACCAGAGACTACCCCTCACCAGGTGTAGTTAACTCTAAGGAAGGAGGAGTTATGTTACCATACACCCTGAGAACCTGCTGAGTGGGCAAGACTCGCAACATATAACGATGGGAAAGAGGCGCAGCAGGCAGTCATTTGAAAATATTTACGTTATAATCTTGTAAACTTGTAATTCTAAAATAAAGTTATTTTTTAAAATCGGCAACCACGGTCTAGTCAATTAATTTGTGTTAAATAGAGAACGCTGTAGCAAAAGAATAAATTAAAACTATTTTTAAATTACTTATTTCAGCACGGCAGACCACCATATGAGAAATTTGTATTGTCACATAATATTAAATGTAAATATAGAAATTAATTGACAAAAAAGTCATGGTGGTAGAACTATATAGGTAATACAAATAATGTACGGTAAATTGATGCGCAGCAAGTGGTATTGATATTTTCGTAGAGAAGTTAATGCTTTTCCGCGCATGTCTGTACATTTCGCCCACCAACACTGCGCCATTTTCTTCTAAATAGCGATTTCCATACATTTAACTCGTTTTTCGAGAACATTTAACGAGATCTAGGCATATTTTGAGCGGTCGTGTTATTGTTGAAAAGGTTATTGGTTAAGAACTAGATTGTAATTCTCGTACATGCACATGTTGAATGGACCTCCTCAATATTTTTTTCAGAGTCGCTTTATAAATTCTTGTATTATCGGCAAAGGGCCCCTGTATCTTTAGTAGCTGTTTTTTCAAAGTTGCTTTATAAGTTCTTGTATTATCGGCAAAGGGCCCCTGAATCCTTTAGTAACTGTATGCGTAGAACACACAAGGTGTTCTATGTATACTCATTATATAAACGTACTCTATAAAACTTTAATTATAAGTAGATAACTTAAATTTGACCCAAATAGCTAAATAATGATGATTTTCCGCGCAGGCCTGTAACATTTTTTTTACATGGGTTAATGTACTATCAGCATAGGCAGAGCCTGTATATGTCTAGTAGCTACATGGTTTGACCTAATGATGTAATTACATTATTATAAAACTATTTATACTTTAGAGTTACATATTTAATGCAATTTTCCATTCTAAGAGATAAATTTACACTTTCAAAATTAGTACGAAAAATGTTTAAATACATACTGAATGTGGAATTTTGCGCAACATGTAATTTTGCACCCTTTTGTCTGGCATACAGATGGCCAATGATCTAGTGTTAGCACAAGTCCGAAAAAAAAACTTAAGTAGATGATACGTTTTACAAAACTTCTGGATTCCTCCCGCGTCGATTTTTGCTGAGACAAAATTTCTGACGTTTCGCCAATCATCATGTTGGCTTCTTCAGTGCTTGACTTAAACTGGCAGTATTACGGAAGTTTCTTTGAAAAATTAAGTAGATAATCTAGGAGTCGACATTCTTTGCTAAAGATGCAACTGGATTTTGAAAACAGTTTCATTTCTGTAGGTCGTGTCTATGTTAAAAACTCGAAACGTTTTACTGCAAAACATTTCTGGCTTGCACCCCAATCCGCCATGTTTTGACTAGCGCGGTCCTATACGTATATCGTTTTATAATCGGGGGCCTAGTCGACTAATTAAAACCACTCAAACACTTTAAATTTATCAGACTATATTGGGGGCAGATAGGAAACATTTTAATGGATCTTAAAAAAAGAAGGTGAATAATTAGTAGCTGTAAAAGACACTAAATTTAGGACGCTTGTTTCGCTCTTAATTCGATGCGTTTTATGTTACTTACGAGCGCCATAAAAATGTTGTCATATGCATACCGAAAAAAAAACAACAGCTTCCTTAATCCTCTAATGGTGTGACAAGATGGCGTGGAAGAAGAGCCGAACTCCGAGTAACATTTCTGTTTTGTTACAATTAAACAGTTAAAGTGACGATTAGTTTTTCTTTTGAACGGGCATACATTTTTAAAGTGAAGCAAATATATCGATAGCGTCTTCTTATAACTGGTGATGTGGTGTGATTCGTTGGTTACACAAGGTTTCCAAAAAGGTTATAGGTTATATGACTTCTATGAAATGTAGTGAACACAATATTGTCTAAATGTTGTGCGTTGCGTTGCCCAATGGGCTGGATGGTAGAAATGGGTTAATATTTTCTTTAGAATAAAACTTATTAGTATTTAAAAGGTTTGTTTTGCTTCTTTGTTAATAACTAAATATTTTAAATAATTAAATATGTTTAACTTCTACTCGACAGAAACGGCAATTAATGTACAGGGTGTTATTCCATATTAGTACACACATAATATTATGTTCCTAAACAAAAAATAAAATGTTGGGGTGATTTAAACGATTTTTATTGATATCTTATTTTTAAGTAACTTAACATATACAGGATGTAACTAAAAGAGAATAAAATTAGATATAAAATTTAATGCAAACTTAATTTGAAAGATGAACTTTACTAAAAATGTAACTAAAAGAACAATATTCAATATTAATTGATAATAAATTAAACAAAACATTTTCAAACAATGGATTTTAATAACTTTCGCTCAATTAACTGGTAGTTGGGGCTATAGCTCAGGACGGGATTTTGATGGACCACATTAATTTCAAAACATCAGGAGAAAATGATTCTTAATATTTTGGAATACCTTGTCTATCTCTTAACTAGGGAGCAGCAATATTCTCATTAGATCTTTATTAGAGGCAGTACGAGAAATTTTCTGAGTGTTCAGTCTTCTGCCATTTTTATTACGAACTTTTTTGTCTTCCTCCGATAACCGTGAGGAAGTGAGGCCGATTTAAAAATAAATTTTGGCAAAACCGATTATCTGTCAGTGGAGCATCCCCAGTATAATTCTTTGTTGATGGCAAGTTGTCGAAGCCTGTAAGAATTATACCTATTTAGGTGTGAAACTATCTAAGCAAAGCTCGAAGAAAAGATAAATAACCTACAGCACTAATCAAGCAAAACACGCTACCAGTAAATTAAACTCCTTATTGTGGTTAAAAAATGTACATAAACAGACAAGGCTAAGGTATAAATAAAGGTATTGTGCAAAGGATATTATTGTGTGAACTAACAAAACGTTACAAAGACTGGATGCGACACGGATGTATTTTCTTAGAAGTTGTGGAGTATCACGACTGCGCAGAACATCAAATTACATAAGAAGGAATGAAGACGCATGCTTACGTGGTACAGACATATAAAACGAATGGAGCATAACCGTTGGCCAGAAAACATTTTAAATTGGTAACCACCATATAAGAGAAAAAGGAGAGAAATGGATGAAACAAGTTCGGGAGGATATAGAGAGAAGATTGGATGGATAGGGAGGCATTGAAAAGAAGATGCGAGAGACGACCCACAGAGCTGCAATAAACTGGCTTATACCTATATAATTTCAACTGACGTTTCAAATAAGGCGAAATATTATTTTCGGTGTTAAAATTTAAAACGCCGCGATAATCTTGGCAGGTCCAAACAATCCGACCCCTCGCACTAACACTTCGTTAATAATTAATCGGGGGGTGGTGGCGAGATTTAAGCAAGTTTATATTTTTTATCGTCAATTAGACACCCCCGCGGATGAAAAATTGTTTATTTTCGGTGGGCACTTTCTATTATCCTGGCCGGATTTGCACTTTTATTGGGGCGAATTCCCCCGCGTGCCATCACGGTCCTTATTCCATCCCCGGCGCATGGAGTGAGAAATAATAAGGGTCGGATTTTATTAGTGTGGATGTATAAATGTATATAGGCGCGTGGGTATGTATATTTTCCGGCTTTATTTAATCCGAATTGCGAAATTTTAATGGAATTTGGTACCGGGGACAGCGCGAATCACGAATCTGAGAAATGTTGTCTCAAGGAACTCAAACATCCAGTTTGACTTAAGATCAGACCACAACTTTCCATTGCTGCAAATCGTCCTTTTGTTTTGGGTGTGTATCCAATTGAATTCTGACCTATTTGTTTGTTAATTACTTCTAATGGCCACGACTACATAGGTCATTCGGTCAGTGGTTTATCGCTGTCCTTATTTCATCCCGTCCATGTGGTTTTTTAATTTGTAAGAAAATATTCAACACTGATATGTCAAGATTTATCGGAAAAAGCTATACGCATATTTATATATTATGTCAGTTCAATGTAAAAGTTTAGTTTATCTTTTAGATGAAAGAATGTGGAGAGTTAATTTGATTCAGTATAGAAACCGCACACAACGAGCTCTACTGGCTTCATGGACGAGGTAAAGGTACAAAAAGAATAAATATGTCTCCAATTGTTGCAACAGATAGTAGGTACTTATACAGTTATAAAAAAATGGAATAATATATAGGGTGTTCAATTTAAAAGAAGAAAGTTGACACGCACTTCTGATCAACATTAGTTTAATTCCAAATTTTTGCTACTTATTTTTTCACAAAATAGATTGACGAAGTTCCCAGTGGGACACGCTGTATAAACTGTTGTCCTGGTTCGGGTCTAAAGGCCGTCGTCAATTGCAATTACTTATTAACGTTTCCCTAGCACGAGTGGCAAGCTTCTTCAGAGGTCGTTTCGTATTCTACGTGATAGTGGTCTCGGTAGTAATCTAGTAGTAATAGTAGTAGTAGTGGTAACATTGGAGATGGAAGGCCTCTGAAGAAGCCTTGCCACTCGTGAATCAAAACAAAAGTTCATAAACTGTCCCGCGAAAGCCTTAACCAATAAGTAAACACTTTATTTTGTATTAACCTGAAGACAATTGAAGATACTTGTGGAGTTGTGAAAGATAATGGAAGTCCAACATTTATCATTGTCTATGATATTTTCAAAGATGACTATGTATTTTCACATGTAACAATCTAAAAAGTTCGTAAAATAATGATTTCATCTTGTTAGAATCATTTATAAAAAATGTTATTTATGAATAAAAAATATGTTGAGTCGTCTCCTACTTCAGCCTCTTGCGCCACCTCTGGGACATTAAAAAAACAATCTACAATGGGGAATTGTGGACTGCTGCTTATAATTAATGATGGCCGTTAAGCGATTCTGTCTCCGTTTAACAGATGGCAACACAGTCTAGCGGTTATGATCTGCGGCGAGTATTATTCGCTGCTTTTTAAAACTAACCTTAATATTCTGGACTGATTTTAATCACAGCAAACGGTGTGCTTATCGAAAAAGTTCTTTCCAACTAGGAATCTTATTAATTAGCTGCATATTTACACATTTTTAATATTTTTACAAGAGGTTATTTCAAAAAAAATTAAATACACAAACTTTGATATTTTTATTTTTGGATTTCTAAGAAAATGTGATGATACCCGCAGGTTTTCCAGTACTTAATTCCACTGCATCTTTTAATCATTTTTGACTGGTGGTAAACGTATGTTCGCTAAACTGATTCCAAGTTAATCTTGAGAATTGATTTATCGCTTATAGGGTATCCAAAATTTGCCAATCTATCAAAATCTGCACTTCGATGATCTGCTGCAAAATTTTAACCTAACCTTATTTAAAATGTCAAAAAAATGTGGGAGGGAGACCTAAGAGATACCATGGATACTTGTAACTATTGTCATTGCATGAACCATTTCTATATGAATTGTTCAATAAAACAAAGTCTTATGGAGATATAAAAGAATCCCGCAATAGTAAGTCACCTTGTATGCGCTTTTATAAACATTTCTATAAAAACGGCATAAGTTATATTCGAAACGATGAGAATTATATCTAACTTGATGCCTATACACTAAGGTGCATAAATAAAAATGGCTCACCAAATTGGCTGAAGAAAATTTAAGTTGGTTAATTAAACATAGATTTGCCATTGGAAAAAGTACTCTGAAAGTAAGGATTGATATTTCCCAACTCCGAGTTTTTTTTGAGCGACACATTATTAGAGTGACCAAAATAAAAATTCACTGGAAACGCAATATATTTAGTAAATATATTCTTCAAAAACTTTAAAAATAAACGCATTATGATTTCTTAAAAACTAAGCAATAAACTATCCCGAGATAAGGAAGCGAAATTTATTATTCACAATGTAAATAACATGGGTAAAAAATCCATCAAATATTTTTATCATCTACAGCGAGAGATTAAACCGAGAATTGACATTTCTCTTTCAACTACGAAAGGCTAAAAAACGGAATACTACTCCCTACACTAAAATGACCAATTATGCAACGCTTTCCTACTTGAAAATACTGGGTCTTCACCTGCCAGTTTCTTGGTTTATTTATCGCTGATTGCAGTTGTCAGGTGTGAATGACTAATGAAACTTATAACACTTAATAAATCGAATGGCGCTCCGCCTACATCAAAAACTTGAAGTAGAAGAGGTATATAAAGCAATATTCTACTTTTTAGCCCTCCTTACTTACAGTACCGAACATAAACAAGGCAGAAAGGGTCACTCTCTTCGGCGTTCGGCACTTTGGGAGTGTCACGAAGTGCTAAGGAAAATTCAAAGGAAAGTTGATACCTGCGTACACAGCGACCCTTCTTAAATGTGTTCTTTATGTTCAGTGGTAATAACTTAATATAAAGGTCGCGTTATGTTATTTGTTATATTAATTACACAAGGTAATGTCATTGTTGCTTTATTACTTCATTTCTTCATGTCTTCATTGATCAGATTATAATTTTAAATTTTAAACAATCTCGATTATTCACTATAATTATTAATTATTCTTTGTTCGCTGATTAATTAATTAATTAATTCATTGATTAATAAAAGACGAAAAAATAACACTACATTTTTTAAAACCAAAGCAACATTTGCAACAGCGTTTTATTATAAAACAAAATATTATTTATAAAAATGACACTCTTTCCCATCGATAGTAAGTAAATAGCTTTCATAAAACAGGTTTATCCCCTAATTTTCATGGCCTACATTATAACCTATCAGCTGTTGCTTACTATTGGAGTCCGATTTTAAATACATAAAAGTAAAAACAAAAATACCTGTTACTGTACTGTACTGTTCAGTACCCCATTAACCACCAATATTCATCTTATGAAAAAAAAATGGAATCGGTAAACCCTCGTCGTCATTAAAAATTGACATTTCTATTATTGGCAAAATGCACAATTTTCTTAATATAATTGTGTATAATAGTTAGATAAATTAAATATCGACGATATTAATAACCAAAGATCTGAAATTAACCGGGATGAAAACCTTAGCTTTTAAACCAGTTTTCATAGTTTTATAAGAAAGATAAGTTTTGTAATACTAAAACAATTTAAGGATACTTCAATACTGCTATTCTTTCAAGAACAAATAAACAACTGATTTTAGGATTGCATAATAGCTTTCAATTCATTTTACACCTGTTAGGTAACTTATAAAACAACAAATATAATATTAGCTTAGGTTTTATTGCAAGAGATATGCTATAAGACACCTAGATAAGGTTTATAACAATTAAAACTATATGTTTAAAAAACAACATAAACACGTGCATAAAAAGAAAGACTTTTGTTATATACCTTTTTATATAAATCAGTTGATGTTGATACTAATAGATACATGCTTAACAAGGGTTTCTTTTTTTGTTTTCTTTTTCTTTTTTGTATTGCTTTGAATTTTAGTTTGTGTATTGTACGGGCTTAACTGTTAACTGCATACTGAGTAATCTCCTCCTATCATATCAATAATTCATATACTGCAATTGAAGATTAAGTGAGGAAGTATAACTTCAACGCCCTTTGTGATATGTTCTTGCAATGTATTTACATTTGCATTTTATATTGCGAAAAAAAAAATTCATCACATTCATTTTCAATTTTTACCAAAATTAGGTTTTAAAGGGCTTAAAACAAGTGTGCTTCAGTTTTAGCAGGGGTAAAATATAAAATTATTGGATCAAGTTTTTATGCCAAATCAAACTAAGTTGTTGTAGGAAAGTTTTTAAGTTGGGTAATATTCATTTTATTAAGATATTATCGTCAAAGTAAAAAATTTCAGAGTGAAAGCAAAATACACAATACACAATAAAATATATTGAAAACAAAGATATAGAAAAATGTCAAGCGAAAAAGAGACGTTTTTTATTTGATGTTGCTAAACACTGTAGGTCGGTTCTATAGCCGTTATAAAACTTATTTATGGTTTATAAATGTAGGGGATTTATAAAAGTAACGTAAAAGTTTAGCGATTAATTGTTAGATTCTCAAGTTTTATACAATAGGCAATCTACGCGCAAACGTTATCATTATAAAACAAAAAAAAGTATGGTTGAGTTAAGTGGTGGACGATCGATGGTTTACAATAGCACTTTACTATTGTCCTGGATCTTTAAAGATAACAAAGCGGCGCAAAAAGCTACCGCCATTGTGACTACCGCCGCAAACAAGAGCGTCGTGTGGGCGAGAGTCCCGAATATCGGTACTGCGCAGAGCGACGCCAGATGAAATGCGCTGCGCATAAATCCATGCGCGGTGCACCTGAAACATATGCGCTCATGGTAATACATCTTATCCACAAAGTATGGGACAGGCTTAGATTTACGCGTGGAACATTAATTGTTTAATTAATTAGTGCGCAACGATAGAGCCGAACAACAAATACAAGGATGGAAAAAATTTGCTAAATTATTCTATAGGGTCATTTACAATAAAGCAGTTTGTCGCTGACCCTCGTATAATTAACCTTATAGCTTTTGACCAAACGATGCAAGTTCATTATGTAAGACAATGCAAAAATAATTTACAGCTTGAATCACCCTATCGTGTATACAGGGTGTTGCTGAAATGACAAAAGATAATCCAATGAGTGAATCTCAGAGTAGAGGACAAATGCGGAGAATACTCGATGTAGCTGTTGCAGCCATAGAATTCAATAAAGATTATGCTTGTCGTGCCATACGATCTTTCATAGTTCCAAATTTTGCACATTTGGCCTTATTAGTTCAAATATGAAAAAAAAGAATGGCACCTAATTGCCGACAGCTTTAAGTAATTATTTAAAAAAAAATAAAAAGACACTTTTCAGATGTTTAGTCATCGTAACGTGAGAATGATCAGAAATATCTTTGCTTTTTTGTCAATTTCTTACTTACGCTATTTTTTTTTTCTAATTTAACTGATACAGTAAGCGCGTAACGTAACGAACTATTCATAGTTACCTGCGGGATGGAATCTGAAGTCTTAATGTGACCAAAAAAAAAAACTCACACCATTATAACTAGAGATAAAAACATTTGAAATAAATAGGTCATAAGCCTTTTTTCAAAGACTCTTCCATAGGCTACTGTTATACTTCTTATAAAACGTCTGGATTCCTCCTGAGTCGGTTTTTGTTGAGGCGAACTAGCTAACGTTTTGCCAATCATCCTGTTGACTTCTTCAGAGCTTGACTGAAACTGGCTCGTATTTTACTCTGTACCTGCTTTTATATTATTTGACAGGGGCGGAGCTAAATGAGGAGCATAAACGCCGTCTCGGATGACTACCATATTGGTGAGACCTGAGTCGCGGTTAAGATTGTTAGGTTGCTTATATTTCTAAAGACTCTCAGATTTTTCGTTAGTCGAAGAATTGATTACATGAAAGAATTTTTTTTATGACCAGTTTCGTGATTGTATTCGGCAACTGCTGATGACTTTATTTATATTAATCTTAAGGCTCTTTCATGTTCTTTGATATTTTTCGTCCGGTCCGCATATGCATGGAATGATGTAAACCTCTGGCAGCTCAGATCTAATTTTGTCTTTGTGGTCAGTCGGATTTTTAGTGAGTAAAAGAATTGCTTACATGCAATAATTTTAGGTTTATTGAATACAATTTTGTGTCCGGTTTCATAATTGTGTTCGGCAACTGCTGATGAGTTTATTTGTCTTAGCCTAGTTGATATTTTCGTCCGGTCTCTCCAATGTATTCTTTGCCGCATTTGCATGGAATGCTGTAAACTCTTGTCGTAGCAAATGGAATTTTGTTTTTGATCGAAGATGTTGAGAGATTTGTAGACAAGTGGTAAATCTAGTTTTGACGCTATATTTATTTAGGACTTTTATTATGTGGTCAGTGATGTTTTGAATATAAAGAACGACAACAGTGGCAAGTGTGGGATTGCTATTGGAAGGTTATGGTGAAGTGTATTTTGTGATGGAACGCTTAATATCTTAGACATTTAAAGTCTATACACCCTAACATACGTTTTACCATTGAAATAGAAACTAATAACATCCCCCCATTCTTAGATATTGTTATCAATAGAAAATCAGACCTAACAATGGGTCATTGTGTTTACAGAAAACCTACACACACAGACCTTAATGCATTGTCACATCAGCATCCGGCCCAAAAATCATCGGTTATCAACTCTTTTGTTTATAGAGCCGCAAAACTATCTCAGCACGAGTCATTGAACCCAGAATCAAAACACCTTACCTCTGCTCTTCTCTCTAATAATTTACATATTTAATATATTAAGCGTTCCATAACAATATACACTTCATCATAACCTTTCAAAGACAACGAGTTCGAAAGCGACCCTACACTCGCCACTGTTGTCCTTCCTAACATTCAAAAGTTCTTAAGGAATATAACGTCAAAACCGTCAACATCTTCGATCTGTCAAAGACCAAATTCCATCTGAGCTGCAAGTAGTTTACATCATGCCATGCATATGCGGAGAGACCGGACGAAAAATATGAACTAGCTTCAAGGAACATGAAAGAGCATTAAGATTAGGATAAATGATAAATAAACTCATCAGCAGTTACCGAACACAATCACAAAACCGGCCATAATTTTTTTTTTTTTGGATAGAAATAAAATTCTTGCATGTAATTAATTCTTCTACCAACGAAAAATGCGAAAGTGTATAGAAATCTATAAGCAACTCAACATTCTTAACCGCGATTCAGGTCTCTACCTGTCAGCAATATGGGAAATAGTCATTCGAAATGGTATTTATGCCCCTCATTTAGCTCCGCCCCCTCAACCAATATAAAAGCAGGTACAGAGTAAAATGCTGGCCAGTTTCAGCCAAGCTACGAAGAAGCCAACAGGATGATTGGCGAAACGTTAGCTAGTTCTACTCAACAAAAACCGGCGCAAGAGGAATTCAGAAGTTTTATAAAAAGTAGGTCATAGGCCTTTCAATAATTATCTTTCCATTATTAAACAGTTCGGATACACTGTTTACAGGGTATCCCATAACTTATCAATAAACATGTTAAACGTGTCAAATGTTAGTCAGGAGATTAATCACTAAAAATGTACAGAGGGTCGAAAATAAAAACTAATTTTCCAACAATTGCAATAATTACAACAAAAAATATCCGATTGAAAATTAGTGTACTATTTAAATTTAATTCCTAGAGGGCGCTCTGATACATACTTATCTTATATTTTTTGTCTTCTAATGACAACGGATTCGTTTCGACTACCGATTTTTACCTTTTTAAGCTAAAACACTTTATATCGTAATTTTGGTAAAAACCTGAAAGTTCTATTTCGAATATTTTTGAAGAAATTCATGTTTTAGGAATATTGCGTTTTATGACACAAACGATTTTCTTAAAAAACTATAAAAACTGTTATAAGAGCTAAGGTTTCTTATAAATATTTTTTGCTTTATAATAAAACCTTAAACTGTGAAAAATCTTAGTTTTAGTTAGCTTTGGTTAGTTAGTTAGGTAATGTTTTATATCCGTTTTTGGAGATTACGTTTTATTATTATACGAAAACGATCTGTGCCATATCAACGATTTTAATATGTTTACCCGTTTTAATTTTTGTTTTTCAAAATTTAGTTTCACTTTTGCCACCCTATATTTTTTTAACCACTAACATTATTATTTTATTTTGGCTTCTGCATCTTGCTCTATGGCAGATGAGTTATGGGACATTCCATGATACAAATTTTCAAAATTAGCACTCTATAAATCTACTGGTCAATACTTTACACTTTTCCACTTACCTCAGGTCGCAAGGGTATGCCTCCACGACAACTAAAGTCAGCGCATTAAGACTGCATACAAGCAGTACTTTCAAAACGACCTCTACCGCTACAAAGACCATAGTGCTGTAGCCGAATAAGTGGAAAAACAGTATTCCACCCCCGGCTTGGCTGGCCAACGCTAACGTAATCACTACCGCCCTCGTTCTAGATACGGTTTCCATTGCGAAACCGTAGGAAAATAGAGTTGGAACCATAAAACTGGACCTGAATAAAATATCACCTTTCAGTTGTCTATCCTGAGCTGCCGATTAAGTGCAGACTTATATCTTTCTTGTTATTAGGGATACGAAGTCGATTAACTTAACAAAGGAGTATTCTGCATGAGGATTGCAATTCCAATTGCAATTCCAAATAAATCAAATCTTGCATCTTTTTCGTGGAACATAAAAATTTCTTCATGATATTATAATATAACATAATAATCGAATTTTTAGCACATTTATGTATTTGATTAATGGGCAATGTACATACATCCAAAATGAAAATCACAGTTTTGCTGTCAATAAACAAGCAATTTCAATTTATTATTACAACTATATATGTTATTTATAGAGGGGGTTTCAAAACACATAAATGAACGCTCAGGTGGAGATTCCTCATTCGAAAAAGGCAATAAAATGCATATAAACGTAGATCTAAAAATTCTTAGTCTCCAAGAAACGTATGAAAACTCTTCGTAGGCTACATGCTATAGTGATCATTTTTATCATTTCTTTTAGTGTTAATTTTTTAGAAGCAAGTTAGTATCAAAGGGTACAAAAAAAAGTTCATAAAAACACGTTTTGTCAATTTTCATGATTTTTATATTTTCGCAAGAAAAACAAGGCAAGAGTCAAGTAAATAATCAAAAATGCAAATTTGGCAAAAAACAGGGGGTGTTGAAAATCAAGCATTGCTGGACCTACGTTTACATGAACTTCTTTCTTTTTTAATGACGCATCTTCAGTTGGGCGTTGGCGCATGTTTCTTGAAATACCAGGTGTTTTCATTGAAAAAGTCCCAACAAACTATTAAACAAAACGCATTTGAACTTTTAGTTTAGTTTATGTTTTAAGACGGAATTTATTTTTAAGTTTAAAACAATTATACAGGAAATTTTATGATCTATGGAAAATTTGCAAACATTAAAGTTAATAGCATGAAAAATACTGCTACCTAATTTCGACATCGTCTAATGTAATGTATCGTGATTTTTTTCTTATAAAAACAGTCAAGTTTATTTTAATGAAATACACATCATAAATCTATAAACTAACTAAAACTAAAATAAATATTAAATGTAATATACAAATAACACTTTTAACATGGAACTACAGATAGTGTTGTAGCCTTAATGTCTTTTTCAAGATATTCGGTAGACTACTGAAATTGCCATATTTGATGATTTTCATTAATTCCCGATTTTTCATTTTAATGCATTACAGCTGATCGCTAGACCTAAGTCGCTAGAACAACTGTAAATGTTTGTATTTGCATAGCTCGCCATCTGTGTAAAAATCTAGAATAAAGCTGGAATAAACCTTTGGGATGCAATTTAAGCAAATTAAACGTGAATGTACAAAAGGTAAGCCCATATTTTAAACGCTAAAATGATCCGGATCGTTGAAACGCAGTTTTATGCAAAATTCAGCTACCTGGTATCTATTACACCAGAATCGAACTTGAAACATCTGGTATAAAACTCTTAGTAGTCTTCTTACAACATAATGTTAATTATAAGTCACTAAATAAACCTATATACAGAAGAACTTAGAGAAAATCTGCTGTTAATTTTTGGTATAATGTTTTAGAGTTCTAGGAACAGTCTTTTAAAATTAACGTAAGAACACTAGAACAAGAGAATTGCACTAATGAATAGCTAAAACCCTCAATGGTAATTCCTATTGTGTAAATTAACATCCGCGGTACAGATATAGGTCTAGTAGAGCGACAGATGTATCGAATTTCCCATGTTGAACAGCCCGGGTCGAGGGTAAGGCATATTTAATAAATGAATGGGTATACTATACTTGTGTTTTTAAATTTTTATTTTCACAAGAAAAGTAGAAAATTTAAAATATGGCAAGCATGTTGAATGTGAAGTATATGTGGGATGGTTAAATATTAAGTATAAAGGCTGGAACAAAACTTGATTTGCTTACCAAGCAAGGGTTTCGTCGTACAAATCTTCCAAGTAAATATTGTAATCGAAATCTACCACGCACTCGGATATCAATGATATAAAGGTGTTGTTCACCAGAACACACCCCACGAAGTTGTAGTCTCTCAGATCGGTATCGATAAACCTGCAAACAACCCCTTTCCATATTATTTTACGAAGCCTTGGCTTTTATAACAGTTTTTATAGTTTTCTTTTTTTAAACCTTTTTTATTTTTGGTTACTTCAGTTTTTTTTTGAAAAGGCTTTATAGTATCCTTAAAAAGGTTACTCTTACTTACTCTTGGGGTTTTCTAGTTTACTACGTAAACTCGTTATAAATCTTAAATCACCTAATAAATTCGACTGTAACAATTACAGAATAATAAATTTTCCATGTACATGAAAATATAAGTCCTAGAGAGAAAGATAAGACCGGTGATAGAAAATACACTACAAAAATCTCGTGGATGCAGAAAAGCTAAAGTATACAGGATCACTTATTTACACCCAAACAAATAGCTACAAAAGCAATAAATTAAGTTTGCGCACTGTAGAATAGTGGTAAGGAAATTTAATGTGGGCTATCCATACCTGACAAATGTTAAAGGAAGGAGGAAGAAGTGTTTGTCCACCATGTAGTTGTAATCTCAGGAAAAAAGAAAGATTTACAAAATAACATTTATTATCGAGCAGGTAGAGTAGAAACAGAAAAGATCGGAAAGCAGGAAAAGAAATAAATAACACAATATAAAAAACATTAAAACTATACGATGAATAAATACGTAATAAACAAAAGATTTGACGGCAGTTTTGCACACTTAATGTTAAATAAACAATTGATTGCATAATTGACATTTGAGATTTGGGCACTAACAGTTTTCAAATGGTTTTCCAGTTACTTTTAGACTTACAATGGTTATGAAAGTTTTTATAAATACCTGTTTGTATTCCTATAAGTATTCCAAAATCACGTTAGGTTTTATTGCAAGAGCAATATTGCTCTAAGACACAAAGGTTAGTTTTTTAAAAATGTACTTGGTGAACATTTAGATGTGGACATAAAAATATCTGCAAGTTAATTGCGAAACAAATGTTCATGAGATATAATTTTAATTTTCTGGTTTTTACCAAAATTGCATTTTAATTGTGATCTTTAGGAAGCGTAATAGTATATTATGCAAGTGCGGTAAACGGCATTTGACTCGCGAGTTTAGTTGACACCAGCGGAGCGAGTGTTTAATAAACGAGTGACTTAAAAGTTTACCGAACGTGTTGCATACTATACTTTTTCTACGACCGTTAGTTTTTGGTTACATTTTCGCAAAACAGCACCAATACATTCACTAACATGACCGTCAGAATTGATGAACGTCAAAATTCAAAGCGTGGGAAATATCTCCGAAAACATCCGATTGCTCCCAAATCCGTGTGGTAAAATCCCGGAAACGTCCGAAGTGGCTCGGATTCGTGGGAAACGAAACTGACGTGGTAAAGTGACGCTTCCCGCACGCTAAATTGGTGTGTAATTAGGTATTTTACAGACGGGAGTAGAAAAAATATATAACATTTTCCTAACAATGTCAAAGTAAAAATTCATTGGTATCAACTTAAAAAATAAAACGCCGTGTCCTTGGCGTTGGATATTGTAAACAAATGATATAGAAAAAAGTGAAATCAAAAGATAGATTTTTTTTGGGTGTTTAATAAACGAATGACTATAAGTTTACCAAACGTGTTGCATACTCTACTTTTTCTACGACCATTAGTTTTTGGGTACATTTTTGCAAAACAACACGAATACATTCACTGACATGACGGTCAGAATAGAGAAACGTCAAAATTGAAGCCGTGCAGTAAAATCTCGGAAAACACCCGATTGTTCCCAGACGCTTCCTGCAAACTAGATCGGAGTATAATTAGGTATTTTACAGAATGGAGTAGAAAACACTTTTTTTTCTATTATATTTATGGTTTATAAAGGTAACGGCCACTTCTTAGTTAGAAATAAATGGAGAGTAAAAGTTTTATATAGGACTAAACTTGGGTCATTCCATATAAGTGCTATAGGGGTTTTATAAGTGTAACGAAAATATTTCGAGAACAATTGATAAGTTCGGGGGTGTATAAAATCTAAACACGTAACCGTTAGAAAATGTTAGTGGTATCGAAATATACCTTCACTCACCTTGAATCCCTAATGATTGAATACTCAAAAAAGGACACCGAAGTTTTGACGTTGATAAACTCAGCCTCTTCGAAGGTGCAATTTAGAAACTCCACGTGGTTCAAGTTGATGTGTGCGAAGGTAACTCGACGGAAAAGACAATCTTTGTACTGCAGGTTCTCGATTGTTTCATTGAACGTCCCGCCGAAGCTAACGTCCTGGACAAATTTCCTGTGGGACCCGTACTCGCGTTCGCGCTCCTCCTTGATGAGCGTGGTAGAATACGTCGATATGCCCATGTAGACGAGTCCCACTAGGAGGTGCACGGTGGCCAAGAGGATGGTGATTCTGAAGCGCGCGGGCGAGAAAATTTTGAAGAAAGCCTCGCGAAACTGAAACACGTGAACGTTAGCGCTAGATTCGAGAAGCAAGACGATAAGTAGTAACTGTGGCGACGCCATCCGTTAGCAGGTTCCCGGGAGAAGTTGGAGACGTTTCTCGATATGCGCTTCTTCCCGGCAGCTCCAGTTCCGTGAGTCCATATTGGGTCCTGGTTTTGTTTAATTTGTGCAGTCTCTGGTATACTGCTAACGCCTCGACCTCTCTAGATGCTTCCAATAGGTATCTGGGCGACTCGGACGCCCACAACAATCCTATTATACATCCGATGGTCGGCAGCGCGCTCAAAATGAGAAACCTAGGACGCATAAAATTCGAAGCTGCATACTTTTGAATTTGAATTTGAAAATTTTGAGTGTTGGCGAAGAGATATTTCGAAAAGTTCCTATTTGCAGTCGCAAATATATCTACAAGAGCCGGTATGTTTGATAGGTACTGGTTGTTGACAGAAACTCAACATTTGAGTCAAATCAAAACTTTCGTGGACTAAACATAACTGGACATCTATATCGACGAAAGCAGGCTTGGTGTGTGGAAGATTACCGAAAGCGCGTGATTCGAGAATAAAGAGAAACATTTAATAAAGATTGTATCAAAATTTTCGCAGGACAGATGCGATATGCGGTTGTATGTTGGGGTTGGGAACTTTACATTGAAAACGAAAAGGGCTAGTACTAAAAAAATTAGTAGAAATCAAAGCACATCTGCTCGTCTGCTTCTGCTGTCTTGTCAATAGGATAACTTGTACATATGCATTCTATGAATTTGTTGAACGTTTTACCTATGCCAGGAGCTCCAGTGTTCCCTGTTATCGTTGACCAAGTCCTCTCCGAGGGTCGGCATAGTCGCGCGAAAAAGAACTGCGGTGTAAATCGCGCCCAGTGGCCACATCGCGTATAGAACCCCCACGTACCTGGAGCGCGTCGCCCTCGAACACGTCTCCGTCAAATATGCGAAAGATAGGGGGAACGCCCCAGCTACACCGAGTCCCGAACAAAATCTAAAAATCGAAAAGACACTAGCTGAAGGCATCGATCATAAAAATATTCACTTTTTCACTGAATGTACAATGCACGCATGCACGAATGAACAAATAAAAGAGATAGGTACGTTTTTTCAAATATTGAACGCGACCGCTAAAATTTGGATCATCTTCAAAATTATTACACCCAACGTTTGTCACATTCTGTGGGAATTTCCGTCAATATCGTCAGGTGTCTGTTTAAGTCAATTCATATCCCCATGTTTTCTCAGGATTTTGTTTTTGTATTCACGTTTTTATCTCAGTTATTAAATGAAATACGGAATTTAATGTCAAACAATAAATTTACCATATTGCAAAAGGAGTTTCATAATGTCATACCATATACTGCAAGAATAGTACAAAATTAGTTAAATGAGGTGAACATTGAGACCTTGGATAGGTGTCCACGTACTCTAGAACTTAACCCAATAGGCCATTTATGGGATCAAATGAGACGTAGCTTAGAGATCATCAACCCCGTCCTGCCTCCTTGGATGATATAAAAAACATTATCAGGAAAATATGGACTAATATCGATCAAGCACAAATGAAATGTGTAAATCATCGATGACAATCAATTATACGTAGCAGAGGAAACGCCTCATATTAGGTTTTCATTTTATTAAATTGTAATTTTAGCGTTTAGTATTTTAGATAAAGATGTGAACAAAAAAACAAAATGCATGCATTGACTTAGACAGACACTAATCAAAACTGGTTTTTCTTTAAACACTCTTCTAAAGATTTAAGTTGCAATTTTTAAAAAGTTTTCAGATTACCTACATTTTCAAGTCAATTTGGTATTTAATATTAATATTAATATTAATAAGCAAATTTTGTTGTAAAATAAATAGTGAGCTTATAGACACCCGGACAATTCATTCAGTGTTGCATTGTCGGACCTCTTGAAGCGACCTCGAATTCAGCACTTTAAAACGTTATTTTGTTGAAAACATATCATGACTTTTTTTGCAATTAAAATGCAGATCAATTTTAATTGTAAAATTTTATAGAACCATTTTTCCCAGAAATATGCTTTAAAATGAGATATTCCTTCATTTTAATATATCACAATAGTCCCCTACATAAAAGGACGCCATATTCACCAGGTTTGCTTTTTAAAAGCTTACAGTTTTATATGGGCTCGCCAGTATTATTAAACCTCTTGGAAACTTTTATATAGTTTTTAAAATTGTGCAAAACGATAGAAGTTGGGAAAACAGCACCGTAATTGACGGTCGTTCCATGACCATGAAAGGGAGGTTTCATAGTAGCATAGTATGAAAGTTTTGCGGAATTAAAGTCTAAGAGTAAAAATAATTAGGTATTTTAGGTGCACCAAAGATTTTATAGTTGGAATAACATAAAAGTTTTGGATGCAATATTTCAAAAATTAAAGTGTTATAAATCTTTAAAAACTTTTTAATTTTTCAAACAAACTTTCACAGGTCATTGTTTACACATCTCCTGCATTCCTCCTGTGTATGTTGTGAAATTTCAATTAATTTCTGAAGAAGCCAACAGGATGATTGGCGAAATGTGAGCAGCTTTCATTTATCAACCTCGTCAATTCATCAGATCGATGTACCTATTTTTTTTTAAATGACTAGTTGTGTGTTTTATCTTACATATCTATATATTTTTTGCAATAGTACAAAAAGCTGTAACGGTAACAGGTACTGAATTGACTGAACCAAAATTAATTGTATACTAGTTTGCAGAATTTAATTTTATAGTTATTAGGAAGGCTGCAAGTTGGAAAACCCGCTCATTATCATATTCATTTTGTTATTATTTTCTCTAAGAAAAATACAATCTATATATGCTACAATGTATTGCCGAGGACTAGAAAGATTCATCACACATGCACATACGAACAGGCTGACTAACCAAAGCTTAAAATGAATGGTTAGTGGTGAGCCAAACCGTGATTCTAGTGTGGCTACTCTAGTCTTGTCACAGTGGTAAAGAGCAGTGATTCTTTGAAATAGTTTAACTTTGGTCGTGGTGCTACAATACACATAGTAGTCATCTGGTCGTACTGAAAAAACTCTTCCTTGCAGCTCTACCAAATTGTGGTTTGATTTTACGGTCCGTTTTCAGCGGTACTGCCAAAATTAATAGGAACATACAGACATACGAAATGTTAGAGTTTAGATAACTGAGTACATGTACACAGTATATTCATAGTGTTTATTTAGTTAGAAATTGCAAAGCAACAGAATAAAATGTGAGTGAATGTCACTTTAAAACGGCTGGAGCAGACCGAGACTGCAACAGCGATGTAGCAGTGACAAAGTTACAGTTCGTGAAATTGGAAATCCCCCTATGACTGGCGCTCGGCACAGTATCGTCGAGGTTATTTTTAGGTTAGGTTAGGATCGTAAACTAAAAGTTCTTCTGAGGAGAGAAGGGCCCACCTGGCCGTCATAAATGTGCCGTAAGTGGGCATCACCGATGCCACCGCCGAGAACAAAGCGGAAACAGACAACGCAGCTATCAACGACCTGCGTCGACCTATGTAGTCGCCCAAAATGCCCCACGTTGTAGAGCCGGTCGCCAGCGCGAGTAACGTGATGGACACTGAAGTCAAAGAATTAAATTTTAGCTACGTAATTAACCATTATTCGTTACCGAGCCATCCTTTTTTTCTTTCCTCTATACATAAGTGCAACTCTGCGGCGGGAAGTATAAAGTTCAGCATCGTCGATTCGCCGCACTCGGATGCAAGGCCAAACCCAAGTACGACGGCGAGCAAGATTTGAGCTTTGCCGGTCGTCGCTTGAGACAACGCGTCCTCGTGAAAACCAACCAGCGCTTCCCCATTGTTCGACAGTGACGTCTCTCCTTAAGTAATATAGGTCTATATGTTTTGCTGTGCCCATATTGAAAAATCGTTTTTAAGGTAAAAATTCCGAATAATAATCTGTGATGTACTAAATAAATCGTCTAGAAGTTCAGATATAAAAGTGTTAAGGTTTAAACCCCTCATAAATAAATCCATCTTAAAAGCATTTAAAGATGTTGTTTCCTCATCGCCAATTACTATCTCTTCCTCTAAAATTGCGACTTTGGACTCCTATGGTATTGATATTAATAGAACAGAGAGAGTACAATAGGTCGTGCTGGAGGTTTATTTACGGTATTCGTCAATACAAAAGAGTGTTTTAATGGAAATTGAAAGAAAATAGAAGGGATATGCACTTCCTCGTTTGTTTTTTTGTTTTTCCGATTCAAAATCTTCTCTGTATTTTTAATGAAATTAAATCTAGGAATGACGTGCACACACTTAATCGTCGATTTCGGTGGTGTATCTCTCCTCCTCGAATGTTCATTTACCGATTTCTCTCTGATTTTAAAG
The DNA here is from genome assembly GCF_029955315.1 of Cylas formicarius. Taxonomy (NCBI): domain Eukaryota; kingdom Metazoa; phylum Arthropoda; class Insecta; order Coleoptera; family Brentidae; genus Cylas; species Cylas formicarius. The sequence goes on along the minus strand of NW_026844214.1, from coordinate 15,485,658 downwards.
TTCGAAACATTCGCCCTTTTAGACATAGTGTTAAAAATTACCTGTTGGCGTTGTAATGGTCTAGTATTAGCCATATCTGAATAATAATGTCTTAATAATCCTCATTTGTTATACCCATATAATAAAAACAGCGTAAAAATGAGTAAACTGCCGTAAAAATGCCGCATCCAAACTTATTACCGAATTGTCAGCGACCATGTTGTTATTGAATGTCGCAAAATCATAAGTTTCAATGTTATCGACATAGGCAATATCTCTAGTAGCTACGGATCTTTTGCAACAAGATCCGTAAATATCAACAAACCCTGTCATTTTTATGTCAACCAGAAGTGGAACCACGTTTCATGCGAAAACGTTAAAAGTGAAAATTGACTAAGAATATCCCATATGGATATTAAATCGTATTGAGGCCGTAAATGCGGTAAAATTGTATACTTGTGCAACTATGAGGTGTGAGAAAGTTGCGGCAGCAGTCTTAACGGTTCAACTTACGGGTCAAATATACGAAGGTTTATGATTAAGCGCAATAAACTGACGTGGCTCTGTTATAAGTTCTTGTGGTATGTGTGTGAAATAATACGAGAACAGCATCGCACGATGTAATCCATTTATATCTTATTTAAAATGTAATATGGAAGCCGGTGTTTTGTTGAAAGCGAATCATATAGTTACTAGAGATATAGATGCTCCGCCTATACCGACAAAACAGGAATATATGGCGCAACAATGAAATTCTTTTTAAGATCTATTCAACATGCGCATGCGCGAGATTGAAAATCTCGATTTGGACCAATGACCGTGTGACATTCAATAACCAATATGGCCGATCTCGTTAAATGTTCTGTCGGTAAGCTGCAAATACATTGTTAAAGTGTGTTAGATAGGTTTAATGTTCAGGATGATTGTAATTGAATGTTTTTTTATTGATATCCAACAATCGAGGAATTTGTTTGGTGTTTGGATTTGAAACCAGTAAGCTTTTCTTTTAATGTTGCACACTCGGATAAATCTATAAATCGCACAAAATAGCGGGCGATACCAAACAAACTATTTTTTAAAGACATATATATATAAATATAAACCAAGCAACGCAAATATGAGACTCCTAAATTTTGTACTGCCTTAATATTTTTGTAGTTTTAATTGGAATGCTCAGCATATTGTTTAAATTTTCCTTATCCCTACCTATTCGTAAGGCAACTAATCAAAAAACGTTCTGATGTGATTGCATAATATGTTGATATTGTTTTTATATATAATGTTTTGCGAAAATTGCATACTTTCAGGCTCCAATTCATTTTGCGTCTGTTCCGGAGGCGGGACTAGGCACGCTGATTCCTCGCACATCTTCATTCCTCGATGTTAGCGATTGTTAATATCCTGGCTTTGCTTACTCCAGACCTAATGTTTGTCATCTGTAACGAATTTGCCACCGCACTATTTCCAGGTTCCGTATGGTGTTTCTCAAAGTATATCGTCTTGACTTTTGACGGACTCTCCTCCAAAAAATAATTACCACCTTTTTCAAAGAAACTTCCACAGGCTGCTGTAATACTATTTACAAATCGTTTGGTTTCCTTTTGCTTCAGTTGTTGATGATCCTGTTAAGAGATTTCTATAGATTCTTGGATTTTTCTTTGGTAAGAAAATTGAAATTCTGCGATATAATCCATTCTTCCATAAATCCATAGAAATGTCTAAACAAACAAACAATCTTAACCGAGTTTCAGGTTGTTTCTTCAGGGACAATGTTGAATAACCCGTTTTACCCTATGTTTCGAAAAAAATTACATGCAAAACAAATTGTGTATGAAAAAAAAGTTTTTTTTTTAATATCACCGTCTGGACGGTAGTGAACAAGATATAGTAAGAATTTGAATAAACTGAATTAAAAGCTAGGAACTCAAACACCCTTCAAAAACTTATTTCAAAAATGGGATTTCAATACCGCAAATAGGCAAAGAACAAGTGGAATCGCACAGATTGCACAATTGGAGATTTAAATAACTTCAGGAAATTAAAAAGTGTGGATCCGAAAGCAGGTGAAAAGGTTCGATAGACATATAATATTTAACCCTTATATTTTTAAAACACTTTAAAAGACCACCCAGGGTGCTCCGGTCAGATGTTTGCAGATTATTTCGATAATTACCGTCAAAAGTCAAGATGATATATTTTGAAATAAAATATTCGTACGTAGTTAAGGCATATTGAGTCTATTTTGAACGGGAAACATAAATATAATTTGTGCTTTTCGAATCTGTCGAGAGAACTCCGTAAGAAAATAATTAAGAAAATAAATTTAACCGCAGTCTATTTGCTTACCTGATTGATAGAATTGAAAATAGAGCCAAAATACACAATTTTATCATTATTAACCGAACGAGTTTTTTGATATTAAAATGTGCGGTCAAAATTAAAGCGGAAATCCATATAGTTTACTTCCATCGATACTGTAACATTATAATGTGAAACGTAAAGATTATTTCTGACTCGCGAAACTTTTGGGGTTATTGTTTGCAGTTTAATCAGATTGCAAGGTATAGCACACAATATACCGGCTTCAGTTATATTGATCAACCCCCATAAATACCTTGCCAAAAAATCAATAACAAACTGTCTCTTCTATCCTTTAGGCATATGTAAGTGTTTGGTTTGAGTATTTTAAGTAAAAGCTGTTATTAATTTTCGTTTGCCAAAATAATGGATTAAACTCAGAAAAAAACTAATCAAAACTGTTTGCCTTCATCTCCATATTTATCTAGCTTTTGGTCATAAAATACTAAGCTTATTAGTTGATTTTACTCATGACGGGTAGGTATGTACTATAGATAAGCAAAGTAGTGTAGATAATGACTATTTATAAAACAAAATAAAATAAAAATATATCAAAATTACTGCTTGAATATTGTGGCATTTGCCAAAACAGAAACTTTTCGCACAGCCTCTGTGAAGTCGACCTAAATTGGCTCAGGCGTGATAGAAAAGTGACGCAAATTTTCCAAAAGGTAAGTAATGAGGATTGTCGTTATTTGGAGACATTTGTAGGATGTGAAATATGAGCAGGAATAGATGAAGGGCAGCAAGCGAGACAGTGCTCCAGAGACAGAGAAACGGGCAGCATCCATCTAGGAATACCAGCGATTGGGACCGGGATCATTGCTGTGTTTGTGATGGGCCCCGTGTAGCAGTTCGAGGGCTACATGTGGGACACCCCCATTCGGCCAACTTTCTCTCAATCACGACTTGTGATTATGTACATATATTATTGTATTGTACATCAAACTTTTTTTTTAATCCTCTAGTTCCTCTGTGACATCTCTTGCTAAACCATAAAAAACTAATTGAACTAATTACTTGCAACAAACAACAGTAGATGACGCGCAGCAGGCGATGGTGACATCATCTCCTCTTAAATTATAAAACGATTAAGTTGCGGTCAGCCTCGATAGATAGGACGCGTAGACTGTAGACAGTCGCCAAAAGCCAACACATATCTTCATTTTTTTTAAATTAATTATTTCAAAAAATTATTATCCAAAATAGACATCTTTTATTTAAAAACAATTTATTTAGTTACCATGTTATTTAAAAATTTAAATACTAGAACACAAGTTACAGAAGAAAAAGTGACTTAAAAGCCACTAAACAGATTTCCTATTTATATTACTCACACCAAAAAATTGAAAACAGTTTGAATTTCAGGTAACGAGTTATCTTCGCACTCCGAGTCTTTACAAAATAAGGGTTTTTAGTTATACTATATTATTTGATATTTTAACAGAGAAAAATGTATAAAACTAGAATTTAATCACCGTCTCTCTACACTCCGTCATTACTTAATAAGAGAACGCAGAATGAAATTTGTTGGGTTGGTTCATAGATAACATCTTCGTAGTCAATATCAAGTCGAAAAAGCTTTTATTTATTTAAGAGCATTACACACGGCGGTTTAACCTCCGCTCGCTCGTAGCAGAATCCGTTGTATTCGTCCCAGAAACCTTGATAACGGTCTTTTTTCGTGTGATTCTGTTTTGGAAGTGTTTGGTGTTCGTCTTTAAGCGTTTAAGCTTGCCGACACCACTGTTTTAACCGTTCACGTCGATATGAAAGCCTGATGGTCCGTGGTGGAGGCGAGGGAATGCCGGCTTTTTTGGTATCGGTCAAAAGTGTTTTTTGCTAGCTGAGCGAATATTGGTTATATTTCTTCTTTTTACGTGTTAATCTATTACTAAAACCGATAATCCTCGACGGAAGTCGGCACTGTGCAAATGATCCTACCAGTCTTGCCCAATAGTAATTGTGAAATGCATAACTGAATTGTATTACTATGAAAATAGGAATGGTAAGTCAAAACTAACCAACCAAAATATAATATAGTTGTCTATGGTCACTATGTCACAACATTATTTTGACAATCCTGTGAAATTAATGATTGTCAAGATTTGTTGCTATATTACGATATTGTTGTAGTTTTTCTTGTTTCCACCTTAAAACCATTGAGAAATGGGTTTGTGCAATTGCTTGGACAACGTTAGTTTGCCCCCTTGCGCATGGTTTGAAGGGGACAAAAGAAATTCTTATGCTTCAATGATTGCAGGACTTCTGGTATCTAGGTTTTCTGTAATGAAGAAATCATGTCTGACAAGCTTTGTATTTTGTCTTAGTTTTTCGCCGGTTGGTGGACCCTGATTGACGCGGCTACTGTCTATCCAGGAAAAATCCCAGCCGGTTACTGGATGTGCGGGGTGGCTGGCACTCTTTCTTTAATCATGGTTAATTCTGTGTCTAACGCACAGGTAAGGTACATTTATACTCTATTGGAAGCATCTTGCCGTCATATTAATTTGACCCATTTGACATTGGCCAACATTTTGACTGTTTATTTTACTGAATTTCTTTCTGTATCAGCTAAAATAATTAAAAACAAATAATGAACTTATTCTCGGACCTACAAGACAAAATTTTCAGTTTATCTGTCCAAACATTTCAATTTCAAGTCTATAAAGGTGCAAAAAATTAAAGGGTCAAGCTTTAATAATATATTACTTTTAATGCATTTATTTATTTACTGTATAGATGAGGGGTGACACATATGAAGGAGGCTGTTTGGGAACCCGTGGTGCGCGGATATGGATTTTTGTTGGATTTGTTATGGGATTTGCGTCGGTTATAGGGTCTTGTGCCATTCTTTTCACAAAATACATTAATGAAGGTTAGACTAATTGTATTCAATGTTGAAGTGTCAAATATGTGTTTGTTTCCTATTCCAGATCCACACTACCCGGGAGTAGCTTTGTTCCTCCAAAATGCTCTCATTTGTATTTCATCTATCATCTACAAATTTGCCCGATCAGAGGACTTATGGGGATAATATTTTGTGATCATCACCAAGAGTTGTTTACTGCTAAAATATCAAAGTGATAGCATAGCAGATTTTCTATCACTATAAGTCAAATGTTTAGATGTAAGTTTGTATATTTATTCCTTCTCTAGTGTATGTTTTCAGAAAATGTGATAAGTATATTTCAGTTTAAACCATGATTCATTTTTGTTATTCGGCTAATGTGTGTGGGTTTAGCCTGCTTTATACAGATTACAGTAAAAGAAATACACAATAACAAAAACAATTCTTTACCTCAGTGCTCCCATCAATTTTTATGCGCTTGCTGATAGTATATGTATGTCGCAACTCAGAAATCTTTAAGAGTATGCCATCAGCAAACATTTCTTATCTCTCTTTGTCTTTGCCACTTGGGGTTTCTCATACTGACAGATAATAATAATATTTTTTTGTTGTCATGTGAAAATTGTATTGGAACATCAGTAGACGTCTACCATCTGCTTGCTGCTGCTGGGAGAATGGTGGGAAAATGTAATCATTTTCAAATTGTTTGAAAATAGATTAGTAAGAGTGCTTAAAATATCAAGAATTAGATAGAAACTTTTAATTTTGAATGCATGTCTATAAAAATAAAAAAATATATCTCTGCCCATGGTAACACAGACAGATAAACATATAAAAATATTATTTTTAATTTAAAAATTGAAATTAATAAATTAATTAAAATTGATTTAATTAATTTACCATACGGAATAGGCAGAGGTGAATGGGCGAATGGTTTGTTACAAATGGAGTCCAACTTAACCCGTGTTAATGAAGATATAAACACTGAATTTCTCACATTGGAGAAACCTAGGTATAGCATAAACTACTCCTAAATTTTTCATTAAATTTCCAAATTATATTAAACAAATATAATTAAAGACTTTTAAATGAAAAATAAAAATGTTCTTAATTACAAGATGATTCTATGCTGTGAAAGATTTCTTAATCAGTGTGCAGATTGACCTATTTGTGTATTTTACATTTAAATTAATTAAAAATTTATGACCTATGATATATATTGGGAAATGCCAATTAAAGCTTTATTGTCATAAAAAGAGATCTTTGTCCTATATTACTAAAGACAGTCATGACTTATCGCCATATCTGTTCTTAGATCAAATTCCAACAGATGTTTTGGCACTATTTTATGATCTAAAAGCAGTGAAAGTGAATTAAAAAAAGATATGATACCCAATTGTCAGGAAAACAGGTGTTTGACAAAACCTTAAATAAGAGTATAAATTTAAGTTAAAGTGATTGTAAATTGGCCACATCTTACGTGGAGAAATGTATCTTGTGAAGGTAATCATGAAAGGAAAAATAGAAAGCAAATGAGGTGTTGGAAGAAGGAAAATCTCTAGGTTGAAGAAGAGCCAAGTAAACTGGTTTAACAAAAATTGAACTGAAGTGGCTTTTACTTGATGAAAATCCATTTATCAAAATAAATAAGAACTAAAAGTTCAGATTTTCACGAAATTATATATTATGACATGACAATTGTTTCGACAACACTGTGTCTTTATCAATCAACACGGTGTTGTCGAAACAATTGTCATGTCATAATATATAATTTCGTGAAAATCTGAACTTTTAGTTCTTATTTATTTTGGTTTAACAAAGCTTTTATTGTTTGCTGGGTAAACCTAACAGCCAATAATTTTTTCATAGGCAAGGGGCGAGTCTGTTGAATAACCCGTTTTACCTTGCGATTCGAAAAAGCTTGTAAGGATATCACTAATTTCAACAATTCTTGAATGAAAGAAGAAACAGTGATTTACAATCTCAAAATATACCCAAATGTAATAAAATATCGAGGATAAATTAAACCCTATTGTGAACAAAAAAACTTGTATTTCAACAAACGTCGTGCTGTTTTTAACAATAATAAACGAAATTAACAATCATCAATACAGATACCTATATAACCTAACATATTTACAATTAAAACGAAAAACATGTAGCCTTGCTTAAACATAAACCTTACCTCGGTTAAAGTTCATAACTTTGAAAACAAATAGGCTAATAAACGTAATGTGCCTAGAAAACAGGCACGGATAAAATCTCCCGAAAACTGAAACCTGGTTTCAACATCCATACGGTATATAATTAATATAGCACTTAAGATTTGATATCCGGAACGTTCCATCCCGCCTAAACGTTAACCAAAATAACTTGTTAAAAAATATACACATCGACGATAGTGGGATTCGTAAAATAGGACTCATCTAATAAAAACAGGTCACTTAAAAATCTACATCAAGTAAAATAAACTTTTCTTGTTATTTTATGTACATATATATACGATCTAAAATAAGGTATATCACAATAACATATTTGACACAAAAATCAGTTACCTATATTCTTTGATATATTATGTTCAGTGGCCTGTGAAACTCTCCTCAGCATTTCTTATAAAATTTCTTTCTTATAAAATTTTATTTCCCAGGCGACTGCTGTTGAAATATCACCGAGTAATTATAAAATATTGTTAATAATTATAATTACTGTTAAATGAGTGTGTGCCCTTTTAGAAGGCCGATGTGAACAGGGCAGATCCCAAATTACGCAATATTTACCAGTGCCGGTAAGCGTTTCATTGTGGCCCTTGTCGAACATTTTTACAGGAAACAGTTAACCTGTTCGTCGTTCATTTACCAACCGTGGCCACGTAGAGAAACAAATTTCTAACCCAAAATTTCTTGAGTCTAGGACGAGTTCAAACGAATATATATGGCTCTCTCGACTTTAGTCCAGGGAATTTGCTAAATATGTAAAATTGCACTACTCTCCGTCTCTCTCTCTCCATCGATATAATATTTTTTGGGGTACGGCACATTTAACAAAAATATTATATATGTATCAAAGGTATATAAATCCTACGATAGAATCTGTTTGGTCAGTCTTAAATTGGGCGCGAGGGGAAAGGAGCGGGGCAATATGAGGATACCTATGGTTAGCTATCGGTGTCGACGTCCGTTGTTATGTCCAGCCTATGGGTGATCGACTGTAACTTTCCAGGGTCGTTCATGAACACTTTCTGGGCTAAAGTCTGGAACAAAAGGAATGTATTCTCACAACACATCCGACTTACTCTCCGACCTTTTGAATTAATTGGAGAGTCAAGGATCAAATAATAAAATTAATGATCTATGCATCTATAAAATAGTATATTATGCATCAAATGACACTTTCCGCACGCTAGATTGGTGTATAATTGGGAATTTTATAGAAGTAGTGTAGTGTTTTATATATGTACATGAACTTACTAAGTTTAAAAGTATTTGTTAACCCTAATTAATGTCAATTTTCAATTCAATGACAAATAGAGTTGAGACTTTTAGAAAAAACTTAATTTAGATTTTGCAATTATCTACTCGCTGAATTATTAATGAGTCATTTATCCACTTACCTAGTGAACTATATATAAGTATGCCTTTAAAGGTAACTATGTAATATTTGAACTGGTATTTGTACATTTGATATTTTATTTTTACCTTGAATTCAATCATCAGCATTTTCAGTTTATCACAAATATTAACTTATTAGATGTATTAGAAAAAGTTTCTGTCTCGTCAAATTCTAGTTACAAGGAATACAAACAAACTATTTTCCTAGAAACCTTTTACTGCTGCTCTTCATGGTAGTTCCAGTATATATTTTGATGACAATTTTTAACAATAATAGCAATAAGGTATAATATCAATACGAATAAGATACCGGTCGACTACCAAGAAAATATTTAAGTTGCATTTTTCTTTGATTTCATAATGCAAAGAATAAGTAAAAAATTCGAAAATTGGGTTTAAAATCATTACAATTAGTTTACCACAATGAAAGTACGACGAAAGTAAGCAAAAAAATTATATGTTTTGAGTAATTTTTGAAATCTGTGAGGAATCATGATTTTTATTAACCCATCAATACCTCTCTATAGCTTTATCTTAGTCATTACATAAACCTCTAGAATTTGGACATGATAATGTCCCAAAAGTTCATGTGAAACTTTTATTGTTTAAGGTTATTATTATATTAACGGTGTTGAGGACTGAGTAACTTTACAGAAAAACCTAAACAGTGTTACAGTATGGTTAAGTGAAAACAGTATGTTCCTAAATGTCAGCAGATGTTAGATAATAACTTTAGTTTTTTCAAGAATCAAATTTTTTGTTACTTGAAACAGAAAATACTCCATCAGGCATCGATAATGAACCTTTGAGGTTTATGCATGCAAATTTTGACATTATTACAGATATATTTTTCGCGGTTATTGAAAAATACATGAAAGAGGTAGGATCTTCTCCTCATGTCATAACACATTGTACATTATTTGAGTAAAACAGTTAAATTCTGCAAAGTCGCCTTAGTTGAACTGTTAGAAGGTTCCAAAATTTACCTTCAAGCTCTCTAAACATTGGTCTCCGTCGCTCGTATTAATCTCGGTCAATAAACTATTAGACCTCTCCAGCTCGGCATAGAGGCCAAAAGGTATTTTAGCCAAGCACTCTAGCTTCATAATGTGCATCTTGGAGCGTAGGTGTTTAGCTAGGTGACCGTGTATCCGGAACGCAATGTTGCAATCGTTGCACTTGAACGGACGTGGTTCAGAAGATGACTGAGCCGGAGATGATGACAACTGGAAACAATATAGTCAAGTTGTATAATATAATAAATAAATTATGTAATAAAGAAAGTTAAGGAAACCAAACCACACCAATATGTCTAAATCGATTTACCTTACTGTAATGACTAGCGCTCCGTTCATGTTTTTGTAGGTGGCCTTTTGTGCGGAAACTTACGGAGCATGAATCGCACCTGAACGGCCTTTCCAAGTAATGAATGTTCATATGAAGCCTGAAACAGAATAATAGAGATGCGGCAAAATAGGCAACAGCAACGACAATCATGAAGTAATTTTGTCACCTGGACATATATAATCTTCATTACATGACTGCTGTGCGTTCGTCCAGGTTGTGTTTTTTTAAATTATCTATTTGGTCGCATTGACTTGTACAAATGTCGATAATAAGTTGTCAGTTATGTGCTGTCTATGCGTTATTCAAATTTCAATATTAGCCAACATAAAACGGAACTAAAAGTCCAGCACTATAATTTAAAATTAATTAACTAAAATGTGGTTAAAAATACAATAAAAACGCATTCCAAATTCCAGCAAATCGAATCTTGAATTCCAAGATTTGTATAGGAAAATTTAGGATATTGTTGTTGATAAAGAATTGTGAGAGTATTTTTTTTTTGTAAAAAATTTGGAAGCTATTGACAATTGTCGATTTTAACTATTGGTCACCATGTGCAAAATCATATGGATTTTATTATTTTTGGACAACTCCAAGATCAAAACATACCAAACTTTTTCAGTAAAAAATCTGCCTAAAGTCAATTTGGAACTTCAACGAACAAAAATAAAAATGAAACAAATCCGACTACGTTTTGTTTTTGTTTTCGAACATTTTCCACTGATTTTTGCGATGAAGTAAGAACACCTTCTTTTCAATAATCAACCGACATATTGAGGGAAAAATAATTCTTTATTCTTGTGGCTCGTTTAATCCATTTTGTCCCAGTGGTGCGTTAATGCACCACCGATTCTATGATTTTATTTATCACATCCAGGAAATATTTTTGCACATCCACTTAGAAATTTTATTATTATCACTACTAAAGGACATAAAATGAAAGATCTTATCCAAACGTTAACCAAAAGTTAACAAAAGCGGTACATAAATTTGTATCACATTTTCGAGTAAATCGAAAATAGTAAAAAAAATATTTTGCATTTGTATTGCTATTTTTCTGAAGTCTATAGCATATAGATTACATCGCAGAAAACATACATGGCAAATACTATATTGATTATGCTTTATTTTTTGAAAATATTTACTGGTGCGTGAATGCATTACTGGTTTTATCTGTGAAACAAAACTTTGTTATTGCAAGTCTAGACAAGTCAGCGCATGAAGAATTAACGTGTTCTTTAATATTAGTTTGTGCCTTGTGTAGTGAAGTATTTGACTGAAAAGGAATTAGAAGCGGCTATGGAGGATATCGTGATGGATGAGGACAATAACAATGAAAGTCGTAAGTATTATTTGGATTTACGTATTCTTATGTATCGTAGCATTCCACTCCTTGTAAATTTATGCTAAAAATAACGTGAAAAAATATTTACAGAACATATTGACGCGGTCTATATACTTTGAATGACGAAGAAGATATGAACGATAACATAAATCTTCAAGAGTTTGGGGAACCAACTGATATTGTTGGAACTTTCGAGTTACATAAATACACCGAATGATACAGCTGTCCTTCAACAGTCCTGTAATTCAACTACTGAACCTGAATGGGACTCATCAGATGATGAAACCTTGGAATTCAAAAGAAGACGTATGGTTTCCGCAAACGACAGGCTTGTTTCTACTGTCAAATGGAAGAAATGTCTGATTGAGTACACTCACACACCAATATCCGATGAATTTAGATTATGTGAGGAACTAAAAAATAGGCTTTCTGGAAAAACTCCGCTCGAAATATTTTTTGTTTTTTGATGATGAAGTGATTAATGTGATTTTAAAATTATCGGTAAAATATGCTCAAGACAATAACCGCCATGAATTCTCGTTGTCAAAAAATGAACTTTTAAATTTTGTAGGCATTTTATTGTTCTCGGGTTATCATTGCCACATATTTAGCATTATTGGTCTACTGATGAAGACAAAGGAATTGATGTTATAAAAAAATGTATGAGCCGCAATAGATTCCAATTGATAGAGCAAAACTTGCACTTATATGACAATAACCTGTTGGATAAAAATGATAAATTTGGCATATTTTCGTTCAACTTATCCATAGATGAACAAATGTTACCTTACTTTGGCCGCCATTCCTGCAAAATCTTTATAAGTGGTAAGCCAGTTCGTTTTCCTCTTTTATAATATTTAGCACAACTACTTCTAATCCAGTTGTTGGAATTTCATGGTATCAAAATTCCTTTTTCCGAAACTTCCAAATTAATGTATTCTTTTATGAATTCTGGTAAACAAGCTGATACGATGAGGTCTACAACTAGGACACCCTCGAGTATAAAGACCACAAGCTTCCAAGGAACTTCTGTTTGTACGTATATAAAATACTTATCTGCCATTTCTGCATTAGTGTATTTCACCATTATAGAATTGAAAATCGTATTATTGAACAATTAATTGATTAAATAATATTTTTGTGATTAAATTAGTTGTATTTTGTACACAAAATAACTAAGTAATTAATTTTTCAAAGAAACTTCCACATGCTACTGTAATACCAATCTTCTGGATCCCTGACGCAAACGGTTCGCTTCATAAACTACCGACGCAAGAGGAATCCAGAAGATTTGTAAATAGTATAACTAAACAGTGTAAACTAAAGCAATAAATACACATGCTTTAAAAAGTGACAGCAGCTCACTAGATTTTTAGCTAACTTTTTTTTTACATTTATTTTTTTTATTTATAAGCATTATAAAAAAAAATTGAGGAGACAAAAGTTTCTAAATAACAAGTTCTTCCTTAAATTTAGTCAAGAAGAATGAAGGGGTAGTCTAATTCAGTAAAAAAAACCAAAAATATGGAAAAAGTGTATTTTTGTAATAGTGTATGTTCCATAGTATTTTATTTGTTTTTCTATTTTCGTTTTCAAGATAAAAAACAAACACATGCCCCTAATGGTTGGCTTATGACCTAATGTTGATATAACAAACCACCCCTTATTTTAAAAAAGGAATCACCCGCTTGGGTTTTTTGTAGTTGTTGTGAAACACCAAACACATTTCTCCGTAATTTCAGGAAAAATTCCCTTTCTATAAAAATACTTTATTATGCGTATATTCGTATCCAAATTAATCAACCCAAATACACAACGAAAGTAGAAAAAAAGAACTGTTTCCACTGACGCGACTCTTGTTTCGAAACAAGTTGAAACCTTTTCATTTTACCACTTTACCGAATGGGACCCGAAAAACAAAACGCGAACTGTCCCAAAACACCAGTCTTCAAAAGGTAGCGAAAAATTGAGTTTTGTTTTATTCGAGTTCGTGTTTTGTTGTTTGGTCCATTTAATGGAAACCCGACATGAGAAGCATAACCTTCACATCTGTAATAATAACGGACGGTTACATCCTGCTGCCTTTCGGCATCTGCTGGATTAAACACTTTCCCGATCTACTTTGGACGTTTCCGTTACTCATTAGTCATTAGACGTTTGCCGAAATGTATTAAAAAAAAATATTACAATTTATTTGCCATACCAATCAAAAAAAGAACATAATATAGAAATATTTATTACAAGTCATATCAATCAAAAGGAATAAAAAAAAAATGTAGAAAAGATATAAATGAACTCCTCCTAATACAAAGTAGTAAGGAAATCATATCAACAGTAAGAGCGAATGTTTAAAGCTTTAAAATAAGAGATCCATTGTTTATACAGGCGATATATGTAAACGAACGTTCGAAAACCGTATACTCTCGAAACTGAAGATTAAGCGTGTGCATGTCAGTCTATGTAATTTTATTAAAAAAACAGGGAGAATTCTGAGTCAATGAAATGCTATGGAAACAAATAAGTAATTTCCTTCTATTTCCATGGTTAACCATTTGATCACCTTTAGTTTATAACACACTCGTATCTACGAGTGCCGTAAATAAACTCCAAGTACGACTTTTTTTACCTTCACCATTCTATTAAGATCAATACTGTGCAAACAAGGACTTAAAATCAAGGAGAAACAGGCAGTAAGTGAACGAATTTTAATGTCGACACTACCACTGTCAAACAGTACTACAGAAATTGTCATTTATGATTGCTTCAGCGTAGTTTTGTTAGTTGATCATAGATATATAATCAAGGGATATAGCATTATTTTTATTTTAATGTAATATCTTGACAGAGACAACGTGCAGGTCGGGGGTTTCTTACCAATGCACCATAAATAGAATATTTGTATGTATTCCGGCAAGTAAATTATAACGTTAACTCGATATATAATGTATTTTGTTAAACTTTATCCATAATAACAAATAGTTATTTTTTAAACACTAGCCAGATAATTTACAAGAAATACCTTTTTTTTAATGAGATAACGTCAGAATAAATACTTATGCTTAACTTCGATTTTAGGTACGTCTGCTTTTGCTTATTTTTTGTGAGAACTGTGACTCTTTGGAAGTGAAATGGTGTTTTTGGATATTGCTGTTACAAAGACTGATGATGATACTTTATTTATGTACTGTATTTATGAATAGTATTTATTATCTATTGCAATTTCCAAAGAACACTCTAATGCATCAGATGTGGTTTGCATAATCTCTCTCGTTCTTTGTCTAAATACTTATATTCCCAGTGATGCGCCCTCTTTTAGTTGGACGTATGTGGTTGGTACTACCCTTGCCTGTCAAACAAACAAACATTAAGAAACATTAAATGGATTTTTTTGAGGATTCGGTTAGCTTCTCTAAATTGTCATGAGCGTAGTTTTTTTAGTCAGGCTTGAAAGAGTGATGGATCATCAGCATGGTCGTAGAAAAGGGGTAGAATGCAACATATTGATAAACTTTAGACACTCACTCCGCTGTGCTCAGATCGTGCCAAAACAAGCTTGTCACTAAAGTGACGTTTATCAAGTTCCTGCATAATATACTATTTTTGAGCATATAATGAATTGGCAGAATTATTCGTTAGTTCGAACTTATTACCAGAAATAATTGTGCCGCCTTGGATTAGAACAGAACACAATAAAAATATGCACACCTTAAAAGAGTAGGAAACTCACCTCAATTGGGACGGTCTATTAAAAGTTTTAGCGCAGATGTGACAACTCTTGTTGCCCTCCGGTTTCACGATCAACTCGTTAACGTCTTTGTTGATGGGTCCGAATACGGCAACGTCCCTGACCACGTCCCCGCTTCCCTGGTCGTTCTTAGTAGCCAGCTTCAAGTACTCGGACGCGACGCTCCTTGCCATAGTGTTTTTCTCCAGCTTAACTTGCTTGGTAGCCACGTCGGCCAAGGTTTCCATAGCGCTGTTGTCGTACTGCCTGTAATTGTTGTTGTGCATTTCATGGTCCGGCCCAGCGTATACTCGCTCGTCCGGACGGATGGGCTTCAACAGCAGCACTGGGATCTCGTCGCTCCTTCGATTTAACTCACAAGGATGGTGATCCCGCAAAAATCCGTTCGGCTTGGCCGGTTTCTCATGATTGGTGGACAGATCCATGACCTCGTCGTTCTTTTGCTGTTTCAGTTTATACTCGGGCTCCGCTAACAGTAACTTCCTTTTCCGATCGGCCACGTTCACTTCGACGACCACGTCGTTTACCTTCAGGGTAGGAACAACGTTTGGTGGCAACTCCGTCCCCCTCCCAACTTCAGTCTTTTGAGGCAGGTACTTTTGCACCACGTGGAACTGTCTTATGTTTTTGGGCGGTTCCGCTATAATTTCGGTACCGGTGGCGTCGTGATCGTCGATGGGCGACCTTTCTGCCATCGGGACCGATGAGATCGAAGCGTACGGGTAAGTCAGAGGCCTAGTGGTGCTCGTCTTGCCCAAATAAGTGATCAGTTTGCGATCTTCCGGTTGAATCGCGCCGCCGACTATCTCCGGAGCCTGCGGCGGGTTGAACGCCGACGGATTGGGATTGTCGAGGAATTTATTTTTCGCGTAATTTGTCTTTTGTACGTGAGCAATCTCCTCGGTGGTCATGAACATGTCGCCGGACGGGCTGCGGCGGGTGTCGGCGAATCGGGGCGGCGATCCCGACGAGGACTTTTGCGAGAGGGAAAGGAGGCCGTAGGCCGCCTCGTGCTCTTGTTGTCGGGTCGATTCGTCTAGAAACGATTCCGGCTTTCGTTACTACATCCCACGATATTTGGACATCTTTTATCTATGATTTGAAGTCCTGCGTGTGAGATATGTGGATCGTTTTAACCCTGAACCTTTCAAATTTGTCAAGTTACTTGTGTGTATATGTATACATGAATAATAATTGAACATTTTAAGAATTATGCGAACACAACACAACAGAACTGAACACATTAAAAATTATGCATAAATACAAAAATCGTCAGATGTTATGCAGAATATCTGGTATATTCCGTTAATATCGGTAACTAAAAGTTTTACAGGAATGAATAAACATTTAGTCAAAATAAATACTTCCGAATCACAGTAGTTATTTATTTAATTAAAAATTTATTTATTTATTTACTACATTTAACTACATATTGCAAAACTATTTATTTGAACCTGTAATTATTTTTTGAAAACCTTGCATAGTACCAGGAGCAATTGCGACTACCTTCCTAAGGAAACTTGTTACATTTGCGGCATCATTAACGTGCAAGAAGTCTGAACTTGAACAGGGCTCAAATTGAGATCTGACATATAATTGTTGTAATATTCCACTTTTGGTTCCAAGTGGCAATGATATTGACTATCTACTTCCATCACAACAGCAACTAAATTGCTTAATGATCCACATGCACGATCAACATTCGAAACAGGAACCTACTAAACATAGCGAAGATTTAGCAATGAAAGTCTTGAGCATTTTATTTGATTGTTGTTGAAGATTTTCTGACGAGTAACTTCCAAAACCCAAAATGCTGTTGCAAGACCACCTTTAAGTTTAGTGGCTTTATGTGGTAACATGTCTCAGAGTGCAAGATCTTGAATTCAATTTAATACTATAGGCAATTACCGCGGACACTAGTCCTAACCTATCATTAACAGTCACGCTACAGAGAAACTGAAACTAGTTACTTACTAGGAAATATGCATGTTTTAGATTTTATTAATAATTTCTGTATTTTTTTTAAGTTATTATCAAAATTAACGGAATATCCGAGATATTATCCACAATATCTGAACATTTTAGAATTTATTTATTCTTTTATTATTATTATTATTATTTATTTTATTATTCATTATTCTTCAATTTTATTTAATGGAAATGTGCGAAGATATCCAAAATTGTTCATGTTTCCCTAAAATGTGAATCACAGAATTCTCGAAAAATTTCATTAAAAAAAATAACCTAACCTAAGAGAGAAATCTATTTCCATTGATAATGAATAATAGAAATGCGGGTAAAAAGACATTTTTTTGTCTTTTGTATTTATCCACGATATTTTTACTGCTAAATTAATATCTAACTAAAAATCGCAATAATAATAAAGGACTTTAACCAACTTCCTTCCGTACTGGCACGATATTACTAATGCAGATCAGATTATATACGAAATCATTAGATCTCTTTGTTTAACCTTGAACTTTCTTCTACTCATTTTACTAGAGTTGACAGTAGAAAACTCAAAATTTACTTTGAAACAGGTACAATAATGAAATATGCGTTATAAGTGTTCGAAAAAATGTAAAGCACTTGTTCCGCTTTTTTAAAAACTGAAAGAAATCCAAAACAAAAAACGCAAAAATTGCAGTAATACTTCCCTTCTGTTTATGCTTGCAAAGTGCAAGTTGTAATTCGCAACCTACCGTTTTTTCAAGATAATCCGAATCAAAAATTTTGAATACAATGCTAAATTCTATATATCGTGTAATTTAGAAACAATACACAGAAAAAAATACGCAAAAAATTTTGTTCAATTTTCATTTGATGGGTTAGCGTAATAATATCAGAGTTGCAGTGGTTTTAGATTGTAACTGTTTTTGTGCTTCCTGAATGGAACTTCTTTATTATGAGTTTATTTTAATCATCAATTTTTAATCATGAATAATGGTAATAATATATATTTCAGAGTTTTCTTAAACAAAAATACATAAATTATAAAACCCCTTCCGCCATAATACATTTGTTCATTCCATCCGTAACTACTAAACAATTAAAGTTGGTCCGGACTGACTCGGATTACACTACAATACAGTGTTGAAAGTCTTCTATTCTTCTTCTATTCTATAAACTAAGAAACTTACCGCTGCTGTCCATTCCGCTGTCTTCGGTGTCCGATTCCGAACTCTGGGTGCCGCTTAGCTGTGTAGATGATCCGGAACCGCCTCCGACGCAGGTGTTTTTCGTATGCGCTTTGCTCTTCATGTGTTTGGTAAGGTTGCCTTTCGTTTTGAAACTGAAACCGGTATGTTAGACAAGTGAACTGCCGTATTTTCACGCTTTTTTACCTGAAATTGCACTGACTGCAAGTATAAGGCCTGTCATTGGAATGGGTCCTGATGTGCTTTTTCAGCATCGACGGTTTTTTGCAACGTATCCCGCACTGTTCGCACACGTACCGCCCTCGACCTGCGGGAGTTTGAATATTTGAAAATTGAGGTTTACTGGCTTCATGAGGTTTCACATACCTCTACCTCTTATATAGGGATAGTCGTCGTTGCATTCGAACCCACCAATCAAATTGGGCTTAAGAGTGTCTTCATCCTTTCCTTTGTTCAACGGCACTTCGGAGAGGGCAAACTGCAATGGGAAAAAATGACTCCTATTTTGAACACAAGCGGGATTTTAACACAGTATGCTGCCAAACTCGAAATAGATTTTCTTGGAACTTGAGTTTCGTATTAAGGCAAATAAGAAGGTAAGAGATTTTCTTGAACATTTTTGAAAAAAAATGGGTACAATCGAGTATATTCCATTTGGTTACGTTTATTTTGTTATTTTTACTTTATATTGCAAGAAATTGCAAAATAATTTCAATTTTGAGCTTAAAAATAGGCACAAAGCTTTTGGGTTTTCCAAAACTATTCAGGGAATTTTTTAATGAGAAAATCGATTCCGATCCAGTTTTTGGCTTATTGTTTAGGGAAATTCAGTAAGATCATGAAGAAATTTCAATAATTCCAGTAAAATGGAATGTTTTATTTTAAAAAATGTGATTCCAAATAGACGATGAGGAGGTCGCTTTCACACATTGTGATGATAAAAAATGTCAACGAACAATTTGTTTTAAAAAACAAAAAATCTGTTTAATGTAACCCACGTTTGTTTTAAACATACGAGCATTGTCCAAAAATAGGTTTTAGAGAACAAAAAAGTTAATATAATATCGGATTTTTTACTGTACTTCAAAAATGAAACATCCTTATTTTTTTTAGTAGTAGGTATTGGGATTATGGATTTTATTTATACACTCGCAAGTTATTATATGCAGAAAAAATTTTTTTGCATAAATTTTAACAATTTAATTAAAACGTCGACAGTTAGAGAAACCCTAAAAAACAAAAATTTTATTAAACCATATTTTTCTTGAAAAAAATTGCATGGTGTATTCTACCACCAAAAAATTGATAAACAAAACCTCCATCTTGCCACCAGTAATATATGTAGAAAGTGCATCGTGTCCGCTGGGCTTAAGTGAAGTAAGTAAAAAAACTAATAAAAATGTTGGTTACCTAATTTTGATTTTTGATAAAAAAATATCAATGCCAATAAAAGTTATGCCATGTTTTTGAAAACATATCTGATTTAACCTACTTAAACCTCACCTTAACGGTTCATAGCAAATGGTTCGTGGTTAAGAGTATCTTTAGATTTATGCTATGTCTTATAAGAAAATGTAATTTGGTTAGAATTCGATAACATCGAATAATCTATTCCGACGGTTCAGTTGGACAAGGTCAATCAAATTTGAAAAAAATTGCCTGGAAGCCTGTTTCAATTAGAACATGACTACTAATCTAACCTCAAATATACCCGCCACTTCGCCAGTCAATTAATTTTTCAGATTGCATTTGCTGACAAGAAAAATGACAATGACCGGTAAAAATTGTATGCAAGTCGTCTCTCGCAAGAATCCATCAGCTGCCTGCCAACCACCCCTGGCAAAATTTCTTTTACCGACCGAAGGGTCGATGTCATTTTTCTTGCCTGCCAGTTGCAATTCTGGGTACAAATGTAATGACTTTTATCACGGTTATAGTCAGGAACCAACTACAAACTGGAAAATGATTTGCCTAACAGAGAAGCGGGTATAGTGGAAGTTAACAGTGTTGGTTACTTTCAGGTTGTCTGTTTGATGTTGGTAGTCATGTCAAGCAAAATGCAAGATTTAAGGGGTTAAGGACACACGCTTACCTTATAACTCGAGTGAACAATCAAATCAGCAATGGCCTTCCCCGCCGTAACGTACCGTTGATTTCGCTGCCTCGAGTCGTATGCGCCCACGTACAACTTGTCCGTCTTATTGTCCTGCTGACGCCACTCCGAGTACATGCTCAGTTTCTTAAAATGAGGAACGTAGAACGGCTGTGTTTTGTTTAGGGTGCAGTACACCAGTCGCGTTGAACTCTTCAGCCCTAGGTAGCTGAAGTAATTGCCGTGCAAAAAGTGCTGCGCGTACTTTTTCTGTACCCGCGGAGTGTCCGGACTGATCAGGATCTGGTTGAACATGGTGGGAGTAAGCCCGTGATGCTGCTTTAGCGAGGCAGTGGTCGGCTTCAGGGCCAAACTATTTGGCCTGGCGAATTTCTTCGGCTCCCCCGGGTCTTTCGGAGGCGATATCGGCTTCGATTCAACCGACTTCGCCGTTTGGGGGTCGGTCCGATCTTCGGGCTGCGAATATCCCTTCGGTGGGGACGCCACGACCCCGATATAACCGGAATCCACAGGCGGATCCGCCGCGACCGGTCCAGGTATACCGGGAACGTATCTGACCACCTTGCCGTCGACCAAGAGGTTCATTGGGCCGTAGAAGTTGCTTCCGGATGGTTGTGCGATCACTTTTTTACGAACGAACGTCGGTGAAGGCGCAGTGAAAGAGAAAGCCGCTTGAACCTGTCCGGATGGTATCGATGGCTGTTTTATGTTGGGCGTTAGCAGTTTGACAGCGTTCTGACTAAAGTCCATAATGTTTTTGTATGCGGGAGCGGGTTCCCTCTCGTCCGCGTACCGCTCAAAGTTAAAATTGGTCTTCGCCAAACCGACCATATCGATTTTGGGTGACAACGCGTTGTTCTCGTACACCCTTATGACGTCCTGAGGTGGGCGGGCGTCCTCCTTACCGTAACCTGCCTTGTTAGTGAGAACGGTGCCGCCCGCCTGCAAGCTCGATTTTACCACTCGGTTCTCGCTCACTTTGGTGCCAAATTCGACGTAGTTAGGTTCCGGGTCGTGCTCCTTGCAGTCTATGCGGAAACTCTTGGTTTCGCCCGGGCCGCTGTGTATCTTAACCTCGCCGCCGAATAGTTTCACGGGCGGTTTTTTCTCTTTCTCGAACGGGAGCGGGGATAGTGAGAATCCCGACATGGGAATTTCACCGGAAGAGGCAAGGGGCAATTTGCCCGCGTCGAAGGAAAACGATTTGGACTTGTCGCTTTCGACTAGGCGCGTTCTACCGAGAAACGGACCGGGAGACTGGAGGGGGAATGCGGAGTTTTGCAGCTGAGGTATGCTGTCGAACGCGTTTTTATTTTTGGTGAGGATCGAGGCCACGTTCACGGAGCTACTCCTGAAACAATTCGGAATGTCAGAGACGTGCAGGACAGGCATTCAATTCTTCATTGCTTATTATTAAATAACAGTTTATTCCTATAACGAGGTATACGGGAAAAAATATCGCCAAATTGACAGCAAAAATTTGAACTATACATCAACAGTTATTTATCTCTAGATTTTTCAAAAATATTATACAAGGGTTATAAATTTACAAATTTTTTAAATTTTTGCCACATAGGACGTTACTATTCGCTTGCAAATCTCCACCACAGCAACCGCAGCTAGGTGGCTCAGAGCAAACTAGCTTCTAAATGGCGGAAAAAATAAAGCGGATGCTGGCAAACCTGCAACATGTCAAGGCAGCCACATACCGCCTTGAAAGGAGGTTTAAAGACGGTCAGATAGACTTCGCCCTCGTGAAAAGAACCGTGAATTTCACCAACAGACTGCAATAACGGCCTTGCTAACACCTCTGGCAAGGTAATCATCGCCCCATTTCACATAGCCCGTGCATGTATCCTTATCAGAAATGCCATTAATCATTTTGTATCATGCAAAATTCCCAGGGAATAGAGGCGGCATGGATATTGTCATCTACTCCGAGTATGTTCCTAGGAACAAGGAAGCAGGACAACTAATACCAGCAGTAGTGCGGGAAATGGCGGGCTACTGTAGGAGTACAGATGGTAATTGGCTGCGATGCAAAGACATACAACACAGTGTGGGAAGCACCGGTATCAAAAAATCATCAGCTATTCGCTGCAGATGGAACAACAGCCCAAACAAACAAAGGCCCATAGGACTTATAAGATCCGATACACTGGTGGTTAGTACACTGACTCCACTCGATACGCAAACTAACTGGAAAACGGTAAAAAAAATTATAAGGCCAAATGCGACAAAAAGAGCCTTTTTCGAAAGACGGAGCGAAACGCTTTAAATCGCCTAGGGTTAACGGGACTTATGCTACAAAATGAACTGGACATACTCCTTCCATACCTCGTCAAACTATTTACATGCCCAAAAACCTATCAGCCTGGCCTCAAAGCATGAAGAAACTTCTAGGTGTGGATAAGGGGGAGGTCCTTTCAAGGAATCCCTTTTATGCCCGCCAATATGCATACAATGCAAATAAATTAACAGAGCTAGAACTTAACCTGGTCGAGAGAGTAAGCCGGGCTTTGGAGAACAAATAGATTGCACTGCCAGAATCTCTATATATACGTGCTGAAAAATAGAACCATCAGGACGTCCACAGGGAAAGAGGTAGTCAGATTTAGAACCGACATGTGTTGTCTTCAAAGCGGGGTGTTATCTTTCTTCCCTGTTCTATGGATACGACTTGGACGCCCTACTGGTTATCCTTTCACTGTGGGAGAAGGGGTTCTACAGACACATGCGGACGAGTACAACGTAAAAGCCAAAAGAGAATATCTACTATCCAAGCCATCTTGGATACTATATTCAGAAGCAGAAGAAAACTAGACAATTTTGTAAGTCCTTACGTACTGGGTGAAACTATAAATTTCTCTGCTGAGGTTAAATATCTAGGAATTACTCTAGATATAACGTTACACTGGGTCTCTCATTAAGAAAAGACAATCCAGAAAGCAGAAAGATCGCTCTGGACACGCCTTAGAAATTATGGAGAATTTATATTTTTTTTATAATCAATAAAAAAAAGGTCCAATCAGTCACTAAAAATAAGTTTGTTTCATATTATTCGTCGGCATGTTAAAAAATATACTATTTACTGCTTCTCGCGAAAACCCAAGGGGGAGGTCAAAGACAAAGAATAGAATTAATTAAATTAATTTTGTTTAAAATTATTATTAATTAATTAATTATAATTAAATAATTAAAAATAAAGCCGGGCTGAATTACATACTTGTGTGAATTATATTTGTTGAAAAACTGCCAGTACCATACTGGATTCCATAACTTGAATCAAGTTAGTGCTAAATTAGACTTTTATTACGTCAAATAACCCCGTCAAAAAAAAAGTCAATTTTTAATATGAATTTAATGCCGACATTTCTACTTCAGGAATTATGAAGCACGTGTGTTTGAAGATGCCATAAAATATATTTGAAAATAACTTAATAGCGTTAAGGATAAATGAAACAAATTATAATTTCAACGACCTGCAAAGAAGACACTAACACCATATATTTATTTGCATAAATGTTCTGATCTCTCAAAGGTTAAACGCATTTTAATAAACTTAGTCAAACAAGTGACGTGACTGCGAAGCCTTTCCGTGCCATCAGGTGGCGTTTTCTGGAATAACCGCAATAAATAATAGAGACAAATAAGGGCCCAGCAACTCAGTAAAAACCATATTTCAATATTTTTATCCTACCCTAAAATATGAATAAACGAAATTAACTCTCGAAAGAGTTGAAATTTGGGAAATATTTCCACTTTACAACTTGCTATTCATTGGAATTTTTAAATAAAATGCTAATTTTTTATTTATTATATGACCCCTTACTTACCGTCATGACAACGTTTTGATAACCTTATCCGTTGTCAAATATATGTATTGTCACCAAGTTTCTAATTGAAAAATAAATTTTAAAAAAATGTGGAAAACCATTTATGAACTCAATAAAACATCTCCTTCGACAAACATAATTCTTTTCTAATTATCACGAATAGTATATTATGCAACAAGTGCGGTAAACGGCATGAGTTAAAAAGTTTACCGAACGTGTTGCATACTATACTTTTTCTACGACTGTTTTCAAAATTCAAAGCGTGGGAAATATCTCCGAAAACATCCGATTGCTCCCAAATCCGTGCGTTAAAATCCCGGAAATGTCCGAAAGGGCTCGGATTCATAGGAAACGAAACTGACTTGGAAAGTGACGCTTCCCGCACGCTAGATCGGTGGGTAATTAGGTATTTTACAGACGGGAGTAGAAAAAAGGTTAAAACAAATTTTTATATGACCAAACGCTACGCTTCTTTCATGTCGTTATTTGATACATGTCAAAGTCTCTTGATTGCCTACCGTTTTAATTACTTTAATTAATTTAAATGTTTATTCTATTAAAAATGCCTTATTTAAACTGATCGTAATCCAGTATAGCAATACAGCAATTGCATTTGCATTACAAATATCACCATTGATAGCCCAAGAAAAGCTCTTTTTTCTACTCCCATCTGTAAAATGCCTAATTACAAACCGATCTAGTGTGCGGGAAGCGTCACTTTACCACGTCAGTTTCGTTTTCCACGGATTCGAGCCACTTCGAACGTTTCCGGGATTTTACGACTGCAAGATTTTGCTTTTTTGGAATAATCAGCATTTATTTCTGAAAATTTTCTAACACCCCCGCACCACACTACACAAAGATTTATTTTAGCTTTACAATAGTACTCATTTTAACTATAGTTAATATTAGAAATTTTTGTAGAAACCGGGTTTTAAAAATTAACAGCAATTACGCATCCTGGCGTATAATTTCCAGCATGTTCCACTAGCCGATTTACGGCACAAAGCAAAGACTAACCTAGTATACTTGATCTCGGACGGCTTCCCCTTGCAGCTGCGCAGCTTGTGTAACTCTAGTTCGGTGACGGTCTGGAAGATCATCTTACAGAAAAGGCACTGCATATCCGAGTACAAGTTCTTCAGCAGCAGTTCCTTGATGAGACTCCTTTGAGTGCCGGGTTCGGTTACCTCGCTCAAGGAACGTTTCCTGTTTTTGTTGGATAAGTTCAGGGGTTCGTCGCCCACGGGTGAAACGCTTTCTACCCTGTAACCCTTGAGGTGGCCGTAATCGTTGTTGTTGTTGACACCGTCCGCCGAAACGTCACTCGGACGCCTTTTCAGCAAAGTGGAGTCGCCCGAGTTTACGATGGAATTATTTTTGTTGATAATTTCGTTGATGTGGTGCGACAAGTCTGGAGCGACGTGAGGCGCGGCCCTGTCTTCCTCGACGGTGACACTGACCGTGTGAAATCGCGGCTTGTACGGCTTGGTCGCATCTTGCGAAGTCGATTCAGATGTTTCGTCCTACAATCACAACGGTCTGTATAGTGTGGTTATTTTTTTCGTTGATGTTATAGAGTATAGGCCATAGATTTATAATCAAGGCAAATAGCGTTATTTTCCTTTTTAACGTGATACGCTGAAACAATATTTTTATTTTTTTACTATACACTATGCACAGAATAATATTTTATGTATTCAAAAGCATAGGTAAATAAGAAATTTAACTCATTCTACTTTAATAATGTCTTGCTAATATTTCGTTAAACATCAAATATTTCTTATTTAAGAGTACCTCGCAATATGGTTAGTTTACGCCATATATCTATTAGATAACATACTACGGTAAAAAGTGATGCGCAGGTGGCTGATATTCTCGTAGAGAAGGTGTGGATCTTTTGCGCGTGCGTCACCTCCAAATAACTGAGTTGCCACTTTGCCGTAATTGTTCTCAAAAAATTGACTAATTTTCATAAGAACGCAAAATCAGTCTCTGAAATCCGAACATAATTGGCAACGCCGAGGTAAAAATTGCTATTACCAGAGAATACTAACAGTCTGTGCCATTGTTGTTTACATTTTTGGTGGTTATGATTCTGATGAAAAGTGTAAGGAAAACAATGTGCCTATATACGGGTAAGTGTTGCTTTATGTACAAGTTAATTTAAAGGATTTAAAAGTGGTTTCTATTGAACTCCCACTCACAAACTAAATTACAAGTGTGGCATGTATGAGGACCTAATAGGATCTTAGACAAACCCGAGTGATTTAACAAACTGGAACGTACCCTTAAATAGCTACATAGGAAAAATGTGTGGGTAATATGTTTTAGTGTACAAGAATTACAGGAAATATAAGAAAACAAACAAGAAATACTCCTTGACAATTACAAATTCTTGTAAAACTCACTGCGGGAAAGTTTTCGTTTGTCATCACTCTTAGTGAAAATAAAATTGCCTTTTGGTCGGTGAAACATTACAGAAATTATTACCGCAGAATTACCAGAATCAGTTCAGCTGCAACTGCAACAGGAGGAATTTAAACGATAAATCTGCAGGATATTTTTGGGAAGTCTGAAGGCATTAAGTGAATACTGCAGTACGTACACACATAATTTGACATAGATAGATAAATAGAACAAGTTCTATCAATAAATACTGATTTTGCAAATCTCATTGTTGGATTCGGGACAACTTGAGTAGGCAAAATATTATATGCACAACTTGGGAAGAAGAGATCATGTTTTTGGACAAATTATGAGACTGATCCATGTTCTTTATCCCATTTTTTTTAGAGAGTCAAATGGTCCCTTTTTTTTCTAACCCGACTGATAAAACGTATTAATATGTTACCAACTTTTTTTCGGTCTAAGATATTTATATTTTTCCTGCATAATTTGTGACTGAAAATTTTCCATCTTGAACATATGATAAATTTTTATAATTTTATTTCAGCAGACACCAGCAGATCTTTTAATCTTGAAAACAACATTACAAGTTATAGAGAAGCCTGGCACAGAATAACCTGCGGTCATCAGTTTTTAAAAAGAACTTAAGGCACAGTAACATATTGTGCTTCTGAAATTTTGTTTCGAATTTATAGTTAATGAAATTTTTGCTTTAGTTATTCTACCAATAATTAAAGATAGTATTATAAATGAATATTTTTTTTATTGCTTACATCTTCTTTTTTGCAATTTTTAAATGTGGTGATCCTCTCAAATCAAGTAATGTAAAAGTTCCTTCAAAGGAGTAACACTGAAGCATCTTATGGCAGACGCCATTGTGCAAATAAAAAATAAATATTATTGTGCTATTAAAAAATGCAGCATTTATTTTTATTTAATTTCTTATTGTGTTTATAAGCATCACTATACTTTATTCTTTTCAATAAAGGTCTTATTAAATAATTCATGTATTTATTCATTTATATTTTTACATTGTCCAACTATATCTTCTGTGAAGTTCAAAATGAGTTAATCAAACACTATAAGAAATGCTATTGTAATAAAAGATAAGTCGTAGTTGTGACATAAACCACAAAAAAAAACTAACCACAATATTGTTTACGAAACAGGACTGGAGTGTGCATCTCGAAAAAAATATTAATAAGACAATTTTCCTTTTAGAATGTTTCATGTGGGCTTACACTTTTAAAATATTCTGAGCAATTCTGGAAAAGTAATTTTTGGTTATTTCAAGTCAAATTACTGTGTGAAATGATACTAGTATTTAAAGCCCGGTAGACACAATGTAATTTTTACATGTATTTTTAACATTTAACAATTGCTGTTAAATATTTAAGACGAGAATTTTTTGCAGTAGCCACCATTCAATTTTTGCTAGCAAAATGTTTTTTAAATTTTGAGACAATAAACGACACTCTTTAGCGTTTGAAAATGTTAATTTTGTTACATTTAGAGCTAATTGTTTACTGACTTGTTTTATACTAGTTTTTAAATTTCTTGGTTATATTTTCCAATACCTACATACCTAACGAAATTGTCCATTGGTACTTTTCATAATAATATATTTGGAAGGCGAAACTTTCTGCAATTACTAGACTACGTACAGAATTATACTAAGGACGCCGATCCGTCTGCTGTAATTCAGCATAATATTAACTCTGCAGTTGTCACTCATTTTTTAACAACACTTTCTACACCTTAATTCCTTTTTTGCCTGAAAATTTAATGGGATTTCGACATATTTTGAGAAAATATTGGCGTAAAAATGCAGCATCCAGACATTGACGACCTGGAAGCGGCCATATTGGTTGTTGGGAGCCGCAAGGCCTTATGGGCCGAACGTCAGAATTTGCAGTTAGAGCTGCTATTGGTTAAAAACAAAATTTCAAATCTCGCACATGAGCATATTTAACAGACCTTCTCAAAATAGTCATAGACATAGTTGCTTCACGAGTTCCTGTACAATTAGCATAGGCAGGGCCTCTATATGTCTAACAGCTATATGGTTTACGCCAATGTATGCGAATTTTAACCTCGATGTCATGTACGCCTTGCTTATTTTTTGGAAGTGAAAAGGTGTTTTTGAATATTGCTATTACAAATATTTATGGCAAACATTCCAAACTGTATTTTCATGGGTATGTAAATAAATCGAATATATGTTTCATAGGCTGGTATACTTATTTTCTTCTTTAGAGTATGCGCGCTTACTATTCATCTAACAATGCTTAAAGACATCGGTTGCCGTTTGCTTGATTTTTAAAAATATGGCAAATTTATTTAATTTAACTATTTCTAATGTCATTATAAACATTTTAATATTATATTCTCACATGGCAATGATTTAATGCATCTTTGGGGAATTATTTTCTCCCACCTTATCAAAGCAACAATTCTTTCTAGGCAACACAACACTGCTCATCACACTCGCCCCTTGCCTAAATGCCTAAATTGGTATCACAACAAAGTGAATTAACTAACTACACTTTGCTTTTATATCTTTATTCTGAATATCTTAAAAATTGTATTTTTTATACCATAAAAACTTTTCATTTACTTGAATTAATATTATTCCTTTCCTTTGATGATAATAATATTAAAAACCTAGTTTACAAAAATATTGAAAACGACTACAAAAAATATAAAAACATTAAATAACTTTGGGCACAACCAGGATGAACGCGCCAGAGTATCCTCTTAAGAATAAACAGAATATTAATTTCTGTATTGCAGCACATATACGTACTGTAATATATTCCAATGCAAAATTTCTTTTGCAACAAAAGAAAGAAAAATCTTATAAACAGAGATAAAAAATAGAAATAGTATTTTAAACAAAGGTAAAATGGTTAATAGGAAGACTAGAAGACCCAAAAGTCTAACGGTAAATGCCTTCTTTAAGAAATTAAGTGAGACTGTGAACAAATCCAGGTATGAGCAGTAACGATTTGCAGCTCTTAGTATTTTGAGAATTATTGATGTCGAGGTGCTACATTAATTGGTATTCTGGCTAATATTTCAAAACAGGCAATACGGCCATTCAAGATTTTATGCCAGAAAAGAATATCAGCTACCACTCTCCGATAATCCAATGTCATTTAATTTTGGATAATTTTTGGATAATAATGTAAGAGAGACATTGTTCTTGTAAATGTTATACCTAGTTCTCCAAATAAGAGAAGTGAAATTTACTTTACCGTGTGCATATTGACATGGTTGGTCTTTTACGGCAAAAAATTCAACAATGATAACAAATAAGAACTAAAAGTTCAGATTTTCACGAAATTATATATTTTGACATGACAATTGTCTCGCCAACACCGTGTCTTTATCAAGACATTTGATAAAGACACGGTGTTGTCGAAACAATTGTGAAGATTATGTAAATGCTTGAATACAATGAATGGGTGCCATACAGCTGAAATTTTCGCATTTTAAGAAATTGGAATCTAAAAAAAAAAACGAAGAAAAAGGGATAAGGGATATTCCTTATTTACAAGACTTGGTCTGTGTAAAATTTACGGTAGGAGAATATGAAATTTAAAGATATTTTAAATCCCAAAAATATATACAAACCAGGGGGTGTCTTAACAGAGGTGTCATTCTCTCTTTACCAAAGAAATCTGTGTGAACTATAGAGGAATAATAGCTATATAAAAAAAGGATATTGTGGTGGTGATATATTCCAACAAGGCTTTTCGGTTCAATTACCCAAAAATCCTAATGCGCGGGATATATTGCAAACTATTTACTATTTGTAGAATTTTTAGTTTATGGTAAAGCGTCTTTGATAATAATAGCAATTATTATTACTCTTGTGGTTTAATTACTTTGTGCGAATACATAGCAGGGTACAATGCGAATTCTTCTTGGAGCATAGACCTAAATGCTTAAATGGTTGCATTTTGTAGTTGGTCCATAGCATTGACTGATTTGTTAAGTAAGACCAAACAAAAATTTTCACCAATATTGAGAAAAAACGTATTTCTGAACTAGATGGTGGAAAATCGACTCGGCTCGATGTTTGAGAAACATTTTTTTCTGAGGTAGATTTCTGAAACCTTATTTTTATATAAATATTTTGCGATCATGTGTTGTTACCATTAATTCTTGGAAGGATTATTTATTATTAGCGGGATGGTTGCCCCACTCACAACTCACGTATTGTAAGTGAACTTTTAAATGAAGAGTTGGGACAATCTTGGATTCAAACTAGAGGCTTTGTTCTATGGCCTGCGAGATCGTGTGAAGTCCTCCAGATTTTTGAAGAATGAGAGAAAGCCTCTCGAGAAGCGCTTGCTTCCATCAATCCTAAAGAGTTGGTGAACAGCGGCCATTCAGTACGAAAAGAGTTTAATTTAAAAGGTTAGATTTTAATATTTTGTGTTCTAATATTTATTGTGTATTGTTTATTAGGTTACAATAATTAAAAATATTAAAATTAAATACTAAAAACAATATCTAAAATTAAAAAATGGCTGTTAGGTTTCGTGCTTTTCACTTAAGATATTTTAAATTGGCCCGATCTTTTTTAAACTTCCAGTACTTATTAAATTATTTTAAAGATTCCTATGTGGCGTCTATGCATGGCCTACTAATTCATAAAAAAAAAACGCGTATAAGCCTTTTTAAGGCTGAAAAAAGCTCGACACGAGCATTTATTTAAAACTATAAGCGACTATGAGTGGCATATAAAATAAGAAAGTTGTATTCACGTATGAGAAAACGGAGAACTGTAGAAAAAAATCTGAGTACGCATTTGCCTTTAAAAAATACCCGAGCAATATTCTTATCCGAATCCCAAATTTTCATTTAAAAAAAATTATGGGCAATTTTCGGTAGGTAGGGATGATATCGCCGTGCAGTTTTAACCATTAAATGTAAGTCGAGTTTGCTTTATCTAATTCAGACATGAGTTTTTCTTGTTAAAACACTCCCATTACAACCACCTTGTACACTACTATCGACTTACCCTAGAGTCGACGGAATCGTTAGTCTGTTCAGCTTCGAGCTCTTGAGACTTGTTCCCTAGCACACGGTTCGCGTGGGTGCGAGACCGACAATGTTTGTACAGGTTCGAACGGGTCTTAAAGCTAAACCCGCAGCTGGTGCAGGGATAAGGTCTTTCATTAGTATGTGCCCTTATGTGCTTCTGTAGCACGCTAGGTTTGGAGCACACCAGGTTGCAGTAGGTGCACACATACTTGCCCTTATCCTGGCCCCCTTTGGGGCAGCATTCATCGCCCGGTGGCGGCGAACCCCGGTCCACCCCCTGGTCGTTGGGCGGTTTCGTTCTAAAAGTGTTCGTATCAAAACTATGGGCGTTCGAAACTACGTATGATATGCACTGCGTGGTGGTGGTATGGGTGGTGGTCGCCGGTAGTGATATGGAAGACTTGCTGGGAGGAACACTGATAACGACGGGCACGTTTGTACTTGTTTGATTTGGCACGACAGACGATGGTCGATTATTGTCGTTGACGTTTTGGTCCGCGACGGGAGGAATGACTTCTTTTTCTCCCTCGCCTCGATAGTTCTCTTTTCCATTTTGACGGTGGTAGACGTGGTGGCCGTGGTGCGAGGACGGTTTTGGTTCGACGCTCAGCTGTTTCTTGAACTTCTTATGCAGGTAGATGTCGAAGTTACTTTCCATCGCTGAATCGATCTGAAAGATGGAGCGGAAGGGTGAAAGCGATTTATAATAACAATGAAATATACACTTTTAGTTATTTTGTTCAGGAGCATGCCTTTTATATAGAAGCTAAAGCTAGAGTATCCAAATTTAGTTTGGCAGCAAGGTGGCGCTCCTTACCATCGAAATGCTGCATTCATTCGTTATTTAAACAAAAATTTCCGAGAGTGGATTGGGCAAAACGAAACCATCTCCGGGCCAGCGAGGAGTCCTGATTTAATCCCGATGGACTTTGTTTTGTGGGGCACATTAAAATATATGATTTACAAAGATAAACCGTCAACAGTTTTGGAAGTGCAGGAAGTGCAGCAACGAGTTCGCGCGGTAATACACTATCTGAATGAAACGAATTACTTCTCAAATGCTATATACCATTTAGAAATAGGATATACTACTTGTATTCTTCAAAACGGTGGACATATTGAAAGACTAATTGAATTAATTTTACTTGTAAGTAATATGCATTAGTAGTTAGTGTTAATTTTTTGTAATCATTTCACGTAGTCATTTAAACGTAGAAATAAGTAATTTGCGAAATTTGGCAACATTGTGCAAAGCTTTATATTCTGTTTTTAATAAGACTTTGAGTTTTTAATTTTATCTGCCAATTAAGCCAAAACGGTAACTCAGAGACGCGTACTATGTTATATAATTGAAATTCCTATTAAAGTGGCAATTCGAAACTCCATCGTTGAGTTTGTCTTTAAGTGGATTAACCAAAAATTGAAGAAAATGTAGGGTGTTCTATTAAAAAAAAAGTAGATACTTTGTTTTACCACCCTGTATATAAAATTAAAATAATAGGAACAACTTTTGCATTTAATTTTTTTTTTGTCACCCCCGTAGGTTTCGAGGTACAACAACCCACATTCATTACTCGCCTACATATCAAAGTTGGCGCTTCCTTTATTCCACGTTCAAGTCACGTTTTGGTTTTAATGGTTTTAATCAATTATTGAATTGAATTATTTGAATAGCTGGGTCCTTCTTCATACGAAGGAAACATTTTATAGGTAACACGGTATATAACTATATTACGATAACTTCTTGTCGCAGATGAAATAAACGATTAAGTACACTTTTAAACAAAAAATCATATGCTGCCCACTTTTGCAATAAATCAATGCAAATTATTTTTAGAAAATTGCAGAGATAATTACCAAATTCGATTATCCACGTTATTAATCTGCATCAAAATCTATCATCTTGGCTTTTGACGCAAATTATCGAAATAACATGCAGACAGGAGGCAATAAAACACCGGATCAGAACATCAGGGCGCACTTTTATTTCCCAATTTAGGTATAATAAAATCATATTAGTACTAATAGAAAATACGACTTACCCATAACAATTATCAATGTTATTCGGAATATTTTTTAAAATATAATTTTGAAACAGATTTTCAACACTGTATCAGAGTGATTCAGTGTGAATTAGAGTGAGACATTTTCCTTTATTTGAAGATGCTTTTTGTCTGACAGTTTTTACTTCAATCAACGATCCTTTGGATACTGTACCGTGTCTATCGAACTAAGTTCCATCTAGGTAAATTTTACATCTGTTTTCGGATCTATACTTTTTCATTTCCTGAAGGTAATTAAATCTCCAAGTGTGCAATCTATGCGATTCCATTACCAATTGTTTTTTATCCGTTTTCTGATATTTAAATCCCATATTACCAAATACTCTACAGAGGGTCGTAATTTCTTTTTAGGGGAGCAGGATAGCTTTTTATGGTCATTTAGGGTAAATTTTTTATCAAATGAAACTATTATTATTAAAATTATTATAATATTTAGCTTCTTTGGGAGATACTATTTCATAAATAATAGCATTAAAAAAGGTCGCGGGGGATTATTGCAGGCTGTCCGTGCTTCCGAAGGCTTCCAAACATCTGCTCTCCGCTTCGAGTACGATTTCTCGGAAATGCCAGGTACGACCCGTTTTATGTGCTGTGTAGACGCCAGTTCTTGGTAGCACGCCACGCGAACAGTTGACCATTATTAGGCAGCTGCAACGATCATTTTGATTCGCCCCTTCCTTTTCACCTTTCGATGCAGATATGATTCCACAAAAAAAATAAACAATGTTAATTTCCAATTTCTTAAATTTTACAAGTAGCTATCGGTATCTTTTAATCAAACAGCCTATGGAAGAGTGTTTTGCGAGCTATTTTTGGAACTTTTTTTTATTTCCGTAGTCTCTAATATTCTTTTTGCTTTCGAGGTCTCACTTTCCTTACTTCTGTCTCCGTATCCAGATATGTCAATTCCTAAATATTTCAATTTCATTTCCTGTTGTATTATTTTGTCCTCAACCACAAGTTTGCATCTGACCGCTGACTAGGAAGTGCATGACTATTTTATTGAACTGTTACAGAAATCTTTGAAGATCTTCGTTGTTCGTTGTCCGCAACAAGAACCACATCATCTGTCATCAGGAGTGAAAACGCATTTAATTAAAGTATTTAAACCCAGAGAATGCTGTCGCAAATATATCACAAGAGCGATCTCATCGTTTCTAAGATGTATAGGTATATAGGTGTAAATCAAAGAAAAACCATTGTTCAAAGAAACTCAAAAAATGAATCATCATATTTGATTTGATGAAATGATCCTCGGAGTACTTTACCACTAATGCTAAATTGCAAGCAATGCCTAGGGTGCGATACAATGTTTCGATATTTCTATCTGTAGGTATATTCAAAACAGTTAATTTGAAGTACCCCATGTTATAATTCAGAATTGAATAAAAACTGTTCAGGAAGGTAAGAGGTGTTTTTATCGTTTTAATTCGGCTTTCTCGCCAAAAGTTACAAAAAACGATTTTTCAAATTCACACCATGGATATGCAGAACGGTTCACAGTGGACAAAAAATTATATTTTTAATTCAAACTGAAAGTTTTTTTGAGCACCTATTTTTAAAAATAAATATTCCTTTTTCCTTAATTTGGAATTTTCTTAAATTTCAACTCAAGTTACGTGCTCAAAAACAAAAACATTAAGAAACTAAAAATCGAGCACCCAAAATAAAACGAGGTTCGTTAATATTCAATTCGATGTTTTAATTAATTTTAACATAAGTACGATTATTGTTCGTCGGTTACCGCGCGAGTGAAAACCGAATAAAAATGAAGGAAGGTCGTCAGTGTCATCTTAACGCGCCGAGCGTCTGTGCAAAATCGACCATCGTCTCGAATCTTCGGAGATGCTATACCTACATCTAATCAAATTCGCTGCGCAATCATTTTTAAAGTGTGAGAACGAACCAGCATCCTGAATGAAGATATACTTCAAAGCTGTCATCTTGTTGCTGAATTGCCGCAACTGGCCTACCACCTGAACAATTTGCAAGCATAAAAAAATCCAACGCAAGCACCAGAATTTTGTCTTATTGTTTTCAAAACAAAATAAATTACATATTTCTCCGACAAAAGTTAACATCGGTACCCAACAAAATCGGGGCTATCCGTCGATATAAGAAAAAGCAAACATTTCTCGGAAACGTATTTTAGTCAACGTCGTCCTAACCACGTTGGCGGCGTAGCACCAGTCTCCTTTTCCTCGGTCGACCCATAACAATCAGTTGCTGCTTCTGGGAAATGTCGTTCTCGGAAACGCATCGCGCGTTTTTCAGAAAACCTGTTGCCGGTTTTCATAGGGTCTGCCTGCGGAGTTTAGTTCAACGATAACAGTACAGAACCGGCTGCCAATTGCTTTCGCGTTTTCGAAATTTGGTGCATTACAGTAATACGAGCGGTAAAAGCTATTTGGTAAAGCATATTGAGTTGAGCATCATTGCTTAGGCGCTGTTCCATATATTGTGCAAAAGTGTCCCGTTGGATTAGGATCTGGGCTGCTATAGGCACGTCAAAAAACTTGTCATGTGTCCATTTTTCGATAAATTTAGCCGTATGGTATGAGGCTCTGTCCTGTTGCAAGATAAAATCTCCGTAATTTCTGTAATTTTGCTGCACTTGGTAAATGCGAATGTTCAAGGATATCTTAATATTTGGCTGCGTTGACTGCGCCTTCAATAAAGTGTAAAGTTCTCAGCCCTTTTTAGACAATCACTATGGAATGTTTCTGTTTTTTCTGGAATCAAAGGCTTTCGGTAGTCTTCCCCCCCCCCCCCCCCAGTAAGGTTTGGCCTACTCGTATTAATCAATAGAAAAACTAAGACCGCTCCTGTGAAGATATATTTGCAGCAGTTTTCTCTGGAAAGATTAAACCCAGTTTCTCTGTTCTTTGCGAGTTACTTATTGCAATTAAACTCCTTATATTCCTTTGACAAAATTTGCTATTGGACGGTCACAACTATTACCGCGAACATCAACACTGGCCGTTTTACCGTGTTTCGTAATTATATTAAACACAGTAAGTAGTATACTCAATTCAGACGAAATTTGACGTACCCTTTATGGTATTCAATGTATCATTATTGTATTTTACTTGTAATAAAACTAACGGTTGTTGACGGAGGAAAGGCAAAACGATATTGCAGGACTTTTCGAGTATCAAACAATTAAATATATAATAATCATCATAAAACATATAATTAAACCGTAAAAATAAGTAAATAAAATATAGGTAAACTGGCATTTTATTCCCTTGTTATAACAAATAGTTGTAAAGTTTCGACTGCGCTGTTGAAATGTTGTGGCATGGTTGCAAACACAAATCGGTGTTTATATAGTTATGCATTTATTTTTAATAATTTATAACAATCTCTACTATCTTACAGTTAATTTTATCACGACTATAATACAAGTTATGGGTTTATTTGGGTCACTGTTTTCTCCCAGGGTTTATTTAGTTGCTCAATTTAGCAGCTCGCCTGCAATTTGATATTGATATTGATTGATTGGTTGATATTGAAAGGAAATGATTTTCTGCGCACTTTGCGTCATTTTCTTTCTAAACAACCATTTTCCAGAAACTTAACCCGTTTTCCCAGAACGTTTAACGAGATCTGACCATATTTTAACAAAATACTGCCGTAAAAATTCCGCATCCGTACTTATTGGTTGAAAACGAAATTCTACATCTCGCGCACGCGCACATTGAATGGTTCTTCTCAATTTTTTTTTCAAAGAAACTTCGACAGGCTACTGTATATTATTCGAGATTAGATTTTAGAGATTTTAGAGCAATTCGTTCAGGCTTTGGAATATTAGATTTAGCAGGTTTTGATTTTTTAAGGATTTTTGCGGTTTCAAATCTAATTTAATTAGCTGTTTGAGTTGGCAGTTTGTTTAGCATAGACTCGACATTTGAAATGTTTTCCTGTTTTGACATAGTACGTGGGGCAAGGACTGCTTCAGCAAGTTCGATTTAACAGCAACCGACGCCGGAGGAACCCAGAAATTTTGTAAATAGTATAACCTCAAAATTTTTTTCATAGTTGCTTCATATTTTCGTATATTATTGGTATGGCCTCAATATCTCTAGGAACTATGTGATGGCATTGTAAGAAATTTCGAACAAAATAGTTGTACAATGTCGTTGACAACCCCTAATAACATAATTTTAACATTTGCCATCGTTTTCTTCCCTTTATAATGACTAATAGGGATATTCGCTTAGCTTTCCGTTTCTTACACCAGATATTACCTCAGTAAACTGTCTTTACACCTTACTTCAGTAAACTTTATTTTATTTATTGTTTATCACTAACCTGGCAGTAAACTGCGAATCCATTAGTGGTTATATTTTTTGAAATTCCTTAAATTAAAAATGATAAAATATCATCAATTTATACAAAACATTTAATTGGTAACACGAATACAATTTTGGATGTTTTCGTCATTTTTCCTTACTAACAACTAACCAGTTTTAAAAAAGTTCCGAAAACTTCGGTAAGATCAGTAATTTAACACTGCCGCTGTCAAAGTTGTCGATTTTTGAAATGTTTCCAAAATGTCGCTATTGATTTTGTTTACTTAATCCAATCAGATTTATCAACACGAGATAAAAATATAAAAAAGTATTTTTCGACTCAAAACTTAATTTAAAAAATTAAATCGATGTATAATCATTTGGCGCCATTTAATTTCACGAATCATTACAATTATTTTAATAAGACATAACGACAGAAAAAAAACTTAGGTGTGTGTATTCCTTATGGTTCGAAAACATCCTAAACATAATTTACTGTAATACCTACTATAACTAAATAAGAGTTGTTAATTAAAGATGAATCAGCGGCGGATCGAAAATCCGTTTTCATCGCAACACGTTCGTCCGTTCCTTTTAAACGTCAAACATTATTCATTCGTAACAAAACAGGTTGAACCTTGAACAGTCGTCCGCCAGTTTGGCGACAACGCGTAGATATGTATTAGTTTCGCCACCACTGGCCCCCAGCCATCGATATGGCGTGGGTCGTAACAATACTTTCACATTTTGACTCGCCGCGCCGCTGAGGACATTCTTATACACATATCATTACGCCAGGGATTACGTAAAGAAGTTAATTCTCAATAGTTCCCTTTGAACTGCTTCATCCAACACACCAGTATTCTTGCAAAAGGAAAAAATTTTACTCCGAAGGGAGATTTTAAGATTCTTATTCCCCAAAAATTTTTCGGGAATCCAAAAATCCGTGTTCATGGAAATAGAAATGAAACACACACCATATTTCCCTTAATGAACTTGGTAATTTTATTCACTCGCCACAATATAATATGATATGTAATATTTGCGGAACTTCGATTTAAATTAGAACGAAAAAAAAAATAGATTTGCAAAGTTTTAAATATAGACAGAAGGTAAATAGAAAGTTATTCTCCAACCTACGCTCCTAATTTAAACTCTCTTCCCGAACTTCGCTACAGGACTTATGTCTATAATATTAAGATGTCTCTACTCAGCGATATAAAGCATTTTTTGAGTTTTATCAATTCGAAACGAAATTGTTTAGCTAGTTATGGTTTTTCTGGATCGTGTTGAAGCAGAAATTGGTGCGGCTAACTTCGCTAAACACTTTACCTCTGTTTAATCGAGATTCTAATATTATCCTTACACCGAAATTACACAAAAATAACTTAATAATCTGAACATTAAAAAGGCTATTCTGCTTAGTAGTTGTTATTTTGTGTTGGCCAGGTCCTCAATATATTATTTTTAAGAATTTCTTACAACCTGGTTGGTTACTTTTCCAACTTTTGGAAGACTTTGGTATACCATCGGGTATACCTATTTACAAGATCGGAGATAAAACCAATGTCAAAAATTACTGTTCCATTAGCGTTATAAGCATGTTTGAAAAAATGTATTAGCAAGCTATTTGAGTGACACCAGTTTGGATTTCCTGATAAGAAGAATACTGACCTATTGACTTACACTGATCATATTCTGGGTGCTTTGGAAAGTTGTTACTACATTCGATCTATACTGACTTTTCCAACCCTTCCGACAGAGTCCCACATAATAGAAGTAGAAAGCTTGCAACTCTGGACTTGAATGGTCCCATACTTGCAGAGGTTCATTATCGTGTGTTCTGTTTTAAACCTCAGAGGGATCCGCTTTAAGAAGCTTATCTTTTCCAATCTCAAACTGCTGCAGAGCCTTCTTGTTAAGATATTATTTTAATAGTAAAAATATAGTGAATAAACACAAAAGACAAAAACGGATTTATAAATTCTAATCTTGCTTTTTCATCCCATTGGTGACTAATCGAATAGAATAATCCTTGCAGTGTAAACATTTTCCTATTTCGTTAATACAAAACTTTTAAGAATACCGCGTTTTAACATTTTAGAGAATCAATCCCACTTTTGCCTATTTGCCTATCACCTTTCTATTCCTTAAAATTCAAGAATAGTCACAAAGGCGTCACTGGCTTAATAAACGAGTGACTTAAAGTTAAAAAGTTTACCAAACTTGTTGCATACTATGCTTTTTCTACGGCCGTTATTTTTTGGGTACATTTTTGCAAAACAACACACGTCAAAATCCAAGCCGCGCGATAGTATCTCCGAAAACATCGGATTACTCTCAAATGGCTCGGATCCGTGGCAAACGAAACTGCATGTTTCCGCTCGGTGTATAATTGGGTATTTTACAGAAGGGTGTTGACGCATTTGTTTATCATAGAGATGTTGGCAATGCTAACCAACAAATAAGACCTTCGACCGCCTGACGGTTCATAAAGTGTAGAGTTCGCAATTCGGCTGTGGGATTTTTTCTGCATTAACCCAGAACTTTGCTTGGGAGCAAAGCAGAAAATCTCTTAACTACCTTGGTACCCGTAGCTATCGTCCATTATTGAGTTGTCGGTAGAAATGACAGCAGCAAATCTGACTTTTCCAGTTTTAAAGATGTGGAGTTTAGTGGAAAAGCTATTTTGTCATTGACAACAACTTCTGCAAGGTCGATCAGATAATTAGATACATATAAATATATTATAACATAATAAATATGAATGGAAACTTATAATAAATATTTGTTTAGGTGAGGGGCTTGGAAAATGTTCGAGAGCGTCAATTTCAACCGAACGTTCTCAGAACTCCTGCATTTTTCGGCATCACAGCCTGACGCAGTTTGTAGAAGACTACAGCCGGCAAAAATAGACTCTGACATAAGAGAAATTCTCCGAATACGTTCGCTTCTGCGCTGGTGCGCCCACACTTGATTACCCCACGTGTTCATATTTCTACTGTTATTGGCAGTGTTGCCACACTTATGGGGTGGCTCTACCCTTGCCAAAAAAAATGTCTCTCCTATCGCCCGAAGTACTGATATAA
The DNA here is from genome assembly GCF_029955315.1 of Cylas formicarius. Lineage (NCBI taxonomy): Eukaryota > Metazoa > Arthropoda > Insecta > Coleoptera > Brentidae > Cylas > Cylas formicarius. The sequence goes on along the minus strand of NW_026844214.1, from coordinate 15,444,407 downwards.
TGAAGAATTGCCGATAAATACCGCTGAGGTGTAAAAATAACAAAAATATTGGTCTGTTAACCGCTTTATATAGGGTTGAATTTTAAAATTAGTATTGACAAAATGCCACCAAATGGGCTTCACTGTCGTGCTAAATTCATACTATTATTATTAATTTATATTTTTATTATACCATCCCCGATAGTTGTGGTTAGTTCGTTTATTCAATCTGCTGAACCAATCGACTAAGTAAAAAAACACAACCTATCATTACATGAATCGAATAGGTATTATTTTGTTCAAGATTTTTTGTAGAGAAAACCTGTTGTCATCGCTGCTATTTTGCCTATAAATAAGTAAATATCTAAATACATATATAATGGAGTATTATTTAATAATAAGTGAATGACTAAAGAAGCTTATAAATGTGTTCTATATACTTTTTCTATGACCGTTAGCGTTTGCAAACCAAAATATTCCGAGTGAAGTGACCATCAGAACTGACAAACGTCAAAATATAGTTTTACATCCGCCAAAGTATTTGCCGCATACAAACTTATTAACGATCTGTCGGCGGTCATGTTGGTTGTGGAATGCCGCAGTCATTGGTTAAAAAACAGATTTTAAATCTCGTACGTGTTGAATGGATCTTCTCTTTTTTTTTTGTTTCTTAGTGGTTTCTTAGTGGTTTCCTGTATTACCAGCATAATACATTCGATCAGGAAATTTTGTTTTATAGCCCGTAAGTTGTGGCATCATTCTTAATTTGCAAAACGCTAGGCAATCTTATAGAAATTAAAGCCCATTATGCTTTGTCCAGTGTTATGTGTCAATCATCTATTTAATAAAATAGAATTGGCAACTTATCGTTCGTTGTCCATTCCAATTTCATTTAATGCTCCTACTTTATAGTTGGAGTTTCTAAAATTGATTTTTTTTTGGGTCATAAGTGGTTGGTCGCGGTTTCAAAAACTTGGTGAATAATAAATTCATCAAAAGTTCTTAGGTGATTTAAAATGCGACATCTTATTGCTTGATTCCAGGCACTTTCAATTGGATTGATGTTTCGAGGTTTTCCTGTAGACCCGGACGTGATTTCTTTGATCGAATTAAATCAAAAACAGAGCCTTGTTGCTGAAGACGGCGAGTGATGTTGCGTATAGTCACTTCCGATGGACCGTTCTGTTACAGATATTTCAGCGATATGCTCCCTGAGTATGAATTATCAAACCATTATTTTCAAAAATGGAAAACGATGTGTTGGTACCTTTGTTGTACTCCTTGTATGTTCTTAATTTGATGATCTCAGGTTTGATGGCACTTTATTTTGCATTTGCCGATAATTTTATACTGCTTTGCAGCGCGGAGAGCGGTAGAAAGCTAGGTAAATAAGAGTTTTGGGAGGATTGGTTATTGAGTAACAAATTAAAGATAAATATAGAAAAATAAGTGTGTTGGAGCAATACAAATAAAAATTAATAACTAGAGCCGGTCTATAAGATTAGATCCTTAGGGCCAATAAAAAATTCGATAAAAGAAGAGGCACCTACTGTGCAGTGCATTGTTCAGATGTCGAAATTATCTGACTGTAAAACGATCGCCTGCAATGCATTTTTCTTATCCCATCTAGGGTATCTGATTCTCGTATCAGGAAAATGTGCCGCGAATTTAATTAATTACCGGAAAATATAAAAAATGCATCTTTGTATAGCAAATTTGCTAAGATGTTGAAATCACAGTTTATTTAATTAATTCAAATAATGTGTACATCAAGGTTTACATATAATATAATAAAAATTCTTTTAAGTGTTTTTTATAAAAAAATTATTTATTTTGGATTTACAACACACACTTGTAATAAAAATTGTTACTCGGATTGTTTTAAAAGTTGGGTTACGTTACTGGTAGTGCGCATATGTTATGTTGCTGATTATGTATTATTTACCAGCACTATATTTCTTTCCACCTTTGTCAGATATTTAGATTTGGCATGGTTTTAGAATATCCTCGAGACTAGTGCAAAGTGCATAGTTCAGGGGGTTAGGTAACACTGTAAAAAAGCTGCAAAATCATTTTCTTTTATTATTATCAACAAGGAACCTTTGGCCCAAACTGTATACTAAGTATAGAGAATGGTAAGGGTCAACAACTTGGACGTTTTCATTTCAAGAACAACATATTTTCTAACACACAATGGTTTCAGCGAAACAGCCCCCGCCAGACAGTTATAGAGTGAAATTTATTATATTCCCGTTCTCCATGAGCCGTGCGTAACCGTACTCGAAGTCGTACCATTTGCAAATTGCTTATGTTCTTTTTGACATTTTTATCTCGGCGCTTATGATTATTCACGCATTATTATTAATCAGAGGACAAATACACCATACTTCTGTCAGTATTTTTAATCAGTCAGGATTTTACTTACATTTAAAAAAAAAGATAAAAAAGCGAAATGGTCATATGAATTGAACAATTCTAACGGTTTCAAATTGTCAAAAGTATTAAAAAAGGGATTTTTTATTCCACCAGGAGAAATCTACGGTATTGGAAATGATGGAAATGAGGAAAAAAGACAGGATTATACATGTATACATACAAACTAGTTTTCACAATATTTTTTCTACAGAATAAGTATTTGGCCAAAAATTGCAATATTAATGAAGGGCGCTAACTAAATCCCTGTGCTGATATGAAATTGTTAAGGCCGATTTTGAGGAGACTTGGAGAAGATTGAAATTGGAGAAGACGTGTCTTTCAGAAAATATATTCACTTATTTAGACAAACAAGACCTCTTACTTGTCTGATTGGATATTAGTATGTGATGCTTTTCTGTTATATAGGAAATTATTGTATCTTTCCCTTGTTCGCTAACATTTTTTGTATTCATTTTATTAGAGTTGATAGAAAGTACTTCGTATTTTCGAACAGGTTCGATAAAAAATGTATGGTGGCACTAGTTATGAGACCACTTTAAATTTTATCAAGAAGGTTCACGTTTTTTTTTTTGGTCAGTTGACTATCAACACAATTATATATTGTGCAAATGGTTGAGAAATTTGGCAACCTGTTTCCTTTCATTTCATTCAAGAATGAGTTATACAGAAATAGAAATAGAAAATCGACAAGAGAGTTAACAAAAAGTTTTTTTTATGTTATCCAGGGTTATTCGGCGGTATCATATTGTTGGCACATAAATAGTGTCGACGTGGTTTAACTCTTAACCGCCTCCGCTTTGTTACGGTCAACGCTAACTGTTTTTTAATTATCGCATCTCCTGTGCGCATTTCCTTCGCGAAACATCAAGTCAATCCCAAAATTTCATTTATCGATAATTATCCGTGTCGATAAGGAAACGACTGAAAATCCAGATTCCCCACGTACACTTTCGACGTTGACCGCGCGTCAACGTCAACAAACAATATAAACAACGGCGCAACACGTCGGCGCGCGAGCCGACAACGCCGCCGCGCGGCCGACGTGATTAGTCAAGGTCAGCGGCAGCGAGTGACAAGCGACTACTCTTTTGCTCACTCACGCCCAATCACTACGATCATCGTTTTGGCTCTAAAAACAAAGGCATTTAAAATTCCCAGATTGCTATCGAGCACGTCGAAAGGTCACCGTTTTTAAAACTTAAACTGTACGAGCGACATAAATAAAGAAAGAATGAATGAAAACCGCTCGTTTGAAAATAAACACCGCGTCAGGGATTCGTCGTGTGGCTTTGGAAGAAACGGAGCTGTTTTTTTACCGTTGGCAGGAATTCGCGCGCGCGAAGGGGGATCGGCGACGACGACGACGTTTCCCGAGACAGACAGCGTATGACGCCAGAGCGATAGTCTAGCTGGCGCCAGTGCGAAAACCCACGCACTCAGCCTCGGTTTTCAACGCTTACCTTATTGCCTCTCTGGCCCCGACGTCTAGAGAACACACACCACCGTGTTTACATCACCCGAAACAATTTGTTTGGCACTTGGGGTCGCAGCAACGTGCCGACTGGTACTTTGCGCGAATTCAATCATTCGATGAGGACAACGACGACCGCATTATCGCCGCGCGATTCACGCACTTATCTCGACAATTCGATTACAATAATTCTCGAAACAATACCGCACACAATACGACCCGTACGTAAACTAAATACGATAATATGATGATGGGTCACACGGCGCCATGTTTACTGCGTACGATTGTCTCTGTTTCGCGCTCGCGACACACTGAGTCACTCCGTCTCTCTCGCGGTAGGAATCACCGCCCCCCCGCCCGCCCCGTTTCAGCTTCATTCCACGAAACGCACCGAACCTGTTTGTTGCCCGATCTCTTTTCTCTGTCTCTGCGTGGATTCACCTTCGTTCTTGTCGGGTTGTTTTACCGGGCCGGGTCCGCGTTCTACGCGTGCAAAGTCTGCTTCGACCGAGAGCAAGCGACTAGGGGCAAACAATTAAAAAACGAAAAATTGTTGTTGTCACTGGAGCGAGATCGGCTTTCTTCAATGGCGACGTTGCCGCGTTTCCCTGTTTACCGATCGCTTTGACGTATTCGAACCGCTTATGTCATTTGGTTTTCGATTAGATTAGAAATTATCGTCCGTGTGGCGCGACCCGATCACGTCTAAAATTAGATTATCGGCCGCCCCGCCGAGTCGGAAAAGCGTTTCTCCGTATTCGTCGGCGCGTTATTGCGAATAGGAAATCCGCCGTCGTTGTTATAACAACGTTGTTGTCGTCTTCGTCTGGCAGGATGGAATCCCCGGGCGGTCGGCCGGTCAGGTACCTTCGGAGAACAGGTTTCGAAATCGCCCAACATCGCCGGCGATGCCGCTTTCGGAATCTCCCTCTATAGTTATTTGTTCTTTTGACCCGGCCGCACGACTTTGCATTGTTGTGGGATACAGAACCGTATTCGGTTCCTGTTACGTCACGCGTCAACTCGTTAATAAATGACGAAGGACGTACCGTCTGGTAAATGCGTCTTCCAAACAGATTTGTACGTAATATTTGAGCATTGTCCGGCGAATAATGTGACATATACATTGTGTCCGAAACAAAGTTCCATAATCCCCTAAAAAAAAAGTTAAATATAAAAGTTTCTGTAGTTTCATATGATTTCTTAATTTTTCATATATACAGGGCATTATTTGGTTTAAATATCAGATTTCTTATTTTAAATAGGACCCTGTATATCCCGGGAAAATCTAGATATATAACTAGCCGTTTTCGACATATTTCTACTTTTATGTAAAAAATTAAGTTGCAGACCCGAAAATAATTAAAAAAAATTCCTACAATGGAGTTTAATTATTTAATTTTGGAAGTCTACCTTACGTAAAGAGCCCTATTGTCACATACTAAGTGGAAAGAATGTTTTTAATTCTAAATTTTTGGAATTTTATCCGGTTTGGCGTTGAGAATTAAGGTGACTTTGTTTCCTATTGCGGAAATATATGGTTTTCGAAATAATTGACAATTTGACACTTTCCCATGATCTCTAAAAAATAAAGTTAGGAACGAAATTCGATTTTCGATATATATATATATATATATATATATATATATATATATATATATATATATATATATATATATATATATACGACGTATATCGCTCAAAATTGTGGGTCATGTGTAATGTTCGTCAATTGCACGGTCAATTGACTGGTCATTTGACCGCATCTTAAATTGACTAGTCAAATTGGATCAAAATGTTTTAAATAAAATTTTGCAATTGTAGAGTATTACTTAATAATAATATGTATTTTATAATAAATTATTATGCCTTTGTTATGTCCAATTTTCCTATAACCCTCTTCAATTCAAGGAATACCCGAATCGACTGGCCAATTGCCACAAAAAAAGTTTACCGGTTAATTCCACAACCCTAGTTATGTGGAACATTTATTTTAAGTATCGGAATTAAATTTATTTATTTTTGAGTTTGTATTGTTGATGTAATGGTTAAACAGGGTAGGTAATAATTTCTAATTCTGCTTGTGTCGGAGGATCTTCCAAATCTTGTTCCTCTTATACTTTATAAAAACCATGCGTCCGCAAATCACATCCGATTTTTCCAAAAAATGTTTTATCGGGAATTCTTCCTTGAGGATATTTTATCTGATATTATTTTATTGTTAAAGCCATACATTTGTTGTTTTCAATATAACAATTATATGGATCCAATCTTTAATTTTATGAATACGATCTGGGTTTCAATGGAAACAAATCAGAAGTTTCTGTGCTGTCCGATTGTCTACTTTTCGCGCGTCCCGCCGTCATAGCCAACCAATTACAAAACTTAACAGCCAATAGGAACTATTTCGGAAACTATAAATTTCAAGAATAGAGAATCTCATACAAAGTCACTTGAATTTTTTGGATAAAATTATAAAAAGAGACGGTTTGCATTTGAATAAATTGAATTTTATGTTTTTTATAATTTAAGTTTTGTACTTCATTGTTGCTTACCCTGTGTTAATTAACATCCTAAATAAACACTCAATATATAACAATAGGCAATCCATCGAAAATTAAATAATTAAGTCGCCCTTATATGAAAAATTGTTCATTATTTTAGGGCCTGCAAACGTCATTTTTGACATAAAATTTAATATTTGTCGAAAACGATTAGACTTAGGTATGGTCTTTACTCCAGGTGAACGCAACACGCCGTATAAATTGCGAACACCCTGTACACATTCATTTAAATGTTCAAATATTCAAATGTCTAGTGAGTTTAAGATATATCATATGGCATGGTCTTATAACTGTTTGGCTTTTCCATTCAAGAATTCTTCTACAACCTATTTGTTAGCATGAGAGAGTATACAACTTTTATGAATAAGGCATGCTGTGAAACACCATTATATATTTGTATATTCTTTTAGGGCTGTCTTACACTACTTAATGTGAGGGTTTAGAACTCGTTGCTTAATTTGTGTATATTATTTTGTAAAAGTCGGTACACGCGTATTCTTTTCATACCCAACTCCCAAAAGTAGGCGTCCTGGATCTTTTCAACGTTGAAATAAATATATTCATAAACACGCAAAAAACTTTTTAAAAACATAAAATAAACATATATTTTGTTATAAGTAAATAAATGAACAGAGTAGTAAGTAATCTCAAACTATAGGTACTTAACAGCGATCACACGTGAACCTCCCACTCCAAAGATAATTGAAACAGTCCTCGTGCTACCATCACCACAAACTTCTCACATAAAACACATTGAAATTCTGCACCCATTTTTTAAAATAGAACACATAATATTTTATTATTTGATATGTTACTTCCCCTATTTTTTTTAATAAATCACCCTGTATATTTGTGCATTTCTGGATAGCCCTTTAAGATACGAATTCAACGATATATGTGAACATTGCTCTGTGATGTACCATTTCGAATTTATTGACGATTTTTATCAATTCCGAGGCAGTTTGTTATAAATTACATATTATGAAAACTCTTAATTAGAAAATAAATAAATGAATATATATATATATATATATATATATATATATATATATATATATATATATATATATATATATATATATATATATATATATATATATATATATATATATATATATATATATATATATATATATATATATATATATATATATATATATATATATATATATATATATATATATATATATATATATATATATATATATTTGAACTCCAACTGGAATCCTGCATCCGGCTGGAATCCTGCAAATCCTGCATCCGACTGGAATCCTGCAGACGTTTCGCCAAAATCTCACTTGGCATCTTCAATGCTCGCGCTCCGAAAACACTTCGAACACTGGGAGGTTATCGGCGGTGCGTGCGGTATTTATACTCTGCGCCGGAGATGGTAACGGTGCTGCTTGTGCGTGGGGGGAGGTGGCTCCGCCCCCTGAATTGTCGCGTTGTTAATTTCGCCCGATCGTAGTTGCGATGTCCCCGTTGACTGCTGCGCATCGCTCTGCTGTTTGATTATCGTTCTCCACGTGTTGGATAAATGCAGAGCGTCGTCTCTCGTATTGAGGTGTCCGGACTTTTCTATTTCGATGGCCTCTCGTATAATCCTAGTCCTAAAATCAGGAATATTAACTATTTGTTTACAAGTGCCGAAATCAATTTTATGGCCTGTCTGATGTTGGTGCTGAAACAAAGCAGATGTTGTTTGTTTGTTTCTTATGGCTAAACGATGTTCCTCGAGCCTGGCTGAAATCCTTCTGTTGGTCTGTCCCACATACGTCAGGCTGCACGATCCGCACGCTACACTGTATACTCCTTGGTTTTCCAGAGTAATTTTTTGTTTTGGGTTTCTTAGTATTGCTCCGATGGTATGGTCAGGTTTGTATGCCGTTGATATGTCGTATTTCCGTAATATTCGGCCGATTTTGTCAGTAACCCCCTTGATGTATGGCAGGACAGCGATCGATCTTCGTTGGGTCTCGTCCTGCACTCCGTTGGTATCCGTTTTGTCGGATACCAAAGGCGCACCATCAGCAAGGCAATCAGTAAACAACAACAGCCGCAGCAGAGAGTGCAGGACGAGACCCAACGAAGATCGATCGCTGTCCTGCCATACATCAAGGGGGTTACTGACAAAATCGGCCGAATATTACGGAAATACGACATATCAACGGCATACAAACCTGACCATACCATCGGAGCAATACTAAGAAACCCAAAACAAAAAATTACTCTGGAAAACCAAGGAGTATACAGTGTAGCGTGCGGATCGTGCAGCCTGACGTATGTGGGACAGACCAACAGAAGGATTTCAGCCAGGCTCGAGGAACATCGTTTAGCCATAAGAAACAAACAAACAACATCTGCTTTGTTTCAGCACCAACATCAGACAGGCCATAAAATTGTTCGGCACTTGTAAACAAATAGTTAATATTCCTGATTTTAGGACAAGGATTATACGAGAGGCCATCGAAATAGAAAATTCCGGACACCTCAATACGAGAGACGACGCTCTGCATTTATCCAACACGTGGAGAACGATAATCAAACAGCAGAGCGATGCGCAGCAGTCAACGGGAACATCGCAACTACGATCGGGCGAAATTAACAACGCGACAATTCAGGGGGCGGAGCCACCTCCCCCCGCGCACAAGCAGCACCGTTACCATCTCCGGCGCAGAGTATAAATACCGCACGCACCGCCGATAACCTCCCAGTGTTCGAAGTGTTTTCGGAGCGCGAGCATTGAAGATGCCAAGTGAGATTTTGGCGAAACGTCTGCAGGATTCCAGTCGGATGCAAGATTTGCAGGATTCCAGTCGGATGCAGGATTCCAGTCGGAGTTCAACGAGCGAACGGATGATATCCCGGAATATAGTGTCATCATATATATATATATATATATATATATATATATATATATATATATATATATATTATTTCATTTATTTATTGAGGTGTTTTCAAAAAAACATTAGTGGGTTTTGAAAGAATTGTCGTTCTTCAATAAATAATAAATAATAATAATAAATAAAAGTACAACTCTTGCTCTACGGGAGTATAGAGCCAAATTTGCTGACAGGCGATTGCCAGGAAAAAATATTTGGCAAAATATATCAACAATTCCGAAGAAATGGCACTTTCTTAAATAAACACTTTAAAGATTCTCCAGAAAGCTCCACCCGTCTAGCAGCTTCAGATCTGGACGTAAACAGAACAACTCTTCAAGATTGCCTAAAAATGTATGCTTATAAAGCGTTTCAGTTTACACCAGTCCAAAAATTACGAGAGAATTTGAATTTAAGGTTAGAGTTTTGTAACTTGATGATATTTGATGGATTTGATATCATTGGATGGACTTCTTTTTGAAGGAAACTTAAAAAAATGCTATACAATAATACGCCCGCAGAAGTTTTTGCATTACAACAATAAATTCGGGATAGAATTAACCAATTAAATGCGACCAATTATTTAAATTATTTGACTTTAATTATTGGGTATATATTATTCAATATTTTTCAAAATTTCATTTAAAATGGTGGTCATGTGAAAAATCAAATGTAAAATTATTAATTTTATTTTTGAAAAGTTTTGTCAAATATTGTTACTGTTTTAAAAATAAAATAATCTATTATTTATACAGTATTTTCAATAAATGATTATGCTGTAATGAAACCATTAATTTGAATTACTATATGTTAATATAAAACAGGACCGACCCATTTATTGAACTGGAGAAACGACGTAGCTTGAACAAGAGGGTATGTAGAAAACTGCTATGCAATACCTTGTATACTGAAAATATTCCCAAAGATGCGACATTATTTCGGGTTTTTATTCATTTTGGCAGGCGGCTATTCTGAAAACTTAAATATAATTTCCAGCATTTGCTCTTGTCCGCTTTGGTTATAAGTTTTTTCACCCCTCAAGTCTTTACGACATTTAATTGTCGACATAGGGCCGAGTGCCGTTAATTGGTCACGGGGTTCAGCATTTTTGATGTTTTTATGACGGCACTCCTTTATAAATAAAGTTAGTGTGTTGTTAAAGGTTCCACAGGGGTGATTGAACTAACCAGTACATATCATGATTTCTTTTTCGCTTATGTGATAAGTATGAAAAATTGGATGGTAAAAAGAGAAAATAATGCACATTTAATATAAAAAATAAAGTCGTAGCTCTTACGTATTATATATTTTTGAAAAGCATAAAAAAATTATGATAAGATATACAGGGTGTTCCATTAAAAAAATATAAGTGTATTTTATATATCAAATTCTGTGAGCCTCAGAAGAAAATTGGATCCTACTTAAGAAACTCCATCCAGAGCAGTTTTCACCTTTTCGATAAGTCCAGGCATAACCGAGATACAAAGAATGTTTAAAAATACAAAATTTCAAAAATTACCCTGTATCTGAAAATTAAAGATAGATAGATTTTCGCTTGTGTCATCTTTTCACAAAAAAGTTGGCTTGGGTCACGCAACACTGTACAAAACTTCGAAGGTGCCTAGGGCTTTCTTTTGGTGTTATTCGACTAGCTTTTTGAATTAAAGATTGTTGAGTTTCTCCAGATAGGAAAAAATCGCGTACTTGTTATTATCAGTATGTATTAGTGTATTAGAAGTAGGTAATTGATAAAATTATTTATCTTCCACACTTGTCACATAAGTCAGATTGATGTCATATAACAAATAATTTGCAGTCTTTGACATAAGTGTCTTACTGTTTACAAATATTCTTGATTCGTCAAGCGTCGTTTCGCCAATTATCGTGTGGATTTCTTCAGAGTATAACTGAAATTGCCACCTCTTTATATATTGTTTGAAGGCAGCGGGGCAAATGGTTGGGCATGAACATCGTTTCGAATGGCCGATTCCCATATTGTTTGGTTGCTTATTAATTTCTATAGATTCTTGGATTTTTCGTTTTTAAAAGAATTGATTACATGCAAGAATTTTAGTCCTATTGAAATTGAAGTTTCAGTTAAGCTCTGAAGAAGTAAACAGGATGTTTCGTGAAGATTTGTAAATAGTAGTACGGAGTAGCCTGTGGAAGTTTCTTAAAAAAAATTAAATCTTGCTTAAACCTAAGAATATTTTTTTCCAATTTGTTTAACTTCAAAACGGGGGTTTTAGTAGACTTTAAATGGGTGCAGGCTAAAAATTAAAGACCAATAGTGTGTTTGTATTATTCCGGCGGATGCGCCAAAACAAAAATATCGCACAGGGTCTACGAAATATGGCGATAGGGTAGGAGTGTAAGTAAAACAAAAAAAAAATGTTGCCCTCTTTTATTACCAAAATTACAAATCAGTCAAATATACTCGTACCATGACAAAAACCTTTCAGCAGCCCGTTGCCATTGATGCAAACTCACGTCAACAGATTTCTTGTACTTGGGATCGTTCGTCGGCAGGAACGTTCGTTGAATTTTAATCATGCCAGTCAATTCGCTCTCGGAACTCCACATTCCTTCAAACATGTAAAAAAAAAACTTACTCAAATCTTACAACCTAAATTGAATATAACTAACCACAGGACAACCCGGCAACGTAAGCGGCTCCCAGAACCGACATTTCTGACGATAACCTTTCCACTTTTAAATCGGTAAGGTCGGACACCATTTGACAGATAAAATCGTTTTTCGACACACCACCATCTACCCTAAAATAAATTGTAAAATAAATAACCTACTTTAATTTAACTAGGTACAAACAAAAAGAGAGAAAGAGAGAGAGAGAGAGAGAGAGAGAGAAATGCGGATATCATTCGCTAATTTATTCGCCCATGGTGGCGCTACTGCCTTTGACGATTTTATTAAGATATGGAAATTGGGTAGAAGGAAAAGTTATATTAAAAGCAAAACATGATTTTTTTTTATGTCTACTGTAGAGGCGGGTAACTCAGAAAGGTCATTTTTGCATTATACCTTAAATATAGCAAAACAAAAGTGCTGCTTATGACATAAATGGCCAAATAAATATTGTAGAAGGAGAAGTATACATACATCGCTACAGACGTAAACATGGTTTGTCGGGAAGTTGCAGTGGCAGTTCTTCTAGAGTGTGCCTAAGTAGGTTTGACGAATACAATTTTCACTTCAAAAGCTCTTATTAGAATAATTGTTATTTAATATTTCTTGAGTGATATCCATCAACTTATTCGTTTTTGTTTAATGTTGCACGCTCGTATGAGTCCATGCCGGCGATGAATCGCAAACGAAACCAATTACCAATTATATGTAAAAATATAGGAAAGGTACAATGACTATGATAATGAGACAGGGCTTGATTAAATGGTGTTATAATCCCTATACCGATATGAAGCAGTTTAGCAGATATTCTGAAAAATATAATCAAAATCACAAGGTATTTTAGTGTCGATTTTGATTTGACACAATGTGTTTTATAACCCACCACTCTCATACCCATAAAATGCTATCTTAGTAGGTAAATAACAATTAAAAGATATTAGAAAAACAAAAGATAGATTGGCATAAGGGACAAAATAATATACAAAATTCAAGTTAACCGCCACTGTAGCCCGAGTTTGATTTGGCGCAAGCGAAGTGAAGTCTTAATAAACGAGTGACTGAAGTGCTGCATACTATTAGATTTTGGGTACATTTTTGCAAAACTACACTAATGCATTCATGACGTGCCGTCGGAATTGACAAATGTCAAAATACGATGGCTTAAATCTACTGAAAACATCCAATCGCCCCCAAATCCGTAACTAAAATAGCGAAAACGTCCAAAATGGCACCCGACCGTGGGTAACGAAGTTAACGTCTTAAAGAGTAGAAAAAAATATTTTACCACAATTAATTTTCCTAGCAAATTAATTAAATGTCACTCGGTCAAAAAAAAATTAAGTTATAAGATGTCATTTCTCTTACTTTATACTGCGAAATGCGAATGCCCGCTCTTTTCTTAGCATATTGTACGCCAGCGCGACTCTGAATGCTATACTCTCGAGCACGGCCCGGACGAGGTGGTCTTTAGTGGTTTTCGGAGTCACTCCTATGAAACCGGTAGCTGCTGTTTCGTTGCTGATGGGTGGCTAAAATACTAACCGCTATTAAATTTGGAAAACACAGTTTGATGTCTGACGCGTTATATTTTAAAGACAGAAAGTAATAACATATATTGTCCTTCTTATCAAATCTTGTTCACTAGCGTCCAGACAGTGAGATCGAAAATCAATACGTTTTTTCTTTCACACCTTACCGAGGATATTCGCGTTTTTGTTTTTTGTAGGTAGGCAGGTTTCTTTTGAAGCTTCTTATCTAGAGGACCCATTTTTTACCTATTAAACATTCATACACATTTTTTACAATTCTGGCTTCTTATTCCTTACTTATGAATAAATCATTGGTTTTTGGGTTTACCCAATAAGAAGGCAACTAACCAAAACGATATACTTTGAGACAAACTTTTCGTTTCAGGAAATTTAAAGATAATGGCCCAGTGCATGGACGTCCTTGACAGATTTACTAAATACACAAACCCAAACTAGTTTGTTAGGATTTATATTTAATGACAATTTGTACCTGTGTTATTATGACGTCCTAAAATTTTGGTAATCATGTTGGTAACTTAAGACTGAACGATTAAAACTAAGAATACCTTATTATTTTCCTTTTTAATAAACAATTTCTAATTAGCTTGGAGGCCTACGACTTTATATTGTAATTTTGGTGATATTCAACTTACACCTAATCCGCTAAATGCTGGTACAAAATAGACTCCTCCATTATCTGACAGCTTGCTGGCTAAAGAGCTGGACTCGGATGAATTGCTTAGCAATCCTGCAATAAGCCAAATTGCAACCAGCAAAACTTTGAAATCTTAAAATCTTGTTATATTGCTGCAATATTTTGTCGTTACCAGCGTTTAGCATCCACTGAACTAGCGAACCAGCATCTGAACAGGAAATTTCCAAAGCGTAAGTCAATCGATTTTTAACTTTCCATCCGATAAGCGGATACATTCCATTCAGACTGGCGTGAATCTTCTCACCCGTATTCACGTTCATAAATGCCCCCGTGCCAAGGGTCAGCTTCAAATCGTTTTCTTTGAAGCTGCAGGAGCCATACATCGAAGCCGACTGATCCGCCATCTATAAAAATCGAATTTAGTCGTTTGTTCATAATTTCAATCGTAAAATTGTTAAATAAAAATTTGCCTTTGGAAAATATTTAAATTGTCATTCAAATTCAAATATTTTATAATGTTTTGATCGGCGCTGACATCACTTGATAGTAGTAGTTCTCGGCCCAGTATAATAAAGTTTACTGGATAACCTCACTAACGAATATTTACGATTGTTTTATTTTAAATTAAATTGTGTAAATTAAATTCTTCAAGAGTGAATTTGGTAATAGATGCAGAATCGATTGATTCACATATGATTCCACCGCAGAAAAAGGAAACTCCACTAATCGACATCTTTTCTTGTGTGCCAAGGTATATTTTTATTTTCACTCTTTTGCATTTTGCTGTACCGATCCAACCAGAGGAAAAAGTGGAAAATGAAATCTAAAAATTTTCAAAATTTAAAAATAATTTTCTTTTAATTGATCGTAATAAAAAATATATTTAAAATAAAAAAAAAATGTCAACATAACTAGAAAAAACGCATAAAAAAATAGTTTTCTGCAAAACACAATACACGTGATTTTAAAAATGACCGCCGTAAATATTCTACGAGACGTTAACTTATCGTAAAGTTAAGAACTGGTCAGTTTTTATGTAAAACCCAGTTGCCTAGACAGTTTTCTTCTCAAATTGTCAAATTTTGATATATAAACTAAAATTGTGTTTTTTTTTACTAAGGCACAGGCTGTTTATAAGAAAATAAATAAGAAACAAATGTATATAACCCTTTTTTCGATTTTACCATGGCCTATTCATAAAAATAGTAAAATTAAAGATATAAACTTTGTATTTGAAATTCGTCTTATATGTCACATATTTTTTTAAAGCCTAATAAAATTATTAAAATATCTACAGAAACAAAACAAAAGTTTAACTTATATTTCAAAATTCGTGTTGAAGAAGAAAACTCACAAGGCTTTGGGTCCTGCGTAAAAACCCTTCCCAACCAATTTTCACATATTCCATAAGTTAGTAAGGGACGGCGCTGTAAAATCATAAAAAATGGGACACATTCCCCAAATTGGACACTTTGAAATGGAAACTTCCCTTTCTAAAGGAAAACTAAAGTCGGTGTCTGAAGCTCGATTTTCATAATGTATGTAATGGCAAAAACCGCGAAACATTTTGTCTTCCTAAAACTAATAGTTCCTTAGTTGCAATCCGAAAATGCGATTTTTTATACGGGACATAATAAATATTTTTAAATCATTGCAAGGAACTTGAAATTACCTTTCCAAAATATAGCATTTTTGCACTTTGAACAAGTAAGCTTTGGACGAACTGACCGTAATACTGGAAACAAATTCAGTTATCAAATTGTGGGAATTTGGTTGCTACTGCGTCGAAATTTTACCTAGTCTTTTAAATAAATTAAATATTATAGTTTGTTTTATGAAAAACGAGAAAAATGCAGAGACAGCAAACAATTTGTACAATATCCCGAGACAAAACAAACATTGAAGGTAATAGTGGTCACACAGTTCTAGAAAAGTGCATGTTGTAAGTGACTCCTATAAAAAATGTAATCGAGTACGCGTTTGCCGTTCATTCTTTGAAATTTATTTGAAAGGTTCAAAACAGCCAAAAGCACAATTTGACCTGTAACTTTTCGCATTTGTTTACTGTTCCCACGTTCAAACTGCAAAACTTCTATTTTTTACAAGAAGACTCGTGCAAACTATTAGGCGCGCTGTATTTTTGGAGAGGTAATTTTTCAATGATTTAAAAATATAGACCAAACCATACATTGATTTTTCGGTTACTAAGTCATAAAATATTAGTAAAAAAATCCTCTCGAAATGTTTTCATAGAAACACAACATTTTCAATAACAAAAAAGTCACCGTTATTTTTTAAAAATGTACATTGTACGTTTCTTACCATTGGCACTTTCTGATACGATATGTAAAATACGATTATCGTTAAATTGTGGCGACGTTGCTGATTTCAGTTCCTAATAATATATCCTTTAAGAACTTTTTAAATTCCTAGTTATTCCTAGATTTTTCTAAAATTGAATATTAAATTACCACCGAGCCAATCCGAATAGGCACTCCGAAAATTTCACGCAGAGTATCTCCGAATTTACAGTCATTATCTGCCACGGGCGGCAGTAACGTCGTTGGTATACCCATAAGGCGCGGTACAAAACTCCAACACAGAGCTGTTGGGTCAAACAGGCCGGTGACGCTCGCGTTCGATATATCGGTGAAGTAAGATTTGCCGCCTGTCAATTTTTCGAGCAGCCATGTTTCCATAGTTCCGAACGACACATCGTCATCTTTCAACGCTTGCTGTACCTCTTCGTTATGACGTAGGATCCATAGCAAGCGAACCGTCACCTGAAAATGACGTATCACTCACCATATCGATTTTTGATTATAGCGATCGGATCTACGTGCAAGCTGGAAAACCGCAATTGACTTGCCAGGTGGAGCTTTGCCAGTCTAGTGAAGATGTAACCGATGTAGGATATTGTGCGAAGGCCCTGAAATACTCCAAAGATATTAATTAATTAAAATGGTGCCCCAGTCGTAGGGCTTCTTATTTTTCGAAAATTCGAAAAACACTCGAAACGGATCAGTAAAAATTGTGTGTTTTAGAGATATATTTATTTTATTTATTTATCATTATTATTATTATTATTATTATTATTATTATTACTTTACTGACATCATATATTCTCATTAGTGGATCTGGACCCCCGGGTAATAACAGATTATTTTTTCGTTAAGCTGCAAAACCTTTTTATTCGGTACTTGGTTGGTTATGGTACAAAACTAAGCAATACCATTTATGTGTGTAATGACTCAGGTCATCTTTTGTTTATAAACTGCATCGATCTCAATTAATTGACAACAAAGTGCAAAAATCTGAAATGATGAATGGATTCTATGATAGATGTAATTTTCTAATGTATCCATTCCATCCGTAATTTCTCATTCTACAATTATAACATATTGAATGAACAGTGATAGTTCTCTCAATAGCAATAAAATTATCACATAAGAGTATATGGGGGTACACCAAATTACAAGAATAAAAAATTATAAACAAAATAAAATTCACTTTTGGGGACATTTAAATCTCTCTGACGACTACACTTAAACGATCTATGATTAGGTATTTAAAAAAAACATTTAAATTATTTAAATTAAATTTTAGTTACTAATAGTAGAGCATTAATACTCTTAATTGCGTGTAAAACTAACTGTTAGGGTGCCAGTGAAGAAGTGGCAAGGGGCAAATAAGTAAAGTTTAAACCCAGACGAGCCCTAAAAGAGCGGTTATTCAGACATTGGAAAACTACCAAAAACTAACCTAGTATACCGTGGCAGTAAGCTGATGCCCATGCACGGGTCGATATGGATCGCTAAATACTTATTTAGATGTCTCTCTTAAGTTATGTTTTGGCTGTTAAGTTAAAGTTTGTGAAACCGAGTTTATTTAGGATTATCAACGACATTGTACAACTATTTTGCTCGGAAATTTTTGCAATGAAGTGGGGAAAGAAAATAATGCAGTGTAAATGAATCGGAAGTTTTCGTAGTAAAGAAAATCACTTTTTTTTTTCAAAGAAACTTCCACAGGCTACTGTAAGACTGTTTACAAATCTTCTGGATTCCTCCGGCGTCGGTTTTTGATGGGTCGAAATTGCTGACGTTTCGCCAATCATCCTGTTGGCTTCTTCAGAGCTTGACTGAAACTGGCTCGTATTTTATTCTGTACCTGCTTATATATTGTTTGAGGGGGGCGTTAATGAGGGGTATAAACACAGTCTCGGATGACTGATTCCCAAATTGGTGACTGAGTCGCGGTTAAGATTGTTAGGTTATTTATAGATTTCTATAGACCCTCGGATTTTTCGTTGGTAGAAGAACTGATTACATGCAAGAATTTTAGTTTTATCGAATAAAATTTTACGACCGGCAACAGCTGATGAGTTTATTTGTCTTAGTCGTAAGGCTCTTTCGTGTTCTTTGAGTCTAGTTGATATTTTTCGTCCGGTCTCTCCAATGTATGCATGCATGCTTATGCATGGAATGCTGTAAACTCCTGTAAACCTCAAATGGAATTTTGTCTTTGACGGACCGCAGATGTTGAGAGATTTTTGGACAAGTGGTAAATCTGGTTTTGACGTTATACTTCTTTAGCACTTTTGATATGTGATTAGTGATGTTTTGAATGTAAGGAAGGACAGTGGCAAGTATAGGATTGCTTTCGGTCTCATTGCTATTGGAAGGTTGTGGTGAAGTGTATTTTTGTGGTAAGGTGTTTTAATTCTGTTTTCAGCGACTCGGGCTGAGATAGTTTTACGGCTTTGTATTATGAAAGCCTTTGAGAAGAAAGCTCTCGACACCTTTCATCTAAAACCAAAATTATGGAAACGCTACGTCGATGATACTTTTGAATTTTGGCCCCATGGTCAAGAAACCCCAGTAGATTTTCTTAGACATTTAAACTCGATACACCCTAACATACGTTTTACCATTGAGTTGGAAGCTCATAATAACATGCTATTCTTAGATATTCTTATCAATAGAAAATCAGACCAAAAATCTGTCAATATCTGCGGTCCGTCAAAGACAAAAGTCCATTTGAGATGCCAAGAGTTTACAGCATTCCATGCATATGCGGCAAAGAATACATTGGAGAGACCGGACGAAAAATATCAACTAGGCTCAAAGAACACGAAAGGGCCTTATGAGTAATAATGATTATGACAAATAAACTCATCAGCTGTTGCCGAACACCCTCATGACACCGGGCATAAAATTTTACTCGATACAACTAAAATTCTTGCATGTAATCAGTTCTTGTACCAACGAAAAATCCGAGAGAAATCTATAAACAACCTAAAAATCTTAACTGCGAGTCAGGTCTCTAAAGAAGCCAACAGGATGATTGGCGAAACGTCAGCAATTTTGACTCAGCAAAAACCGACGCTGGAGGAATCCAGAATCCAACATTAAACTGGAGACATTACTGGATACGACTGGGGAATAACTAAATAATGAAACTGTGACCTGCAGAATAATTTGTATAGAACTTTTTAATGTATACTTTTTGGATAATATTGAAATAGTTTTTCCATGATTTTTTGAAATATTTTTTTTGGAATACCAGTTATGACGAGACTTTTTTCCATTTGTTTTTCGACGATGAGATTCAAAAAGGTTATTTATATTGGATCATTTTCAATAAATACAGTATGTAAAGCAATTTTATTGTAGATAGGGTTATGCAAAAATAGGCTTCAATCTAGTTTTGCTGCTTAAAACGAACATGAATAATTCAACATATTTTTGTCCTAAAAATAAATAATAAATAGTAAATTTTAGTTATGAAAATTTTATAAACGTGTTTCATAGTATGCTTTTTCGACGGCCATTAGCTTGACGTTTCGGAAACTTTAGTCACGTATCGTATGTTTTCGGTAGATTTTAAACACTTGATTGGATTTGATGCTTGTCTGATAGTCACGTCACATGTCACTCAGTCAATGATTGTGTCGGGGAGGCACAACATAAATATTAATATTTAATCTAATTTTGCATTATAATTCGCAATATTTCCGCAAAAATTTAAATTATTGCTGGAAATTTCGCATGTTAATTAGCAATATGTTCAGAGTTTTTATAGTATATTATGTAACAAGTGCGGTAAACGGCATTTGACTCAAGAGTTTATTTGGTACGAGCGGAGCGAGTTTTTAATAAAGGAGTGAGTTAAAAAAATGTTCTGCTTCCGTCTGTAAAATACCTAATTACCCATCGATCTAGCGTGCGGGAAGCGTTACTTTACCACGTCAGTTTCGTTGCCCATGAATCCGAGCCACTTCGGACATTTCCGGGATTTTACAGCACGGGTTTAGGAGCAATCGGATGTTTTCGGAGATATTTCCCACGCTTTGAATTTTGACGTTTGTCAATTCTGACGGTCATGTCAGTGAATGTATTAATGTTGTTTTGCGAAAATGTACCCAAAAACTAGCGGTCGTAGAAAAAGTATAGTTTATTAAAAACTCGCTCCGCTGCGTTCCGCTCGTGTCAAATAAACTCCTAAGTCAAGTGCCATTTACCGCACTTGTTGCATAATATACTATTACCGAACATGTTGCATACTATACTTTTTCTACGACCGTTAGTTTTTGGGTATATTTTCGCAAAACAAAACACGAATGCATTCACTGACATGACCGTCAAGAATAATAAACGTCAAAATTCAAAGCGTGGGAAATATCTCCGAATACATTCGATTGCTCCCAAATCCGTGTGGTAAAATCCCGGAAATGTCCTAAGTGGCTCGGATTCATGGGAAATGAAACTGACGTGGTAAAGTGACGCTTCCCGCACGCTAGATCGGCGGGATTTACCGCATGGGTTTGGGAGCAATCGGATATTTTCGGATATATTTCCCACGCCTTGAATTTTGACGTTTGTCAATTCTGACGGTCATATCAGTGAACCTATTAATGTTGTTTTGCAAAAATGTACCCAAAAACTAACGGTCGTAGAAAAAGTATGGCATGCAACACGTTTCGTAAACTTTTTAAATCACTCGTTTCTTAAATACTCGTTCCGCTGCGCTCCGCTCGGGTCAAGTAAACTCGTGAGTCAACTAACGTCAAAATTCAAGCCGTGCGATTGCTCCCACATCCGTGCGATATTATCCCGGAAATGTCCGAAGTGACTCGGATCCGTGGGACACCAAACTCACGTGGTAGTGACGCGTCCCGCACGTTAGATCGGTGTATAATTAGGTATTTTACAGAAGGGAATCAAAATCATTAACACAGAACTTAATTAGATATTTGGCTCAAAAAGTAAATGAAAATTTGCTGTCCGTGCATTGTTCAGATGTCAAGATTATCTAATTTTTCGCTCTAGAATGACATAGACATACATTTTACTTATACCACCTAAGGTATCTGATGACTGTATGAGGTGGTGCGACTAAGTCTAAATGTATGCAAATTTTCCCAAACAAAATATTGAAAATTTTCTTTTCATGTGACAGACTGACGGAGTACCGATATAGAGTGCCGCACGGTTAAATAGAATATTGCAAATTGAACAATGTAAATATAAATACAAAGTTATTAAGAAAATACAAAAAAATAACTCCAATTTTGTCTTTACGAGGGATATTCGCGATTAAAATATTAGCAAGCTGCAAGATTTATAAAACCAATCTTAGAACTAATATGGATCTCTGTAATCCAGTTTTGGTTAGTGTTTCTGTGTTTACCAGAAGTTAAGATGTTGAAATCACACCGATCATAAACATTTTATTAATTTAAGGTTATTTGAAAGGTTTTTGTGTATGTATAAATAAAGGATATTCGTAGAGTAATTTTTTCAATTTATGGTTACTGTGTGATTAATATCAATATTACGGTTGTGTCACTAATAATATTATTTATCAGTAGTCTATTTCTTTTTGCCTTTGCCGGAAATTTAAATTTAGCATAGATTTAGATTGTCCTCGAAACCAGTGCTGACGGTATTGTTTAGGGGGTTATGTAACGCTATTAAAAATGTAGTGTCATAAATAAATAATAAAAAAAAGTTATCTGGTAACTTACAACCATTCTCCAAGATCTATTCACATCTTTTACTAATTCCGTAGTTCGTAAATCTTTCCACGTGACAAAATTGTGGAGAGGCTTGAAATTGCTTTTTCTCCATGTCAGAAACGTCCCCCGTTGGGTAGAAATGCCCAAAGATTTGATTCTACCAAAAGTTAAGTTCGCGCCTAAAAAAAGACGGCCAGTAAAAGTTGACCGGTAAGTGTTACGTCGGTTCTAGACAATGCGTTTGACGAGTATTCGGAATTAGAACATATTTATTTTACTTAGACACCAAAAAATTTTTCTTCAATGTGCATTTCTGGTCTTTCGGATCCAAAACGGTAGGGCTTTACCCAACACAGAATGCATGTTAAACTGGTTGCCAAACTATTTGGCGTTAAATTGAGTGAAAAAAAATAAATGCACAACAACGAGGCGAAAATATCCTTCTTATCACTCTTCACCGTCGCTTAAAAAGTTTGTGTATTATCAGCACAGGCAGGGGCTCTATATAAGCTCCACGAGTCACACGCATAGTCTATACCGAGCTTTATAAAGCCCGATTTTCACTATATAACTTATCGCTGCGTCTACAAAAACTTATGACCTTTAGCCACCTTAAAAACCATGCCGATGTACGCAAGTTCCATCAAATTAGAACGTTCTCTAAGGTTAGGCGAGAAATTGTTTGGTAATTTTTGTAGCACTTTTTTTTTGCAAAGTGAACACTTTTATTTGGATGTATTTGGAGTTGGAGTTGGAAAAATTATTTTTGAAGAATAATGTAAGGTTAATTTAAATTCTTCGCATTTTATGAGCTTTATTTGAACGTGATAATCAGCGCGGAGTGGGGTTAGGTTATTTTTTGTTAGTGATATTTAGTATCCGGGGAACTTTTTTAGAGGTTGTCACCGCAGCCTTGTTTTTATCTAAGGAGGATCTCAGCATCACCAGCTTAGCAGCAAGTCGCAGCAACTTATTGCAACGTGAAAACCGGGCGTTACCGATGACTTGGTTTTACCTAAGGTCGCCTTTTTTATTACATCGACAATGCTATTCCATAGTTCCTCGGGGTCTATCTCCACCTGATTTTTCTCTGGATACAGCAGTTTTATCTGAAGAACAAATGCGCAGGTTCATAACACAGGGTAACAAAATGAAAAAAAAAATGGTGTCGGAAATCCGACAACTGATTTTAGATGTGTTTAATGTACTGATTCCAAAATGACACCAGATTTTGTTTTTTTAAATATACTTATTGCTCAAAAAAAAATTTTCTACTTAAAATTAGATTTTAGCTAGCCAAACATTTTCTTGAAATAGGTCCTGATTCATTCTTCCTTTATTAAGTTTACTGGTCCTATTTGATCCTCTGCTCTTAATTACATTATTAATTATTTTTGTACCTGTAATTACTTAGGACCCAATCCATTTATACCTTTTTACCTTCACTACAATTAATTTTAAATAAAGTTGTTATCATTTTGTGTAAATTTTGGTTAGGTTTATAGTATCTTAACACTGAACTTAAACAATAGCATCCACACTCAGATGTACCTGTGTAAATTATGTGTGTGTATATGTGTGTGGAAAAAGAAAAACTGTTTCTTACTTTTCGAAAAAAGCCTATATTGCCTATTATGGCCTTCATTTTATGGATCGGGATAAATCCCAGGTCCCACATTTTGTATGTCAAATATTTGCAACAGTAGAAAGAGGAAGCGTCTAAAGTTGATTGTATCAATGGTTTGGAAAGAACCGCGAAATCATTATGATGTCTGGATAATATTAAAGGTAATATTTAAAAACAATAGATACAAATGGATAATATCCTGAACTAGATTCTACGGAAGTCTTGTAGTGCACTCGGAACAAATGCCTGTTCCATTCGTCAGGACAATCAGCAGTTGTCGTGAGCTCCAGATGATGATACAGAAACATCAACGTCTGGCAAAGTTTAAAGAGTTCAACAACAACAGCGAATTTGAAACAGATTTAACAACTTTGCAGTGTTACAATAAAAAAATACTTATGAGACCTGAACCTCTTAAAGGAGTTTGCTGAATTATTTTCGTCCAGATTAAAATATTACATTTCATCCTAAAAGAGATAAGAATCTGCTGCCTTTTTACGATCAGGAAACTAAGCTTCTATTCGGTAACAAAATATCAGGACTCTTAGAAAAAATGAATCCAGACGATTGGCGCTTTTTTATTGACACTTCGAAACGTATTTCAAAATGAGTTCTTTCACAAACAGTAACAAATATGGCTCATTCTATTACTACCATTTGGGAATGTGAAAGAATTGCATTAGTTTTGAAAAAAATAAATACGAAGAACATTAGTTCCAATTACGGTTGATTAGACTTCTTCCTTGGACAGCAGAATTGCTATACAAAGTATCCTTATTTAAAGTGCCTTTGAGCACTGGATGGTCATGATTCAAAGAAAACAAAACTTCATAAACGACTCCCCAAGCGAAACTTAGGTTTCGAAATAAAACATTTTCCTTCCGACAAATTGAGACTGAAGGCTTGTGAAGGCTTCAAATCGAGATTGATAAATTGTTCTGGGTACTTGTCGCCTACATTTACTGCGATTAGCACGGAAAAATTAAAATCTATATATTTAATGGTCCTCATTCTAGAAAGCAGAAAACTAGAAAATGTTTAAGTTTTGCTTAGTTGACAATAATAATATATCAGTTATACCAAGTTATAACAAGTTAAAAGCTATATCTGATAGACAAACTCTGAGGGCTTTTTTAAATTCTGCACTCAAAAATTACCCAGGAACAGTTTAAAAAATCGCAAGCACCAAAACATATTTTGGCCTATGTAATCTATTTAAATATATTAGGGATTTTTCGCACCTCTTATGAACCCTTGTGTCATTTTATTGGTTATTAACAACATTTTTGGTTTTTGCACGTTCTGCCTTGGTGGCGTAACGTTAAAAAAATGGATTACGTGTGGGAGAGTTTTGGTTTAAAAAAAAAATGTGTTTGTCACAATGCAAAACACTAACCAAAACTTGTTTGATGAAGTTTTAAGATGCTGAAGAGTACTTGACGTTAATCACAATCACAAGCTTCTAATTAATATTATTTTGCGTGACTTCCTGTTAATTTAGAAATAATGTTAGGGGCCGAACATGTTCCTAAATTATACTCCACACATTAGCATTTAGGAAAGGATTTAGGCCTCCCGCAGGATTATCGCCAAGCTGTATCCACTTTCAAATGTTTTGAATTTTCGAGAAATCTAAAATTTTTCTGCTACAAAATTTTACCTTAAAATCACTGACTCATAGAAACAACTTTTTTGATAAGAGACAATTAGGAAAAAGTAAAACAACACCAAAATAAACAGGTGTCCAAAGTCCCTAATTTTATCGAAATAACGCTTACGTCGGAATTTGCAATTCCCACTGCGGCGCCCGTGCTGTCGATTATGTGGCAACGCAGCGTAGTGGTTCCAACGTCAAGGGCAGCGATGAAGCCTTTAGATTCGCCTGACATTTTGGCCAGTCATTTGGTATTGTACGTCGAAGTTCTGCAGGAATGAGTTCAAAAAGATAAAAATTTTCAAAACCACAGAATATCCCTGGTTAAAAACATTGACCACACAATGATATCGTACAATAAGAATTATCAGGACTTCGCCAGTTATCGGGACTTGACAACATCGCGATTGTGCCTTTCTCCGAACGCGGCTATCGATTTCTCCTGAATATAACCTTTTTTCTTTAACCTCTAAATTTTAAAATAATCGTCGTTGTACGCTGTAAAACCTACCACTTCATCTTTGGGTTTGGGAAAGCCATTTTTTTGACGACGTTTATTTATATCCGCCATGATATTAAAAAAAACACTTACCTAGAAAGTTATTTACACCATTGAATATGTAATTTATATCAGGACAACATATTGCCGTTATTAACTATTGGGAGCAATTTACATTATAACCGACCCTTGATATTGGCTACGGTTGAATTATTAATTGCATATAAACGATTTTATGGAATTGATTTTAAATTAGCGCTATGATTGGTTTTTTGTTTATGTTTTTATCGGACTTAACCTATAATCTGTGTTGCAAATACCGCTAATCTAGATTTGTTTTGGTTCTGTTCGATTCAAAATGAAATAATAATACCTCATTGGAAATATTGTTTCGTTTTAAGTTTGTTGTCTTTTGCGCGCAGCTGTGTTCCGTGCTATCTCTCGTCTATAATTAATTAATAAACCGAACTTTTCCTCGGCATTATTTTTAAAAGTACGCGGTAATCGCGCAAGTCGCCGTAACCATATCTAAATCTAGATAGTTGGCGACGGAGGTTAAGCCGCGGATGTAGACAGCGGCTGCGGCGAAAATAGATCCAGGCCGGCTACAATTTTTCGCTAGTCCGCGCCGCGCTCGTTTTAACGACGGAATGTCCCGTCGCCGCCGTTGATCCGTTAAGTTAAACACGCCAGTCGAGGGGGTGCAAGTTTTCGTAATAAATATTAAATCCGAGACGTCAAAATGGATCCCGAGGCATTTCTCGACATTGCGAATCAGGTCGTCAAACTGAAAATGTTCCCGTACTTTGACATCGCCCATTGCACGCTGTGCGCTCTCTCGGTGAGGGAAGACCTCGGCACCGGTACGTCACGGGACACGGCGGGCCCCGCCAACTTTGACGCGTGCCCGTTTCGTTTTAATTTCTACAGACGCACCAATAGATGGCGCAACCGTGTACCTTTTTAGTTGGGTCCATATTATAATTAATATTTTCATTATATTATTGCAGTTGAGTAAATAAGTTTATATAATATTTTATACTAATTGTGATTACTTCATACGCGAGTTTTAGAGTAATTTGCATATGTGAATATGAATGAAATGTTATTCAGGCTGTACGGTGCGGCATATTATAGCCAAAATAGAAGGTTTTCAAAAAAGTTTTACTGCTGGGATATGCGAATTTCAGTTTCGGTCGCTTTTTAAAATTGTTTTGATAGTTACAGTTTCCAAAGCGTTGAAAAGAATCAACCTTTTTTTTTCAATTGGAACACCCTTTATATTATAACAGTTCGGGATTCTACGATCAAAATAAGTGTGTGTTGGAGTAAGGCTTTTAATATCTAAATCTTAAGGTTTTTAAAGTAATTTGAGTTTTATTAAGATATAATCTAATTATGTTTACAAGACGCTTCCAACCACACCAGATAATAAGAAAATACGTATTAGAAGACCAAAACAATAAATAATCTGTCATTTATAAATACAAATACAGATAGGTAACTAAATACAATAAAATATTTATTTAGATAACACTCAAAATCATAATTTCGTGTATTCTACGAAAACAAGAATTTGCTACAGGACCCTTTAAACCATTCGATAGATAATTAAAAAGTATATTCTCGGTAAAGGTTATAGTCACAAAGTTGTTATTAGACTAAAATTAATTTTTGATCACCCTTTATAAGATGGAAAGGTTTTTATAATTGAGATATAAAAATTGGTCTGTCGTTACACTTTACTATAGATTTCGCTTACATCTCATAAATACTTCTTAACTATTTGAGAAATTCAAGTTAAGTCATATTTTGACAAAATTTAAATGAATTATTTTTTTTACAATACTTCTGGATTCCGCCTGCTTCTGTTTTTGCTGAGTCTAACTTGCTGACCTTTCGCCAATCATCCTGTTGGTTTCTTCAGAGCTTGATTGAAACTCAAACAGACGCAGGAGGAATCCAGAAGTATTGTAAAAAGTATTACAGTAGCCTGTGGAAGTTTCTTTGAAAAATCGAATTAATTTTTTATTCTACTTTATTTAAAGTAAAACTTTTTCAAAATCTTATAGCTTTTAGCGTATATGCTGGTCAGCAAGTACTTGAAAATGCCACATTCAAACAAAACAATTTTCCTTGGCATTTACGCAACGTTGATATTTTTATCGCTTCTGTATAGTTGTTAATATGAAAATAACTTCAAAAAGTACGTTTACCATAAAAGTGAAACCTTTGTCGAGTGTAGTTTCATAAAAATTTAGGCACAATATTATTGTATTTTCACGTATTTCGTGAATTCTATAAAAAAGTTAATCACAATCCTATTATTTTTTATTGGCGCAACCGAGAGTGCAACGATAATGGACTTTCTTTTTTTTTATTAAATTTTTGAAATACGTACTTAATTCCAAGGAGATTGGTAAAAATACTGCTAAGGAAAAGGGATTAAATCATGGCATGCCAGTTAAATTGGACCTTAAGGTGGATTTGTTTCTTATGATTAGGCACTTAGAGGGCCACTTTGATCCTTATACCGCACTAAACAATTTATTTTAAATTAAATATGCATACCTGGAGGTGTGGTGTCTTATGGTATTTTATGGAACAAGTTTGATAAACGCAATTTTAGTCACGAGTTTCATTTGCAAATATGCAAAACAGGATGAATACACATACTGAATGATGTGTGATATGACCGTCAGAATTGACAAACCTGCTGTTTTGCAAAAATATATCCAAAAACAAATGGTCGTAGAAAAAAATTTAGTACGTTAAACAGGTTGATATATAATTCAAACCATAACAAAAATTATTCTAGTATTAATGTAAGCAAAAACTGCATTACTTTATTTACTAAAAATTTATTTTTGTGAACGAGCAATATTTATATGATGTGATTTCAATATTCAATTTGATATAGTTGAAGCTGCTTTCGTAACCCTACTACTACTTTTTCATGAAATAAAAGGTGACGCTAGCAAAAACTTCATTGCTATCTTGGATTTTAAGTTACAGGATGATTTTGAAAATGTTAAATATATTTTTAGACACCCTTTGTAGTTCGGTTATGGATCCGTAGTCAGTTTTCTTCTGAAACTCGCAAAATTTTACGTAAACATTACGTAGTAAACTAATTTGACAAATTTATCATTAGGGGCCCTAAAACACTTCGCCTTGGTCCTTACGGATTTCCATGTGCTACCTTAGAGTTCATGAAACAGTAGCCTTCGTTCACGAAAGCCGAAACACGCTAACTTTGAAACCTTCAAAAATGGATATTTTAAACAGGTCGGACAGTATGGAGGAATTCCAAAACAATTCCAAAGGAATTTTGAATTTACTCTTACCTCTGCGGTTTACTCCTGCTTGCTAAGCATCAAAATTAGTAATTTTCCTCATTTAACAATCAATTATTGAGAGAGTAGCTTTGTATCTTGAATTTCGCAAATACCATTACACTTCGCAGTTTTCATATAAACTATAGACACTTTTAATTGCAATTTTTGAACTAGGTGCTCAAACATTTTCTCGCAAACATCCTGTGGCGTGCTGGCTATCGTACATGCTGGTTGTCTTCGCGGGGGGAATGGTAGCCAATGGACTCCTGGCAGAACCCATATTAGCACCCCTGAAAAACACACCCCAAGTCTTAGTCGCGACTGCCGTCTGGTAAGACTTTTACAGATCAAATTTTAGGCTGTTTTCGAACCCTTTTTATAAAAATATATTTACCACCTAGTTTTACGACGAAAATGTGGTATAAATTTTTTTGAAACGACGTTTCGTTTTCTAAATGCAGGGTGTAGAAAAAAAAATGATTTATTTTCTTTTATTGTTAATTAGTGGCAAGCGATATTCAAGTGATATTAAGGGGTTTAAGTTGGTGCCGCTTTTAAATTTTTTAATTAGTTTACTGACGGAGATCCTCAGAATTTCTCAATATTTTAACCAAATAATGATAATTGCTATTGCTGTACCTTCCTTAATTAAAGTTATGAGCAAATAAAATGATTGTTTGTGATGATTGTGCTGAACACTGAAGCGCACATTTGCATTTTTTCTTTGTTATTGCGAGGTAAAGGTAAAAAAAGAGGTAATGAGGTCTTTGGTGGCTTCCATTTTGAGGTACCAGGACAAACAGAAAATTGGTTCATTTCAGTTACCTTTTGTGTTTCAAAAAGCATGTATCGCAATGTGAAAACGCAAATCTAATAGGGCATCTCAGATATATATTTTTAAAATACGAGCTCAAGTTATGTTTTTAAGTAAAACACCCTGTACATATACTGTATTGCGCTTTTTATATGTTTTTCAAACAGGTAAAATTGTCTAAACAAATTTCTTTAAATAAACATACATATTGATATTGTGAAAACTATTCTTGTTGTCTATCTTTATATTATTCAAATTAGCACATTATTATTATTTTATTATAAAAAATTCGAATAGAATGCACAAAATAGAAAATTTTCGAAAAAAAACTCAAACTGATTTCCACCAGCTCTCCAAAATTTTTTTATATATTTTACAAATTCTTCTTTATGCGTTTACAAGGAAAATTGTCTAGAACATAGAATTCGGAATTCAGTGGCGTACTCAGATTTCTTAATAAAGCCTTAAGTTTTGAGATACAAACCCTGGGATATAGTTTGAATTTAACACTGTATATAAATTCGAATGAACCTTTTATTCGCTTTCTAAAAATGTATAACAATTATATCATAATATTATAATACATATTATACTTATATTAAAAAAATATATTATGCAAATCGCATCAAAATTAACGCAGCAATAAAATTTGGCCTAATTCCAAAGTTAATTTTCTCGCGGACTGCCGGCTCGATTTGGATATATATTTATAAAAAAATTTCGCTTAAATCTTCAGAAACGATGTCATAAAAAATTATTTTTATTTAAAGTTAATTTTTAGGCATCGACAGTGTGTTTAAAGAAAACGAGTTTTATAATGAATGTATGGGGCTGTAAATTTATGGAGAACAATTTTTTTTCTGAGATCATCAATGGAGGACTATAACGCAAAAAAATTAAGAGTGATCGTCGCTATATGCGCGAAACACCGATTTAGAAATCTCCAATTTTCTCACCTGCGCCCGATCACTCCTACATAAGGTTCGTCGTGAATTGGAAGCATCATTGCAAAACGCAAAAGACACGAGGAACGTTCGGACACTACTAGAAATACACAATTTGTCCAACAAGTGCAAGAGATCGTTCACGAAATTGCTTCAACGTTCATGAGGGCCATTGCGAGGGACCTTAATATCCGCTATAAGTCCTACATTATGCGCAGAGGACAGTTTATGTGGTCACAAACTCGGAATCAGAGACAAGATACAAGTTTTGATGGTCGAAAATTTTTATGACCACATCACCACCTAGGTCCCCGGATCCTAATCCTCCTGATTATTACGTATGGGACACAGTTGAGCGTGAGACCAATAAACATTCCCATAACAGTATTTCGTCGCTGAAGGATGCTATAACAACTACAATGATCAACATGAAGAAAGAGCATTTGACTCGGGCATACTGTCGTTTCCGTTCTCGGATTGAGTCCGTTATTGGCGCTAATGGGGATTTTATTGAATAATTATTTAGTCTAAGAGTCAATTAACGTTATGTTAAAATTTCATGGAATTATAATAAATTTTGCCATAAATATGCATAAATAAATTTTAATATCAATTTGTCCTCAAATATCGTACAAACCCTGTATTCTTCTGTATTTCATTTAACAACAGAGACAAAGACGTGAATAGATGCTGGGGCTATGAATTGACTTAAACAGACATCTAATAGAAATTCCCTAACAATGTGACAAGCATTGAGTATAAACCAGATGCTTGTTTAAACACTCTGCATATATCTAAAATTTAAATAAAAGCCTTTTTCACAACACCGTTTCTGAAGATCTAAGCAGTTCGTGATTAAATTTTGAATGAATTTTATAGAACAATCGTTATAGGTACATCGTTTTCTATACCCCTGCCGACGTGGGGTACAAACTAGCCAAATTCTTGCCCGTCAAAATAGCGTTCTCGGCGATGAAGGAAATCTACAGATGCAAAAAGGTGTACGACGGGGTGACGCACGCAGCCAAGCTCTACCCCAACGCTTACCTTGTAATGATCATTATTGGCACATTGAAAGGTAACGGAGCGGGGTTCACTCGCCTCATGGAGCGACTGATTCGAGGAGTTTGGACACCCACGGCAATGGAGTTTATGCAACCCAGCTTGTAAGGTCGCCAATGATACGTCGTTTTAGTTGTTTAACGGTCCATCTTTACAGCTACACCAAGGCGTCCTTGGTGGCCTCCATTATTTTCATTCTAGATAAGAAGACGGAGCTGATTTCCGCTCCCCACGCCCTCGTCTATTTCGGAATTGTAATATTTTTCGTCTACTTCAAACTGTCGTCAATAATACTCGGCATTCACGACCCGTTCATACCCTTCGAGAATCTGATGTGCGCCCTTTTCTTCGGCGGCATCTGGGATTCGCTAGCGAAAATATTCGGCAAGGGACAGATCAAGGAAGGGGAGGCTAAGGACGCCAAGAAGACCAACTGAGAGATTAAATACGCGAAACGCGTGCCCGGATAGTAGGTCTGATGTAGTGCGGAACATCAAACTTACTGTCCTCGTCGAGAGGCTACCGAAACAAGTCTGTAATACTGTACCAAAAATAAAAGTCGTTACAAAAAAAAATATTTTATTTCGACAAACGCACTACATAAAACACTCTAAACCGACTAATCGGTGTTGAGCAACAAACACACTCCTTGCAACACCCAGTGGCTGGCATGTTCCGCAGTCCTTAAGTCCGCTTCGAACACTAATCCCTCCCCCATAGCATTTCGCCTCTGTGAAGTTGTATACACGGGGGTCTTGAGGGTGTTCTGCAACTTTAATCGAAACGCTTCTGTGGGAGCAACGGCCAACACTGGTAGTTGCTCGATCAGAACCTTCGGCGCTGACCTCTTCAGGCGATTTTTGTCCAGGTCCCAGGCGGCTCCCTCCAGATACAGACCGTGAAGGAGACAATTACCCTATAAACATTTTAATTTTGCTGTCCCTGTTTTCCAAAATCTTTAAGAAATCCTTTTACGCGTCCCTATTAGTTTACAGCAATATGTTTTTTTCTCAAATTGCAATTTGGCTTTCGTTAGAAACGCATAACAAATCAGCTACAGCTACAGACTTCGAAAGCCTAATATGCTACTTAGAAAATTATTTAGTTATGTGGTATTTATGGTAATGAATTCAAATGGATTAAATATTTTTTAAATAATGGAACTCGCGTATTGAAGCTCGGGGATGGAACTAACCTTTATATTCAGGGCGATTTTGAATAGAATTCCTCAATGGAGCTTGTTGTTTATTGCATTTTTTAATAATATTTAATAGTTGACGATGCCGTTTCCGTAATAAGTTCAACGCCAACACTGTTAGGACGAAAGCGTAAGACTTTCAGTATAGAGTTACTGATGTTTTCCTGTCAGGACTTGTTAATTTTTAAAACCTTTTAGTCAGAGTGGGCAATAAGTGTATTCAATATTTGTTACATCATATTAACACTTTCTACGTATTGGTACGTGATGTGGAGATAAAGAAAATTGGTTTCTATAGCTCTTTAACCTTTATATTATTTTGTATATCATACCTGAACTATTGCATAATTAAAATAATTAAAATTCTTAAAAATCTATGTAGAGAATTAAGACTTAATTTTGATAAAAAAAATCCAAATCTTAACTTGTCCACTGTGACCAGTGTATAAACACAAAAATTAAAGTCATTCTGCCCAAAATTTAACAGCGGACTGACCAGGAGCCCTACTTAGGGCAACCATTATTTAGAGATATTCTCAACAGATTCCGCTATAGGACGACACATCTGAAGAAACGCAAGAAAGCGGTATGCTTAGTTTAACAAAAGAGGCTATACTAGTCGCGCCCCACTGCAGAAGGAGGAAGACAGGAACTAGGAATAGAAAAGAATATCATATATTAACTTGTTCGTTACTTTTAATTCTATGGCTGCTGTTTCATACCGGTTAGCAGTAATATTACTCTTTCATTGGGGGTATTTTTATGTCAACAACTAAGAACTTGGTGCAATTTTACCATTAATTCAAGAACTAAATGCACTAGATGCTAGATGTGAAAAACTTGGGTGTTTATTACGTTTCACCTTTCAATTGTACTTCGATTGGTTACATCCGAATAAAACACTCTGTAGTGATACTCCGTAGTACGTCACGAGCAGATACAAAAATAAAAAATAAAGCCCTAAGCCACCAAAACACATAACCATAGAATAATATTATCAAAATTTCAGCCAACCACCTGTCATTACCTTACCATTAAAAATGTTTATTTTTTAAAAAACGATAAAGAAATCTTAGTAGTAGTTCCTACATTTGAAATAAACTTAAATTACCTATTTAAGCTCAATAATTTTTTTTTAAATGTATCAAACCGCAGAACTTTTTAATCCCACCTTTCTTGATTAAAAGTATTAATATAGTTTGAAAGCGAAAATGCGTGGAAATAACAATTTTTTTGCTATAAGAAAAGTAAAAAAACAACTTTTTTAGAATTAATTTACCATTACGGAGAGGCCCCGTTGGAGCCTTCAAGAATTTCATAAAAAAAGTAAATCAGAAAAAATTATTTTAAAACACAGATTTTTAACGTAACTCGCAATAAAATAACCCTAATTTAAAGAAATGTTTAAGCTGACATATTTCTGAAAATATTCCCCGAATTTCACCTACGCGTGCTGTCTTTAAGTGAAATTACCAAATCTACTTACCGCCGTCGGTCTCAGAACCACGTCAGCCGGATCAACGTGTTCCGTAACGTAAGTGTATAGCGTCGATTTGTCCAATGGCCAATCATGCAACCTGCAGGAGATCTGCACCAAAGCCGCGAGATACGTTTCGGGAATGTGAAGGCCGGACATCCAAAGGACCGCAGGTTCTCCAGTATTAGACTGCAACCGAGTCGTATTAACGACTCCAACCCTCAATCCTTACTTTCCACCTCACCCAAGAGAAGTACTGTTGCTGCCTGGCTTCGAAATGCTCGATCCAGCCGCCTAAACTCTTGCAGGTTGCCGGCGCGAGCCGCCTCCAACTCTGCGGCAACTGGCCGTTGAATAGCGAATAGGCCACGTTGTCGAGAACACTGTCCATACCAATTTCGCCGGCTAGAGCTTTTTTTAATCGAATCAGGGTATCTTTCATGGCGATTATTAGACGGTTAAATCGTTCCAGTTCCTGGAGGAGAACTACAACGGTGGGCGACATCGTTCGCTGAAAGTGTCGGCGCACCTTCCAGATCTCGTACGGGTCAGGAATTTTCTTTAGCACATCGTCAGCGACCGACTCGACAAAGTCTTCGCGGCTAATGCCTGTCTCGGAAACGGCTGTAAAATCCAGAATGTGTCACCAATAATTCTTTGGGCAGAAAATTATGTCTTCCCCTTGCAAACGATATAGTAAGCGAGTTGGAGCCTAATTACCTACTTATTGCAGACGATCTCAATACATTTTGTGAAGTACTCCAAAGTGACATAAGCTTCTTACTCGAGTGGTGTAGGATTAAAAACTTGAAATCGAATACTGTAAAGTGTGTCTGTCTTTTTCTCGTCGTAGGAATTCTTGTACAGAATAACATGGAGTCTGTTGAATAGAGTGGATGTTGTGAAGAATTAGGACATGATAATGGAAGCATCTTCACGCTTCGATCGGCATTTAAATGGTCTCGTCAACCGTGCTAACTGTATGTTGGGACTGGTGCTGAGAATGTTTGGTGATTTAGAAAACTTGAAATGTACAGTTCATATGTGCGATCCGTATTGGAGTATGAGTCAACAATCTGGTCTCCTTTTGATGAGGTTCACACCGAGTTGAGTATGAACACATTTTCGGGATATGAAACAAAGTTAAAGCAGATTTCATAGTTATGTGTGCTAGTAGGTATTGTCTTGTATAATCAGCTATTTTAAAATGTGGTTTTCCAGCTATAGTGTTCTTATCTTGTATATTATTAAAAGTTGAAATTACATTTAAAATGTTGGTGTACCCTTTGAAATAAATAAATTACATAAATGTATTTTACATTCATGGTCGGATGCTTGGATTCTGCGATGACCTTGTGGCATTCATGAAATCATAACATCTGCATCGGAAATGAATAGGAATAGGAAAATGATTTCACTTTTATGTAAGCGGTTTCTAACCGGTTAGGGGACTGCCACACAGTGATTTATTAGGATTATTGAAGGTTTCCTCACTGTTAAATTATAAGAGATACCTTTCATTTTAATTTTTACATAAATTAGGTGGCCTACCCTAAGTTGCAGAGCCAACTCAATCTTCATGTACCATCGAGGACTGTAAGAGCATTACCGAGTAACTCCACATAACAATTTTTTGGTCAAATCAGTTGATGAAATTATTTAATGACTTCTTGTAACGATATTGACGTTTTCTTAGTCGCTAACAGTTTATCATATTAATTAAATATACCTGTTTTGTCACAGTGATTATAGTGTATCATGTTTGTTCTTTTACTATTGTTACTATTATTATTTTACTGGAGAGAACATAGATGAATAGGAATACTTGATAGATGTTAGTGTGGAATTATTTTCCAGATAGATGTGCATCTGTTACATTTCGTTTCTTATTCCAAGAGAGAAATATAATGTACATTTGCAATTACAGGGAACAATAAATAAGGTGAACAACTTAAAGCTTCATAAAGTTCAGATAAATTGCAACGACAGTTTTTATAATAAATTGAGTATTTCAATCTTTAAATTGTTCCTAAATTAAGGTCACACTAATTTGCATACAATAAAAAGACGAGTTTTGTGAGTGGAAGAAATTTGATAGCGGCGTTAGAGGTAGTTTATTATAATAATAAATATAATAGTTACTACACCTGATTTTAATTGTAGAGATGGACAGATAATGGTTGAGTTTTGGTCGCGTAGAGCTTTTAAGAATAATATTTGCTCATTTTTAAAAAGCTCAGTTTTACTACCTCGTTTCTTAGCAACAAATTCAGATTGATGAAAACTGCCGGGAAGTAATTTTAAACATTAAGGCACAGGTAGGTCAACTCCCTGTCCGTCTACTTTCAAGATCCCTGACAATAATCACATGTACAATACTACGCCTATGGAATACGCCCACGACCTCTAAGTTTTACAGTTCAATAATGATTCATAACGCTTTCGTATTAAGCGACAGAGTATAGCCAATAAAGATTATTATTATTAAGATTATCGTTATATACATCCAACATAGAGCTAATTCGCTGCTTTTAATAAATAAAAATAAGCAAAAATGCCTTACTTTCCAGCAGTGTCTCAGCATTTCTTCACAGCATTTCTTCACAGCATTATTTTATTATGAGGCTGTTTCTATATACTATAACAGCTTATTTGTGTGACTTATTATCTTACATTTGTTTGTATCGATTTAATTAAACCTTTTGCACAATTAAACAAATCAGGTAACAAAATTTGATTCAACATTTTTTGAACTAGTAGTCGGAAAATAAAGGCATTTTTTAAGGTTATTATAAAAACCATTCAATTAAATTACGCGTAATTGTTGACTTACCCTGTACATCGGCAATGCTAAATTCAAAAACTCTAATTTGAAACAA
Organism: Cylas formicarius; assembly: GCF_029955315.1. Taxonomy (NCBI): domain Eukaryota; kingdom Metazoa; phylum Arthropoda; class Insecta; order Coleoptera; family Brentidae; genus Cylas; species Cylas formicarius. The sequence continues at coordinate 15,406,730 of NW_026844214.1, read as the reverse complement.
CCGTTGGATATTATAATTCACCTTATTCACAAATATCATGAGATGTCAGTTAGATTTTTTCCAAATTATAGTTACTGCCACGACATTAGAATTTGCATTTTTACAGTTGCACCTTGAAAAATTAATAACTGTTCCATATATAATATTTTGCATAGAATTTAGTACTGTTCCTCTGAAAGTAAGTACACCCTAATTTATATCTAAGCTATATATTATTTTTTATTTTGCTTAAGAATCAGGTGCGCTTTTTAAAAATAAATTATTCTGTACAGTTATTTTTAAAAAATCAACCTCAATATTTAGCATTTTCAATGATTTCTTAATTTTTATGATAAATAAATTAAAATAAGTCAATTGTTTAAACAGTTAAAACAAGTAAATAAATATCAAATTTTGAAAAGTCTGAACTATTCCCAATAAGGAAGTATATAATGTATATATATATATATATATATATATATATATATATATATATATATATATATATATATATATATATATATATATATATATATATATATATATATATACATTATATGTATTTTATATCATCGTAGGCTTGTGCTTGTGCTCGTCTGGGAAACTCAAGATATATAGGTTTGCGTTGTTCAGTGAGCTGCCCATATTTTCGCAATTTTTCTTCCATATTCTAAGTGTCTAGAGATATATCTTAAACAAGCAGCATCCTTGTTTAAGTCTCCTATTCGGTGAGAATCCGTTGGATATTTTATTGTTGGATTTCTATAAAGTTCATCCGCAGGCAACATTGATATTTTCGTACTCATTTACATGCACTTTGAGTTATTTTCCCTCTAAACAGTCATTGGTTAATAACGAGATTTGAAATCACTCGCATGCACATCTCAAAAATTTTTTTTCATAGTTGCTGCGTAAGTTGCTGTATTATTGGCATTAGGCAAGACCACCTTTAGTAGCTATATGCTTCACACACACGATATGACACGACCGCCATTAGACAAATTTATGTTTTTTAGATAGTTATAATTATTTGCAATGATTTTATGGTCGTTTTTTACAACTTAAATTAAAATTGATCCAAAAAAATAGGTTTTATTAAAATATTTAATTTTGCAAAAAAGACAAAAAACATATTGTTTTTAAAGCCCGCACATTTGCTACCCTGACCACGTTTATCAGTAAAATTTCAGTGGCAGGGATATTTCACTCAGGAAGTTGTTTGAAAAGTTAGCGTGCCAAGATAAAGTAAAGATGAATCACCTAAGATTTTTGATATAGCATTTTAGACGTTGGTCGTAGTTCAATTTAAGTTAAGTGAGAAGCCGAAGTCGTGGAGACACTTTTCGGTTGGCTTCATTTAGTCTGGCTCTAAAAGTGGTTAGGTTCTTCAGCAATAGTACTAAATTACATAGTATTAAATTAATTAGTTCTTAATATAAAAAGCTCGAGATTTTGTGGATAAAACAATGTTAAACCGGCGAAGGCGCACAAAAGAAAAACGAAACCGTTTGGCTCTTACCAACTTGTGGCTGCAGTTCAACCAGTGTGTGCCACATCTCCTTCGTCGCCTGAGTGTAGAATCCGATTTCCGCGTTTGGATGAAGGCCGAAGGCTTCCGGGCCGCTGGACAGCGGCAACTCGTCTATAAACGCGACGTAGTCATCTTTGACGCCGTCCGGCGGCAGCACGTAGTCCACCCGTTCGTCGCGATAAAAGTGAAACGGTTGGAACGGGTCGAACAGAAACTCGCCCATATACTCGTCCATATACGTTTTCACCACTCGTCTGTCGTAGTCGTCGATGACCCGACCACCGTACATCACCTCGCCGATCAAATACTTCAGACTATTCCACGGTATCCGCCTAAGGTCGTTCATCGGAGACGCTTTCGCCAGATACGTGGCTAAAATGCCGACCCCTACGTTAAAGTCCGATTCGTTGAAGTCACGTTAAAGTCCGATTCGTTGAAGTCGTAGCAAATGTTCCAGCCTATCTTATCGTAGCGTCTCCTCTCCTGCACTACCGCATGGAAAAACGCCAATACATAGATCAGTCGTTTAAAGGCGGGATGCCCGACTTCGTCCAGTGTTTGCGGTCGCATCTTGAAATATGTGTTCCGCAGGTTCAATTTCAGACCGCTGGGCGGCTCGGTAACCACTTTGAGGGAACCCTGAAGGATGCCTATGGGGAAATTTACCACCGGATCCGTAGTCAGCCACAGTCGAAAGTCCGGATGCGGTTTGCTAATTCGTTCCACCTGCTTCTCTAAGCGTCTGACGAAAGATAGTAGCAGGTGGCAGTTCTGAAACATCAACCACTGACCCCGAGATATGGCGGTCTCCAACAGAGCCGCGGCGATCACCTCCTGGCCTTGGCCCAACGAGAGATGACGAAACTTTCCACCGCCAAAACCGGAACGATCGGCCAACTTCATCAGCTCAGCCGTCGGGTCCGATCCGGGGCTAAGGATGAAGATGACCGGAGTTGTCGGGCCGCTTTGCTCATAGATGTTGTCCATGCCGATTGACGGTGGCATTATGTACTCTTCGCCCATGATTTCGGTTATGTAATCGCCGATCGCCCGGTATATTCTGTCGATTCTGAAGCACCGGAGAAACACCAGAATTTGGAACGGAGATAGCGTTTCTCTATAACCGAAGGGAAAGTCTTCTGCCTCCGGGGCGTCGGAATCGTACCACTGCTTCCATATGTTCGAGTTGCTTTCGATCTGGTCCGGTAGTCCGTCAAACTTATCGGGAAAAAGGACGGTGAGTTTGAGTATATTTTCCCAGTTCTGGGTTCCGATCCACGGCGCCGGACACTCTCTGGAAGATTTTTCCAAAGAGACGCTCCCCTAAAAGGAACAAGTTGATTTCACGAAAATTCTAAAGGTAGTTTTCTTGATGGTATTGTACGTCTGGCTCTTTTTGAAAAATTAAAACCTGATTTTTCATCGTGCACAACTCCTATAACAATAATTTACAATGGAGCTCCATAATGTGTAACTAATTTCTGATTTGGTATAGGTATAAAGCTTGATTCAATAAGGGTTTCCGCATTAAAATAATAAAAAAAAATAAAAATATACAAACATTTTTATTTGCTATTTTAGATTAGTGTATTACAATTAGATATGAAACATGATGTCATTCAAATGATCCCCGCGACTCATGTGGCATGACGTAATTCGTTTATTGAAATTTTCTATCACTTTTTGACACAATTCAGGTTCTATGCCGGCTATCTCGCGTCTAATCTCGTTTATTTCTATACATTCTGCTTTTTAGATACCCCAAAAATAATCTAGGAGAGTAAGATCACATGATCGCGGCGGCCAATTGATATCGCCGTTACGTGACATAATCCGACCAGGAAACTTTCCCCGCAGCAATTGCATCGTTTCTCTGGATGTGTGACAAGTGGCTCCATCCTGTTGGAACCACAAATCCACAATCTTCCAACTGCTCCCAGAAAAAATCAGATATCATGTTTCGATAGCGAACACCATTAACCGTAACAGCGTTCTTCGCATTATCCTCGAAAAAAATAGAGCTAATTATTCCTCCGCACCAAAATGCGCACCAGTCACTTTTTGAGGATGCATTGCTTTTTGAACAATCTCTTTTGGATTTTCTAATCCCCAAATACGAGCAATGTGTTTGTTTACAAAGCCCCCCAAGTGCAAATGTGCCTCATCGCTAAAGATGATTTTCGTTGAAAAATGAACCCCTTGTTCTCGTATCCATTCTGCAAACGCGCGGCGCTGTTGATGATCTCGAGGTTTCAACTCCTGAGTTATATGGGTGGAGATTGGAATACGTCATACGAACTTAACTTAATACCACTTTGAGGTTAGTTACAGATACAGTTTGCTCAAATTTTTGAACCACATTCAAATTGGCCTCTCAGAAGGACGTATAGTCCGAAATGCATTTTTTCTTGATCGACCATTTTCATAATAGACTTGTACAATTTTTACACCTTGTCCAGTCGTATATTGCTCCATGACTAATTTTGTTTATGTTTTGAGGTTAGAAATCTCATATGATAAAAAACAAATACAGTGGCGTTTCAAAAATATTTCAGATTGTAATGTGGAAACTCTTATTGAATCACCCGTTATATAGGTTATTTGTTGCAGGAATTATTATTCCGATCTATCGTGGAGTTTATAAAATACGTGAAAGAGCATAATGCAAAAATTTGTACCTTGGATACCGTCTACGTAACCGTTAATCCCAAGTTGGCACATATATAATAATATATATAATTCCACCCAATCGCTTTCTAGGCCGAATACTGCGCATTCTATGACAATATGGTATGATAGGCGAAACAGGTAAATGCAAAAAATTTAGCTCTTGTAGCTTAAAGAACGTTAAAACCAAGCGGCACCGTTCGCCAAAGTTGGTCAGTTACGGGGAATAATTTACTACGAAAAATGGCAATTTTCAGCTTTTTGTCTATAACCGGAACACCCTGTACAATTTTGATTAAATTCTTGGGTTATTGTCCCAATTCTTGTGAGTTTTTTTTCGATAGGAGATACGGTTTTAGAGAAACAAAAAACTTTAGGACTTTCCAGCAATCCTGCCCATTTTGAACAGCTTTCATCTGTTTATAGAACTCTTCCTGCGGAATTTCTATTCGATAACTCGATATTCCGAAACAGAGAACAGAAAAAAAGGCTAAATTGATCTGTACGGACAGCGAATACGTAAGACTTACCGTTATCGAGATCTGGTGTTTTGTGAGGAACGTAGAAACTTTCATGAAAGTCGATTTTATCCGTTTCTTGAAAGTAACTAGCGATCTTGCTTCATCGGAACGACACGAATCAATTTAAACTAACCTTTAGGAAAAAGTCCAATTCGGACTGAGTGACCCTGTCAGCGTTCTGTTCCAACCTGACGGTCATCTGGAACGAAAACAGCAGTTTGTGCCTCTCGAATATACCCGTACAGCCGCAGTCGTAGACATTCTGGGTCAGCGTAGACACGATATTCATTAGACGACGATCCAAAACGGTATGCGGCAGGGCCTTCCTCAACGAGAATGCGAATACTTCCAAATACGACGTCAACGAGTACTGGTACATAGCGTTGACCGCTGCCATGTCGGCCATGACGAAAAACAATACGGCGCCTCTTATAGCCACCGGCCGGTAGACGTCTCTAAGCCTGTCGATGTCTTGCGACGTCTAAGCCTGTCGATGTCTTGCGACGTCTGAACCCCCAGTTCCAGCTTCTCGGTAACTTCCGACGCTTTGATTTTCGTGTTTTCCAGCGTTTGCACCAGTTCTACGTTGTCCAGCATGTTACCCGTGGTGGTCGACAGCTCGCGAAGCAACGAATCCTCCAAGTTTTGCAGCAAATTTTTATTCTCGCTGGTCTCCTTAATGAGGACCTCCCGTTGCTCCTCCAAGTCGGGCCGTTCGTTTCTGACTACGACGCTCAGTAACTGATCTTCCAACCCGGTAAGCGTCACAGTATAGTTTATAACCACAGCGATGGCGTATACCGACGGGTTGAACACCGGGTTCGCAAACTTCGTAGTCATGTAGAGTCTAAAATTCGGGTCCCAGTCGACCTCCTTGTCCCCCAATATTACGAAAGTCCGACCGGCTACTGTTTTCAGTTTTTTCTGGATAACGTTCTCTACCACTGGATCTATGTAGTCGTCAACGTCTTGGAACAGTACCGGCGCTCCGTAATTAATAGCCATGTCCAACTGCTTCAAGAAGTCGACGTCTCCGAAACTCAACGTTTTCAAGTTGTTCTTTTCCTCGCGCTTTTGGATCCAGTTCGAGGCCTGCTGTTGGGGATCGATACATAGCGGAAATCGGGAACCCTGTACCGTCATTATTCCATTCTGGATCGATAGTTCGTCGGGTGGCAGCCTCTGCGACGTCCACAGGCTGACTTCTACGTCGTTTGTAAGGCTGGTTTCTAGCTTAAACGGCGACGATATCTGTACGTTCCGCGCGGTGATGTCATTCAGCCAGTTTTCGTACACCATTTGTCTCCTAAACTCGAAAGTGAATGGTCCGCAATAGGCCAGAAATGCCGCGCAGAGCAAACAATCGCCAACCAGTTTCTCCTTATTTGAATCAAGCACGCGAAGGTCTTCGGTCCAACGGATCTTCTCCGATTTCAAACCGGATATGAGTTTATCCGCTGCTTCCAACCTTCGCATCATCAAATCGGTCTCGATTTGAAGTTCTTGCCGTCGCTGCATCGCCTCCATGTACTTGCTGTGTAGCTTGTCTAGGTCGCTCTCTAGCTTGGCTATTTCCGCGTAGAGTTTATCAAGGCTGCGTTTAGCGCTGTCGTATTCCGCCTGAAGCTGTTCGACGCGGTCCTTTTTCGGTTTGACCTCCCTGTATACTGCGCAGTAGCCCAGAACCGCTTGTACGAACTTCAACAAGCCGTAGCCGGCCTTACTTATAGTAGCCATCTCGTCCAACTTACTGGACCGTTTCATGTGCGCTTTGACCGTCCTCACTTGAGCCTGGGTGATCGCATCGCAGTTCATTTCTTGGAGATTTCTGAGAAAGTTTGCCTCTGCCATCATTCCTGTATATAAGATACATTAATGAACATATCAAAAGTTGACCCCACTTTTCAAACAATCAAATTTGAATAGAAAAAATCATATCAAACTGTTAATAAAATTAAACCAACATATAGAGCGTTAGTGAAATGACATCCTATATATTAATTAATGAATCTCAAATCCAAAAAAAAAAAAAATTCGGCACTAGTATAACAATATTTGGGCAACAAATATTCAATTCGATATACATGCACCTATCAGGACGGCACGTATGTCAAGATCTCCGGCTCCATGGATCACTGACAACAATAAATAATAATAAAATGTTGCGATTAAGGGATAAAGCATACTCACGCTATTAAAACATTAAAGCTAATGTCGCATAGAATGCGTACAAGCAACTTAAAAACTTATTAACTATGAGCGTGAGAAATCAAAGTATATCTCCAGCATCAATTTATAATCGATCCAGGTGGATTTTGGTGCACTTTAAAATTACTTAATATCAAAGGTTCTCCTAATAGTCGACCTGAAAAAGTAGGCACTGCTAACGATTTTAATAATTGTCTTATTGAAAGTATTGCGGATGTTGACATTGATAAAAGCAATAATATAAACTTGCGCAAGTATGCCACTTCAAGATTTCATGGTTACCTGAGGGAGTTTGTCTTTTGTCGGATGGACGAGATTGATATTAAAATGATATTTGCTAGTGCACATAACTTTTTTGGTCAATAACCTCTAATTAGTTTCCCTACCTCTGGAAGCGCGCCAACGTGATTCCCATTCCAAGTGAACTGTCAAGTATTCGGTCGACAAGTGTATTACCAGGGCTTTCAAAAATTATATAGATAATGCAGGAACAATTTAATGAATATTTCTTGCAGTTCGAAGTTATCCCTTCAATACAGTCTCGATTTCGTGCAATGCATAGTACAGCTACCGCCTTGTTAAAGGTAAGCGATGATATTTTTAAGATTAGCGATGAAGGAAAGGAAAAGGGAGGGATTTGCAAGGTTTTTCAAAAATTTCTTGTGCCCATGCTCTTCTCAGAAATGAAACGAAAACTAAGGTATTATTTTTTGGAAAAAACGATAGCTCGTTCAAGAATATTAGTTTTAAGGTTGACATTAATAATGAGAACATTAATATTACCGATTCTTGCAAGAATTTGGGTGTGTGTTTTTTAATAGCAATCTTCGTTTCGAAGTTATGGGAAACCATATATTCAGAGATACTTTAAATACAGACATCAAACTAAAGTTATGCGACACTTATTCTTTCGAATCCGGATGGCTTAAATTAGACCGAAGATTCTTTCTCCTCTATCAGTGTTCTTTCAGCTATAACGTCACAATTGTTTAACTCCAATCCAGATGATATCAAGTGCTGCGGGACCGCTTCCGACTTTAGAAAGCGTCTTAAAAATAATCTACTGTGCAATTAACACTTTTTTCCTTTTTATTTTGCTTATTTCTGTACTTCCTTGCAGCATCTCTGTTCCACTGAAGTGACTAACTATAAAAATGTTTTCAGTTTTTTTTTGTTAAAATGTGTATGAACGTACAGTGATACAATGAAGTTAATGTAGATTAAATTAATTCAGGGTGGTTAGGTGAGTAGCTTTGCTAGATTTCACCACCATCCTATGTAATACTGGTTTATTTCTTATTGTTTATAGATATATAAATAAAGACCTGTTATTATTATTATTTGTTGTTATTATTATTATTATTATTATTATTATTATTATTATTATTATTATTATTATTATTATTATTATTATTATTATTATTATTATTATTATTATTATTATTATTTTGTATACTAATACTGCAACTAAGTGCAAAGAGAGTGACACCGAATAAAATATGAATTTAGCATCAGAATGGGCTCCAGATTCTAATTAGATGTCCGTCAAATAAAAAGCTATGTGGCTTAGGTTCAAAATTTCGAAACGTTTTATTGCATAAGCTGCATAATCCTGTAAATGATTTAATCGAACCTTTGGCGGTCTTCCACGAAACCTCTTTGTATCCCCTCAAAATGACAACGCACTCGCACACGATTTGCACCGCTTCTGGGGGAGTAGCAAACGAACGAATTTCCGTGATGTCGGCCTTATTTAAGTCGGATAGCGCTAGTCGAGCTGTTTCCAGAGCAGGCAACGCAGCCGACAGGGCCTCTTCAGCTTCGGCTTGTTCTACACTAATAACACGCGCTTGCTCTTCAATTTCGGTACTCTTCAACGAAGCCACGTCCTTCTTGTTTGTCGCCGCTAGGGTACCTGCCTCGATTTCTGCGAGCATTATTTCGCATCGTCTCGTTGCCTCCGCCACCACAATCTTCTGTTCTGCCAGTTTTGCATTCAAGATCGCCTGGTTAATGAAAATATAGTTTAAGAAAACTTTTCCCCAAAGAGGAAATCTTCTGAAAATGTCTTTTCAATAAAACTGTCACATAACAATGTTTTAGATGTTGAACATACAAATTTTGTGAATCAAAAAACTGTGCATCAGTGGGGCACATTTGCGAAATTACAGATTCTCACTCACTTCTAAAGAAGATTCTACGAAAACTTTTAACACATAACACTCCTTCAGGTGGCGAATATGAATATTTTAAGAATTAAAAAACTGCCTCGGTTTATAGCATTGAAACATAGATGAAGAAATTACAGATCCTTTCGAATAAGAGCTTCTAGTAGAGCCATCATGCTACACCACTTACTTATTATTTACTACTTACTTATTTTTGAGCTAGCCAGTAGAAACATAAAATGGACTATAATAACGTTTGCCATTATTTAATAAAAAGAAGAAAAAAGCATAAAATATTATTATTTCAATACGCTGTACTTTAAACAAAAAAAGACATTTCAAACAATTTTATCACATCTTTGAGAGAAGTCTCCTACTTCCTTTGATCCGTAAGGCTTGGAAACACCCTGTCTAGTGTCTTTGCTGATAATACAGAAATTTTTGACAAACGACAATGAAAAAAATTGAGATAGGTTCATCAACCAACATGACCGCTAACAGGTCAATTCGACAGCTTTCAGGTTAGTTTTGGTTAGTTTTAGTTAGTTAGTTAGATGAGAATATAAATTTTTAACTGTCAAACCCTTCAAAAGCCTTATTCTTTTTTAATGGTTCAATTTTTCGTTCAGCTTGATGCCTTTTTTTGTTGCAGTAGAGCATAATTACATTAAGTTTTATGAAAATATATTTCAATATTCAATATTTTTTTCCTAAGAAGCGTATACTCATATATTTGCTTACAAATTTTCAGTTAAAACTATGGAAAAAAAATTATAAGTGCGTCATATTATTTATAAATATATTATCCGCGTATATAGATGTGTGACACGCGGAACAAACATACGATCAGAGATCCCTCGTAATCCCGTAGAATAACGAACGATTGCACATGATGGGCAAGCGGCCGCAGTCAGCTTAAATAACAACACATCAAAGGTCCGACGATAACATATTTTAATTCTGTAAACTTTGCTGAAATGACGGGTGACTTGTTGTGTCTTGTTGGCAACACAAACCACTCATTCGTATGTTTCAATTCAAAGCCTCCTTCGGGCGAGGCTGATGAAAATCAAGGAACTTGAGGAAAAGCAAAACATGTTGCAGCATTTTTCGTTTATCGATCAATTAATTAAATAGTATTCACCTATTTCCTGTTAATTAAACCGTAATAAATAATTTTGTACAAGGTGGTCCGTCTATTGCTTTAAGCATTTGCAGCAAGGCCCAAAACTAATATGCATGTTACGGGCTCGATTTTCGAGAGAAGTCAAAAACTGAAAACCGCATCGTGATATGTCAGGCATTTTTGAGCTGCAGGGTAATTCTCAAAAATGTGCGATTTTAAATTAAATAATTAATTGTAAGAATAGAGTTTTGGGAAAAATCTTTTTTTTTTAGTTTTTTTAAGTTGAAATCTCTCTATTTTACCTGTTTTTTCTTAGAGCCTTTAGTTACCGAGATATCACAATTATATATTTCTTTAAATGGGGTAGCCCCAATTTTTCTAAAAAAATCAGTTTTCTAATAAAATTTCCTGTCGATACACCTATTCTTATTAAATAAGATAAGATTAAAAGATATTGGCAATTTTCGATATTTACAACAATAGGCGCTGTGCGCGCCCTAAATGTGTAGATAAAATCGTTGCCTCATCCGTCCAAATAACTTTCCTGGAAAAATCGGGGTCTTCTTGGCATTTATTTAGGCACCACCTGCAAAGTGCACGTCTTGGAGGAAAATATCGTTGCCGTCGGGGTCGATAGGGAATAAACTTGTGTTTTTTAATCACCCGCACGGGATTGCTGCGTAGAATTCCAGTGGTTCTCTCCATAGTCAAAGTATTTGGATTAATTTCTATTTCTCCCAGAATCGTTAGTTATTTCAACTCTCTATCTCTGGCTAGGCTTCTATACGCCCTAAGGCGAGGTTTTGTAAAGGATGCGTATTCTTGTAGATGACGTTTTAACTTCAAAAATGTTTTTGAGCTAGGTTGCCTTCTTTCTGAATATCTCTGGAAATATAGATTTAACGTCGTCTGTAGATTTTTTTACTTTCAATTTAACATTTTATCATGCACTTTTGACACTTGGGTTTGTGTATCATGGCAATTGTTTTTATCTGATCATAACTACCTAGATAGATAGCGTAAAACTGCATAGGTTAAGCACTACTATGGTAATTATTAAAAATTGCAGATATCTTTTTAACTATTTAATAAAAATACGTGTATGGCACATCGGTTGACAGGAAATTTTATTACAAAACTATTTTTTTTAAATTGGGGTATTCCATTAAAAAAAATGTAACTTTGTGTTATATCTCGTGAACTAAAGACTTTAAGGCAAAATTGGTGAAACATGTAGATTTGGCCTTAAAAAATCTTCAAAAAATGTTTTTAATAAAAATCTCTGTCTTCACAAATAAAAAAGTGATAGAAACGCACATTTTGAAGAATCACCCTGTAGCTCAGAAACGCTTTGATATATTATGATACGGTTTTTAGTTTTCGACTTCTCTGGAAAATCGAACCCGTAACATGCATATTAGTTTTGGGCTAACTATGCTGCAAATGCTTAAAGCCATAGAGGCCCATCGAATTTGGACCACCCCGTACATCATAAAAAATGTTCCTAATTTGATATTTAAAATTTAAAAAAAAGGAATTTCGGTAAACTAGAATTTTAGTCGCAAAGCAAGTGCTTTTGCCAACTTGTGAAGGCTCGTACTGCAGGGCGGGCGTTAAGAACTCACCAATTCGGCGCTAGCCTCGTCGATTTTCCCCAGACCGCTAGCTAGACGTTCGCACTGGCCATCAATGAACCTCCCCTTCTCCCGCAGCAGACGCAGATACGTCGAGATAAAGTCCAGGTAGTGTTTCGGAGTCACGTAATTCTTACGTCGCAGCGTCATCGCGAAATCTGCCGTAAATTGGTTCACGGTCTGATGCACGTGTACCACGTGCTCGATGATCGTCCCGCGATATCCCTCCGGTATCGCCTCCGACTCCTTCAGCGACACCGACGCGACGGCGAACAAAGCCTGCAACGGCCACGGAAATATCCAGTCGATGGTCGTGTTGTTCACGAGACCCGGAAAATTGCGGCAACGTTTGCTGAGCATTTCACCCGACGGTGACATCGACAACACTAGGTGGAGATTATCGATGCACGTGTCTACGAAGTATTGCCAGACGCTGTCTTTGGTCAACCCATAACCGTATTTGACGGCCATTTCTCTGCACTGAGCGACCACCTCCTCCTTGTCCTCATCGTTAAATAACGCTGGCACGTGTCCGACCATCAGGATGGTGTTGATAAACTCTAAGAAACCCTCTTCGATGATCTGGGATGCGCAGAAAAAGAATACCGTTCGTTTTCGGTCGATCCCCAGCTGGTGATAGAGCCGCTTGAGGTCTTCTTTAAACATGGCTTCGTTATATCCCCTGCACAGGGTGATGGTGAACATTTCGCATTCGGCGGTGAACGCCGCCAATTTCGTGATACTCGCTTTCCCGCTGCCCCCCACTCCGATAAGCATCACGTGTCCGTTCTCCAAACGCAAGCCTCTCTGGACGCGAGTCAGGTGCTCCAACGCGTCTTCGAATAGAACCATGTCCAGTTTCTCTTTGTTCTCATTATAAAGCTCTAAGATTTCTTGGAACAAGAAGTAAACCGCGTCGTAATCGAGTAAATCTTCGTAATCTCTCTGCTCGCCTATATTGCAAGCGTTTCTGAAGTCGCCGAAGAGCAGCGGATCCCTCATCGCATATTCGACTACGTCGATCTCCTCCTCTTCCTCCTGTTGTTCCGGTTCCTCATCGACGAAAACGTAATCCTCGTCGTCTAGTGGCGGAGGCTGCCACTTTTCCTTTTTGGGAAAGTGTTTGCCCAATAGTGTAATCATTTCCGTCGTCACCAGTTCTTGATCTTCGACGCTGATCAGGCGATCGCAAAAAACTCTGGTGAACTCGTTCCTCCACACTCTCACCAATTGGTGGAGAGCGTTGAAGTACCTGCGGTAATAGTTAAACATCATGTCGTTGCATAGCGGGTCTCAAAATATATCGTCTTGGCTTTTGACGGACTCATAACATGTCTAGCCTATCATAAACGTAAGGTCATTTACCCTTCAAGCAATAAAAGCAATCAACCAACAAAGAGCCAATTTATCAGTACAGAGAGGTATTTTAATTTTAATAGTGTCGACACCTTAGAAATTTTAAAATCGTTTTTTATGTTTAGACGGTTGAAAAAAATTTCGACAACGGATTGGAGAATAACGAACTAAAAAGAAACTGCCATCTAAATAAGCGCTGCAAGAGAATCGTTTTACAAGTATACAGGGTGTCAGTATTTGGGGTATTGGAAACTGTTGCTTACATTGAAAAAAACTCCGTATGTATATGCCGAAAAATAATCTAGCTTTGTTGTATTTTAAATCGATACCCTTCCGTAGATACAGGGTAAAAAAGGAAAATGTTTGAAAAGCCATAATATTTTTCTTATTTTAGGAGCTGAAATATTCAAGAGAATACAGCGATGGTAAAAAAATTAGGTACTATGTTACGTACGGCCGAGGTCAACGTTTGTTTTTCATATGGGTGCCATATTGAATTTCTAAATTAACAAAATCCTCTTTAATCCGGAAAAATAACCAAAATAAGATTTCAGGACAGTAGGCATTGATATTGCTAGTGAATTTTAAAACAGTCAATAAAATTGAAGAGAGAAGAAAAGAGGTCAGTAGAATTTTAATACATACCGTTGAAAGTTTTTACTTCTTTAACACACAAAAAACGAAGAAAATACGCAAAATTTTACAATAAAATTAGAGTAAATGTCCAAATAATCCGCCATTTTGTTGCACGCATAACACTCATTCGCTTAACGCTGCGTCACAGGGCTGCCTCAACATTTGCGGAGTGATATGGCTTCTGTAACAGCTTCTCTTAAGTTTCCAATGTTTTTTTAGAACCTACTGTATACTTCATTTTTGAAATAACCCCATACAAGGAAATCAAAGGGGTGTTATGCCTGGGGATCCAGATTGCCTATCCATCTGTTGGGAAATTCTGCATTTAAAAAGTTCGTAATAATCTGTGCAGTGTGTGGTGGTGCGCCGTCTTGTTAGAAAAACACTTGCTGCAGAGCGGCTAGTGGAAGGTTTATAAGATCTTCTGTTACGGTTGTTTGTACATCACAGTCAGTAAGTCCACAAGTAGTAAGTCGGCAATCACCCAACTAAAGCACTTTTAAGGAAAAGTTTGATATCTCGTTATTTTTATGAATAAAGCACTACCACATCAATGCTATTCCTCTAACGGTATTGCCATATGACATATATGACATAGATGACATATATGACGCTGTAAATCGCTGTTGACCGAGCAACGCCTGATGTAAAGATGTATGAGGTGTCTCAACCACGCTTCGCAAGACCAAATTTTCTTTATTTTCATCTGGAGGTTTGTTCCATTATACGTTAGAAAAACTCTTGTCTTGTACTTTCAGACGCCTAAACATATATTCCCGTTAAATGCTGTACACAATGCAAGTATTTACTATGTCGATACTTAAAATCTCTTTGTGAAGTATGTCAGTCTTGTTTTCAATTCGGGCTGCAAATCGGAGGAATATCTTGATTCAATGGACACTGAAAAATTTGAAAGTTTCAGTTTTGTACCCACGGAAACTTTTATTTCCTCAATACTAATATGCTTTGGGAAAAAACTAATTTATGCATTTTTTTTTACTTTCAAAAGTCAACAGCGATGCCCAATCTTCGTGAGCCTTCATTAATATTAATGGACAATGCATCACTGTGAATCGGCTGAGGCAATACCTAATCAAAGTAGGATCAAGCAGTCTCTCGTCGAGCTGCAGAAAAGGAATATTTCATTTCAGCCAATTTTAATGAAACCCCAGCTATAGATGTCAGTGAAGTAACACTTGCTAGGAAAACTGCATAGGTAGTTCCTAAGTAGTTTTCTTTGAATATCAAACTCTTTGAAAATAAAATCCTATAAGAATGCACAAGTTAGCATTGGAAAATGGCCACGGGGTTTTGCGGCGTCTGCCTTATCATTGCCAATTTAATGGGATAGAGATAGAAATAGGTTCCATCAATCCCGTAACATCTGAGTCTGTACTGCGTTTATGGAAAGAAGCACTTGTTAAAGGAAAATAATAATATACTTCTGATGAAGTATTCATAACACTTTGTTTCAGGTTTCATCCAAAAAGTGGAAGAATTATTGTAGGCACATTGACCGACTGATAAGTGAGGCTTAGGAAAGACGTTGATCGACGCATCTAATATTCTCCCAGTTGTTATCGATATGCGTGAATCAGACTCGGAGGAAGGTATTTTTTCCGATGATGACTAGTTTTTGTTCTCCTTTATTGCTCTTTGCGTTATGAGTTTCGTTGTTTCTGTTCGTGAAGCATTAAGAATTTTTCAAAAATAAACCTAATCTAATTGGTGTTTGTTTGCTCCCATATATTTGACGCGTTTTATTTTGTCCGTTCGTATCAATCGTTACTCTACCAAGTTGCCATAGACTCATTATAAAAAAATAATTATATGTTTTAAAGCATATGACATTTATTGCGAATCATCGTTTTATAACCGTGTTTTAGTTTTACTTACTATTTATAACACGATGACTAACTTCCACGTTTGCAAAAACCCTTACAACATCGAATTTTAATGTACTTTCTAGGATTGCATCTCCGAACTTTAAACTAATGATTTCTAATTCATTAAAATCGGAACGCATCTAAAAATGGAAGCAATATAGCTAAGACTTACGGATCACTGGCGTATAGCTCTACCCGGATGATATTTTTTCGGATATTTATTTAAATATATTTTCTAGGCTTTTGCTTTGTTTCTACGGGAGAGAATAAAACATCATACTTATCATTATTTGAAAAGTAATTCATTTTAAAACTCACAATTTATTAGCTTTATACAACTGACACTGACTGCTGACCATAATTACGAATCATCCGGGAACTTGATGGAAAATAAACGAAGCGCCTACTGTCCGAAATCTTATTTTTGTTATTTTTAAAGAGGATTTTGAAAAATTTGAAATTCATTATGGCGCTCATAAGAAAACAAAAGTTGGCTTCAGCTGTACGCAACACGGTAAGCTTAATTTTTTATCTTGAAATTTTCAAACTTTCAGCTCCTATAATAAGGAAAATATTGCGGTTTTTCAGAAACGGGCATCGATTTAAAATAAAACAAAGCCAGATAATTTTTTGGCATAAACTTTGTCTACAGGTATTCTAAAACGACAGAGGGCATAGAAGCTGCCATGCGACAAAAGCGTAATGAATGTTTATCGGTGATGCAGAGTAGATTCGTGTCGAAGGTTATTTTTTGTTATTACCGTGATGAAACTGTACACTGAGTGTACGCGATTTATTTGACAAAAATGTCCGTCCATTGTCCCGCCACCTGTACGTAGGAATTTTGTAATGGGTAACTTGATTGGGAAACTTTAAAACGTGCGATATAAGCATTTATAAAACACATTTGAATAAAACATGTTGGTTCGCTGGACGTATATCGGATAGAATGTTGGGGCAGCAAATCTAATTTTGTATAATTTTGTGAATTGCGGCTTTCGACAATATTTATCATTTCAAATTCCTATCAATAACTCACTTGGGAGTGATCTTGCATATACCGGCGACGAGGCGGCTCAAGTCTCTCATGTTGAATATGTAGTGAAATTTGCTGGGGGTGGGGGGAAGGCGCTGCACCAAGACGTTGTATAAGCTCAGAGAAACGGTGGTCAGAGTGGGGGCGACCTGCACTTCGTCGCTAAAATCGAATAAGTGCCCCGACAAAATCGACGCGTAAATGTGGTGCAGGGTCGATTCTGACGGAAACACCAAATTGATCACGGTAAACATCGACATAAATCGGGGATCCACATCGTTCCTGCCGCCGCCGGCCACACCCATCGCAGCCAGAAACGACACGTCTCGCAGAATTTTCCAGTTCAAATCTTTTCCGCGGTCGTAGAAACCGCCACGTTCAAACAGGTGCTTCAAGAGGGCGATCGGTTGTTGGGTACCATAGTCGTCCACGTGGGGCATGTTCATGTCGTCGACGAAACAGACCAGCTTCTTTCCCATGGGCGGTCCGTAGATATCTTTGGTACGCTTCTCCACTACCGATTCCAGGTTCATTTGCACGTCCATGGACGAGGTTCTCGACGAGAAGTTCACGTTCAAAATGATGTAGATGTCACGCTCCAACTGGCGCAGGAATTGCCGCACTATGGCCGTCTTCGAAGTACCGGTTTGACCCACCAAAACCACCGGCCTCTTAATTCTGTTCATCAACTCCAAGATGTAGTTGACGCGTACGGTGTCCACGGTGGGTACCAACACTTCAGAGAATCTCTTGTCCTTTGAGTGAACATACTCGGGCACCAACCAATCCCAGGCCACCCACACCTTTTGGTCGACGTCGAGGAAGTAATCGTAAAATGTGGGAAACGCCATGGGAATGTGCCTTAAGTCGCACTTCTTATCTACGGTGTCGCTTAAGCCGATCATCGATAAATGGGACTTCATGTAGTCGTCGAATTCGACGCGACAAGCGTCTACGAGGACCGCACCCACGGAATTGTAGAGGGCGGTCACAAAAATCGATTTCATTAGGTCGAGATCTATTTCGTGAGCGTCCGTGTTGTTCGGTTCGGTTTGGGGATGAATGGCGTCGATGAAATGGCAGAGTTGGGTGATCATGTTCAGACCGGTTTGAGGGATCACCGTGTTAAGGGGATCTACTTGGCGATTTCCTAAAACTCCTGTAACAAAATACTCGCTTAGATGAAAAAGTAATAACGAATAAAGTTATACAATAAAAACAAGAATCAGTAATAAATGGTACAATTTTTAAAGTTTCTGCTATTCAATTCGTTAAAATAAGAAACTGTTCCCTATATTTTTCTTCTGTACGATGGCAAGACCATGCCATACAGGGTGTTCCACCGGGAACATGGCAGAATGTATCGAAAATTTGAAAATTTAGAATGAAACTTATTTTGGTGAGGGCAATCGGTCTAAAATATTTTCAAGATGGCAGCACATCCGGATATCCTGGAAGTGGGTGTCAAGTTTTTTACTTCAAATGGAACACCCTATTTATTATTACTTTTTTGGATTGATTCGAAAATTCTAGACATACATGTGTAATATCTATACCTAAATTTCACCGTTTCTAAATTGTTCACCATTTTATGTCAAAAATGACGTTTGCAAAGAGAACAATATCTGTAAATTTTTTGATTACGAAATATTAAATTTTGACTTAATTTACCTTGTAAAAATTAGTCTGTTGCACAAATTAAATTTTTAAAATGGAAAACAAATATTAGTGTATAAGAAGAACACAAAACTTTATATAAGTTAAGTATGTGTTGTATAAAGGGTTCCCGATTAGTATTTTGTTAAGAAATGATTAAAATTTACTGTCCCAACAATTTTTTTTTTGAGACCGTATTATGTACTATAACTTAGATGGTCGTCTTATAGTCTTATATAGGTAATATAGTTAGGGCAAAGTAGATAAATAAAGATAGTAAATAGATAGAATCTACCTAGTATTTGACCTAAGATCGTGGAAAATGTAAACCTAGCCAAAACCTACCTAGGAATTTTGAGCTACTTGTGGAAATGTTTGTATGTGTCAAAATATGATTGAAATTGGATAACATCGAAGTTTGGGACACGCGGTTATGAAAAAACCCCTACTTACCTTCCAAAACGTAGGCCATCAAGTCGGGTACGATCTGCTCGTACAGCTCGGCAAACGCGGCTCTCTCGTCCTCGCTCGTCCTCCCACTTAACCATCGCTCCCAGTACGGTTGGAAGCCCAAATTCTTGGGATCGACGTATACCATTCCGGCCCTCGATACAGTTGCCGGTGAGGCGTACTGTAAATCCCCGACTTCAAAAAGAAGCGCGCCTACCGGGGTCTGCAACCTGATCCTCTCGCCGTTAGCCAACGTCAGAAGTTTGTTATCATCCATCACTGAGTTCATGTTCTCGATCCATAGCGCATCAACATCGCCTTCAACGTTAGACGACACAAAATGAATTGTTGTTAGGTTTGGTTTATTTTTTACAAATAAAAACATTCAACGATAGAATAAACGATAAGCTAGTGAAAATTGTGTATAAGAACTGGGATAAAAAACGTTGAAAAGCTAACACCTAACATAATAGGACGATTATGAAACTTCCTTAGTTCTGTTGGTATAAATATAGGCACCTAAAAACACAACCCTAACAGCATAGGACAAAACTCATAAGAAGTTTCTGTAGTTCTGTTATATGTAAAATATCATTGTTTCTGCATAAAAACTGTGATAACATAAGACGATTATCAACATAAGACTCATAAGAGATTTCCGTATTATACAAATGGAAATACAGCTTATACAAATGTCTAAACACTATTGGATATACAGTGATATTGATAATAATAATTTAATAATAATAGGAACACATTAATCATCAGATTCTTAGCAGGAAAACTTGCAATCCTCTACCGAGGCTACACCTCGTATCTTCGCAGTACTATGTACTTGGTTCCGGAATAAACCGCTTTAAGACCCTCAATTACTGAACCAGCACAAGACAAAGTTCCATGTGATGATTGAAAATAACACATTAAAGGCACTCAAGATATCAATATTGAAGTAATGACAGAGAAAGTTGGTGGGACGAGAATTGTTTGCAATTTATTTATTGATGGATAAGTTACCGCTATAATTTGGAAGACACTTGTTGGACATAATGAAAAAAAAGTGAAATAAGCATTGGTCATCAATAGGGAAGCAAATCGTAATTGAGAAATTGAACTCCCGATTGTACCAACCAGTAGGACTCTTTAAGATGCTAGCAAGCACATAATATGGCAGAACAGCTTGAGAATGAACATGAACCAGTTGCAATTAGCAAAGAAGAAAATATTAAAAAGGTACAACGTCAGATTTTCCTACAAAATGTTTAGAAGTGAATAAAAATATTAAATAAATATACATAAAAATTAAAAATGTTTTTCTTTTTGTTTGGGTTAATAGTATTAAAAGGTGTTTTCTAAATTTGTTGTTTGATAGTAGATAAATTTTGATTTGTTGGAGGAACCTAATTAAACATTGATATTTAAGAAAATTCCAATGTGCTCTTAAAAAGCTGATCACGTGTAAAGAAATAAATTTAATAATTGTTTATTGCATTTTAATTACTTTGTTCCTAATTTCTGAATTTAAAAAAAAAATCTCCAGAAAAAAACTCCAGAACATTATTTTAGATAAAATTTTCTATTAATTTTTCAAAGAAACTTCCACAGGCTACTTTTACTGCTTTTACTACTTACTACTTTTACTACTTTACTTTTACTTTTTGGATTCCTCCTGCTTCGGTTTTTATTGAGTCGATCTAGATAACGTTTCGCCAATCATCCTGTTGAGTTCTTTAGCGCTTGACTGAAACATTATCTAGTTCGACTCAACAAAAACTAACGCAGGAGGAATCCACAAGTTTTATAAAAAGCAACATTTTCTGTTTTCCATTTTTTTATCTTTAAGTATTCTTAATATTATATTTGGGGCATTAAGTTAAAAAAAATTCACCCTTTTCTATTAATTTTTATATTTACTTACATTTTTAACAAAATTAAGATAAGTCGTTCCTATGGTTCCTACATGTGTTACAATCATTGGCGCTAAAATTCAAACCGTCAAGATGGCGCTTTTCACGTAACGTGTGCTGTTGCTTAAGAAAGAGGTGCGTTCATTTTTGTGTATAAGCAAACATCAACTGACATACCGTCGAATAGAATGTACCGCCTTTCCCGTTGGTCGGTGGCCTTGTTCATCTCCCGGAATATATTGGACAATAATCCGTCGGTCCAGTCACGAGTCAAGGGGTCTAATACCCCGTACAATTCCACTACGGAACAAGCTTTGGGATTCAAAGCGTATATCTTGGTGGGAAGTCCCATTAGCGTTTGCGCTTTTGCCAAAGTGTTGATCACGGTTGTCTTTCCGCCACCTGTCGGACCCACCAACATGGTCGAGTGTCTCGTCATCATTGTCTCGTAAAGCTGAACTATTTTATCAACCTAAGGAATACACGGCTAGAAATAGAAATACCAACATGCGTATGAATCCAAATTTGCATGTGCAAATAAATAATGAACATTATAAATATATTATATTTATTATATTATGTGCAAAAAAAATATTTGGTGGTAGATCCAAACAATGCGTTAAGCACACTGTCTACCGAAAAGTTGTTGACACCTACCTGTACTTTGGTGTCCTTAATGAACAATACCGAATTAATAATCTACAGAAATTAAAAAATAGGGCTTTAAGAATCATACTGGGCTGAAATCGGTACACTAGTCGGGTTGAGATGTAGCAGATAACTAATATTTTAAGCGTTAAACAGACTGTGGCCATTATTGTCTATGTTCCAAATGCTAAAACATTAGTTAGGGGTCAGCCCCTCATTGTTATAATACTCGCTTCAGAAATAGATTTCATTTAGATAAAGCATGTACTAGTTTTTGTCAAAATAACCTGTTTTATAAGGGATGTAAGAAGTAAAATATATTACTTGCAAATATTAAATACTGGAATAACCTTAGAAGGGAATGTGGAAATTATATATAACGAACTATTGCACTTTAATAATGTGTGTTTCTATTTTTTTGCATTCCCATTGCCTTAAATTTATTTAAAATTACATTCTCAACATTTAAATTGACATGTAACCGTTATAAAGAGAATGATAATATTCTTAAAACTATCAGTTTAAATATGTTCACCGGATATGTCTGAAGGCCTCTTTGTATTCCTGAATAAACCATAGGATTCGGTGTTCTTTTCCGATGCGTACTGTTCTATTCCGGTCTTTGTTCTTTCGCCTCGCTGTATTATTATTGTTGCTTAATACATGCGCCTGCGTAAATTATGGGATCCCCCCTTTTATTTTTTGTAGCCTTGTGAAATTTGGTATGGACGTATATAATTAAAATGTCTAATTTTTTACATAAAAACAATATTTCAAAATGTCAAAATGACTGCACAGCACCATTTTAAGTATTTTGGTAAGAGGGTTTTTAAAGGTCTTTGCACGGTATATTGCAAGAGAGTCAAATGAATACTTGCAAATGTTTTATTACTTTTCTATTACTTCACCGTTGTTTAAATTAAAAAAATAAATAGTTCGAACATTTTATCAACGATTTTATTAAATGTTAGAAATTAGCACCTTGTGCTATATAATAAAGTCTTCATTTATTTAATTTTTTGTCTTGCAAAAACTGACGAACCAAATGTTTTCAAAATTGATATGCGAACAGAAAGTGAAAAGATCTTTAAAATGAGGTACCATCCTCTTACAAAACATGAAAGGGGGGTCCCATCATTTACATGGGCCCTGTATACGCAGTTTTTTGTTGCTTGCTATTCAGAAGGATTTGTGTTAGTAAGTGCCCATATCGCCAGATATGACGAATGTTTTAATCTTGCATTGGCCAGCGATGCGTTGGAGCTTTTATGATAATCCTCTTAGATATGAAATGCTCAGTATTTTCTCTCTTCATGTTCAGCTGATTGTTTTTTTTCTCCTCTCTATATCTGCCTACTTCTTTTGTAAGTGTTGTTTCGAGTACCTGTTGTTCTGTCTTGATGCATTTGAATTCTTCCATATAACCTTGCGCTGCGGGGGGACCTAATTTCTCCTCATTTGGAAATGGTATGAAGCGGCATTATTGGCCGGATTAGCAACAGGGAACATCCAAAACAAAGACGTCACACACACACGCACACACACACACACACACCCTATTCGCCAGCAATCAACAGTCCCAGTACACATTTAAGTTCGAAGTTTTACTAATTTTATCATCATCCTCATGAGGAGATACATGCCAGCCGAAACGTTGAGCTATAGCTTAAATTAAAGGCAATGACAGTCCCAACAAATAGTTCTAACAATTCTTTGCCTACATCTTAAAAAAAAAAAACGATGTGTATTTGCTGTTATTGTTTTCTTTGGCTTGTTCTCTGTCGTCTGTCTGCTTGTCGGAAAAATGAATGTATGGCTAGCCCAACTAAATAAAGTGATCATTATTATTACAAGGGTGCGCCATCACCGACCTGATGCGGCACTATCACGAATCGCTCTCCAGTTAACACCTCCTCCACAGCGGCGTTGAATTCCGGGTAATTTACACGAGGGCAGTCCATCCCAGGGAATAAGTCCCTGATAAGGCCCAGAAACAGCGGCACGTCCTCGTAGACGAACTTCGGGTGATTCATATCACGGAGAGCCCGCATAAGTACCAGGGCTTCCTTAAGGTCTGGCGATGCGCGTTTGAGGACACCGGCCATTCTCAGTACAGCGTTCAGCGCTCGCAGACCCCAGTCGTAGTGATACTGTTTCGATAGTTGCTCGCGGGCCAATTTGTATAGTATTGTCATCTTCTTGGCCAACATTTTTGATTCAAGGAACCTTCAAAATTTTTTTCTTAGTTACCTATTTTGCTAACTAGCGTTCGGCAAAGAAAATTTGAAAAATACTTAATTACATTTCTAAAATTATAATGCCTTATCATTACCAGCAAGACCGGTTTGCTATTATAACTTAAAAATACTTTATTCACGTCAAAAACATCTAAATGAAGATACTCAAAGAATGCTGTGTGACTCAGTGGTTTTATGGCCGAAAAATTATTGTGACTTAACACCTGAGTTCTTATTTCAACGGCAGTCAAAAATTGCAAAATTCTTGTCTAATTTATGGAATGATAGATTTTCTAATATACTTCGGGAAGCAAATTGGCTAAACATGCACAACGGAAGGGAAATCTTTTCAAAGAAAGTATCTCCTAGACAAAGTAGGATATCGAACTAAAATTCATAAAAGCAATCTACGGTGTGGCCATAATACGTCATAACAAAGACCACTTTAAAAAATCTTTTTCTTATATCATTGACGGTATTGGTGTTGTTTCGCAAAAATGTACCCAAAAATTAGAAAAATAGAAAAAATATAGTATGCAACACGTTTGGTTAATTTAAACTCGTGACTCAAATACCGTTTATGCTTGCTTGTTGCTTTACTCTCATGTTTTCTTTTCTTTTCCTTACGCACTTGTTCAACTAATTTTATTAAAATTACTAATATTGATAATATTTTTTAATCATATTTGGAGAGGTTAATTTTTTCTGAACAATCTATGTCTAAAAACTTTTTTCTTAATTTTTAACTCCAAATGTTAAAGATAAAAGCACAAAGATGTTGATTTTAGCTAGTTTTGGTTAGTTTGTAATTTGCTATTGTTGTACAAATTTTTCCATATTACAATCCCCATTGTAATTAATTAATAGAGTAGGCATTTTTCATTAAAAAAAAAATGAAATTCACTGTATGTTCTTCGACTTTTCGAAATTTTTTATTAACATAAACTTCTCATCAAAATTAAAGCGTCATTAAAATTTGAGTCAACTTTAAAGTTCCTTTTCTCGATTTGTAGCTTAAATCTTCAAAAACGATGTTACAAAAATATTTTAGTTTTCGACATATACAGAGTGTTTTAAGAAAAACCAGTTTTATACTCAATATTCGTGTCAATATTAGCGCAACACTTAAATTTGGTTTAACTTCAAAATTAATTTACTACGGAAATTAATTGTCGAACGAATAAGTTTGCCGGATTATGCAAAAATAGTACAAAATTTATTTTAATAATAATAAATAATTATTTTAAAATATCAAATTTTGGTCATAGTTTACCAACAGGAGGCAGTAGCTCATGATATGCATTGAGTTATCATGGGCAGGGTATTTATAAAATAATTTGCACGGAGGCTTGTTAATTTTTCAAAGAAACTTCCATAGGCTATTGTAATGCTTTTTACACAACTTCTGGATTCCTCCTGCATCGGTTTTCGCTGAGCTGACGTTTCGCCAATCATCCTGTTGGCTTCTTCAGAGTTTGACTGAAACTACATTCAAACTGTTTCAGTTTCAGTCAAGCTCTGAAGAAGCCAACAGGATGATTGGCGAAACGTCAGCAATTTCGACTAAGCAAAAACCGACACAGGAGGACAGGAGGAGTTTTGGAACGTCCTCTATTTTATAGAGGTATTAAAAAGCATGATCATCATAATTCATTCTTATATCGTATTATCTTGTTGGTTATTTAAAACAACTTACTGTCATATTATTCCCAGTTCAGTAGCGTCTTATTTTTAAATAGACGTTCGCGAACGAAATCTGATTTTTAAAAATATTAGCATCTGCCCTAATTTCTCTTTTAAGCACATTTACACAAGTTTTGAATGTTAACTTCAAAATAGAAACGAGGCAAACGTAAGTCTATGAAATATATTTACGAACCCGTCCGAAAATAATGATATCATGCAGATCATCTCCATATCCGGTACGATGCAAACGACGGGTCTGAAAAGCGCCTTAACCGATTCCGGGAGTTCGGTTCGGCCGGCGTAGCCCGGATTCATCGTAATGAACACGCCCACTTTTGAGTCCAGATTAATTTCTACCCCCTCAAAACTGAACCGCACGAGTTTCATAGCGAGGGCGCTTCGTAGCGTCTGTAGTTGAGTGGAAATTACCGAGAGGACTGATACGTCGATACGGTTGAATTCATCGAAACAGCCCCACGCACCACACTGGGCTAACCCCGCCAGCGTAGTCCCGATAGCTTTATAGTCCATACCTATAAAAAAGTTGTTTGTTATGAGATGCTCTCGGACCTCCGAGAGTGTGTCATGGATTCTACGGCGGTAAATAAGGCACAAACTTTGAACACTACCAAACTTTTACTGAAAGTAACACTACAAATTTCTAAAGAAACAAAAATTACCGCGGGACTTTCTCTATCCCTGGAAACACCGTCCTGTGGCACGTCTTCCGCCCGTCTACCCACTTCACTAACCGACTTAAAAAACCGTTAAATCTTAATGACGAAGTTCTTTTAGTGTTCAAATGTTTCTAGGAATCTGGGACTGTTTCTTTATGTTGATGTAAGATTTTAGGATCACGTCAGCAAGTGCAAGTGAAAAAAGACATTTGCCAATCTTATTTTGAGCCAAAGATATCTTATAAATCATAATTAAAAAAATCATTTTATGATAGTTTAGTCCTATCGCAGTTTAATTTTAGTGACACTATGTACGGTTTTTTCCTTCTGGAAATTGGGTGCTTCAAAGGGGGAAAAGGGTAAAATTATTATAGTATAGTATAGATATCACGCTCACAATTTGGACTTGTGGTATAAACACAACATATGGTCTCCCTCTCATAAAACCTCATTCTTTATGAGATCCTTTTCGTACCAGGTATATTTAAATTATAACAGAATTCTCCTTACTGAGTGCAAAAATATTTGACATGGCTTTCTTTTCCTTTTTTTTTATTTTCTTTTGTATTGCTTTGCGTTTCAGTTAGTATATTGTGCGGCCGTTACTGTTAACTGTTACTGAGTAATTTCCTCCTATCATACCAAATATACGTCAATTTTAAGTTAAGTGAGCAAGTATTCGCCTTTTAAAATAAGTCCTTGTATTCTATATTATATTATTATTATTATTAATATTATTATTATTAATATTATTATTATTAATAATATTATTATTATTATTATTATTATTATTATTATTATTATTATTATTATTATTACTATTATCTTCTGAATATGAGGAACTAAGGGGACATTATTCTTGACCGTGATAGAATACAAAACGGGGCATGCTTGTTTCTCAGGATAGTGCGCAATTCCTATTCTTGAATGTTTAGTTATTTTTTATCAGTCAGTTATTTTTGAAGAAGAAACCCAGGGAATAACAATTTTTTCTAACAGCTTTTCAAATGTGAATTTTAGAAGGTATAATTAATTATAATTGAGGATAATTATAATATATGTATGTACAGAGTGGAATGTTCTTGTTTTCTACTACCTTAGCCTCTATATTTATTTTCAAATCCATTTAAATCTAAAAAAAATAAATAATTGAAACAAATGTCATTTACAAACACCAAAATTGCATAATGTCAAGACAAAATTTTTGAAATCTGCTACTGGCACTATAGTCTGTCTCAATTTTCATCATGTTGGCTTTCGAGGGACCCTCACCAGTAAAACTTTAACAATAGTATTACCTATTGTTATTATTACCTATTCTTACTTGAGTGACAAGACAGGAGTGGGCCAAGTATATTTCTTTCTTTCTGATAAATTTCTTGAGTGATGACCATTTGTGGCAGTTTTTTACTGTGCGTTTCGAAAAAAATATTTTACGAGAATATATCAATTTTGCGTCGAAAACTTTAAAAGAAACCTTTCTACTTACAAAAACGCCAATTAATAGTGGAGAAGAAAAGAAATAAACATAGTGATTTTCAAACTCATCGTACACACAATAGTGATCTAGACCTAAAGGAAAATATATTGCCTTTATCAAAGCGGATAAACTGAAAAAGAAGCTAGAAGAAGATGAAACCAATATAAATATAAGACATACTACCCTCCATAGAGTTGTTTGTAAAATGGGATTTAAGTACAGCAAAATAGAAAAACGGCAAGTAATGATATGATATGATTATGGATAATGGTAAAACATGGTTCGATACACAAGACAGTTTATCCAAAGGATGTGGTCCGATTTTATAAAACCTGAGAACCTATCAATCTGTTACGAAATATTTTCATCATTCTTATAAAATTCAAGAACGTTATAGATGTAAAGGTAACAAAATTTTCGTTATAAATAAAACTAAGCAAAACTAAGATGAACTAAGAACTAACCTTTATAAACCATAAATAATAATGTAATAAATAAGTTTCCCACGAATCCGAGTCACTTTGGATATTTCCGCTCTTGGAGAGATCGGATGTTTGTCAATTTTGACGGTCATGTCAGTGAAAGTAATTGTCAAAAATTTACGGTCGTTGAAAAAGTATAGTATGCAACACGTTCGGTAAACTTTTTAACTTTAAGTCATTTGCTTTTTAAGCACTCGCTCTGCTTTTGCCAAATAAACTCGTCACTCAGATGCCCTTTACCACACTTGTTGGATAATATACTATTTTAGTTCTGACTTTTTTCTATTATTTTTTGATTTTTGTTATATACGTATATTTCAGTGCTTTACTTCTATTTTTACTTTCCTGTCCCTTACCCACTTGTTCGACTATTTTTATTATTGTTATTATGATCCGGGCCTCGACAGCTTTTGTAAGTTCGTGTCATATAAACGCTGAAATAGGTACTTGCGCCGCTATTTTGTAACGGCATGGAATACATTTTCTTTACAGCTGTAAAACTTACAATATTTATATACACCAAGCTCCAAAATCAAGATGGTTTTTTATATCATTTGCTTACAATATCATTTATTTTCTTGACAGCTGACAGTTCGTAGTAATTGATTTTATACATAAAGCTATCAGATAATAGCATATTATGCAACAAGTCCGGTAAACGACATTTGAGTCACGAGTTTATTTGGCACGAGCGAAGCGCAGCGGAGCGAGTGTTTAATAAACTAGTGACTTAAAAAGTTTAACAAACGTGTTGCATACTATACGTTTTCTACAATCGTTAGTTTTTAGGTATATTTTTGCAAAACGACAAAAATACACTAAGTGCGGTAAAATTTCCGCAAACATCCGATTGCTCCCAAACCCGTGCGGTAATATCCCGAAAATGTCCGAAGTTGCTCGGATCCGTGGGAAACGAAACTGACGTGGTAAAATGGTACTTACCGCACGCTAGATCGGTGTATAATTAGGTATTTTACAGAAAGCGGTAGAAAAAAGATATAGTGCACCTGCACTGTGCGTCAATTTCTTTCTAAACAACAAACTTCACACAAATTTTGATGGAGGATTTAATGGCACCTGAACATATTTTGAGAAAATACTGCTGCAAAAATGCCAAACCTATTGACGCTCTGTCACAGGTCATTTTGGTTGTTGGTTATTGGTTGAAAGCAAAAATCTAATGCAGGTCCATGTTCAATGGACATTTGCAAAAAAAATCATGGTTCTTTCATAAGTTTCTGTATTGTCAAATAATCCAAAAAGGTGATAAGTTGTGCCCATTTAACCTAGCAGAGCAGTGCTACATTTCGGTATTTGTCAATTTCTTTGGTTTGAATTTCTTAAATTTTTGTTTTGTTTTGGAGTTATAAATCCCCGAGAGCAAAAGTGTTATAATAAGGTTTTTAAAAACCCTTTTTAAAATATTTAAGCAACCAAAGTATTTTAATTAAAGTGACGGAAACATTTCGGATGCAATATTGTACAACTTGAAGTAATTGACGTTTATTGGACGTCCTACAAAACTTGCAACACCAGTGGTTTCTTATACAACTATAAAAACCGTGATAACACCAAAGCTTTCTTTTCTTAAGCTGCGAAAAATGTTAGTTTTGGATATTTTGCTAGTGTGCCTAATCCGTATTTTATATTAGCCATATTATCGGTTTCGACTTTATTCGTAACCTTCAAAAAGTACTTACCTTCGCCGCAATTTGTCACTATGCAGAGCAAGGCCAGCGCCTTGGCTAAATCTTTGACCGTCTCGGTTTTACCGGTGCCGGCTGGTCCTGCCGGCGCGCCGCCCATATACATCATCAGTGCCTGTGTCAGCGTCAAGTAGATCCTATCGGTCAGCGGTGTGATCACCAGTCTCCCGTTTAGACCCATGTATTCGTAACCGTACTCGAAAGAGCCCGTGCACTGCGCCACCCACAAGTTGTCCTTGCTGTTCGTCCAATAAAATCGCAGCTGACTCTCCCACTCGAATTCGCGGGCGTCGGCGACGCTGTCGCGCACGAATTTCTCCACGATGTCCCTCGCGTGAACTTCCACGATCGCAACCGTGCGAAACTTCGATCGATCGTTGGCACTCAATTCGGCCCGCACCGTGATCACGATCTCGTCCAGCTGGGCATTAAGCTGCTGCAGATACTCTTTCATCGCCCGTTTGTTGCCCTTTTTGATTTTGACGAATACGTCTTCGACTTCGGCGGTCCACCACACTTGACTGCCAGCCAAACACACCATCCCCTGGTACTCCATCATCCACAGCGGCCGCGGCCGTCTCACTTTCCCGTAATAAAAAATGGCGCTCTTGGTTATGAACCGGTTCGAACGTCTCATTTCTTTGAGAACGTCGTTCATCCAGTCCTCCACCCTACCCTCTATGTAGACCACACTTCGAAACTCCATCACCTCACCTTCGCTGGATATCATCGCGGACGCGATCACTCTGTCGCTGGTATCGGCGGCGAAACGTAGGGATTTGATGTTGTCGAACATTTTGATCATATGTTCCTGGATCACCAGGTGGCTGCCGCTGCCTAGAACCGATAACAGCTCCTCGGTGGATATGAAATAAAATCGAGGAAATCGCCGCCGTTTCGAGTCCAGGTACTCGTTCAGTGACTTTTGACACCGGTCCAAGCCCGACCCGAGCCCTTGCAACTCTTCCAAGCGGCCGGCTACTGTACAACATTCCAAGACGACCGGTCTCTTGACAGTTTCGAGCATCATGCGTCTGAACGCCTTGTCAATGTCGTCGAATTTTTTGGCTTCTTCCTGCAACTGGGCGCGAATGTCGCCGCCGATAAATATACCTTCCAGGTATAACCATCTGCGTTGCACCGATAACCTGCAATGGTCTAAATAGATCAAGAAGTTCAATGAATGTCACCGACCATTCGTCGATCACTTCGGCGATGAGCGTCAACGTCTTCTCCCAACGCTGCACCTGCGGCAAGAACGGACCAACATACTGCGACCCCGCCATATTCTGGAGGTTCATCGAATGGTCCTCCAGGATCTGCATGATCTCGTCGGTGGGACCGAGGACGAATCCGCGATCTTCGTTGCTTTTCGTGTGTTTATAAATCATGAACGAGATCGTCTTCCAACTGTCAATGATCTCCGTCACGCTCCGCTCGATCGCCAACTCCTTCACCGCGGTGCTGATGATCGCCTCGGCGATGTCTCGGAAACGGTGCAATTCCATAGCGAACATGTTATCCAGCGTGAACCGCTCTGGGGCTAAGTCGAAAGTTATGCCCGTCTTTTCCATAAGTAGTTTCCAGTGTCGATCTCTGAGAGCTTCGTTCTTCAAAGCGACCATCAGCGGCACTGCGTTGCGAAACTGTTTCATTTTCAATTCCAGCGTTAGACCAACGGGCATCGAACGAATCTCCTTCGGTATAGTTCGGAAGTCCTTTAGGAAGCCATCGATTCCTCCCAATAGAGCTTGCGGATTCAAGTTGGCCCACAGAGTTTTTCCCCATAACTCCCTAGCGTGCTTTTGAGTTTTGTAAACCTACAATGAGGTTAACGTACATGTCAAAAAATGCAATGGTAATATGCTGCCTTGGTTTTCATGAAGTATTCCTATAAAATACGGATTTTAATCCGATATCGCCGATTATTACCGAGAGTATATTATGCAACAAGTGCGGTAAAAAGTAAGTCGCGAGTTTAATTAGCACGAGCGGAGCGCAGCGAGTGACTTAATAAGTTTACCAATACGAACCGAATACGAATACCTTCACTGACTTGAAAGTCAGAATTGACAAACGTCAAAATTCAAGCCGTGTTGGAAAATCTCCGAAAACGTGGGAGCCGTACGAAAAAGTATCCCAGAAATGTCGGAAGTGGCTCGGATCCGTAGGAAAAGAAACCCAGTGGTAAAGTGACGCTTTCCGCTTTCCGACACTACGTTTGTGCATAATTACGCATTTTACAGAAGAAAGTAGAAAATATGTTTAAATATCTTTATGTAGTTACAACAGATGTGGTAAAATAGACAATCGATTGAAAAATGCACATTTAATAAAGAGGTTTTTTATTCAGATATGAAAATTTACTTTTGGGGGGTTTAAGACTATTTCAGAAATTAAAATAATCTGCACCGCCACTCGTGAGACTTGATTTTTTCTAAAAAAAGGAGGTTTAAAAAATTTGGTATTTTCTAAACGAAAAATAATAAAAACGTATCCCATTTTGCTTTTCATATTTTTTTTAAAAATTGTAATTGTAATTGTAAAATTGTTGAAAAATTTGATTCAAATTTAAATTTGGGCATATACGGGGTGCAAAAATGCAACAGCTGTGACCAGCTATTGCCAATTGGAATTATATTGGAGCACGATTTTTTCCGAACGCATTTTTCAATCTGTTTTTATGGGAAATACTTAAGGCATTTTAATAAAGGGGTTATGAGAATTGTGAATGCTTACTTTGCCGTCAGGTGGTGTTCCTTCTAACATAATCGGAAAAAAAAATTTACTCGAAAAATACTTTTTTATGTCGTTAGAGGGTCAAATAATTGGTCAACAGTCCGATGGAAACCGGTTCTCAATATCTTTATCGTAACGTAACAAAAGTATTTAACGCTCAAAAAAAGTTGGGAAAAATTTCCCCTTACGGATTGTTGTTAATGCGTAACTACCTCGAATTTAACAAATAAAACCACAAATCATAATAAAATGTTATTATTTATGAAAAATTTATTTCTAATCACTAACTCGGTCACAAATCAGTTGTTAGTGACCAACTAGTTTTATTAACTATTGGCGTTTATTTAAGTAGTAAACTGTAAAAAATTATGAACGCAATTAATAAAACGTTTCATTGAATTTTTGAATTAATTGAATACGGGATAGGATATAAGGTTTTCACTGGGTTAATGGGCGGGCTTTATTTGACTACCTAATGGCGTAAACAAGTCATATGATTGCATTCATTTTTTGTTAGAATTTTTTTTTTGCCATAATATTATAAAACGCCACCTGGTGCCAACGTAACCAATGGCCATAACGTCACTCATAGCACGATTGACAGCCTAGGATAAAGCCCCTTTTAACCACTCAAAATTTATTAAGATGCGTTAAGCTTTTTTGGAGATATCGACAATTTAAGAAAATATTCACATCCTTCACCACTTTCCTTACAGAGATAGAGCAAAAAAATTAACAGCTGAGCTATAAAGCAGTACTCACATCAAATATGATTAACATTCAAATTTTTTGTAGAAACATATTTTTAAAATTCAAGATCATAATTATTACGCCAACTGGTGGCCATTTCAGAACCTCGAAAATAATTTCCAGCATTTTTTTCTTAGCTAATTTACTTCTTTTTTTATCAAATTTCTAGCACCACCCGTTTCCCTAATACCTGCCTTGCGCTTACTGAGACACCTTGTTAGAGCCAATATTTATATGTTTTTTCTCAATCCTATTCCTAATCCTATTCCTATTATGATTTTTACTAATGGTAACGATCGGCCTTGCGAACACTTGTCTATTAATTTATGACCTAAGACAAGGGTTCCTCCTAGGGCATGGTTCAAGTGGCTTTTGAAGTAGGTATTGAGTTAAACAGATGTGTTTTACTTTTTAGAAAACTGAATTTTAGGATTTTAGTATCGTTAAGGATTTGGCAGGCATCGAGAGCCAATTTTTTCCGACAGGTTCTTTTTTACGAATTCGGGGCTTTGCTTGTAGAATTTATAACTTATCACTAATTATCTATCTTTGTTATTGTACATACTTTTTTACGTTACTTGTTTTTTTACTAATTTGGTGAGTTTACTGAATTAAAGGGTTGTGTGTAAAAATACTGCCTTTTATTTTAACGAATCGACGTGTTGCTGAAACGGGTAGTTTTGGTGACGCGACACACCTGATATATGGGAAGTTTTCTACGGCTGTCGCCGTTCCTCGCTTCTCCATTTCCATTGAAGACGGTACCACCAAAGTTCAGTATACAAAATATATGACATATTTGTTCCTAGAATTCTATATAAATAATGTTTGTTGAATTTGTCACTTTAGTCACTTTCATACAACAAAAATCTTTTTTTTTCCAAAATGAATCGATCCTTAAGATTTCTTAGGATATTTTTTTAAATTATTTCAACGATTATTTGAGATACGAAGTTTTAAAATGTCTACCTTGTACAAGACGTCCATCCCGTCAAACGCATCCTTCGCGTTCAAATAGTCGGCGTAATCGGGAAGTGGAACGTCGAACAGTGCCTCCGCTTCGACCAACTCCGTCCGCTTCGTTTCCAACTTCTCGAATTCGATCCGAAAATCGTCCATAAGTAACAGTCCTCGGTCCAAATCATCCCCCACCGCTCCGGGGCCTTCGCTGACGAACCTGTCCACAAACTCCTTAAGTACCTCGCAAAATTCGTTGATTTCGTTCAATGTGACACCGGCGAAACGTTCTTTCGTGGTTTCCAAAGTTTGCTCCCTATACAGACCGGACATCATTAACGACTTCCAGTCGCGTTCCAAAGAATGGGCCATGTGTTCATGAGCGGGATCGAAAGGTATATCGTGCTGGCGCAGCATCGAGTAAATCTCCTGGAAGCGTAGGTAATCCAGTTCGGATTGAATATTTCGCCTCCTTACGTTGGCTATCGCTAGCATTATCGACTTGAAACGATCCAGGCCTTTGATATTTTGACGAACGGCGAAGCGCAAATCGTCTATGGTTTTTTTCATGTCTAGCATTTTTTGGAACGTGTCCGCGTCCAGTAGATGACCGAGAGTGTCCTTCCATTCTTGGCAATGACGCGCTACGGCGTCTAGCAGCGGTCTCATGTTTATCCTAATAATAATAAACAAGAAATATGGTGAAATGCAGTATGTCATTCTTCTCATACAGGGTGTTCAAATAATAATGGTACAAAGTCCCTCAGTCTTGAGAATGCTAATGAATAAGGACGCAATTTTGTTTATCTTCGGACTTTTACAGGGTTGAATCAACTTCGATACATATTTGAATTAATTGGAGAATGGATAGCAGCGGTGGATCCCGATTTTTAAAAAATACTGCAAATAATTTTTTTTAAATGAATATTATTATATTTTTGGTTTTTATGAAAAATTCTTAATTTTTTTATGTTTTGTAAACATCCTGTATGTGATAACTTAAATCTCGTATCACAATATGATACAGCATCCCAACGGCACGCCGTAAACAAAATTTCAGATTTTTATATTTTATTTATAAAACGGTTAAAATATAGATAATTATTGTTCTACGCGAAATTTCATTAGAGCGCTAGCAAATGGTACGTAGAAAATTTCACTTTGGTTGCCGCCCTAGGCATTGTCCATGTTTTTCTCCACTCTTCCAAG
Organism: Cylas formicarius; assembly: GCF_029955315.1. NCBI lineage: Eukaryota > Metazoa > Arthropoda > Insecta > Coleoptera > Brentidae > Cylas > Cylas formicarius. Next base: position 15,371,401 of record NW_026844214.1, on the reverse strand, counting down.
GTACTTCAAGGCACGTAACATGTACAGGGAGGCTCAAAACAAATGCGAAAATTTTAAGGGTAATGAAGGATAATTCGTTATATAAACGTTGGCTCAAGTTATTGCGCGATATCAAGCTACAAATATGGCCGAAAAATAATGCTTTTATTTTTATCTTAAAAATGAGAAGAGGGCAATAAAATAGTAATCCAGTATTACTCTTATAAAAACACACTTTCTGCATAGTTCTTAATTAAACTAATTCTATAGTTTTTCTTAATTAAATTTAAGGTAAAACCTACCCAATAGGAGCCCATTTTCCTAACATACTTTAGCTGTCAAACAGTCACTTCGTAATCATTATTCCAATTACTCCTTCCTCCTTTTCCTTCTGATATCACGTTAACCCAAAATATGACAGTATGAGAAATTAGATATAGTAGGCGACTATTATTAATTATATTGCACACAAGTTTATATTATAACTAATAATATAATATTAAAATTTATGGATTTTTTTTTTAATTTTTCATGGTATACACATAACAAAAATTTAAGATTTATGCTTTTTACTTAAAATAGGTCTTACGTGTTATATATTTCTAACAAGCTAATAACGGAGTCAAACAAAAATTTTAGATTGTATATAAAAATTTCAGAAGAAAATTTTTAAAAAGTTGACGCATAAGTGAACTAAAAATAGAACATTTTCAAAATCACCCCGTACCTTTCATTTTATGAAAAAATAGCATCGGGTCAAGAAAGCTGCTTACTTTATTAATAAGAGAGATACGTCGTCGTTAAGTATGACAAGGCTACGTCAAATAGTACTAGGCAAAAAAAAATTGTTAATAAAACTTTAATAAATAAGGGCTAAAGCTTTATATGTTAGCCTCAGGATTCTTCAGTTTGTATGCAGTAAGTAGGCACCATGTTTAAAATTTTTTTGTTCCTAGTTTAGTGAAAGAATGTTATTCTTTATCAAAAGGTTCTGCATGGTCTAAAACTCAATTAAAATTAATTAAAACCTGTTGTCAGATATTCAATAATGTTTGCAAAAATATTCAGCAATACATTAACCAAAAATAATCAAACATTTAACCTAAATTCTAAAAGAAAAATGAATCTGGCTTACTATTTCCACGAAAAAAATAAAGCCATCCTCCATCAGTTTTCTAGGGCGAATTCGAAGGCTGCAGAGGATAAATACATCGGCGAAAAAAAAGAAGTCGGTATTAAAACATGATACCTGTTTAAGTCATGCCCGTGCCCTATTTTGATTACACGATAGTAGGAACACTAATCTAACGAACTCATGGCTATTGATTGCCGTTAGAACCTAGTGCTGAGATTGAGAGTTCTTTAGAGGGATCAAGTGTTAACAGTTTTTATTACACGTTATATAGGATATTTTAACCAGTGTTTTTGTCTGTACCCTACTGGAAATCGGGTAACCGAAGTTCACACCTTGAATATTAGCGGTGGTTATGGGGCTTTGCATTTTTAATAAGTTCCATGGATCCGTGTGATATTTTAGAGATATTAATATACAGGGTATTCTCTGCATGTGAAACATAACTGCGCCACTGGGTAAATATACCGATAACAGAGTTAAAACATTGGCGACCATACAATACGCTGTCATCTAAAGGTAGGAACAACGAAAGGATTGTTACACAGTTGTGGGCCATTATCACAAAGCTTGCTCGAAGAATATTTTCACGCCTTTTTTTTCGAATAAATAAGTGTTTAACGAGGTTTTTCCTATTTATTTAATTTAAATAAAACGCATCCTTTTAGTATGTATTCAGAAGACGTCATGAATAAAGCATTGCCCAACAAAATATGGAATTAAAATATATAATATAAGTTATGAGGATGATACGGTGCTGATAGCCGTAACACTACAAGACCTACGGGCGCTAATTAATGCGGTCGCTGCAGTTAGAGAGGAGTATCACTAACCTAAGTGAGGACTGTCACTAAAAGCCCATAAAACCAAATTTTGTCAGTGCTGAACTATAGCATGAAATCACAGATTACGAATTTCATGGGTTAAAAGAATAACCTGCTGAGGTGCTAAGACGAATGAAAAACGAGAGGGAAGTTGTGATGACTATTAAAAAGTGGAAACTGTCATATATGCTATACAAATAAGTGGAAGAAGATCAGTAGAAAAGAGAACACATTCCTGGTCAAGAAATCTGGGCGAATGGTTCAGCACCACCAGTACCAATCTGTTCAGAACAGCAGTCTCGAAAATACGCATAGCTTTGATGATTACCAACCGTCCTAACGGAGAGGGAACTTGAAGAAGAAGAACAAAAACCCCCATTCTTGCTATGCAGTTTCAAACGAAACTACATACAGACGCTCTAGCCGAGGTCTTGGAGGTACATTATTACAATGGCAAAAAAATGGAAACTTAAAGGCAGTAATATTCTCTAATCGCAATCCAGTCGGACCATAGATCTAACCTCCAGAAATGGAGGTCGATCTTAATGAAGATGATTGGGTATTATCGGCAGATGTGTTTTAATGAGAGTGCGACTATTAATTTCTTATATATGCATCTACAGAAGTATATGAAATCTCATAATACTCACCTAATGCCATCGACGTCAATAAAATCCGCGAACCCGACGACGCTTTCCTTCACATCTCGGTAAAACATGAATTTCTCGTCGTACATCTCCAGCGTCGCGCCTTGTGCCATAAACTTCTCACACGTGGATGTCTTCTCGAATGACCACAACATACGGTAACGTCTCCACTTGAAGAGGGCGCGACGCGCGTTAGCTACACACCTGCGTTTAAATACCATACAATTCGATAATATTCCTGCAAAAGGGGCATTTCCTTAAGAATCAAACATACGTCAATTAAAGTTGCCATGGACCGAGCAACAATAACACGTATGCAGGGTTCTCCAAACTCGAAATCCGATTAAACGTATATCGTTTTTTTTACTGTTAAAAGCTAGCAAGTCTGTCAGAGAAAATTTTGCAGTAGACTAAAAGAACTTTGCAACATAGTCGTTAAAATATTTAAGTTTTGTTTACAATTTTATTTTATTTTTTTAAGAAAAGCAAGAAAGGAAAAAGAGTTTTTGCTAGGCAAAGGCTTTAATATAAAATAATTCATACACGTAGAGAGCAATAAAATAATATTGTTTAAATGAACAATATTTAAAAAGATGAAACTCTTGGATAATTACCTGCCTTAGATCTGGGAGTTGCTTGTACTTCAATTTTTTTTATAGGTAATTGAGCATGTGAAAGTTGGGGTATTTTGTCCGTGCCAGTAACATGTTTAAAAAAAATGAGTGACGATATAGTTTACGGAGGCGTTGAAGGTACTATTGGGAAATGTAGGACTAAATTTCGCTCCAATCTCGTTTTAGAAAAAAACAGACGAGGTTTTGAAAGTAAAATGACGATATGGAGAATGGTCAAAAATTAGGTTGCAACCATGGGAGACAATGATCCAAATATGATTTCAAATATTTGGGACATCGCATTTTTCTATTCTACAAAAAATTCTACAACTGTCTATGTAATATAAATTTTCCCTTAAGTTATATTGAAGAAAACAATTATTTATTAGGATTTTATTATTCGCATTAGGCACATTTTTATATCGATCTTCCTGTATTTTATTGCCATAATAAACAAACGATTCTTTCTTGAACTAAAAGTATTATGATATACCATACCTATATGGAAACCATTTTTGAGTTATAAAAAAAAACTAGAATCACGTATAAAAACACAATATCATTCTCTGAAATCCGGACATTATTTGGCAACGCCCAGTCTATTTATTGCTATTGCCACGGCATGCTAGCAGTCTATGCGATTGTCGTTTCATTTCTGATGTTTGATGAATATCTTTTTTGGGTATTTTTGCTAAAAATGCCCACATATTGAGAAACTTTTGTTTGCGCTCAAAACTGTAACGAAAAGAATGTGTCGTGTTTCCTTATATACAAGGTAAGTAAAAAGATTTCCACTGTTAAACTTGTATAATTTTTGCCTTTAATACTTTGCTCTTTCACGAAATTAAAAATAAATAATGGGATCTTTGAGAAACCCGAGAACTGTGTTTTTTTTTCATAAAAATGCGGCAGCCAAACTTATTAACAATCCATCAATGGTTATATTGGCTGTTAGATGCCCAAGGTCTTATTGGTCGAAAACCAGAGTTAGCAATTACGTGTGTTATTGGTTAAAAACGAGTTTCAATCTTACGCATAGGCACGTTGAATAGAACTCAAAAAATTGTTCATAGTTTCTTCGTAACTTCTTGTATTATCAAAATCACATCACCTATATACGATACTTTAACTTTCATGTCATAATGGTACAGCAACCTATTGACAAGTGATAAACAAAATTTTAGATTTTTATTTAAAACAATTTAAAAATGAAGAATTATTTTAAAAATAAATGCGTCGCCACATTATCTAAAAGATCATTTAAGTCGAAATAGCTAACGTTTCAGCTTTAGTTCAGTTTCAGTTGAATTCTGAAGAAGTCAACAGGATGTTTGGCGAAACGTTAATAAGTTCGACTCAATAACAACCGACGCAGGAAGAATCCACAAGTTTTGTAAATAATATTACAATAGCCCGCGGAAGTTTCTTTCAAAAATTGTATCCGTTCTGTTCTAATATGCCATGGAGTTTAGGGAAACTTGTATACGACCTGGGCCATCTACTGCGCAGTAAATGTAACTTTGCCTAACCGATATAGCTACTAAAGGTATAGAAGCCCTGCCTGTGCTTACAATACAAGAATTTTTTACACGACAATGAAAAAAAATTGACATTTGTAATCTTGTTTTCAACCAATAGACTCAGCGCCACTCAACAACCAATATGGCCACTGACAGGTCGTCATTTCAACAAGTTTCCGTTTAGGGGAATCAGAGTTAAGCGTCTGGATGTAGCTGTTTAGAAACAAAATGGCGCAAAAGGTAGATTAGTTGGTGAAATTTCAATGCATTCTTGGAAGATTATTGCCACGTTAGGTCACTATATTATTAATTATTACCTGTGGCCCACCTCCTGTAATTTCTGCACTGCTTCCGTCACGTCAGGCACCTTTAGCACCTCGTCGTAGAACGAGTATAGGAACTCCTCCTTTTTGGAGTGCATCACTGGACGACAAGGCAAGCAGGTCTCCTGCATCCATCTCGGGAACGCAGCAAGTCTATCGAGGAAGTCATGAGCAGTGCGAGTGATCGCGTTGTATATTTCAGCGGCGGTGGGCCGCAGAAGAATTTCCGGCGTGACGACGACTGCGTCAATTTGAAACAGCAGCTCTTTGGTTTCGAATTTGGCCACGAACGATTCGAGATTCGTCAGTGTCATTGAGATCAACGCTTTATAAACTTCAAGCTGTGACGAAAATAACGCCGCATAATACTCTCGGCAAATAAATATCGATATTTAAATAATAATAATAAATCCGCATTTTAAAAAAATCGCTGCAACTTGTTTTTAATGAAAAACTTAGTTTTTCTATGGAAACATTTCCAAATCAACTTTTTGCGAAGAATTTAATGACTGAAGTGTAACATTTCTAAAACTAATAGATTATTAGTGTTCAATCCAAAAAATAATTTTTCTATAGGACATTCTGAATGTTTCTGAATCATTAAAAAGACAACGCATTTTAGGAAACCTGGAGTATCATTTTTGCCGTGAGACGCGATTGCGCATGCCTACGTCGCCAGGTGGCAATTTTGTGATTAAAACTAATATTTAATGAGAAAATAAATCGTAATACTAAATATTTGAAAACGGCTAAGCATGTTAAAATGTAATGTTAACCACGGTATAATTTGGTGCCCTTCAAAGGTATTGTGAAAAAAGTAATAAAAATGAATAATAACATTTTGTTTTGATTTTAAATATCAGTTTGAAAATTTCAAGATAATTAGACATTAATAAAAACGCACCATAATCCAAGTTTTTTTGAGCTTTTTTTTTTTTTTTGTTTTAAGTTAGGGTAAAGATATTGATATGCGGTTCTTATTAGGTTCTTATTTGACTATCTTATTATTTTTCTGGAAAATAGAGTCACTCATGATTGATAGTAACTTCAAATTTAAGACTTTTTATAGATATGGCCATTTATTGAAACCCCCACTACTTTCCTTTCAGAGATAGGGTAAACAGCATTAAACAAAAATTATTTGAATTTGTGTCAACTTTGGAATAATAATTTTACATTTTACATTTTTTTATAATCTGAGCTTTTAAATCATTTCAGAAACTCGAAAATAATGCCCAGCATTTTTTCTTAGCCGATTTAATTGATTTTTTTTTCAATTTCCTCATAACCCATATCCCAAACTCCTAAAAGTATTAGCTCACCTCCCAAAATGAATAGTACGGCACCATTCGAGGATGATTACCGGTATTGGTGTTCAGCACTAAAGCCTCGAGTTTTATTAAGATCGGAGTCAACGATTCGTAAGTTTTCAACATGTCCGATACTTTCTGCGTTCGGCCAGATTGCATAACGCTAAAGAACTCTTTGCATGGCAGTCGATTAGGGTTTTTATCTGCAGGGACATAATCGAATAAATTTGTTCTCGCTAGGGAGCGTACTCTTCCGCGCAGGTCGTTCTCTATATGCTCGATATGCTCCAAAAGGGTGGCCACGGAGGTTATGCGCATCTCGCATTCAGTAGCGTATTCTCCGACGCTCAATGATGACCATTTGATGCGAGAAAGTCCTTGCTGAATGTGAAGTTCCACTTCCATCAGTTTCTCTTTCAAAAGAGTCACCTGCGTAGGTATTGCTTTTAGAACTATTTACAATAAGAAAATCAGAAATTTTAAATATTTCCTTTTTACTTTGCAATGCTGTCTTTTGACCAGACATTCTATATAAAGTGGTACGGGGTGGCGGGTTTATTGTGGGATGATACCTTGCCCCAGAATCTGCAAAAAAATAGCAAAAAAAGTTTTAAAAATAAATTTATACAGGGTGGTCAAAAAGTAACATTAAAAATTGGAATGAAAAAAAGTACTCTATTCCAAAAAGTTGTAAATTTCGAACAATTATCAATAATTGTAAAAATGCTGCGCGGTTACTGTCAATTGACCATAAAAATAATGGCAAAATATGACTGAAAAAAAAAACAATCATTTGAGAATGAACGGCTAAAATATACGACAAATTTATTTAAAAGTCAGGTATTGGAGTTCAACAAAAATGCTCGCACACATTCATCATAATTTAATTAATTTAAATTTAATTCGGCATTCTTTGCAATAAATAGAAAATATACGGGGTGGGTCAAAAAGTAGATACCAAGTTCTTTTTAATAATTTAAAATTGCGAGCCAAATATTGGGTATGGAGGCAAACCCAGACCTAGGGCTTACAATATCGAACTAAAATCTGAATACCGATTTTTAATATTTGAAATTTGAAATATCCGGATACCGGTATTAAAACCGGTATTGTCAATAAAAAATTTATTAGTTATATTTTTACTTATTTCAGTTCTTATATTGACTTGTTAACAAATAATATATGAAATTCAATAAATATTGTTCTGAAATGAGTAGATATTATTTATTTTATTACATAGAGAGTAGGAGTAGATAGATACAAAAAAAGTGCAAGTAAAAAAGTACATATTAAATTCTATGTTACATTTTACATATAATATGGCATTATAAAATTAAAGAAGCAAAAAATATAATTAAATTGAAAGTATTTATGAAGTAATATTAATAACGTGGGTTTTGTTTATTAAAGAATGCTCTTAAAAAACATAAACAATCAATCGTTTAATCATCAAGCGAGGATCGAATTTTCGTACAAATATAACCAGCCGCCGAAAAAGCTCTTTCTGATTCTACACTTGTCGGCACTATTGTCATTGTCATCATACATGTTTTGTAAATACGTTCCTTTCGTTCCTGTTTTTTCCAAAGAAAGTAATTTCATCGTTTATTTTTTGCTCCAGATCTAGAATTTTTTTAAACGCAGGCATGGGTGAAGTATTAAGTGTTTCAGCGATTGGTGTTGTTTTTTCTTTAATGCGTTTACGTATACCTTGTTAGATTCTAATACTGTTTCATTACTAATTTGGGAAGATATTGGAAGGGATGTTCCTTGCACAACTTCCATATCTTCTGTATCTTCTAGATTTTCATGTGTGAGCCGTTTAGTAAGGCTTACAATTTTTTAAATGATTGTAAATTTGGATACGCGTTTAATTACTTCGCCTACATCTTGTGAGATCTTTTGCAAAAGTGAAGTATTCGAGATTTTAATACTTCCAATAATTATAATGCAATTGCAGATTTTTGCTGGGAAAGATTATCTAACATAAATGTTCATTTTACAGGAGTAAGAGCAGCAATAATTGAAGATAATAAATTAAATTCTTAGTCAGAAAAATTAATATCGGAACAACTGTCAATAAGCGCTTTTGGAATAAAAAAATTGTTCTCCCACGTACTTTTGTTAAATGTTTTCACTACTTTCCGAATTTTTGAAACTAGAGATAATAACCCATATGTCTAATATTTATATTACAAGTAGTAATACTAGCATCTAACTTTATAATAATTACTGTATATCGTCGTTATCATCAACATCTTTAACATCATCATTATAATTTTGCTCGACAATATCAATATCCGCACTCGGGTTCAAAGTTGACGTATACAAAACATCAGTAATTGCAAAATTTATTGATGTTTGGCTTCTATAATTTTCCAAATTTTACCATAACCGATTCACAGTCAGCAGTTACTCCAACTATGTCTTTAGATATATATAAATTAAAATCTTGCAATGTTTCTTCTACAAGGGATCCGTAAGTGCGCACTAATCCGATATTCCACATTGTTCGTCCTCAACACAATGTGCATTAATGTATATGTAGCGCCGATTGTGAATAGATGTCCATTCGTCAAATGTGATACTGAAAACTTTACCTTCAGATGTCAGTCTAGAAATTTCATGCACTGTAGACTGTTTAATAATTTTACTACAATCAAGTACCATATTTTTAATAGTGACTGCAGATTTTGGTAAGTGTTTGAATCATCTTGCCTTAAAGCCTTCTCTTATGTCTACGATTTTAAAAAAATATTAAAAAACAAACCATCGCGCGCTATCATTCGGGAAGCACTTCTGAAAGTTTGTCGTTTTTATTATTTTTAAAATAATTTGTTATTAACAATTTCGGCTCTTAGAAACACTTGATTGGACATCATGTGGAGATTCCAATTTCTTTTTAAGATTTAGTCCATGTATCGTTTTTAAGTGAGAATGAAGGCTACTTGTGGATCATCCTGTACACTTTATTTCTTTTGCTTACTTTTTACATTTAGCAACATAGATTAAACAGTATTTAAATACCGCTATATAATTTTCAATTGCTAGAAATAAAACTAGAAAACGTAATGAAAAATAAAATTGAAAATATCAAATATAATTTTTACTTGTAAACACTACAGCTGATTTGCAAAATTAAACAATCTAATCTAAACTATTTAATAATTTTTGCGTTATGCCCTCTATGTATTTGTATCAACGAGACCTATAAACAAAAACATAAACAATCACTTTATATTGCCGACACCGTCGATTCTCGATGGTGCCGGTATGTGTAATAAATGTACCCAATATAGATTTTAATACCATGAAATTGATTGTTTAAAAAAATAATTAATATTATTTTAAATTAGATTTATATTGTGCATAAATTCAATTTTTATCAACTAATGTAATACCAAAATACTGGTATTTTTACATAAATACTGATTTTTAAAAACGGACAAAAATCATTCGGAATTCCGGTATTCAGGATCCCAGAATCCCGGTATTGTAGCCTTGCCCAGAACTCAAGAAGAAGTTTGTAATCGTTTAACGCAAAATATCCCGAAAGACCCATTACAATCATCAAAAAAATAACATTATTAGGTGTTGAAAATGTCCACCGTGAACTTGTTGCCAATATATCAATGGGTTTAAAAACCGTTCCAAAATATTACTCCTGATTTTTTTGGGGTTTCAACAAAACAAGGTTTCATCACTAAGCAGTATCTGACGACGGAAAAATGGCTTAAAGTTGCACATTTGTTGTGGTCGGGATCATCCGCGTCCAGTTCCTGTAGTAATGAAATCTTCTTTTAATACAGGCAAAGCTGTTCATTAATTAATACCATTATTTCAAGCTAATTCGGAAGATACATGATGGGGATAAAATATTTAATCTTGTGTTCTCTTTAGTTTTTGGACGACCTGACCGTAGACGATCTTATGCATGCCCTATTTCTATAATTTTTTTCTCAATTTTACTCACTGCGGATCTCGTAATGGATCTTTCAGGATTTTTTTGCCTTAAATATATTACAAATTTCTTCTAGAGTTTTTGTTTTGTCTTCACATCCAATTAAAATTATAATATGAATCCAATCCAATTTAAAAACTTTACTGGTATTATACTTGTTCATTTCAAAACTAAATTTGTTTTTTTATTTTTTTGCTCGTAAAAAGTGGCAGATAGGGATAAGGTATGCTACATGAATTACGAGTCAAATTTGACACAGAATTCGAAAAACTTCATCTATTTTTTGATTCACCCTGAATATTGTCTATGTACTGCAAAAATTGCGCAAAAAAAATTATTCTTGTTGAAATTCAATATCTGAGTTTTAAATTAATTTGTTCCATATTTTAGGCGTTCACTGTATAACAAATGCTTTTAGTCGGAGAGGATATATTTCGACCGGCAAAAGTCAGTTTTGACATAAAATTCAAAACATGTCGGTTGTTACTTGTATACCAAAATACAAACATCCTGTATATATACCAATATAATATTTTAAAAGTGAATAAGTGAATACAAATAACTTTTGTCTCTAAGTTTTATTGATATTTTCTTGGAGATCATCCCATAGTAAACAGGTCACCCTGTACAATGCCGGAAGTTATATCAAATTAATTAAAAATGGTTCCTGCTAATACATTATATTTGTTTATTCCACTCACCGAAAAACCTAATCCAATGAAATCCAAAAAATGGCTAACTCAGTTAATATTTTTCGCAACTTAAGGTTTTATTTTATATGAAAGCTTAACTTTTATAACAAGTTTTTTTGTAAGACATCCAATAAATACCAAAATACTTGAAATTTTATAATATTGCATCCAAGGCGTTTCCGTCACTTTATTTTGGTGTTGGCTACTTCAGATTTTTTTATAGCGTTCTTAAAATTCTTATTATAAAACTGGGGTTTTCTAGCTTATACAGCTACTAGGAAACATAAAGAGTATTATAAAACTTATTATTCCAATAGCAATTTGACTGATGTAGAGGAAAGCCTCGATATTTTTGAGGTTATGAAGTTTAATAATTATTCTCTTAAAGATAATAATACCACTTCAATTACGAAGTTGTCTAAGCTCGCCTGGAGACCATCAGAGTGCAATGATAGTTGGTTGAAGGTAACACACATATTGCAAATAGGGTTTGGAAAATTGATATTGGATCTGAGTAACTGCGGCCAGAAAGTTGATTGATGTCTTCCTTCCAGCCGCGACACATGAAAATGTAATTGTTTCAAAAGAAACAGACAATCGATTCTGTAATGAACTAACTTGTAGAGGAATGACACAGATTACAAGTCTCTCCGTGTGCTCAGAAGCTTGGACCTAACGTAACGTAAAGTGATTTGCATAGGCAAGCTTGACGCAGATGATTAAAGATATGAGGTCTTCTATAAATATATTGAACAGAAGTGGTCCAAAGTTAGAACCTTAGAAGGTAGAACAAAAGGAACTGATCTAAAGCACCCAATCTCAACGAACTGTCGACGGTTCGCCAGAATGAACCTCAAAACTGAAATCAGCTAATCGGAAAAACCAAATTTTTGAGCCGCTTTTTCAATAAGTAAGTGATGATTCATCTAGTCAAACGCATTGTGGAAGTCCTTGTATATAACATCAACTTGACCTTGCTTGTTCAGGGAGTCACAGACATAAGAAGACATGGAACATAAGTTGGTGATGCATGATCTTTTCACATAAAAACTATATTGTTGCGTAGGGAGTTTATTTCGAATTTGATCAAAAAAAAATTATGTAATATAGTTTCTAATATTTTTAGAAAACTGTATAAGAGCGAAATTGGTCGGTAATATTCAAAAACGAAAGAATCCCTTTTTTTGAGAATGAGATGAACTTTGGCAATTTTGGATAAACACCCGCTTCAAGTACCAGGTTAAAAATGTGATGCAAAGGATCATAAAATGCGTGGGAACAATCTCTCAAGACAAATCTTTATATGCCGTCAGGACCGGCAGTCATTTGGTTTTTGAGTGCTTTGCTTGATGATAAGACATCCGGGGTTGGCTAATTTGACTAGATCGGAATTAAAGGACACTGTTGAAGATGAACATGGATATGGCTGGGATATCGTATTAACTCTACCAAAGTGCTTTGCAAAAGCTACGACAACCATACTAGGCCTATGGCATGGCTGTTTAGAATAGAACACCGTGGCTGCGATCCGCGAATCTGCCTTCTTACTCTGAATAAATGACAAGAAATTTGTAGGACCATGCTCAGCACGACGAACAAAATCGATATAGGCAACACGCGACTGGAACTTAATTGACTTGCGCAGTGCGGTATAACTGAAACTGACTAACGTTTAGTCTGGTTCGTTTTTTAAAATTATTCTGTTTTCTGATGTTTTTTCTTCAATGATGTCAAATATTCTTCGTCCTCCTCCTCCTCTTCCAATAAAAAAGCAACTAACAAGCGTTTATTTACTCTTTGATATACAGCACAGGACTGCCAAGTTTCTAAGTCTGAACGCATAAGTGAAAACACAACTGCCAGATGCACAAGTGAAACCATACCTTTAGGTCGGTAGTTGTACAAGTTGCTGAAAAAGCTGCCACCGCTGCAAAACTAAAAGTTACGAGAAATCAATTGAAAACAAATTTCAAATATCATAACCTCACATTTTAGTTGTTATATATTAAGAAGTGTGCTTAGTTTTTTTAAAAATATTTAGATAAAGTTTAGAATTAAACTACACATGCATTTTAAAATTGTTCAAAACAAAAATGGAGAAAACAACTTCTTTAGCGGTCGTTCCAAGCGCGTGGAAGTGTAGGTTTCACTTAATTTATTCGGTGCTTTAAGATTTATAAGGGTTTTACGAAGTAAGCTATAAAATCCCAATAGTAAAAGTGTTTTAATAAGGATTTCAAGGACCTTATAACATCTTTTTTAAAAACACTTAGCTAATGAAACATGATTGGGATGGAATACCATAAACTTAAAAGTGTTTTGGCATTTATTGGAAGTCTTGCAAAACTTCTAAAACTAATGGTTTTTTTGTAAAACTGTGAAAGCCATAAAAGCTAAGGTTTTTCGTTATTAGTTACATTATAATAAAAATATAAAACTTATAGGTTTACAATAAGTGCCTTTCAAGTAATATTATATAATAGGTAGATGTCCGAGTTGCTGAAAAGGCGTATTTATTGAAACATTCGCCGCCGCTACAAAACTAAAAGTAACGGAAAAACAACTGAATACAATTAATGCACAAATTTCAAATGTTAATAAGGCAATCACGACCTTACTTTTTAGTCGTTATTTATTAATTCGGTCTTGCAAAAAGTGAGCTTAATTTTTTTTTTAAATATCAAGATTAAGTTTAGAATTAAACTACAAATATATTTTAAAATTGTACAAAACGAAAGAAGGGGGAAGACAACTTCTTTAGCGGTCGAGTGGGAGTTCAGTTCAGTTTCATTTCATTTATTCAGTGCTTTAAGATTTATAAGGATTTTACGGAATAAGGTATAAAATCCCAACAGTTAAAGTATTATAATTAAGATTTCAAGGACCTTATAATTTTTTTTATAAAGTACTGAGCTAATAATCCACGCCAACCATTTTATACATAAATTAACGGAAATGATTGGAAGCCTTGAAAAACTTGTAACCCTAACTGTTTTCTTGTAAAACTATCATATCTGTTATAAAAGCTTAAGTTTCGTATAAATATCCATTACGTTATAATAAAACCATAAGCTGCGAAAAGTGTTAAAAGGGCCACCAGAGGGCGGAGGGGGGGGGGGGCAGAGGTGAGCGTAAAAACAATAAAAATACACTACTGTTCAAGTCATAACCTGCGGCGGACCAAGTCTGTCCGTGATGGAGTTGTAACGCGCGAGCATACGCGACACTGCGTTGACGTCGCGTTGCACCTTCTCCTTCCTGACCGCGATTATCCTGACGTGCTCGGGCAGCGCGAAATTCAGTAGCTCGAACGTTTCGATGCCTTTGAAACTGCGCCACAGCGTTTCATCAAAGTTCAGGTCAAACTTCAGGCCAAAGTCGACTGTGATGTTTGGGCCGATGATCTCGTGCCACGTTAAGTTACGCCGTGATTGGATGCGACTCATAAGGGTGTGCGCGGAGTGCGTCGCAGTTGATGACCTCAACGGCATCTTTAGGGCTGAAATGAGCAGGATGGATAGTAAGGGTACTCTCGCAGAGTGGGCGGGCGTCGCACATTTGGACGTCACGACGTGACCTCTGCTCCCCGAGGCGGTAGAACTTAGTTTTTGTTGAGAACCTATTCCCGCGATCCCCGACAACGAGCCCTTGATCGGTTTGAAAAATTGTCTTTTCTTCGGAGAGTCCACGATTTTCAGCAAGTTCATCTGCACGGTGCGTTCCAACAGTTGTTCGTACAACTGCAGCCACTCTCTCAACTTCGCTGAAGAAAATAGAATACAAGTTGATTTCACAAAACTATTAACAGCATAGAGAATAGTTTTCAACGATGTATTGCCCGCCTCGGTTCCGATTTAGCGTATTTAATATCTTTTATCTTTATAATCATCACTTTAAATTTCTGTTTGCTAACATTTTCCAGCAAATACTAATTTTTTTAATAAAAACCGTAGTAAATGTTATAATAAAAGAATTTTCCATAAAATCCAGTGTTCCACTAGAAATTGGTTTCGTGTAATAAACGCTGCCAATATATATTTTAAACTCTTACGACAGAAAAAGATTGCTTCGTGGGTCCTTTTCACTTATTAAGGTTTTTTGCTAAATTGAAAATAATTTCTGCTATCGTTGCAAGGTATTTTAAATAAATATTTAAAGAAAAGAAAAATCGAAGAGTCCCAAACCGATTTGAACCGGATACCGGGCATGACGCAAGGCATTGGGTCTTAAAGGTATCAAAGGTATAGAAGTCAATAGCATTAGGAATCTGACGTGCTGAATCAACAAAATATTGATTAATGACCTCAGGATTCCTCAGAAGTTTAGGAATATCGACGCCCTTTTTTGATCTGTTCTGTTGATAATTTTTCAAATGTTTTTTGACTTTTTTGTACGACTAACATAGTCAATACAAGATTTTTTTTTCGGCCCATCCAGCCGAGGTGAAAAGATTTCTAATTTCCTTATAATAATAATATTAATAATAATAATTTTATTCACGTATTGATATACAATGAAAAGAACACGGTTCGGATGAAGAAAATAAGATATATTGTGCCTCCGTTTTTAAACCTATCCTAAGAAGAAGGTAGCAGCGCTAGGCAGGAAGAATACACATAAAAAAATTAATAAATAAATACCTAGTACGATCTGTGCAAATAGAGGGACTTACACTTTGGAAATAGTTTACAGTAGACATTATATGTTTTAGCCATGTCATATGTAAAGAATCTTTCAAAACTTCCAGAGGTGTGACGTGGAGGGGTGAGCAGGGCTTTAAATCTTAAATTTAAATTGTGAACGTCCGTGCGAAAGCTGATTTTTTTAAAAAGATAGCGTGAAGACATCAATTTTTCATATTAAGCCGTCGACCTTCCTTCAATTTATGACTAACAGGCCTAACGCGTTTAATCCCAAAAATTAATCTTAGACAGTATTTCTGGATTTTTTGAATCCCTTCTGAGGCAGCCGCTGTCAAACATGGGCCATAGACGACATCACAGTGGTTAAAAGAAGATAAAACTATCGAATCACACAGGAGCTTTTTTAATGATTGATTTAAAATATTTTTAGAACCATATAAGCATTTTAAGTGAGCAATGGATTTTTTAATACATTGTGTAATGTGACCATTAAATCTTAGCTTACTGTCGAGCACAAGCCCAAGGTTTTTTGACTCCATTTTCAGAGGAATGCACACATTCGATATTTTTATTTCAACTAGTTGCGATAATCGATCAACATCCACGGGCCTACCAAAGAACGTTGCTATAGATGTTTTTGGAATGTTTTGTGAATGTTCTAGGGACACCGTGTTAATGATTTCTACATCATTATTTATGATTTGACAGCTTTCCAAAATTTTATCTCCCGAAAGTGAGTAATAAACTTGTGTATCATCTGCATACATTTGGGTTTTGCAATGTTGTATAAAACTATGAAACGCGAACGTGTATATACACTATAAAATTAGCCCCAGAATGGAGCCTTGAGGCACCCCAGATATTATAGCACGGCAGTCTGATTGCTGTTCATTTAGAATCACTTTTTGTGTGCGACCTTGTTAGTAGTTCCCCAAAAATTCGACAGCACCCTCATCAAGCCCTAGGTATTATTAGAATAGTTAGCAAAGTACGGTGATCAAACGCCTTAGTAATCCAACATGACCAAGATGCTACATTTGGCTTCGTCAATTGTGCGAAAGAAATTATCAGTGACGTTCAGGAGAGCAGTTGTTCAACTGTGCCCCTTCCTGAAGCCACACTGAGTTTCAGGAAGAATGTTATTTATCTCCAAATGATCAATCAGTCGCGTTTTAATGACATTTTCCAGAATTTTGGAAACTATCGATCAAAATGCTAATAGGGCGTAATTTACTATAACTTGTGGGACTTTTAGTTTTAGAATTTCGACATCTAATAACATTTTTAGCCACGGACTTTGTGGTTTTGGTCAAATTTAATTCGAACCTTCTACACATCTATTAAACCCAAACTCTCATATTCTTTAGAAATATCTTTCCTACCAGTATACCGTGCACCTTTCACAACAGATGAAAACAGTAAATGCGAAAATTGTTGCTCGCGACGCGGCCTTAGGAGATGTCGAAACCAAACGGCACCGTTCGCCAAGCTTCGTTAGTTAGGGTCAATGATTTACTCCGGAAAATAATGATTTTCAGCTTTTGGTCCATAACTAGCACGCATTATACAGTTTTGATTAGATATTTCCCCATATCTCGCGCTAGTTTTCCTCGGGTCTGAAATTGCAATTGGTTCCATTTGAGCACGAAACTTCTTTGAATTCAATAACCCGACACACTTTGTTTTATAGCGACTCTTCTCCGAGCAAAACCAAAAATAGATGCCGATGTCGAATAGCTTCAATATTTTGCGGGTGAACTACCGTACCTCGAAATATTCCAAAAAAAACCTCGCCAATTACGGTTACGGAAAACAAAAAAAAAAAGGATTTTTTTCGACGCTGATCAATTCTGTACTGAACCTGAACCCGTACCAACCTTTACCCAGATATCGAGTTTATTGATGAGCGTAGACACTTTGTCGAAACTCGTTTCCATCGGTTTCGGTAACAAATTTTGGGTCGCCTGGAGGCTTTACAAAACTCACCCTCCTCGTAAGCTCTGAGCTCCTTAGTCAGTTTTAAGTATAAATCGAACACCTCGTCCTTGAGCGGCGATTCCATCAGCTCCGGCACACGCTGAAACTTCAGTATCGGCCTCTTTAGCTTGTAAAAGAGCAGACGGGCCCAGTAGATGGCACCTCCGTGGGTAGGGGCGTCTCTGCACAAAACTGGACGGCGCTTGTTCCGCTGTGACAAAACTAATCAAACTAATTCTCGCAGGAGTCCCGCATTACCGTGAAGTTGTCATCGACGCTAAGAATCTCTTTCGTAAATTGGTCGAGGATGACATCGAACCTTTTCATCAGTTTATCGAGGATCATTTCCCTCGTCTCGATGTGTTTGAATTTCAGCATCATTTCTAACGCGGCCTCCGATGATCTTTAACAAAAAGCGACGGTGTTGACGGGACTATGTATGTATATGTGTTTATACAGAGTGTGCTGTTTTCTGTATAAAAAGTTGCCCAGAAGTATTGCTTTACTGAGTTACATGATGCACGAATTTCGAACATTAAATGGCGCTTTCTGATATATTAAAGACATTTTTAAATTAATTTTGTTAATAGGTACTATTTAAAAAGAAAACTGAATTTTTTATTTTTGTTTGCACAAAAAGTAATGGGCAACACAGAACACACCTCACACTCAAAACACACAGTCGTAATAACAAATATATATATGTGCAAGATTTAAAATCTCGTTTTTAACCAATGACAACAATCAACATGACCGCTGACAGATCGCCAATAAGTTTGGATGCGGCATTTTCACGGAACTATTTTCACAAAAAAACACAAAGTCACCGCTTTTTTAAAAGCCAAATATGATAAAATTATAAAAATAGGAAGTTTCTATTTGAAAAATAAAATGAAACAAAAAAGCAACGCACAATTATACTTTACATTCACGTTAAATTAATTCAATAGATTTTGGAACAAATTTATAAATTATGGTAACTATATTGAAATTCTATATAATAAGTATCCAGCATGAGATTAAAGCTTATTGAAATGCAACTTTTTTTCTGCAATCCGTAGATCTCATGAGAAATCAAAACACAGAGTCGTAATAATAAATATATGGATCTCTTAATAAATAACGCGAGATATGAGGGTTGTTCAATAAGCCCTTATAAAATAAAACCGAAAATAAATTATTGCTATTAACTGGTACTCCTAACAACTCAGCTCCTAAAGTTGCAGCGGTATCCATCACAGGTTATTGTCGATTAAACAACGTTGGATAAATTTGAATTTCTAGCAGTGATTAATCATTTATATTTAAAAAGGGTTGACGCCCAAAGAAATCAAAACTGGATTGTAGGATGTTCATGGCACATGTGCTCTGGTGTTTACAATCGGGTGAATGAGTTTAAACGTGATCGTACATCAACAAACCATGAATGAAGATCTGAGGATTGACAAAATCATCAATATTATTTTAAGTGATCAACGAATTAAAGTGCGGCATAGTTGAGGCCACAGGCTGATCGCAAGATGCAGTGGCTTTAATTTTGCACGAAAAACTGGTTGTGGAGATTAAAATCATTGTGTGGTCGGTTCTGTTTTGGAGCATATATCTTTGAACTTGGGTACACTACTACACTGCAGAGATAAAAGAACCGCCAAAACAGTGGATTTTTGAATGTGAACGGGCTCCAAAGAAGAAGAAAAACGGTCAAGTCAATGGCTAAGATCTTTTAGGACGCTCGCTCGGAGAATCATCTGCATTTATTAATTGGGAAAGAGTATAATGATAGAGGAGAGCAACGAAACGAAGGAAACACATCCTCATCTGCAATAGAAAAAGATCCTCCAACATTATGGAATTAAGATTCGTATTATTACAACATCAGCATTCGGCAGATTTAGCCCGCAGTGACTATTTCTTGTTTGCGGATTTGAAAAAATTGAAAGAAAAAAGACATGTTTTATTTATATAGGGTCTTGTATACAGGGTGTGTGTGTGTACGACTTCTTTGAATTATATTTAAAAATTATTCATAAAATATACAAAGTATTGAAATTTACACGGATTCAAAGGAATTCAACTGCGCCTTAGAATTGTTTCGAAGCAGTAAATTTTTGACTAATCAATTTTTTATGCTAGGTTTTTATCATTTTAACGTTGAAAACCCCTTTATCCTCCAAAAATCACTCAAATAAATTAAGATAATCAGCGATCATCCCTTACCTGATCATTTTCAAACTCTGTTCGATAAAGTTCGTACTCTCGATTTCCAATTTGCGCACTTCCTTCTCGTAATTGACGATAATCGCCTCCCAGTTCTCTTTGCAGTTCATATCGAATATGTCGAAATCGGTATTCTCTATGCTGCTAACTAATCTGTCGACGCGTTTCGACACGTTATCGATAGTTTGAGGATCGTTAACAATCGATCTTAGTTCTGGTCCGAATATGTTCTTGAAATGGCTTACTACCTAATGAGACGTTTTATTTTTAATAATGAAACTACTTTCGACAATATTATCGTAGTTCTCCAACCTATTCTTGACTCTATCAGCAAAAGCTTTCACCCTACATTATATTTTTTTTACACACCATAGATACTTTATGTTTTATGTTTCATGCTTTATTACAGAAATGTCGAAACAAGGAGAAAGGCAGAATTAAACATTCTAAATTAATTGATCTCTTGATGCGAATGAAAAATAAAAAATCACTGACAACCTATAATCAAATAACTACTATAAAAACGGAATGGGGAACGAGGCCAGAAGCAGCAAAAAAAGGGGTCCCCGCTTTTGTTCAACAAAAAATTCTGAAACAATCTTCTCAAAAGCTGCAATGTACCGTCCAAGGGACATGGACCAACGATCATATGTGTAAATAACGAAGTGGTACAAGTAGCTAGAGATTTGGAACAGGATGTAGACGTTAAACCCAGAAATGTTAAAGCTTGCGAATGACACTTCGCGAATTTGTTACACTAGATATTGGTCGTAGCCTTAAAATGTTTTTATTTTTTTTAATTTTTATGTTGTTTTTAGTTTTCTAATTAATCTTATAGTTTAAAGTTTATTTGTTGCCTTTTCACATCGTAACCCGAGGCGTTCGCTTAAAAATAATGTAGTGAATGTAGTTGGTCATAAAAAAAAATCAAAACTCACCACAGCTCCTTTGTATAAATCGTCGCATACTTTGGCCACATAATCCGAAGCCGCAAACAATCGACCCCTGTTGAACTCCCACCTTTGACCTTTACCGGAATCCTCGATCTTTTGCCTCGTCGCCATGTACGCCGACTTCCACGTCTCTAACATCTCTTTGGCCTCATGCGACAGCCGCTTCACATCTTCGATTGGTCTCCTGCTTACCAACTATTCATCATCTGAATTACGGACTGACATGGCAGTACCTAAAGAGAAACGCGTTGTCCAAATGCCTCTGCGTCTTGTCCAAAAAGCACCAGACCACCCTCTCCATAAAAGGCACCATCGTCTCGTCTGTGTTGTAGTATCGAGACAGCACCCAGATTAGATGAAGGCCTTCCATCAAGTCTGGGATACACTCCTTGATCTTCTTGAAGTCGCTACTGTCGGTGATTACCTAAATATCATATGTAGTGAAAACTCAAGATCCATATCTGCAAGAAGTTGCCTTACGCATGGATTACCTGATAATGGATACGGGACCTTAGGGCATACCCCGGATGAGACCTTGGCTGTTATGGCCTTAAGAACGACGAATAAAAGAAGAAAATTATAAAATTTTGAAATGTTGGTATTGAAGTCCTAGTAAGAATCAAACTTGAGATCTGAGAGATGCGGTAGGACTTCGTGCCCTTTTGATAGAAAACCAAACCCCAAAACTGACTATTCTCCTTTGGATTCTGTATAGCTGTGCTTATGTACTCTGAGCAGGTTTTCACGACGTCCTTATATATATTGACTGAAAGTCAATAACGGCTCGTAAAAAGGATATCCGCAGAGATAATTTTCGACAGACATGATTCGCATAACGATTGGTTGAGCAATCTTGCCAACAAAAAGTGTTGAGTTGGTCAATTGATGAACACGTTAGAATCAGCAGAAATTTCCATTATAGGTCTTTCTCCGCCTGACAAACATTCCGAAATATTAAGCAAAACGAGTGCAGTTCCCATGTGTTACAAAATTCGATAGTTTTAAAGGATTGCAAAGATAATATTCTCTTTGCCCATACGTTTATTAGCTGCGACATCACTTCTGCCTTTTTTGGGAAATCACAGACTATAATCCGCCATTGACAAATGATAACATTGCCAGGGAGGGGGAAGAAATTCGCACTTGCCTTATACAAGCAACGCCGAAATGGGATATCTTTAATCACCATCAGATCATAAGTTAATTGGCCAGTCGAGTCACAGATTACTTTTGTCAAGACTACCACCTGCCTGTATTAGCAAAACATTCATATTACGTTTTCAATAATATTCTTTGTGGCGAGGAAGAACTAAATGGGACTGGGACTTACGACTCAAACGACAGTTCATACTTCAATTCTTCAGCTCATATCCCGCGACCATAAAAAAGATTGTGAAAAACGGGGCAGTTTTGTGAAAGTTCGTTTACGTTGCTGCGTTTGTTACGGTCAGAGTTATTTAAATGCCGCCTTATTTCATTTGTGCAGTAGCACTACAGGGAAAACCACGTACCGAGGACTCTACATCAAGGTATGGAAACAAGCTCAAAGTACATAAACTCAGTTATAAAAAAATTAAGTTATATTAAAAGGTGCATGTAGAGAAAGGACTGTTCTTTAATGTAATTCTAGAGGTAATCGCCACAAAAGTCGATGATTGGCTAATTTTCTTTGGATGGAAGATTCGCAAAGACATTATATAAAAATTCCATGCAGAATTCAATGGAAAATGAAAAAATGTCCTATAACAATTTTTAGTTAAAGTTGCGAGCAAAATGCCGGAAAAGCGTCGTGAGGTCACCTAGGGGTTAGCTTTTTCAGCGAACGGGTTCCAGATTTTCCAATTGTGCGCTTTATAAACAAAACTTGCTTGACTGATTCTTTATTGTTTTGAATGCAATAAGTTTAGAGTTAAAAAAAAACTCTCTGGATATATATATTTTCCTTTATAGTCCGTCTATTTAGCGTACTACTACGTAAACAAAAAAAAACAGCGCTCTACTCATAAAAGGAAGTTGAAAAGAGAGCGTTTGATATGAGCTTTGGAAACAGTACGATTGACAGTACTCTCTAGACGTTGCGGGGGCTGAGGTAAGCCAAGCTATTGTGTTTACGGATCTGGGTGGAACAGTGGATAGAATCGTCTTGATTTTCCTACCTTCAGGTGTCTCCTGATCGTTGATAAAAATTTGACGTTGTCCCTGGCCTGGGCATAGTACCGCTTCAGTTCCGCGTGGTAGTGACCAAATGCGGCCATCACTGAAGAACCTGCCCGTTCCAAGATGTCGCTGATTCGTAGAACCATTGGTTTTTTAAGTTGTTCCACAATGGCGCTAAATGCGGCTTCCCGCTCGTGCCAGTACTCGTATTCTGGCAACGGTCCGTTACCGACGGGTGTCTTAAAATAGAATCCGAGACTGAGTTTTTTTTCTCGATTGATTTGAGCAGGTACCTTGGTCAGATAAGTCTCTAGAACTTTGGCGATATGCCGCTCCCAGCCCATCACCACTTCTTCTAGGCTGACCACTACGGAATCGTCACGTGCAAGCTCATCTTCATCGCGATCGGTCGCCAGCATATCTGTCAAATTAGGCATCGGCAAATCTATTTCGTCGCCCACGTGTTCGCACACCCTGTAATATTGATTAAATAAGAATTTTTGGACTGACAAGTCACATCAATTTTCTTTATTTAAAAAAAAAGTTGCTGGTCTTGTGGGCTATTTGTGATTTTATTTATTTATAAGCTAAAGTGTAAAGTGTGTCCTGGCTCTCTGGAATATATTTTTCTTCAAATTTACGAACAAACGTCAGGAACAGCTATGGGTTTTCTATTAATACTAATCATCAATTACGGAAGCTTTTGAGAAGAAATCTCTCGACGCCTTCCACCTAAACTCAAAATTATGGAAGCTAATTGAGAATAATTTTGTAATTTGGCCTCAGGGTCAAGAATTTCTATGAGATTTTCCTAACCATTTAAACTCTACACACCGTAACATATGTTTTACCATTTTAGAAAGTAATAATAGATTATTATTCTTATTAATAGGAAAGCATTGAATCATTGTTTGCAGAAAACCTACACCGACCGATACCTTAATGCATTGTCACATTACTATCCTGCCCAAAAATCATCTGTTTTAAATCCCGTTCTTACAGGGCCGTTAAACTCTCTCAACTCGAGTTACTGACCCGGAATACAATGTCTTACATCTGCTCTTCTCTCCAATAATTTCCACATTACAGATATTAAGCGTTCCACCACAAAATACAGTACACTCTAACCTTCCAATAAGATTTACAAAAGAAAATGTCGCGACATCTTCGATCCTTCAAAGACAAAATTCCGATTGAGCTACCAGGAGTTTACATGCGGCAGCAGTTTCCGAACCCAATTATGAAACCGGACATCAAATCTTATTCGACAAAACTATACAATTCTTGCATATAATCTACTCTTCTACAAACGAAAAATCCAGGAATCCGTAGAAATGTATAAGCAACCAAACAACCATAACCGCGACCTTTCCCCTGTATGGGAATCAGTCATCCGTGACAATGTTCATTCCCCTCCTTTAGCTTCGTCCCCCTAAAACAGTATATAAACTGACGCAGGAGAAATCCAGAAGTTTTGTAAATAATGGAAGTTTCTTTGAAAAAAAAAAATGTTGAGAGTCGGAAAAGTCCAGCAAAGCACATTTCAAAAATTCTTACATGTTAATTTCTTTATTACATTATAATTTCTATTAGTAAACATAATAGTAAAATAAAATAAAGAAACATAATACAATATTTAATCTTTATATGTTTAAAACACCTTATCAATGCGTACTTGATGCTATGCCCAGCAAAATAGGTTTAATACCATTTTCTTTCCTCAATTCTACATACAATACAATGTTAAATCTGAAGGTGACCCTAGGCTAAAAGGCTCTCTATATAAAGACCTTCCAGATTAATGTGTGCGGCTGAAATAGCTGTGCTTAAGAGAAAATTGAATGATTGGCTCGAGAGTTTAGTCGAGGGTCATAATTGCAGCATTTTGTTCTTGTTCTTTGTTTTGTTTGTTCTAGCTTTTATACTGCTGCCTTTCTCTCTATTTGCCTTTAATAAATGTAAAAGTTTTGTAAATTGGTTAAACCGCAAATAAAAAAAAAAACGTTTTTAAACCCGTTTTAAAATTATTATAATTTTTCAAAAATTTTATGAACGACTCATCGGGTCCTTTTTGTTCCAATTCTATATTCAATTCCAAATTTGAATATAGAATAATATTGTTCATTTAAAATGTCTAAATATCCTGGTGAAAACTGATGATTATTGGCATTAATTTAAGCAAGTAATGTATGTTTAAACAAATGCTTGATCGTTACCCTCTAGAACTTACAATTTTCCTACAAGTGCACGTGCAAAACAAAATACCACTTAATAAACAAATAAGAAAATTAAACAAAATTGTTACTTAAATAGTTATTTGTGTAAATTTCATGACTTTTGGAAACAATCTTATTAGTGAAAAATAAAAAATTCTAAAAATCTATTTCGTTAAATTCAAATAAAATAAAATAATAATTACAAAAAAAGTGTTTATGTAGGTAATTTCCTTAAACAAATTTCTCCTAGATTATAAACCTGTTAAAATAAATAAGAACTAAAAGTTCAGATTTTCAGGAAATTGTATATTTTTACATGACAATTGTTTCGACAACACCGTGTCTATCAAATATAATATTTACAAAATACCTGCTACTATATATACCAAAAAATGGTAATAAAACTTTAATTAATGTTGTTGTGAGAATTTAAGTTCAATAAAGGATAGGTATTTAAATCTAATTGATCGTTAAGCAATACATTGCTTACATTGCTTAACGATCAATTAGATTTAAATACCTCTCCCTTATTGAACTTAAATTCTCACAACATTAAATAAGGTTTTATTGTCATTTTTCGGTATATGTAGTAGCATGTAGTTTGTAAATATTACATTTGATAAAGACACGGTGTTGTCGAAACAATTGTAATGTGAAAATATATAATTTCGAGAAACTCTGAACTTTTAGTTCTTATTTATTTTGATAAATGGATTTTCATCAAGTAAAAGCCACCTCAGTCAATTTTATAAACCTGTTTATTGACTGACAAACAAATGGATAAATTGGACTTTCCAAAGGTGCCAACACTAAATTCTTGTTAGATTGAAGCTTGAAGGTTTTGCCACCACAATTAAAAACATACCACTGCAGAGTCGAAGACAGAGCCGCGATTTCAGTGACAAATTCGTCCTTGACGGGAGTGTCCGACTTGGAATCTTTCTCTTCGATGAAAGCTTGGGCGGTGCTCGTGCTGGCAGTCATCGACAGTCGTTCGATCCCCCGCTTAGCCCTCTCGGCCACCTCCATCGACGATTTCCTATATTCGTGTTCACCAAAAATCGAAGTACCGTGGAAAGTTCTATCCTCCTTGGCGCTCACTTTTTTAGGCATCCGTTTCTTGGAAGCAGGTTCAATAAAACACAATTTCGCCAGAGGCAAAAAGAGCTGAAAAGTTAAGGTGACGGTGGAGGTGTGGAGGAGCGTCATTACTTTGTTCGTTGGGTTGTTTTATTTTATTTTATTTTATTAAAGTAGGCAAAAGGTTTGGCAATAATGAACAATTTATGGCTAGGAATTTTCTTATCCAAATTCAATTCAATATTCAGTTAACATCAAAATCACTTGAAAGAGTCAATATTCTTATCTCACGAAACAGTTGACACTGAAAAATAACAACGTTTTCTACTCCAGAGAAAGAAAAATGAGATAAAAATGAGATTACCTGCATTCTTTTTCACATATTAGCACTTTTAGCTAGTTCACAAATAAG
The DNA here is from genome assembly GCF_029955315.1 of Cylas formicarius. NCBI lineage: Eukaryota > Metazoa > Arthropoda > Insecta > Coleoptera > Brentidae > Cylas > Cylas formicarius. The sequence continues at coordinate 15,344,744 of NW_026844214.1, read as the reverse complement.
AGAAGGTAAATTGATGCATTGATTGATAAAAGGGACTTCTAAGTATATATTTATTTAATACAAAAAAAGGAAAACATATATGAACTAAATACAACTAGTTTAGCAAAACATAAGAGACTTAAATGTAGACTATCTGCATACTCCTCTCCTCCAGAACCATGAAAGAAAAAGAATTGAATGAAGCTTCTAAGGGGGTGGGTACTTAAATAACTTCAACCACTGATATTACCGTTGAGAGATACCAATTTGAACCTAGCTCTGTCCAAAACAGAATTGAATCGTCGTTAATTACAAAGTTATCTTGCAAAATGAAAAGTAATGTCAAGTTTATACGTTTTCCAGTTCGATTTTGTCCATGTAGACTGCAGCTAGAAAATATTATCTGGAAACAATAGATGGACTAAGGTATCCCACCCCGTACCTTCCAGACCTCCAAAACTACTTGATCTGTGCTGGGAGGAGAAATATCGGTCGAAACATCTGTGAGACATAATTGAAGGTTATTTATGCGAATGGTGTCCGTAATCGTTCTATTTACGGCGTTGCTACACCAAAAAACCTTTTGCCATTTCGAAATTCCTAGGATAAAGTGCTCGATCGCGGGGCAAATTCTGCGGGATGATACCTTATGAACAAAGTACAAAGGAACCAAACTCGACTCCTTTATAGCAAAGACATCGCAAACTTGGATGCTTTTAAATGGCAATCAGGGAAACAACGTTTTCCGAATAGAGAGTCAGCTGTTGAATTGTAGCGACCCAGAACGAAATTCGGTACAAGGAAAATGCCTTCCAAAACCTTAAAATCCCTAGGACCAAGTTCAGCAGATCTGGTAAGAAGCCTAACCCAGGCTGGTGTAAGTCGTATTGCTCGTCGTTCATCAAAGATCTTTCTTTATCTAGAAAACTCATGTCTAGACATCGGGTTGTTCGTAACCTTCTTGTAAACAAACTCTCTAGGAGAAATGTTGGACGCGAAACCGTCCTGTCAGAATCGTAGCAGATTTCCATCTCCACGTTTCCCTTGCCAAGTTCTTTCTCCATATGACAGCGTTTCTTCTTTGGCAATAGCTTTAGAGTATCTCACGATATGCCTAAAAGATCGGCTACTCTAGAAGGATTGAGAATCCACTTGGATACATTTACTGTCCAACCCAGGTAGCTTAGAAGATCCACTGTTATGTTTACGTGTCCCTAATACTTGAAGATCTTGGTAAGCAAATAATAGGTCCTCCAGATAGACGGCAAGCTTTCAACATCTTATACAATGTGCTCCCAATTCATAACTCTTGTGAAGGAGGGGCACTGGAGTGATCGAAAGACAAACAAGCCCTTACCTCGGTCTGAAAGGAAAATGGGGTGAGATTCTCTTATTGGTATGTGATAATAAGCCTTTGCCAAGTAGACGCCTTTGTGCAGCAATTGGAGAATCGTTGCTTGGAATTTCTTTGGATCTATACTTGTTCAACTGACCCATATTGAGGATTTGTCGTAATTTGTGATTTTTCTTAAGTATTAGAAAGACCTACAATCCTTTAGCACCTGAGCTAATATTTTGACTAGCTTTAGAGTGAAGGGCACGCTTGTTGGCGGGAAGACAACTCAGATGGCGTAAAACGATGTTATGTTTAATACGCATTTCGGAGCCCGTAATCTTACCCATCGTTATACAAAGTTCCGCAGCTTCCCCCTTGGAAGTAAGTATTTGGAATATTTATGTGGAAATCTCTTATCCCCTTAGGTTCTATAAAATTTATCCTCTAACTTTCCATGTTCCATCTTAGCCAACAAAATCGCTTGAAAATTATACTACGAGCAACACATGAAGTGGAGGATATAATAGGATAGTGGCAAGGCAAAGCGTCCTTGTTGTTAGGCAGCAACCTCGGAAAATTTAATGGAGATCTTATCTCCTCCAATACCGTTAGCGTCTGCAATAAGAGAGCATGCTTGTACCCAAAGAGAGATCCATTTTGGCTTGTAACTTCTTCTGTACATCCTTGTATCTAATGTTACGTCTCTTAATCTGAAGGCGAGAACACTCCTCAAAATCGATTCAATGATATTCCGGAGCGACCTCCTAAATTCCTTGTCCCTTGCTCAATTCAGTGCAGTTCGCACGCGATTCAGGAGGATAATTCTCTTCGACCAACGCCTTTAGTCTATCGAGAATCAAATCATTTTCTTCGTCTCCGCCGATTTGTCGAATAAATAAGCCAATCTGTATTGCCTTCCACAAGAACCATAAGATGCGACTAGACACAATGCAAAAACAGCTGAGTAATAAAATTCCGACTGCGACTGCTGTGGCAGCGGCCAACGAGCATTCCATATGCGATATTTTATGGCATGAGTCGGAGTCGGAGTACCACCATCACCAACACTTACCTTCACATATAAATGATTTTAATAGCCCTGGCACACTCTTGCATAACTCACTAACTTCCTTTTGAACTACTGGAAAACAATCGCCTCGTATCGGAACCGTAAGATAGAAAGATACCAAAGCACTCGCTAACAGTGCTAATGGGAAAGGGTCAAGCCGAGCTAAAAATAATATACGCGTAAAAGATTTATCCAAACCCTTTTTCCTAATCTCTACATCACATAGGTGTGAACGAAAATAAACCAACCAAACTAACCAAAATGTGGTAAAATATTAAAAAATTCAATGAACAAAAGAGTACTTGAAAACTCCTAGATCCTGAGATGTAACTACTAGTTCCATTCCTTATACTGCCTGAGTTCTATTATTTAAAAACGATTTTAACAATTTAAATATATTACCACTAATACCATAATTATATATTTTTTTGAGTAGCACATTAACATTTATAACTTCAAAAACCCGCTTTAAATCGAAGATTATACATTTCAATTTTGATCTCAATTGAGAAGAAAATGGCTATAGAGTGACAGTTGAGAGTTTTTACGAAAGGCGAATTTGATATTTCACAATAAATTATTGCTTTCTAAGAAAGCTTGTTGGTGGGAGGACAAATCAGATGGCGTAAAACGATATTATGTTTAATACGTATTTCGGAGCCCGTAATCTTGCCCATCGTTACACAAAGTTCCGTACCTGCCCCCTTGGAAGTAAGTATTTGGAATATTTACGTGGAAATCTCTTATCCTCTTAGGTTCTATAAAATTTATCCTCTAACTTTCCATGTTCCATCTTAGCCAACAAAATCGCTTGAAAATTATACTACGAGTAACACATGAAGTGGAAGATATTGCCCAGACGCACGTAAAAGGGTTTCTTATAGATCTTGGAAAACACGGACAGCAAAGCAATACCTTTATAATTATAAATTAACCTACTATCACCGTTTTTATGTAGTGGAGATACTGTTACATGGTTTAAGCAAGGAAGCTACACAGTAAAAATTAAGTAATTTGCAAAATATGTTGTTAATGGCCCCGTGATAAAGTTAAGTGCATACTTTAAAATTAAATATTATATTATAACCAGAACTATTTTCCAGGCTATTGGATATGGATATAATGGGCAATTCTATGGTGGAAGAAGCTTGACAGTTCAACAATAATTTCTCTACACTATCAATGAAGTGGAGGTTGAGCTGACCACCAGCAGCTGTTTTATTATAGATTTCCTTACTATCTGGATTAAGAAAATATTTTGAGACTACAGAAGACGAGAGCACGTTTTTTTAAATACCAGAACGAATTTTTCAAAAGTGAACGTGCTCTTACGGGTGTCCAAAAACTACTCAAACTCTTGGTCCAAGTCGTTACCCAGACCATTCAAAATCAAGCAGCAGATCTTCAACAACTCAAAGTTTGTATTCCTGGTTGAACACTTTTGAAAGATTTTTTTTAGTTTTTTTCTGATTTAAATAACTTGGACAAAGGGCCGAAATTTTTCGTGTTTTTTGAAAATTAGTTAAAAAGATGTATGGTTTTGGATGAACATTTGTTACGATGACATTTAGGCTTAATGTTTCTCGGTATGGTGAATTTCTAAACAAGTTGATTTCGAGAGACTCTGGAGTGCCTAGATCATAGTTTTTCCGGTTATACTGTCGGCTTATAGTTCGTATTATTATAGTTATTTGTTTTTAAGTAATTGTCTTATTTATTTATTAAGGCTGACTCAACACACGCTGGGACACACGCTTTTCGAGAAAATCGAGTCGGTCCCAAAAAAATTTTTCCGAATATGCCGAATTTCAACTCAGCAAAATGGCCGCATATGTTAGATTGCCTCAATATTTTGCGGCCGCTGCAGATCGTATTAGTATTTAAAAATTATCCGCTTTCATAAAAGTCTCGTAGGTCCTTTACGGAAACACAGAACAACATTTTTTTTATAAAAAATGTTTCGATGCTGAAACGATCCCAACAAGTGTTTTGTTGTTTTGTAAAGCATTTCTTACCTGGTGCGTGAGAAACGACACTCCACGCGCCATATTTCCGTCTACAACTCCCACGAGGAAGTAGCCGGGCATCTCGGCATCGGCGTCGTCCATTGCTTCGAATGTTGGTACCCCCGTTTCCGACTTGCGAAACATGTACACGAATCGTCGTTCGCTATTTGTCGGCTCATCATTTATCCAGTTAAAATTGCCATGAAGTATAAAATCGGTCACCGATTCCTGAACGATTTTCTACGATAAAATTGAAATACATAAAATCTTTTCTTGTTACAGAAATTGTTGAAACTGTACCTAAAATGTTTAAATGCTAAATCCATAGAAGATAAGGCATATAACAGAGCTAAGCGAGAAACGCGAAATAAAATAAATCATTAAAAAATTAGATGTGGGATAGAGGGAAGAAGGCAGGTATATTGGCGGAAAAAGGTGTACAGAAGCATGGCGATTTATTAATAGAAGCCGATCATCAGGCACTAGAAAAGTATCCTTTTAGAATATGTCACAAAAACAATTGATACAGCACAACAAAGAGCTATTAATAGAAACAAGAAAGAGAACATGCCAATTGACATTGAAGGAGAACAAGTATAAATAGAAGAAGAAACCAAACTGAAAAATGGTAAGTCATGTGGACCAGGGGGAATATACTCAGAATCATTAAAATGCGGCACTGCGAAACTAATAACAACGTTGTTACAACAGTTGTTAACAAGTGCCTGAATGGTCAAGAAGTTCCTAGTAGCATACATATCCTCCATCTACAAAAATGGTCACAAGGAGGAGTGTCAAAATTGGAATTGGAAGAGTCAGATTATGTGTAGCAGATGATAGAGAAAAGGTCCCCAGTTAATTTAGAAACATATATCTTATTCATCGATCTCTCGAAAGCTTATGATAATATACCCACTAGCAGGCTCTGCGAAGTATTGCAAGGCACCTCCATCAAGCTATCAAAAACCTTTATAACAACTCCACTTCAAAAATAAAAACAGAAAACAAAGTGTCCAGAGATATCTGCGTAACAAAGGGGCTTCGCCAGTTGCGCTGTATATCACCAACGCTTTTTAAAATTTATGTTAAAGAAGCCTTACTAAGCTTTACTGAAATAGAAACAAAAATGTCCGGGAATGCGAATACCCATAACAGATAGAACGGGATTTAGCTTACAGTTTACAGACGATCAGGCAGTAATAGCAGGGAATAAAGAACATCTAGAATATATGACACATAAATTAAAAGAAACCTATGAACATTGGGGACTGACTATGAATGCTGAAAAAACGAAATATCTATTCGTAAGAAGGGAAAGTGGTAACCTACAATTGGAAAACTTAGAGGAAATAGAAGCCTGTGGAGAGTACAAATAACTAGGGGTTACACTGGATAAAACAGGTTCAGATGACAAAGAAATAAGAACAAGAGTGATACAGGCACGAAAAGCAATTAACTGCCTGAACGGAATCCTCTGTAGTATAAAATATATCGGAAATTAAGAAATACAATATATAACACTCTAATTAAAAGTAACTTAATGTATGGTTCAGAAACTTGGAGAATGACAGAAAATCATAAAAAAATTGTTGTGCATCAACCGATGCACTTAGAAGATCAGCAATAATATCAAGAACTGAAAGAGTTGGAAATGAAAGTATTCGGGAACAAATGGGACGTCAAGACACAATCACAAAAAAACAACTGATCTGGTAGGGCCATGTACAGCGTATGAATGACAAAATGACAACTGATTACCTAAACAAACAATGAATTGAATATCACACCACCGAAAAAAAATGGTGTCAAAAAAGAACATGGCACGAGAGAAGACCGAAGTCAATGGAGGCTAGATATCGGAATTGTAATTTCTATCTATTTTACCAAAATAGATGTTATATACGTTTTTTATTTGGAAATCATCTATTAATCTTCAAAAAAAAGTAACGCAACGTTATTAGCAAGAAAGTTAGCTAGTTAGTTCGATATAGGGAAACGATAGGGTGTAACTAGCATTTTCGAAATAAAATTGCACTATTTGCAAGCGTTGTTCAGGCGTGAGTCTATTCATGATGAATTGCCAAATCAAACTGAGAATAAATCACTTGACAGCTGTTAAATCGATCCCCATCTTGAACAGTAATGCCAAATTAAAGTTCTATACATCGAAAAAAAACACCATTACATACAGACGCTCTAGGCGAGGCCTTGGAGGTATATTATTACAATGGAAAAAAAATGGAAACTTAAAACCAGTGTTGTTCTATAGTCGGCAAACAACGAAAGAGGAGCAACGTTATGACTCATACGAACTCCAAAAATGGAGGTCGATCTTAATGAAGATGATTGGGTATTATCGGCAGATGTGTTTTAATGAGAGTTCGACTGTTAATCTCACATATTATGTGAAAAATAAAATGTGATCGCATGCCCTATTACTAAAAAAACCCGAATCGAAGTTTTCATGTCAATATTTTAAAAACCTTTTAAACACCCTGTATAACACTAACGAGACACATTTTGTCATATTAGACCCAATAGAATTATTATCACGAGTTTAATATAGGATTGCCCTTTGACGCATTCATTACGGACCACTTTGTATCAATTAATGTGGCTATACAATGGAAAAGGCATATATTTATATATCTTGTTCCTCCTTGTTATATATACCGAAAATCGTCCTACAAAAATATTCCATCCATTAAATGAAACTCCAAAGAACAGTGACATACATTATTTCAGACACGTACTGCAAACCAAAATGCAGGCTATGCAGCGTAATTATACCTAATTCCATTGAAATTATACGTATAGAATTTTTATCTTACTTTGATTGTAAAGTTGCTAATACAATTATCGAAAAGTAACACCTACCGGCACATAAATAATTTCCTGCTCCTTTTCCTCATCGTCGGTATCTGTTTTTTCCAACGGCGTCTCTAAGAAATTAACACGAAATTTACCCAATTCTTCACAACTTATATGGTATACGAAATATGGTGACCACCAAATGGGACTATTTTGACACCGAACGGTCACACCAATTACAAATACGGTCTACATACATAAATTTTGTCGAAAACCTAAAGTTTTATTTATAATAACTGTTTCGAGATTGAGATTTGTATTTTAATCAGACACTGGTTAGTCTGTGACATCCAACAATTAATGGGTATATACTTCAATTTATTCATATTCACTTGCGACATTCTTTTAGCAAAATGCAGACTAGATTCTTGTAAATATTTCACAATAGTTTTAGTATGGCTTTTTTGCCAGTGTATCGCGTGACATTCAATATTCCAAAGCCTGAACGTATTGCTCTAAAATTTCTAAAATCTAATCCCGACATTGTAATTCTAAAAGCAGATAAAGAAAACGGTTGTCATGAACACAAGTACTTCATTCCTTTCGATTCATTGAACAATTAAAGAGCATTACGTTGGATCCACATGATATTCTGGTTAGATTCTGGTAGAATCCCTGTTTACGAAAGTCCCTGAAAGTATCAACATTATTTCAGATATATTAAAAACTGAGAATCTGAGACCAAACCTTCTCATCTTAATTGAAAAATGCTTGTTTGGGACATATTTTTCTTGGAACGGTCAAATGTATGAACAAAAGTGGGGTTCTCTACTATCACCCTCCATCGCGAATATATTTGTGGAGAAGAAAGCAATCGACACCTTCCATGTAAAACCAAAATTATGGAAGCGCTTGGCTGATGATACTTTTATTATTTGGCCTAAAAATATTATCCCATTCTTAGATATACTTATCAATAGAAAATCAACCTAACATTGGATCATTCTGTTTACAGAAAACCACTGGAATAGGGATGAAAATATTCAAAAATTGTTGGATACATTATTGGTATTCTACGAGGGGAATTAACTAAACAACAACAATTAGACCTATTTGATTAATCTTCGATTCTAAGTATTTGTCATTTTGACACATTCGCTGGAAGGTCTGGTTAAATTTCGCCAGAATGTTAAGAGCTAGAGAATTTTGTTTTAAAATAAATTCAGCCAACTCTTGTTGGTTGTGCAGAAATTTTTAATAAGGTGCTCAAAGTATCAAAGGACAGATCCAAGTACATTTATCAACCCCCTTTTCGGCTGAAGAATAGGTGATATTTTATTTTCAACCCTATTTTCCAAGATATCTAGAATATTAATATAGTTTTGGCTATCATTAGTCGTTTCATGTGTACCGATAAAAGAACAAATCAAATTCAGGATGTGCAAAACTCAATGAAAATTCTATGAAAAATAATCCTTCTGACCTGAACTGGTTAAACTTGTATTTTTATTATTACGTTACAGTTTCAATATTATCAATTAATTGGTCATGTTTCGACATAAATGAGCAATTGCAAGTTACAGTACTAGATGACTATCCTTTCTATAAAAACTAAAGTCCGAGCGGCGATATTGCCCGTCCCGAAAATTCTTGTCCTTGCGAAAATTAGCGATTTGGTTCTATTTCACCATGATCAATTATCAGAAATCCACTCTGTCAAACACTAATCGTCAATAGATCCGTTTTCCAGTTAATCGATGATACGAAAAATCGACGTCGCGATGCGGTACACTAGTGAATTTCAGGAAATCTTATCGACTTATCGACTACTCGGGACGACCGTTGCCTTTTTAAAATAAAATTTTTATTTTAACAAGATGTTCTATATAACAATATATCTTAACTCACTCCTGGGAAAATGAAAAATTGCTTTTTTACATGAAGTAAAAAGACTCCGATGGCTCAGCATTCCGGGATCGTAGGTGGTGAGATAACTCGCGTTTTTTTATTTTATATCATTTTAACTTAAAAAAATATATATGTTTCTACGATGTGTAAAAATCAAAAGTTTAAGTTAATTTACTTACTTTTGATTTTCTTTTCGTAATACTGCAAAAAATCCTTCTCTATCGATTTCATAATCACTCATGTGTAATCGAAAGGAAACAACTTGGTAATATTAAATATTCCTCAAAACTTTAAACAGGGATTTTTTTTAATTGATGCAAATCTAACCGAAATGAATTTCTATATATGATTTGTGGAAAATTGCTGTCGTCTATAAAATCCAAGGAAAACTGACCATATATATATATATATATATATATATATATATATATATATATATATATATATATATATATATATATATATATATATATATATATATATATATATATATCGATTTTTCCAACTGCAGGCACTTGTAATATATGTTGGGCTCATTTACCTTAGTGGATAAATACAGGGTGATAAAAAGCAAAATTAACAATTTAAATGAAAAAATCGTAAAATCTTATTGTTCCAAACTGAAACACCCCACTTTTATAATTTCTTCGGATTTTGAATTTTAAAAAGGGTGACATTGTATAAGTTTTTGTCTAGTTGAAAACGTTGTTGGCTTGGTGTGAATTTATAAATCAGTATTTGACAGTTTTATGTCGCGCAACAACTTATTATTATGTTAATACAAAAAAAAATGATTCCATGTCTGTAAAACGTGTTTCTAAAAAAATAATTAAATAATGGAGAAAACACTAGTAAAAACGCAATTTTTATGCGGTTGCCTTATTGGTTATTACCTTATCATCCATAATGGTAATAAAATTGTAAAATTTTCCTTTCACCTAGTGTTTAACAGTGTTTCTTGTCAGGTTTTTCTCCATTTGAGTATTTTTCAGCAAAAATCAAAACATTTTTGATAAAATGTCAAATTTAACTAACTACTGTGATAATTACTTAATTACACGGCATAATCTTAAACCATTATTAAAAATTGGCAATAAATTGTAGGTGTTACTTCTTTAAGGAAATTATCACTATATATAACAGAGGCCTTTAGTCGGAGAAATGTGCTAACGTCACTTTTGACATAAAATTCAAAATATTTTAGAAACGGTAACACTTTGGCATAGATATTATATACGATATATATTTAGAAGTTCCCGAGGTGTTAAAAAAGTCATGATATACAGAGCGTTCAGTTTAAAATAATAAAGTTTTTAATTGTATACAAACAACCTTTGTATATAACACTAAATTTTAGTTACTTTTTAGTTACACGTATAATTTTTATTCAACCTTGTTCAGTTTGGGTCGGAAACTATTTTAAGAGGGTGTCAAAGTAGTCCCTTTTGACCAATTTACCGTCCTGTGATTTGGTCTTCTTCGCTCGTTGCGTGCCAGCTTTCGGCTTCCGACCTTTCTTCTTTTTTCGCACCTTATCAACTAAAAATTAACATTTTAATAGCATTTCTATCAACAAGTCAAACAAAAATTTAACAGCCTCTCTTTCGGTTTTCTGCTGAATTTATGAAAAAAAATTCTTATGTAGGCTTTTTTTGTGAAATCGACGTCTCGCCAGTTTTATTGTTTTCTTCGGGACTATCGTGCTCTTAAATGAACTAATATTAACAAAAAAACAGAAAACGTAAATATATATTAGACAATACAGGTTACTATTGCTATACATTTGCCATTTTCATTGTAATTTGTGAGTTATAATTGTGACTTCAGCAAGCCATTCGTTTGCCTAGGTCAAAATATAACATTGGGATGACCTTGCTTCCTACAGATTAAAGGGTAGAGCATACAACTGGACAGGCTCCTAGTTCAATAATAGAGAACAATATGTTCAAATACCATAGTAAACTAACCCTAATAACAACAAAATTACGTAAAAAAGCTTAATGTGACGATAAGAGTGCCTCAGGGTTCAGTCATGCGACCGTTTTTCTTTATTGTCTAGTTGAATGACTTGTGATTGTTAGGCTGTAAAGTTCACAGAAAAGGCGATTATATCTGCTCTCTAAGAGGTGATAAACAATTAGAAGTGCAAAAGTGGTTCTACCAAACTTCTTATTCTTTGTACTTGACAAACTAAAACAAATTATTTCCAAATTCATAGCCCCAAACAAATAAACAAATTTTCTCTCAATATAAAAGTTGCTGAAGAGGGAGGATGACACAAAGTTCCGAAATTTAATACAAGTATTAACAACTAAGCAAATTATTAATATTTATTACGCAGACTTCCTTCGCAGCAGAAGGTGTCTTCAAAAGCCAGTAGAGAGCCTTCAGGGGCATGCTCCACCGGAGACACAATGAGTCGTATTTACCTCACTTTATAAGTAGGCAATTGTTGACTTTGGCCGGTATTCATGTTATTGAACTTAGTATTCATATTCTTAGAAACAAACACACATTTATATTAAATTGTGAAACAAGTAATTGTAATAACTGCAATTTCGGTAACCTTAGAGCCCTGTTTAATCGTCTAGTTTGCGGAGAAAAGTCTCTCTCTTCTGAAATTAATTTTTCGTAAACCCTGCACGAAACTATCAATTTCTTAATATCTAAACCTTTGCCTTCTTCCGCTTCCGACAATTCCACGTCTGCATCGGTAACTTCCGCCGATGGAATCGTGGACGCTTCCGCGTCCGTGGCTGGCGATGACGTCCTTTCCGTCCGCGTCGTCGTCTCCTCGTCCGGCTTCTTGCGTTCCGTTTCCGCTTCAGGCGACGATCGTTCCCCTAAGTCGCCCTCGACGTCCGCAATATCGGGAGAGGTCCGAGGCGACTTCCGTGCCTTTTTGCCTATTTTGATGAGAGCCTTGCCACCTTTTTTCTTTTTCGTTAACTTCTCCGTCGCGATTGCCACCTCCGTTTTGGGCTTCTCTATTTTAACTATATAAAAAGCAAACATATATACTAAAATTCAGTTATGTACTTAAGAAGAGCCTTGTTGAAAATATTTCCTTTGACTAGGTATCTTTGAATAACGCTGCGAGATGAAAAGTGTACAAAAATTTATAAAGATTGGTTAAATTATAACTTACAGACATTTATATTAAATATTCATTTCGTAGAGAATTTTATGATTTTTCCGCCCATGCTTCTACAATTCACCCTGTAACTTTGCACAAGTTTCTTTATTGTCAACAGGGCCACTACGGTAAAAATTGATGCGCTTCTGCCAACAATATTTTCGTAGAGATGGGAATGATCTTCCGCGCATGCCTCTAACCTGCACTTTGCGTCATTTTCTTCCTAAACAGCTATATCTTCACACTTAATTTGTTTCGCAGAACAGTAATAAGATCCAGACATATTTTGGGAAAATACTTAAGGAAAAATGCCGCAGCCAAACTTTTTGGCGATCTGTCAACGGCCAAGTTGTTGATAAATGCAAGGTTTGGTTTAAATTTTGTTTCATGGTATTAACAACGTAGACGGGGCCTCTATATCTCTAGTGGCTAGTATCTAACCAATACTCTTAAGGCATTCCACAACCAGGCTAACACATGGTCAATACGTTCGGATGTGGCATTTTTACTGCAGCATTTTCTTCAAATATTTAGGCAAAAAAGAGTTGAGGGTTTGGATATCGTTGTTTAGAATTAAAATGTAGTAGGGCCACTACTACAGATTCTCAACCAATCCTTTCATTTATTTTGATTAATGTACGAGAGATGTCGCGCATTAATACCTTAGGTTTTGATCGCCAGATGTCACCCTTAATGGGGGAAGGGGGTAGTTTTTGTGTTTGAACTTTTTTGGCAATTTTTTTGCCCTCTGTACTTTAAGTCGCGGGAGGCGTGCCCGGCCGGCGGCGTTAAGTTTCTATCGCGGAGCGAGATGATTAGGTCACCGAGATCGCGCATAATCTAAGTAAATAATACAGCCAGATGCTGTTCATAACGTTTTGCGATAGCAATTATCACAATCGTTTTATAGGTTGCCGCTAGAAATAAAATAGCAAATTTTGAAAGCACATGTTATTATTATTTTCATATAATAATTTTAGCCTATAACCAATTGAATAATAATACAGAGTTTCGTAAGGCACGCATACGTAATCTACTACTCAGATCGATCCAATTCAAATTCGAGCCGTATCAGCGAACTGTCGTCGAATTTTTCAATATTAACAATCCAAGGTCGAGGTACCTGTAGTTGTTAGATCTTCGAAGTTAAAAAATCGCTTGCCATCTTAGGTATATAATGTCCGCTGTTTCAACCAACCACCTAATCAATTGGTCGATAAGGTTATATTCTATAAGACCTGTACTATATTTTAATCCGTGGTGAAAACGCTCGAACCAAGGTACGCTTCGCTTATCAGCATGAGTCAACGTTAAAAAATCTCTCGGCGAATTCATAATATAGTGGACCATTTGATTTCCGTCGTAAATTGCAATTTCTTTAGCGACGAGACCTTCACCATCATTCAGATTAAAGCCTTGCATATCTAGCGCCACGATCCGCATGATGACAACTGTCAAAAATGTACCGTGTCACCCGATATTTATGACAAATTTTTTGAGCATCTGCGAATCTGGTTTTAAAATCCTTTAGATTTGTTTACTATTTTAGTGAGCGGATTGTAACTAAATACTTTGTCATGTAAAATGAGACAATAAACCGATGTATCCTTTTTGATATTACCGCCAGTTTGTAAAGACTCTCTTTGATGAGAACAATCGATGTGTGTAATGGGACATTTTTCTCTGAAATGCTGCGGTGTGAAAATTGGTTCGTTGAACGTTCCGTAATAAGAATGCCTAAAATTGGCAAACATATCATACAGAGTAGAATACTTGTTTTTTTTTTAAATTAGATTTAAATCGTGGTACGGATATAGTTCCGAATTTAAAAATATTTTTTTATTAGTTAAATCGACGTCATCAAATTGACTCATATCCTTTTCTACTTGACCTTTCCTATTTTCGTGCAAGGCGGTAATTATATGACGCGGAGTGTCTAGTTTATTTGTTGTTTTTACGGGCCACGTGTGAGTTGTGGTTTCGGGCAGAGATGAATATTCAATAATTTCCGAAGATCTGAAATCGATTGTTATCTCTTTATTAGACTAAATGATTTTCGTTAGAGCAAGTTCTTCGGCAATATTTGTCATTATTTTTGGGATTTTCCATTGTATCTTTTTAAGCGAAACTAGGGCTTTCGGGAGTTGTGGTTTTTGGTTCATTGTCGTCTAGAAATATCACCGCGTCTAAATCGTTGCTTGCTCGTATTAAAACGAACTCTTGCGTACTTTGTTAATATTTACTACTTCATCCGACTGTTCTGTAGTCTTCTCGATCTTTTCCTTAAATATCTTTTTCACTTGGTTTTTGGTGTATTTCTCGATATCTGTTAAATCGTACGTTCCCTCTGGAATAGTTAGTCCTATATATAACTTGTTACTTTCTAAAATCGATGAAATCGAATTTTGTATCTGCACTCGCATAAAAATTTTCTATCTCGATAACGGTAAGTCCTACGGGATCGCCGTTGGCACAGAAATTATCAACGTCGAAAAAAATTTTTTTTGTCCGTCCGTTCTCCGTTCTCGGTTCTCGTCTTTTGGTTTTTCCTGAATAACTTTCGAACCGTTGGAGCTACAAAATTGAAATTTGCCTCCTGTTTAACCCTCCACGAGGCACATAACTTATAAGAAATGGCCCTGATCCGACGCCGCACTTTTTTTCGCGATTTTCGACTTTGGTATGAAACATGATAAGTGTCCGAAATTTGAAGCAATCGATTTCATATTTGGCACATCTATGCAGCTTTGCCCCGTGACGAAACCTATTAAAAATCGCGTCTGCAAGGGTCTACAAAAAGACCATTTTTCAAAAACATTCTTGAACCAGAAGGCGCAGAGGAAACGACTCAATAAACTTTTATTCTTGACAATTTTTCAAATTGACAAATTCAAAAAAACTGAAAAATGATTAAAATTGAAAAAATTATTGAAAATTGGCAATAACTTCAAATCTGGGTTTTAGATGTCAGTTTCTTATACATGACGATATAGCCCATATAGACAGCTTAAACTTTCGTATTTATGGTTTTTAAGTATTGTACAGGGTGTTCGCGATATTCCGTGCAATATTAAAAAACATAATAAGTAAGTAGTTTATATTCGTGACTTCACCATCCCCCGTCCCCCGGGGGAGATTTTGTGATTGCAAATTTACAGATTCCCAAGCAACCGAAAAAAAAAAATAGTTTGACCATTCTACGAGAGATGTCGCCGCCCATTAAGAGCTCAGGTTTCGATCGCCAGATGTCACCCTTAATGGGGGGTAGGGGGTAGTTTTCGCGTTAGTGCCTTTTTGGCAATTTCGCCCCGCTAGGGGTAGTTTTTGCGTTAGTGCCTTTTTGTTTTGACGTATTTTTGCGCGAGGTGAAAAAAGCGACCGGTGTGTCGCGCGCGGTCGGGGGATTCGAACCTCGAACCCGTTTCGCGCACTACATTAGTCTAGCCTAGCCGAGCCTAGCCGACGACGATTTCGCGGCGGCGGCGACGATAAGAGAATTCAACTAATAAAAGGTCGTCGATGTCGCTTAAAATATAATAATTTATTGACAACATTTTTTTTTGCGGATTAAATAAAATGCAACAGGGAAAAAGACGTTTAATGACACTAATATCGAACAAATTGTTTTATTAATCATATACAAAACCCCATCAGGATAGACACATATTAATATATATATTCGAACGATATGCATATATAAATAGCATATATGGACATAAATAGATACATAAATTAAACACAAATATAAATAACAATCATCTAAAGGAATCGTAACATATTAGTTTGCCAAAAGAAATATCTGCTTGGTATGTGGTCGATCAGTCAGTGATTTTCCCGCTGTCCTTTGAACCAACTAAATTTCGATGGTGTACTCTGAGCCGGGTATAAGATGTCGTTTGTCATCCGCGTAAGACAATGCCACCTTATTCTTCAGTTCGACGTACATATCATGTACATCATCTTTTTCAAACTTATTTTTAGCTGTATTACGCATCGCCGTCTATGTATTGTTTTAGCCAGGGAGATTGATCGAAAACAAAAACGCGATGGATGCGAACAAGCTTTAAACCGTTGCTTAAAGCCTGTTGCAGATTCCTATAATGCAATACATAATTACGTTTATTGTTTAAATTTGGAATAAGTTTTCTCATTTTGGTTTTCGCGATTGGCGAAACGATGGATTCCGGGCAAAAAGGCAGTTCGTTGTGTGCGTCATGCAGCACTTCCGGATAGTCCAAATCTACTTCGAAAATATAGCCCCTAGGTGAATCGTTGGGGATACGCGTAATATCTAAATTTTGAATTTTGCCCTCCTCCAACCACTCGAAGTTTCCCGTTGGGAGGTATTGTGACATGGCCGCCCCGTATAAATTGGTAGTGTCCAAGTACATGACGTAAGAGGTAGGTTTGGAAGGGTCGTAATTAGGTAAAAATTTATTATTAGCCGCGGCCTTTCTCACACTACACTGACTGACTCCTCCGCGGATACCGTGCTTCAAGAAGTGTATCATGTTAACAGGTCCAGTTCGACCTTTATCGCCTTAAGGGCGCTCGTCCATGATAGACCCGGTGTCGTATAAAACTGACTCGGGTCCAGACCGTACGTTTTCAGACACACCTCTCTAAAGTTTTCAAAAATATCGGCTAAAAGTAAAACGTCGGATTTTAAATAAATATCTGAATATTCGCCTAAAGTTTTACATTTGAACAAATTCCACACAGTCCAGGCACGCTTGTAATCCTCCCTGGTTATGTTGCTCTTTCGCATGGAGTCATAAAAGTCCTCGTGCGATGGCAGTTTGGTTTCGTCTAATTTTGAAAAAGAATCTAGATACGTATATGGAAAAACGCCCTTCTATCGAATAAGTTGAAATTCTTGTTCATTTTTAAAAAATTTTTTGACTTCCAGACACTGACTATCGTTCAAATTTCGACTCAATCTGTCCAAACTGGATGCCATAAATCGAAATGAATCTAAAAATCGGAGTTTTAAAAATACCCTTTTCCCTTTGCCTCCTTTCTCCGACTCAATGTTATCGATTAGGACATGTTTCTTAAAGGAAATGTAACGTTCCTTGTTTTGGGCGATGACATCGATCTTTTCCCCTTCTTCAGCCATAAATTTTACAAATACATGACTGTCGAAACCTAAATGGTGAAAAAAGACAGGGATGTGCCGCGGAACTTTGAAATTCAAGTTGCAAGTGGAGTGAGCCGCACCTCGAAATTCGCCAGTCATATGACAATGATCCCTTACTTTTTCGTCCTCTGCATTAAATGGCTTCTCGCAAATGTGACAAGCCGCAGCGTTTCGAAAGCCGGTCTCTTGTTCAAACGATAGAGTGGTCATGGGCACGGAAGTTTTCATGAACTTGTTGTAGAGCGCTTTGCAGTCGCTCTCCAACCATTCAATGAAAATTTTGTGTGCGCCCCGAACTCTGTACTGTTTAAAAGTAGACTGGGAATCGTCAAAGTCACATTTGACATAGTAGGCGAAAGAGTAAGGCTCGTGAATATGAGTTTTGACGGTAAACGATTTGTCGGGATTCGGTTCGCCTTCCACCTGTAAAGGAGTCATGACTGTTTCAAAGTCCGCGTACACAACAAAAGGAACTTTTAATTTCTTTTCCAATTCTTCAAATTTCAGCTTATTCGCGGGAACATCTTTACCGTATTTATCCTTGCGCAATTCGGTGGTCGGAAGTTTGATGGAAATGTGAGTGCAGTCGTGTTCTTTATGACGCTTTAGTTTTTCTTCGTTATAAAAATAAACCAAACACCCATCGCATAAAAACTTTGTAGTGGATCTTTTAGTTAATTGTTTTGAAACCAACCGAGACATACTTCTTATTAAACAATAATGATTTTCTCCATGGTCATTACTAATTAATAAGAGGTTTACATGTCTCTCTTTACGAGATTCAGTAAAATGCAAAGGACGAACGACCTCAACATCATTACGCACTTTGTTATAGACTCTCTCGAGGCCATAGACATTGACCGAAATTTCATTAAGTCGTTCAAAAGTGGATATGTCCTTAAGTTTAACGGGAAAATCGATACCTGTAAAATCCAGCTCGTTCTGAAATTCTACATAGTTACTGACCCGGTTAGCGTTATTTGTCCAGTGAATTGGGTGAAGAGCAGCCAAGATCGACCACATAAAGCATTTTTCGTCCGTATTTGGCAAGTTCAAAACAGCTTTTTTGGCTTCGATTTCCTTGGGCAGGCTAACATAGGACGACGCCCTTAAGGGATTGTACTTGTTAATCCCTATTTCTAAATGGAGGAGTTCCTGCAACGCCCAGCCTGTAAAAAAGAGAAAGAAATTAGTTCGGAAATATACATTTTTATGAATCATACCGCTGTCCCTTTCCTGAAACTCGGACGCTTTGGTAGCCAAGATGTCGACGAACTGGACGTATAGCTCCTCCAGATCGGTGTTTCCGCTCACCAGCCGATATTTGGTATTGAAGGACTTGACCTCCTCTTGTTCCTTCGTCTGCAAGAGGAAGTTTCCGAATAGCTCCATACCGACTTTTACGTTGCCGTAGCGTCGAACGTTCGACTCTACCAACGTAAGGATTTTGGACCTAAGGTGGTCCAAGAAGCCCTTAACGTCGGTAGGGTTAACGGTGGACGCCAGACGGTATGTAACTATGCGGTTACGGAAGGAGGTCTGTATCAAGCTATAAAATACAATATGAGAATTGCTTGGGATATAAAATCAAAAATCCTTACCTTCCGGTAGGTCAAGTCTCGGGCGCTTGGGTTCGTCTGCAGCAATAGAGGCGGCGGCGGGTCTTTTCGCATTGGGAACCTCATGCTTCTCGCGTTTATTATATATATATATATATATATATATATATATATATATATATATATATATATATATATATATATATATATATATATATAGACACTCCGTAATTTCATTTTGTCAGTATATTATACTTTGCGTCACCAAAAATAATTGTTCGATCGCAATGCGAAATAAACATTCCTGTTTAAAGAAGCAAAATGGTCCATATCTGTGTCGGACCTGTCGAAACCTGTTCCGTAGAGGTTTTGGGCCTGTTTAGAGCTGTCCTAGACCTGTTGGAGAGCTGTTCCATAGATATTTTAGACCTAATTTAAATCTGACCAAAAGCGTCCTGGCTAAAATTTGAAATAAAATGAAAATATTTTAACGCGATTTTATTTTTATATCAAAATACAGTTACTGAATATTTTTTCATTTTTATACAATATGTCCTGGAGCCAAATTTTGGAAATATCAGATTTTTGCTTTGTATTCTTCCGCACGTAAGCGCAGTATTTGGAGATCGGCCTGAACAACTGCTATCTGAGTTTCGAGCTGCTGGATACCTTCTTCACATTGCATCAGCTGATTTTCCAAATTGTTTTTCAAATTGAACGCCTCACAAACTACCCTTTTTTCGTTGTCATCTTTGAACGCCTCGAACCATTCTCCTTGTGCTTGCGGTAGAGATTCAATTTTTATTTTCTTAACTCGTGAATTTGCAGCAGTACGCTTACGTTTTGGAATATCTGTTGGTGGCTGCGAAGGCGGTGGACCCATCAAACCATTCTCTTGCAATAAATTTAAAAAATTATCCGGCAACACAATTTGTTCCATGTCTGTCTCGGACGCTCACAAAATCAAAAATAATAGAAGAAATTTATAGGATATTCGCGGTGTCGATCCATGAATCATGTGACTTGTCCAAGCCCAACCAGCGCACGAGAACCTTATTTCCTCGTTTGCGCAACACCTTTTCGACGAGATAGACGTCAGGGTTAACGGTTTTCTTCAATTCTTCCTGGTAAAAAGCGCCCATTACAGGCTTACCCTTCATATCTTCCAACAGATAAGTTACCGGATTTGTAATCTGCACTTTTACGATTTTAAACAATTCCGTGGTCCAGTTGCGAGTATAACCTTTGCTAAAAGCGTGCTTGGTCTTGCTGATTCTTACAACGTCGTCCAGTTTAAGTTTAGATGGTCCTACAATTTTCAAGTGACTGTAGGCTGATTTCAGAAAACTAGGCGCGTTATCTTTGTTCACTTCTTTAGGTCTCATTCCGGTGGTCCTGTGCACGCTACTGTTATATTTTTCGACAACAGAGGATAAAACATCTATCCATTTGTAGGTGCCGTTTAACGAAAAATATCTAAATAATTTTTCCTTGAGAGTACGTATAACTCTCTCGGCTACGGCAGCTTTCACGTTGCTATATGTACTGTAGTGATTTATGTCAAACC
Source organism: Cylas formicarius (assembly GCF_029955315.1). Classification (NCBI taxonomy): domain Eukaryota; kingdom Metazoa; phylum Arthropoda; class Insecta; order Coleoptera; family Brentidae; genus Cylas; species Cylas formicarius. The sequence continues at coordinate 15,324,233 of NW_026844214.1, read as the reverse complement.
TACCCGTCATTTTTTTAAAATGGATATTATAAAACTCTTTGCCGAGATCAGTTTGCAGATTTTGCGGCCGGCGTCCTTCTTTGAGAATTTGGGTAAACGCTTTGGTAACTTCAACACCGGTTTTTGTTTTTAACGGTCGACACCACACGTATTTTGAAAAGCAATCGATCACGACTAGTATAGTAGTTTTTATTTTGTTTCGCATATCGGTCTAGCTGAGCCAAATCCGCTTGCCACAAATCATCCAGCCCTCGTATTATAGTTCTGCGACGCGCGTAATTTCTGCGTGCCGGCTTGTGCAGCTCTCGGACGAGTTGTGCTTTCTCACTGCTCATTACTTTGTCGATTGCCCGTCAATTTGAATTAAACACCATTTTAAATCATTCATTAGTTGTTGTCGCTAACTGATTTATTTGGTCCAAACTCGTATTGTATTTGTTCACCCATTGTGTATATCGGTTTTGTTGTGGCAAAAGTTTATTAAGTTGGGAATTGATATCTGCCTGATAGCTCTTAAATGTCTTCTCAAGCTCTTCTATTTTGGATAAATGTTTTTCCAACTCTTTCATTGAATTATCGTATTTCTCGTTAAGGTGGTGATTAATGTGTGTACCAAATTTATTAATAGCCATGACAACGGTTGTTACTCAAATAATTTTCTAACTTTCAATCGTGCTTATTTTATAAGATAACTTTTCCCTCTCTTAGTTTTTCAATAATTGAAGCTATTTCGTTCGTTCGGGGCGTTTTTATGCGTGATAATTTACCGCGAAAAATTAAAATTGAAGAATGCGGAATTGTTAACTTGGATAGTGAGAAAAACCAGGGAACTCATTGGGTCAGCTACATAAAGGACAAAACTAAGACTTTCTACTGTGATGGTTACGGAAATTTGAAACCGCCTGTAGAATTAGTTAAATATCTTAATTCTAACGGAAATGTTAGCATATATTACACTTATGAAACCAAACAAAAGTCCAGTTCTTACAATTGCGGACATCTGTCACTAAAATTTCTATATAATAACATGCCGTTAAAGTGAAACGTCAGTGATTAATTTAGATTCGTAATGTCCACTACGATTTCCATAAGTGGGAAAACTTCTATATTATCCGCCGATTTCAATCCGCCAATTTATTTAGATGATGATAAGGAATACTTTTTGGGACTAGCAGATTTCGAGACGTACATGAGCATACCAAATATTGAACCCGGTAATAACAAGTTACATATAGGAGAGAAAGTTATAACTATTCCAGAGGGAACGTACGATTTAACAGATATCGAGAAATACGTCAAAAACCAAGTGAAAAAGAGAAGGTCGATTTTATTCTGGAATCAAATTCGAACACTTTAAAGAGTTCAATTTTTTGTTCTAAACGAATTGACTTTTCCTCGAATGATTCCATAGGTGGACTGCTTGGATTTAAAAAGCGAGTAGTTGAAGCATCGACTACAGAACAGTCGGATGAAGTAGTAAATATTAATAAAGTCAATGCTATTTGCGTCGATTGTAATATATGTGTTGGCTCATACAGTAATGGTAAACCGGTTCACATAATACATCAGTTTTTTCCGGCTGTAGCTCCTGGGTATAAAATAGTCGAGTCGCCCCTACCTATACTTTATTTTCCAATCAGTGTTAAGACAATTAATAATATCACTATAAAAATCATCGACCAAGATGGAGATCTTATTAATTTTAGAAACGAAACGATAACAGTGAGGTTGCATTTAAAAAGCAATAATGGTTACCAGATATAACAGGACTTTTATAAGAGAACCATCAGTGGTTACAGTACAATCACAAAAAAAAACTATAAAAAGAGAAATATCGTTTGCAAATCCAGTGCCATTAGAAACGGCCAACGTTTAACACGTACAAACCGCACCTTTTTGAACTCATTGGGATTCCAAGTGCTCTTAAAATGACAATTTTAGATGTTAACGAAAAACTCTATATCGACAACTCCATCGTAAGTTCAGAGTTTCATACTTATCAACCATTCGTGTCTTCAAAATTCGACTATAACGACGAAATACGCATACCAATTCATGAACTAGATTCCTTCACTTTACCCTGTGAAAGTGTGTTGTACATCGAGGGGGTCCTTACTAATGAAGATGACAAGTACACTGGAAAATTAAGGTTTATTAACAATGGAATTGCTTTTCTCTTTAGAGAGATCCGGTACGAACTTAATGGCGTCACCTTGGACGCAGTCAGGAACGTTGGTTTGGCATCAACATTAAAAGCATATCTTTCCTATAATACCAACGAAAGTATAAAACTTCAAAATGCAGGATGGTTTCCCAATCGAAATGCAATATCAAGAAGGATACATCAGTTTATTGTCTCATTTTACATGACAAAGTATTTAGTTACAATCCGCTAACTAAAATAGTAAAACAAATGTAACGGATTTTAAAAACCCGATTCGCAGATGTTCAAAAAATTTTCCATAAATATCAGGCGAAATAGTACATTTTTGACAGTTGTCATCATGCGGATCGTGGCACTAGATATACAAGGGTTTAATCTGAAGGACGGTGAAGGTTTCGTCGCTAAAGAAATTGCAATTTACGACGGAAATCAAATGGTCCACTACATAATGAAGCCGCCGAGAGATTTTTTAACGTTGACTCATGCTGATAAGTGAAGCGTACGTTGGCTCGAGCGTTTTCACCACGGATTAAAATATAGTACAAGTCTTATAGACTATAACTTTATCGACGAATTGGTTAGGCGTTTGGTTGAAACCGCGGACATTATATACCTCAGAGGGCAACCGAAAATTGATTTTTTGACTTCGAAGATCCAACAACTACAGCTACACCTTCCTTTGATTGTTAATATCGAAAAATTCGACGACAGTTGGCTGATACCGCTCAAATTTGAATTGGATCGACCTCAGTGCACCTTTCATATGAATGGTGGATTACGCATGTGTGCCTTACGAAACTCTGTATTATTATTCAATTGGTTATATGCTAAAATTCCTATATGAAAATGACAATAAAAAGATGTGCTTTCAAAATTTGCAATTTTATTTTGAGCGGCAACATATAAAACAGACTAACGCAAAGCGAGCAAATCAAAATTAATTCTCAAGTGTTAAGTGATGAATCGCCCCATAAGCAACGTCGATGAGCTTCCCGCGGAATACCTAATCAAATACGTGAAATCCAACGACTTGCTGGCTATGTGGCATAGGTTATCCGACAAGCAGAAAAACAATTTCGACCTGCAGACTCATTTGCCTTGTTTTATTCACTATAATCGATCGGATAGTAGAACTCATATCGACGGACCCGTGCCTCCACAAAATAAATGTCCGCTTTGTTTGAGTGTTATAAAAAGTAGTTCATTGATTTAAATCGCCTCAATATAGTGAGAAACATGGCTTTGTTAAGTGCTCAATATGTTTTATTAACAGCGGTAGTGCAAAATATGTTCTACTTAAATAAACCCAATGGGGTTATCGAAGCGGACGTTTGTTTTAAAAATAACAATATCAGTGGCGTTTGGCCGGAAGAATGGAGTCAGCTGTATCCCATGACAGTTAACGGTAACGATAAGCTACACATTTTTGGAGCAAGGTTACCAAACGTTACCGCTCAGTATCTAAATTACAAAGTCCGTTTGGTTTTCTTTGATCGCAGTTTCGGCGACCACGGCGAATGGCAAACGATTGCTTCCAATAATAGCAGCTATCGCAGTGATAAGGAGGAAAATTTTGGGACAGACCTCCAAAAGGTTTTGATCCTACTGTATCTAGTGATGGGTGCTTGTTTCCTATTACTATCAAAGTGCTTATACAAGTTGAATAAAATTCATTGCTCCGCCCATCTTCGCAAGTAGGGATATGTGGATGTATAAATTGTTCGCATATATTCCAAAACTCTTAAATCGACTGTGACTCAAAAAGTGTACTTAACGCAGCCAAAAAAAAAAAATTAAAATGGCCACTGATGTTGTTAGGATTGACGAAAATATGCTGTTTGAAATTTACAACACTGGCGTTCGTTTCACCAGCAGGGACGACCATACGGATTTTCAACTAGAAGAGTTCTTGGGTTTTCTCAATTTTCTAAACGAAGAAGTAGGAGAACATCTAAAGTGGAACGACGTTTCAGCACACATCGGTGACGACATAGAGGTGATGTATTGGAACGAAGAAGAGCTTTGTGATTTGAGGCTATTAAAAAATGGACGGTCGCAAATGTTTCTGGAAAGAGAAGATATTGAAAAAATTATGTCAAAAGGGCACAGTCTTTTTAAAGCTATGAAATTATACCGAGATGTAAATATACATAACCGAGATGTAAATATATATAATCAATAAATAATTTTATTAGTAACACGTATTTGGTTTATGTCATTTTTCATTAATTCCTAAACATATACTGCTCTATAATTTGTTTCTGTCTGACCGCAACAACATACACCACCAACTTACTTTAAGTCAAAAAAGGGACCTGGCTAACTCAACTTGCCATTTGTTAGCGATATTTCATAAAAATGTTACATCATAAATTTTATCGGTGCACATTTATTTAATTTAATTATATTTTACGCGACCTCGACGACCTTTTATTATATTTATGCGGAACCAGAACAATGCAATTTCGCACAAAGTAGCTAACCTCGGGGTCACACTTGATGAATTTAAACAAAATTTCATCACATTAGCAAATATGGAATATAAATGCTTTATTTACGTATAATGTTTTTTATCTACAACCATTTAATAATAGACGCATAATACTTCTGACAGTGAGAGTATTATGCTACGCATAATACAACAAGTGTAATTATATCATAAAAAAACAAGTGTAATTATATCATAAAACAACAAGTGTAATAAAATATTCTGGAATTCTTAATAATCCGGGCTTCAATTAATCGGCGCAGAATTCACACATTTCATTTATTATTTTTATGAAAATTTACTATAAAGTTACCCATATTAAAGTCATACACACGTTACCAATTCAATTCTATTATTCAAAAACAGTTCAAAAAATACAAACCAATATGACAATAATTAAAAAGAATTAGTAGGCCGTGCAGGCTAAATCTGACAGCGCGCAGCGGGTATCCATAGCGACAGCTTACCCGACGCGACGCTCATCGTGAATACAAACATTTTCTTTCATGAAATAATAATTGTAAAGTAAATAATATTCATATAGAGAAGCTTTAAAATTTCGCCTTGCAATTAAAACATAAGATTTAATAAAAATGGATTCTGAAAACGAAGTACTAACACCCCCGGAAATTCGAGCGGCAGCGGAAGCTGCGTCTCTGGATTTACTTCCCAAGAAATCAAGAAACAATTATGAAATTGCCTACAACAATTTCATGGATTGGCGATCAAGAAACAAGGCCACCTCCTTCTCTGAAGATACATTATTAGTGTATTTCAAAGAATTGGCTAAAAAGTATAAGTCGTCCTCCTTGTGGACGTTTTATTCCATGCTGAAAAGCACACTTTATATTAAACACAATGTCAAGATCGACCACTACGCGAAGCTACATGCTTTATTAAAAAGACAATCAGAAGGCTATCAACCCAAAAAATCTAAGGCATTTACCGGACAGGAAATAAATAAATTTATTTATGAAGCTCCTGATACAAAATATTTGGCTACAAAGGTAAGGAATGATAAGACGTTACATACCTACGGTATTTACCAAGAGGTGTTAATTTTTTAGGTTGCATTAATTATGGGAGTGATGGGTGCATGCCGCTCAAATGAACTACATGCAATGAAAATACAACACGTTACATTTTATGAAGGTTGCACTAGAGTAATAGTTCCCGTTACGAAGACCAAGATCCCTAGGAATTTTACTATTACTGAGAAGTTCCATGATATTGTTAAAAAATATGCAAATCTGAGACTGCCAAATGCATCAGATTCTTTTTTTATGAATTTTCAAAATGGAAAATGCACAAAACAAGTTATCGGCATTAACAAGTTTGCCAAAATGGGCAGAGAAATTGCAAGTTTCTTACAAATCAAAAACCCAGAAAGATATACCGGGCACTGTCTACGACGATCTTCAGCCACATTGTATGTCGACGCAGGGGCAAGTATGACAGCTCTGAAGCGCCACGGAGGCTGGAAGTCGGCTTCTGTAGCTGAAGGCTATATTGCAGACTCGCAGAAGAACAAGACCGATGCAGCTACTAAAATATTAAGTCAAATCAACCCTAATTGTAATATTAATAACAGTACTTTTGTTTCTACCCCCTCACAATATCCAGGTATGTCTACTATTACGAGCGAATCTTCTCATAACACTTTTTCGATTAGTAAAGACACCACGGACATTAGTATTGGTACTACACCAACTACGATGAATTTCAATAACTGCCCTAATATAACAATCAATTTTATGAAATAGACAGAGTAATACATAATGATCCTATTAAGCGTCAATTTAAAAATAATTGTGTGCTGAAGTGTAAATGTTAATTAAATATTATTAAACTTATTAAATGTTCAATCCAGGACTTTCATTGAATTTATTCCTTATTACATCACAACTCATAACACATAAACATATAACATAAACAGCATACATAAACAGTAACCAGTGTTGATATTGAGTGAATGGTAGAATCTAAAAATGTATGATATTATGTTCCATTTCATATAAAGCAAGTTAACATCCACTTCCGGCCTAACCGGAAGTGCCACCATCTTGAGAATATTCTAGCTGAATTGCTCTGCCATCAGCATTAGCTTCCTACCGAATTTTCAGGTTTCTCCCATGTATAGTTTTTTTTCACAATAAAATGACACATTTCAATTCCGGTGAGGTACCCTATATAAGTGGATGGTTGTAGATAAAGTATAGTATTTGACTCGAGTATTATGGACCATAATAAACTCAGATGATTATAACACTCGCCGCAAGCGGCTCGTTTTATAAATCATCCTCGTTTATTATGGCCTTCATAATACGCTCGTTAAATAATATACTATTATCGTTATCAGATACATTGTAAGTTAATAAAAATGTGTTTATTGAATTCGCGCATTTCTAATATTTCCCTGATTAACAAATTTAAACATATCGGATGTCAATACTACCTCGACGACCTTTTATTAGTTGAATTCTCTTATCGTCGCCGCCGCCGCGAAATCGTCGTCGGCTAGGCTCGGCTAGGCTCGACTAACGTAGCGCGCGAAACGGGTTCGAGGTTCGAATCCCCCGACCGCGCGCGACACACCGGTCGCTTTTTTCACCTCGCGCAAAAATACGTCAAAACAAAAAGGCACTAACGCAAAAACTAATTTTTGTTTCACGCATTTTTTGGATTATATACAAGGTGTTTTAGTTATGGACAATAATTTAAAAGACCCTGAAAATCTTTCTTTTAGAGAGTAAATTATTAACCGTAAATCAAAATTCGTACAAACAATAACTAATCCGTTCAAACAGTGTCATAGGTCGTAACAAGGGCTACAATTTTTGTATTTACGGTTTTCGTCTATCACATACGTTGTTCAAGATAGTTGAACAAATCCAAATGAAAATAACTATTTCTCGCCCTTGTTCTAGACGCGATGACGTCATTTAATATTAACACATATTGCATGGTTTCAGAAAACACATAATTTTTTGAAAACCATTTACTCCATTGGAAAAATTCTTGGACCAGGCACCTAAGGAGATGCTCTATTTCGAACGTTCTTGGAATTATATACAGTTTGTGGGCAAAAAATTCAAATAGATCCTAGAAATTTTGTGGGTGAATTATTGGCGATACATGAAAAACTTTTAAAGATGTGATGATTCGATATGAACAGTATCGTAAACTGTGTGGAGAGAGAATTTAAGGTTACGTCTATAATACAGGGGAAATATAATTTTAAATTGCAAATTAGCAGTAAAAATTTTAATATTTAGAGTGTATTCAAGTTCCATAGTAGTCGGCAGGAGCACAATAGAAAAACAATGCGTCCCTTTAGGACTTTTTAAAATACAAAGCTGATTCGCGCTACCGACGATTTTTCGAAAGCAATCTTGTTATTACCGGGTTCAATATTTGGTATACTCAGGTACATCTCCAAATCCGCTAGTCCCAAAAAGTATTCCTTATCGTCATCTAAATAAATTGGCGGATTGAAATGGAGGGATAATATAGAAGTTTTCCCACTTATGGAAATCGTAGTGGACATTACGAACCTAAATTAATCACGGACGCTTTATTTTAGCGGCATACTTTATATATATATATATATATATATATATATATATATATATATATATATATATATATATATATATATATATATATATATATATATATATAGAAAAAATTTTTATATAGAAATTTTAGTGATAGATTGTAAGAACTAAACTTTTGTTTGGTTTCATAAGTATAATATATACTAACATTTCCGTTAGAATTAAGACATGTAACTAATTCTAAAGGCGGTTTCAAATTTTCGTAACCATCAAAGCCTTAGTGTTGTCCCAATGAGTTTCCTGGTTTTTCTCGCTATCCAAGTTAACAATTCCGCATTCTCTAATTTTAATTTTTCGCGATAAATTATCACGTACAAAACACATATTTGTAATATTTTTGCATATTTTTCCAGATCGAAATTTGTCAAAGCTCTTCGGGGTAAATTTATTTGGACTTTTTTTTCTCTTTTGGATGTTTTTCTCCTTCGATACAGCCCCTATAGGGTTTAATATAAAGACCATTTCCTTCTCCTCTGCCGCTTTTAAACGTTTTACATATAGTACTTTGCCGCTTTAGCGTCGTTTACTGCTTTCGCGATACCTGCCGCTCCTCCGCCTAGCGCCCCGAGTGCTTCCAATATCAGTAGTAAAAAAGGTAAAAATCCGCCAATTTTATTAGGTGTTTTTATAAGACTCTTTTTTTACTCGCATTAATTTTGTCTGCTTTTTAACGCCCATTCCCAATTTTCGCTTTCCTTTCATTACACCTGTTATGCCTAAAGCTGCTGCTTTTTCTCCAAACGAAGAGTCCTTTGCTTCAAACCTCTGCCAAGCTTTATCCTCTAAGATCTTGTCTGCTTCCTGTCTCCTAGTTAAATCGTTAGGGATTTATTTTATACCAGAATCACCTCTATTAATTCTTTTTTGTAAATGGGTACCCGGTCCGCACAATTGGTAACCAGGAATATGCAGTTCGATAGGAAATTTGTTTATAAGTATATTTACCAATCCTGAACCTTTCGCCCTGTTTCGATGTACAATCATCCGAGTGTTAGCAAATACTCTTTATAAATATTTAGTAATTATACTATAAATACTTTCGCAGGTCCTTGCTAATGCCTCAGTCGAAATAAGAGTTGAAAAGCAAGCCTTCTCTTTACCTGTAAAAAACCACGACGCAAGTTTGGTCCGCGAATTTCAAAAGCACGGCGATCTCTTTGGAGGTAGTTGTAAGAGGGCACTAATTGTAGGAGCCCTAAATTCGGGTAAAACCAACGTCATGTTATCTTCGCTCGAACATCCTAATGGAATTAGATTTGAATACGTTTACTTTTATTCCAAAACCCTGCAACAGCCAAAATACGTGTATTTGATAGAACTTCTAAAGCCTTTACAAGAGATTGACTTTTCTGAGTTTGAGAGCGATGAGGAAATTAAAATTCTGTTATAATATTTGATGATATTCCTTATCACGATCAAAGTATAATTAGAGATTATTTCACTCATTGTAGGCGTAAAAACGCCGATTGTTTCTTTATTTTTCAAGGATATTCTTCTATACTCAATGGGATACAAATATGACTTATCCGGGAAAACGCCAACTTTCTGATTTAATTTTAATTTGATTTTTAATATATATAACGATCACTGTATGTTGGACATGTTAACAGTTTAGAAATACCTGTGTGTACTGCTGGAACGAACCCTATAATCTTATTGTGATTGACAAAGATTGTGAATTAGATAAGGGCAGATATAGGAAAAACTTCGACTTCTTCATTTATATATTACATTTTTAAAATGGATAAACGCTTAGCGACGAAATTAATAAAATCAAGAAACTCAGTGAGAGAAAAATATCAAAGGCTAAAACAAGCCGCAAATGAATCCCTGACGCAACTGGAACAAACCTATAAGCCTCTGCAGCAATTAATTTCAACAATAAATAAAACGGATATCAAAGATGAGCCGTTTGAAGAAAAAGAAAATGTTAAATATGAAGTGTTAACCTCGACGCCTACCAAAATAAAGCGGAAAAGAACTGTCCTCATTTTTTGATACCTTCTTTCCGTCGATCCAACAACAAAGCAATCTTGTAGCTGAAAGTACGGGTATTTCGGACAGCGATACTACGTTGTCAGATATTTTAGAACAAACTAAGCAAGCGAGAAGGGGTTACGTCGACACTCCCACCTACGAGCAATGGTTTAGTGACTTTGATAAATTACCGCGGACACATTGATGATTTAGCCCAAAAAGCTGTGGAAATTGTCGGTAAAGATGTAAAGTTACAAGAAATTACATATCCCGCGACCGTTGGTTTGTATAACTTACTTTTTAAGAAGGTACCTGCCGGTTTCAAAACGCAAGATCTGGATTATTATATGGATATACTGAAAAGAACACGTATCGGAGAAACCATGATCCTAATGAACAAGTGCAAGGAAACGCATCATATGAATATATAAATATAATTGGACCTTATTTACAGCAGCGAGGAGTAACAAAAACAAAAAACCCGGTGAGACGACTAGCTGACGCATTTTCTAAATTGCCACCGCCTTATAGAAAAGTCACAAGTGGGACGGGGCTGACTTTGAAAGCAAATAAAGAAAATACAGATTATATTTATGGGATGCTGTTAACGAACTTGTCGATACATTAAGACTATTATTGGCATCTACTGCTGCAGGACACACGGGACATGAGAACGAAATAGTTTCAATTATTGAAGAACTAAAAGAGGGAAAAATTATCTTATAAAATAGTCACGACTGGGAGTGAGAAAATTATTCGAGCAACAACCGCCGTCATGACTATTAATGAATTTGCTATACACATTAATCACCACCGTAATGAGAAATACGATATTTCAATGAAGGATTTCGAAAAACATTTATCCAATATAGAGGAGCTCGAGAAGAAATTTAAGAGATATCAGTTCCCAACTTAATAAACTTTTTCCACAACAAAACCGATATACACAATGGATCAACACATACAATGCAAGCTGGGACCAAATAAATCAGTTAGCGACCACAAATAATGAATGATTTAAATTGGTGTTTAATTTAAATCGACGGGCAATCTACAAAGTTATGAGCAGTGAGAAAGCGCAACCCGTCCGAGGGCTGCACAAGCCGGCAAGCAGAAATTACGCGTGTCGCAGAACTATAATACGAGGGCTGGATGATTGGTGGCAAGCGGATGTGGCTCAATCAGACCTATATGCGAAACAAAATAAAAACTTTGAATTCATACTACTGGTGATCGATTGCTTTTCACAATACGTGTGGTGTCGACCGTTAAAAACAATAATAACGGTGTTGAAGTTACCAAAGCGTTTACCCAAATTCTCAAAGAAGGAAGCAGGCCGCCAAATCGGCAAACTGAACTTGGGAAAGAGTTTTTAATGTTCATTTTAAAAAAATGACGGCTAGGTTTGACAGTAATCACTATAGTACATATAGCAAAGTGAAAGCTGCCATAGCCTAGAGAGTTATACGCACTCGCAAGGAAAAATTATTTAGATATTCTCGTCGAAAAGGTGTGGCGCAAACGAGAAAATAAGGTTCTAGTGAGCTGCTTGGGATTGAACAAGTCACATGATTCATGGATCGACTCCGCGAATATCCTATAAATTTCTTCTATCAGTTTTGATTTTGTGAGCGTCCGGGACGGAGATGGAACAAATTATCTTGCCGGAAATTTTTTTTAATTTATTGCAAGAGAGTGATTTGAAGTGTCCGCCCCCTTCACAGGCACCAACAGATATTCCAAAACGTACTGGTGCAAATTCCCGAGTTAAAAAAAGCAAAATTGAATCTCTACCGCAAGGACAAGGTGAATGGTCGTAGGCGTTTAAAGATTACAACGAAAAGAGGGTAGTTTCTGAAGCGTTCAATTTGAAAAATCAGCTGACGCAATGCGAAGAAGATATATAGCAGCTCGAAACTCAGATAGCACTTGTTCAGACCGATCTCCAAGTACTGCGCTTACAAAGCAAAAATCGGATATTTTCAAAATTTGGCTCCAGAACATATTGTATACAATTGTAAAAAATATTCATTAACTGTAATGTGATATAAAAAATAAAATCGTAAAAATATATTTCAAGTCGTTTTATTTCAAATATTTGTGAGGACACGCTTGGTAAGATCTAAATTAGGCCCAAAAATATCTACGCAACAGCTGTCGAACAGGTCCAAAACGTCTAAAGGGACAGATTTCGACAGATCCGAAACAGATATGACCCAGTAAACAGTTTCGCTTCGTTTAATAATTAATTAGCTAATAGTTAATTAACCGAAAGGTAAAGTTATCGAATGCTTGCATTATTTTAAATTCGTTGTCGCGGAAGGAAATGACGTTATTAACAAGTGACCGCCGCCGGAGTTAGTCTTCATTCTTTGGATTTTTTTTTGTGTTTCACCGCTTAAAAAGGTAAGTGTTCAGTAATACTGGAACAGTTCGGAAGTGAGACGCTTATCCCTGTTCGCGAATATTGCAACCGCTCGTTCAGCCGAAAAGACCACCTCGCGAGGCACGGTGATTGTCGCGCAGCAGTACAAATTTGTTATGTTTGCGGCTGGATATACAAGTCCGAGGGGGCCCTCTGACGTCATCAACGCGCGAAACACGAGGTCCCCAAGGCGAAAACACCCGCCACCGCCCCTATTGCTGCCGACGAACCCAAGCGACCGAGACCATGCCTACCGGAAGGTAAGATTTTTGTTTTTGAATCCCAAAAAAATCATATTATTATATTTTATAGCTTCGACATCATCACCATTATCCACGCACCATTGTACGCAGTGTAACTTGGCAATTCCCGCATGAGATGCAAAGGACACTTGCGTGCTTTGGCTCACCGCCAAAAATGCAGCGTGGTGCAGGAGGAAGGAGTGGAAATAATGCAGACCTCCTTCCGCAACCGCATACCTACATACCCTACAGACGTTAAGGGTTTCATGGGCCACCTTAGGGCCAAAATCATTAAATTGGAAGATTCGAACATCCGACGCTACGTCAACCTAAAAGTTGGTATGGAGCTATGCAGACGAAGCAACAAAAGGAGGTCAAGTCCTTCAATACGAAATATCGGCTGGTGAGCGGTAACACCGATGTAGAGTAGCTGTACGTCCAGTTGCTTAACATCTTGGCTACCAAAGCGTCCGAGTTTCAGGAAAGGGACAGCGGTATGATTCATAAAACTGTATTCTATTTTCGAACTATTTTTTTGCCTTTTTTTACAGGCTGGGCGTTACAGAAACTCCTCCATTTAGAGGTAGGGATTAACAAGTACAATCCTCTAAGGGCGTCGTTCTATATTAGCCTGCTCAAGGAAATCGAAGCCAAGAAAGCTGTTTTGAACGTATAAAACACGGACGAAAAATGCTTTATGTGGTCGATCTTGGCTGCTTTTCACCCAATCCAACGAACAAATAAGGCCAACAGGGTCAGTAACTATGTAGACTTTCAGAAAGAGCTGGACTTTACAGGTACCAATTTTCCCGCTTAACTAAGGGGACATACCCATGTTTGAACGACTCAATAAAATGTGGGTCAACGTTCATGGTCTCGAAAGAGTCTATAACGAAGGCCGTAATGATGTTGAAGTCGTTGGTCCTTTGCATTTTACCGAATCTCGAAAAGAGAGACATGTAAACCTTTTATTAATTAGTGACGCTTATGAAGATAATCATTATTCTTTAATAAGAAATAAGTCTCGGTTGGTTTCAAAACAATTAACAAATTGGCCTAAAGCAAAGTTCTTGTGCGACGGGTGTTTAGTTTAATTTATAACGAAGAAAAACTAAAGCGTCATAAAGAGCACGACTGCACTCACATTTCCATCAAACTTCCGACCACCGAATTGCGCAAGGATAAATACGGTACAGATGTTCCCGCGAATAAGCTGAAATTTGAAGGATTTGAAAAGAAATAAAAAGTTGTTGTATACGCGGACTTTGAAACAATCATAACTCCTTTAGAGTTGGAAGGCGAACCGAACTCCGACAAATCGTTTGCTGTCAAAACTCACATTCACGAGCCTTACTCTTTCGCCTACTATGTCAAATGTGACTTTGACGATTCCCGGTCTACTTTCAAACAGTACAGAAGTCGGGACGTGCACAAAATTTTCATTGAATGGTTGGGGAGCGATCGCAAAGCGCTCTACAACAAGTTCATGAAAACTTCGGTGCCCATGACCGATCGATCGCTTGAATAAGAGACCCGGATTCGAAACGCTGCGGTGTGTCACATTTGCGAGAAGCCATTTGACAGAGAAGACGAAAAAGTAAGGGATCATTATCATATGACCTGCGAATTTCGAGGTGCGGGTGACTCCGCTTGCAACTTGAACTTCAAAGTTCCGGGACACATCTCTATCTTTTTTCATCATTTAAGTTTCGACAGTGATCTATTTGTAAAATTTATAGCTGAAGAAGGGGAAAAGATTGATGTTATCGCCCCAAACAAGGAGCGTTAAATTTCCTGTACGAAACTGGTCTTGGTGGATAACATCGACGATAAACGATAACGATAAACGATAGCCAGTTTCGCGAAGTCAAAAAATTGTTGCAAATGAACAAGAATTTCAACTTATTCGACAGAAGGGCCTCTTTCCAGATACGTACATAGATTCTTTTTCAAAATTAAACGAAACCAAACTACCATCGCACGAGGACTTTTATGACTCAATGCGAAAAACCAACATAACCAGGAAGGATTGCTGGCTTGCCTGAACGGTGCGGAATTTGCTCAAATGTGAAACTTTAGGCGAATAGTCCGATATTTATTTAAAATCCGACGTTTTACTTTTAGCCGATATTAAAGAAAATTTGGACAGATTCGATACGTCTAATTACTCGGAAAACAACCACCACGGCATCCCGTAAACAAGTCCGTTCTTGGCAAAATGAAGGACGAGTACGCAGAACGGCCGTTGGGGGAATTATTAGGTACCAAAAAGGCCAAGGGCGTTCCTGACTCGGTTAGTCAGCGCGAACTTAGTGTCGACGACTATAAGCGCGTTGTCGAGGAGGAAGGCATGCTAATCTTGAGCCAAATATCTTCGTTTCGCTCACATTTACATGATAAGTACGTCGAACTGAAAAATAAGGTGGCGTTGTCTTACGCGGACGACAAACGACATCTTATACCCGGCTCAGAATACACACTAGCTTGGAGCCATCGAAATTCGGCATAGTACAAAAGACAGCGGGAAAATAATTGATCGATCGACCACGTGCGAAGCAGCTATTTCTTTTGGCAAACTAATAAGGATACAGTTTTATATAATATTTGTGTTTAATTTATGTATATATTTATGTCCATACATGTGCCTAGCTTAAAAAATTAAATCTTAAAACAAATTATTTGTTGAAGCATATCGTTCGCCCATATTTATTAAGTTAATATTTGTCTCTCCTGGAGGGGTTTTGTATATAATACATCTTTAATAACACAATTTGTTCGATGTGAGTGCCATTAAACGTCTTCTTTGCTGCAGCTTTTTAAAGAATCCGAAAAAAAAACGAACCGCGATTTAAATGTTCAAAATTCGGGAGAGCGTTTTTAAAAACATTTATTTCCACAGAAAGCGAAATAAAGTTTTATTCGGACTGGCCGATACAAAGGCTGGATTAATTAAGGGCATATTTTACACTATGACAATCGAGTAAATAGGGCTTTCGATGCGGTTTCAGCGAGGCGTTATCTTCGCTTAGCTTTGGGCTTCGTCTGTAGTTTGGGGCATATAACTCGCGAGTAGCATCTAGCTATCGCAAAACATTAACAGCGTCTGGGTGTATTATTTACATAGATTATGCGCAACATCGGTGACCTAATCATCTCGCTCCGCGATATAAACGTAACACCGTCGGCCGGGCTCGCCTCCCGCGAAGTAAAGTACAGGGGGCAAAAAACTGCCAAAAAAGCATAAACAAAAACTACCCCCTACCACCATTAAGAGTGACATCTGGCGATCAAAACCTGAGCTATTAATGCGCGGCATTTCTCAAACACTGGTCAAACTAAATTAAAGGATTGGTTGGGAATCTGTAATACCTAGGGGTGACATCTGGCTACAAAAACCTGAACTATTAATGCGCGCAATCTTTCGGACACTAGCCGAAGTAAATTCGATTTTTTTTGGGTTACTTGGGTATCTGTAAATTTGCTATCTCAAAATCTCCCCCGGGGGACGGAGGACGCAGAACTTAGGAATATTTACTACTCACTATATCTCTAATTTCAAATTGTACTGAAGACAAAATTTTTACCATCAAATAAAAGCTAACCTAACAAAAATGTCATTTTAGAGCTCAGGTCTAACGTGTTCATTTTGTGTCGTGTTTATATCCAGTAGCTATAATGAACATGCAAATAACCGATAACCAGTTAAATAAACTCAATTTAATAAAGAAAAAATAACTTACCAGGTTTAGGCACCAGTATCTCCCTCTCGATCAGTTTTTCATACGACGTCTTGTAAACGTAAAAGAACCTTTTGTTGAAACTATCGATTTCTTGATCTAACAGGTCGTCTTCCAAATACGACGATAGTTTATCCTCCAGGTTGTCTCCATTCAGCATCATATCTTCGAAATAACGGCCCGAATTTAATCCGAAGAATTTCAATAGTCTGTTTTTGACCCATTCTCTACGAAAATCCGTTGTCATTATTCGTCTCGCGGTTTTTAAAAATCAGAAACTACATAGGAACGGGCTTTTATTTACTACGTTGGTTGCTATGGCGGTTGCTTTGGTTAATGTACTTGTTTATTGAACCCAGAAATACTATTATTCGAACATAGAAAAGAGATATAAAATGTAATACACTCACTTTGCCGAGGTAGTGAACAACATAAAATAATCGAGGATAACCGTTCAATTTTCAAATAAACTTCCATAATACTATTTACAAATCCTCTGTGGTGTTTATAAATCGTGCGTTTCGCCAATCATCCTTTTGACCGCTTCATAGCTTAACTGAAACTTAAACAGTTAAGTTTCAGTCAAACTCTATTTAAGCTTATTCCTGCAGTATTTAACTTTTGAAATAACGGTTTATTTGTTTTAGAGGCCCTACATAGGTCGATAATACCGGAACTTATGAAGCAACTATAAAAAACATTTTTTAAAGGTCCCATCAACATGCGCATACGCGAGATTTAAAATCTCCCTTTTAACCAATGAGCTTGCAGCATTCAACATGTTGTGCGGTGCGGAAGAATTACGGCCTTTCCATGTTCTGCACCTTGCATTTTACAAAGCATGCATATTTGCTACTCAACACGCAAAGTACGAAATTCGAATACTGAATTCTAAAAATTAAAAGCCCCTATTCGAGCGCAACAACCAAGTCAGTATTTTCTGAAAATATACTTAGATCTAGTGGTGACGTAAATGATTACTTCCAAGTAATCGTTGCAACCGTTACAGATACTTTTCGGTCCTGAGTACAAATACTGTAGTTGTAGTAACAATACTTCTTGTCATGTAATCATTACCTTAGTATTAAAAACCCAAAGAACAATCTATTTTCTAAAGTAATCGAATATTTGTTTTCAGTACAACACAAAAAAGTTAAAACCTTTAAAATGCTTTTATTTATTATCATTTTATCCACTAAAATAACAAATCAAATTGAACCCGTTACAACCGGTAATCATCATTTTTGATCATCAGTAACAATTACAGTTACATCAGTCCAACATCTGCTACAAAATACTGATTACTGAAAATTTGGCGGCCACTATATTTTTATCTAACAGCTGTATGGTTACAACATTGTAATGTGGTCAAAAATTTAAAAAGTGGTTCCCTCCCCTTTCTGTGATCAATTCTGTTCTAAAAATGTCAGGGTGACGTACTGTGAATAAAATCTTAAATTTTTTCAATCATGCCGCTTTATTTCAAAAATAAAGTGCAAATTTTATAAATATATTTATTGTTTGAAACACAGTGGCGATTTTAGCTTGTTCACGTTTTAGAATAAATTGTACGTTGGTTGAAACAACTTTTCCCCCATCCACCTAAACTACATAGTTCATCCCTCTATAGAAATAAATCATGTTGGTTAGTTGGTTGGCTAGTGACGTCACTGCCACCTTGCTCCCTCCCAACGGTCGTGAATAAATCAATGATGCAACTTGTCTCTAGGTTACCGGACCACAGCATACGACAATCTGTGTCAGTGACGTACATACACATCCTACGTTCTGTGGTACAAAATGGTGTAAAAAAACCTAAAGAAGAAGAAGAGCGTTCTGTTATAAAATGTCAGAAATTAAGTGTGGTTTTGACGTTTACTGGGGATACACATTGACGTATTGAAATGCATTTTAAAAAAGTTATGAATTTAGGAGCAAAATGATTTTTATAATTATTTTTTGAGTTTTTATAAGAAAAACTCCAAATGGTAATAGCAATATGGCAGAACAGAATGGCATAGAAGTCCTCAAGGACGAAATTAAACGGTTGAATAGGGAATTGGACCAAGCCAGTTCAGAAAAAGTCCAATCCGCTCAGTACGGCCTGGTATTGTTGGAAGAAAAGAAGGAATTGCAGCACAAGTGCGAGGAACTCGAGACTTTGTACGAAAATTCCAAACACGAATTGCAAATCACCCAACAAGTAGGTATAGGTATGACATTTTCAAGTGATCAGTTATTCTGTATTTTGATAATATATTACAAATTTCTGCTGTAATTGCAGCAGCAGAGTTGTTTTACACAGCACTATAAAATTATTGAGTATATTATATACAAAAACTTATAGTAATAAATTTCCAATATGTTTTTTAAAAACTAAAAAGAACACTTTACTATGAAAAATAGATATAATATATATTCAGTTTGAGGGGGGATTGTCTCACATTACCCATGAGTCGTAGTTAACGTCTGTTGTGGTTTTCACTAGGCCCTTGCAAAATTTCAATCTAGTCACAAGGTAACCACCAAAACAGGCATAGAAACAGAAGAGTCACTTTTAAGTGAATCTGCAGCACGAGAAACGTCTTTGTATACCCAGATCTCAGAGCTTGAGAATGAAAATAAACAACTCAGGCATGAGCTTGAAAGAGTTACAGCAGAACGTGATAGTATGCTTCAGGAGAACAGTGACATGGGCAAAGACAAAGAAGATCGAAGTATGGAGTGCAAACGACTTAGAACCGAACTGAGGGAAGTGAAATTTCGCGAAAATCGACTAATTGCCGACTATTCTGAATTGGAAGAGGAGAATATTGCATTACAGAAGCAGGTATCAGCCCTCAAGAGCTCCCAGGTTGAGTTTGAAAGTCTCAAGCATGAAATAAGGCGTTTGCAAGAGGAAATGGAATTATTAAACCTTCAAGTTGAAGAATTGAGTAATTTGAAAAAGATTACTGAGAAGCACATGGAGGAAGCGCTTGAGTCTCTTCAGAGTGAACGGGAAGCTAAATATGCCTTAAAAAAGGAGCTTGATCAGCATATTAATAGAGAATCCTTTTATAATATAAACAATTTGGCATATAGCATTAGGGGTATTACCGAAGAAACAACATTAGGCAGTGATGGTGAAGAAGATGGTAAGGGTTTTTTAGTCTTTAAGTCTTTAATGGTTGCACTATTAATATTTTTCAGACATTCTATTGAGAAATAATAAGCGAATGTATTACCTAGAATAATAGTAGAGTAAAGTAGACAAACAATCAATTTGATTTTATTTCTAGGTCTGAAGCATATTGAAGTGAGTTTGTCTAGTGGCACAGGATCAGAACTAACATCCCCTGATGACAAACATGTCGACCTCTTTTCGGAGGTTCATCTAAATGAGTTAAAAAAACTTGAAAAGCAGTTGGAATTGTTAGAGAAAGAGAAACACTCCCTGGCACAAAGCTTGCGGGACAATCAGAACATGGTGGAGAAAGCTCAGGGAGAATTGCAAGTATTTATATCAAAGCTGATGCAGCTGGCTGCGCATGTCGATTCTCTAGAGCGCTTGTCCCAAAATTATAACAAATCCATTAATAAACAAATCAAAGAAGATGGTCCCACCAGCCCAGCTATGAACCAGTACCAGCACTGGTTCAAATTATCGGCGCATGAAATTGAGCAGCTCAAACATGACATTAAGGAGTTGGAAAAGTTATCGAACGTGTCTGACGCAACTCTGCAATTACGAACCGAGATAACTAACCTTAAGAATAAATTGCTAGATACTGAGCAGAAGAGCATGGATGTACAATCGGATCTGACACTGTTAAAGCAGTTTGCGAGCGAAGCGGGTGCATCACTGGATGAGACACAGAATAACCTTCAGGTTGTTACTGAAGAGTTGGCTCAGTTATACCACCATGTATGTACAGTTAATGGAGAAACGCCGACCAGGGTGATTTTGGACCATGAGAAGGAGGGCATGACTCCCAGTAAGTTTTTCATAATCAACTTTCGTTGGCTTTATTTACGCTTTTGTGTTAGTTAGTGAAATAATATCATATAATTTAGTGGGTAAATCTGAACCTTTCCCTGATGTTGAAGTGGTATTTTGTGTGCTTCAATTATTGAACTTGTAACTTTTTAGTGTTAGTATAGCAATGCAAAATCATCAAAATCATCAAAATCAGTTTTTTGAACAGTTGGCCTTATTAAGCAAAAGAAATTTGGCAATTTGGCACTGCAACAAATTTATTGCTAGAATTATCCAAGTAGAAATTTCTTAAGTGACCTTTATTTTAACCGAGGATTTCAAAAATGCCGAAATATACAGGGGGTTCCATTTAAAATAACAAAGTTGATGTCGGGGCGGACACTTTTGGGACACCCTGAGTTAACAAAATTCTAATATTTAAAATTATCAGGAGAGTCCAAGAAACTTTTGTACAAAACTTTTTTTCGTATCTCCTATGGTTCGTTTTATTTGGCACACGGTATACATCTTGTACAAAAAAGTTTATGGTCCAAAGTCTCGCGCTTGTTCTGGTTGCAGACAAACGGGTTAAGAGCATCACTGGTATTTTCCTTGGACCTCCACAAATGTGGTTGATGAATTTTTTAAAAGTTTCAGAACGAAAGTTATCGCTTTAACACTCGTTCCACATAAAATTTTCCAAAAAAATTTGTTTTCCTACGCTGGTCATTATTTCTGTGCAACCAGCTTATCTCTAGAACCAAGCGTAACCAAGGTATGGAATTTTTATACGACCCCAGATAGTTTAGAAAATTTTTATTTCATTGGTGTTTTGAAAGTAACAAGTATTTTGCTTCAACGTAGAGAAAATAAAATAAAACAAATAAATTAATACAGATTAAGATAAATAAAATTATTATTTCAATGAGCATAATAATATTAATAGCAATAATGTGTACAATCTACATTTAGCTAATCATATTTAATGTTCTAATATTAATTCGTATTTTCGATGAATCTAACATTTCAATTTTGTGAGCAGTGTCGGAAACGGTGCCGACCATAGGCGACATGACCAAACTCGATCTTCTGCGAAGCCGTCTAAAGAATGACATTCCCCTGAACGATTTGGAAAGTTTGAACGACACCGCTGTAGTGGCTCGCACGGTCTGTACGATCGTCGATCAAATTAAACATCTAAGAAACTCTATCGAAAACACGATTGAATTGTCGAAATCGCGGAACAAAACCAACGGTGATTTTGAAGGTAAGCTGGATCTTCATTTATTTTTGTTATTTATTTATGTTTATTATCGGAAAAAACAGTTTCAAAAGTGAAAGGTCTAAAAAAATACAAGATATAACAATAAAATTTGTATATATCACAGGACATTTTTTATTTTGGAGTTAAACACATTTAAAATAATTTAAATTAAGTTTACATCACTGTTGATTTTTTTGCACTATCTGAAAAGCAAACCAGAGATGAAGATAAATCATAATTTTATGAAATGGATCGTTAAACAGCTCTCAGAGCTCTCTCTTACATGTAAAATCTATCAAAGACAGCAATTCTGGACAATTTTATGCAGAGTTTTTATGTAAACATATTTTCGCCAAGAGTTTTAAGATTAAAGGAGTGGAGTAAATTTTCATATACAATATTCCTAATAAGTTACATGATTAATATGAAAGTTGAAACTTAAGTTGCTCTCATAGAAGACATTTACATTTACTTTTAAGTGAAGTATTATATAGGAAATATTCAATTATATTTTTTTACTTATAAAACGTCAAAATAAAACATTACGTACATTTAATATTGCAAGAGATTACCAAATACAGCATATTTCCACCAGGTTATCACCTTCAAGCGACCTGTTTAAAACTTGTTTGTTGTAGAAATATTATAAATATGTAGTTAGAAATATGGTAAATATAGTAATATAATATAGGCGTAACTAACCAGTTAACCAGTTAATATTGATTTTTCGAAATAATGTTTAAAATAAAGGCCAAAATACTTGCGCCATGTAGAAGATAAATGTTCTTTTATTCTAAGAAATGCATTGTATAACAAATCAACTTCATTAAAATGTTACATATCACAATTGTTATCACAATAAAGAATTGAAAAAAAATCTAAAATAGTTTACAATTTATTCCAAATAAGCCTTAAACCAAGAGTTGTGCATTGTTTTTCAGCAATCAAAGAGGAAAGCAGCGAATCTGAAATCCAAGAGCTCCAGGAACAGGTCATACGTCTAAAGAGCTTATTATCGACCAAGCGCGAACAAATTGCCACTCTCCGGACCGTCCTAAAATCAAACAAAAATACTGCGGAGGTCGCTTTGACGAATCTCAAAGGCAAGTACGAGAACGAGAAGACGATTGTATCAGAGACAATGATGAAGCTAAGGAATGAACTCAGATTGCTCAAAGAAGATGCAGCCACATTCTCCAGTAAGTTGCTTGATCCATTTTTAAAGTGCTCTTATTCCTTAGGGATTTACTTGTTTAAGGTTTCTTTTTCTATAATTTTCGAATGATAATGGTAAACTATCCAAACTCTTGCAAGATTTACTTGGATATAAACGCCAATGTTCAATTGCGAACTTGACAAAAAAATTAAATGAGAAAAAATTACGACAGGCGGAAAGAATAACGAAGGGAACTAATAAGCCATATAATATTTTATTAATTAATTAATTTATTTATTTATACGTTATTCCATTATCTAAAATTAATAATCCAACTGAGTTTACCAGTTGCCACTTCACCATTTCAATATTATAGGACCTAACAAAAATTCTCTAGAAATTAATGTAGTCAGAAATTCTTTCACATGCAACTCTAAATCAGATTATTCCCTCCCTATAAGTTCGATTACATTTATATAACAGCTCTGACTGATATTGTGATTGACATTGATCAAGCACGAAATTTAAATAATGTTACATTTCACTTTATATTTGATTGTACTCAAGCATTTGATATGATTCATCACAGTACCTAAATATCAATCCTAAAATATATTGGCCTCGTAGAGGTTACTCTCTCAATAGTGTCATCATTTTTGACCTCCATGTGTCAGAGAGTGGTTTACGATAACTGTTCATCCAACATAGCAAGGTTGATGTGGGAGTCCCTTCATTTTATACAGCATATACAGTTTTAATTTCGTGAATTGTAAATATCATTTATACGCCGACAAAATCCAGATATAAACCTCCTTCTCCCTCTCTCAGGGTAATGTTTTTAATAATCTGTTAAATTCTGTCTTAGATAACATTCCACAAATTTTTGATGCTTATCGGCTTCGAATCAATCAAGTGATAATGTTCGAAATGAACTAACGGGACATATAAAACGTTGCAGAAGAATTGTATGATCTCACTTAAAAACTCTTGTAAAAATTTAGGTCTTATTATTGATGGATATTTAAAATTTAAAGAACGCATTACTTTGTATCAAAAGAAGTTAAAATTTCGATGTTAAAATTATTATACTCACATTCATTGTCTCAAAAACTTTGATTTTATCACATTTTAATTTTACTGACGCAATTTATGGGCCATTTTTCAATTCTATTGATATTAAAATGAGACAGAAAGTTCAAAATTGTATTGTGTGCGACTTATTAATAAAGCTAGCATGTCCGGGCTTTCATGACCCAAGGCTATTTTTTTATGAAATGAAAGGTCCTGGCTGTTTTGGATTTTTAGATACAGGGTGATTTTCATATTAATTTTCATTAAGTGCTTTATGAGAATTGAGCTCCAAACATCGCCATTAGCTTTCGCCTATCCCCTATAGAAAGGGGAATTTTCCTTTCTCACCCACTACATTAGAAAATTTTTACCTGCTTTCTAACTAAATAATTGCTCACATTCTGTGACCTCCAACATTCAACTTTTTCAATTGTTCTTTCTTTTAGCCATTGTTCTGTCAAAGAAAGCAACATCTAGCATTTCTTTTTAAAAATAGTCAATTTCTTCCAGTTTCTATTTAAAAAATAATCGTCCTTGTCAGGTCTTAGGGCCATGTTTGCTGCCCGCTGCGAGGAGTACGTCACACAGGTAGACGAACTGAAGCAACAGTTGAACGCCGCAGAGGACGAGAAGAAAACCCTCAATCAGCTGCTCAGGTTGGCGGTTCAGCAAAAGCTTTCGCTGACGCAGCGTCTCGAAGAGTTAGAGGTTGACAGAGAGATCAGGAACGCCCGGCGCCCAAACAGCAGGAGTTTCCAGAGGCCGGGCAAGTCGAATCGAGAGAACATGTTCTAGCCCATGCCGCGACCTTCCCCCGTGCTGTATTTCATAGCATTTATCAGTTCGTTTTTTAAAGTTTGAAAAGTTTGGTGCGTGGGTAGGTCCCGACGGCGGTAACGGTTTTTCCTGATTTAAAAGGGTCATTTAATAAGTCTTTAGAAAAAAAATGGCAATTCTTATTTTATTTTGAAAATGATCTTTGTTCAATTCTGTACATTTCTTGCCATTTCTTCAAGTCACCCGCGCATTGTCTTGATGAAAGGGCGAAGATTTTTTCACACTCAATTTTTCGTGCAAAATTGAAGCCACTGTACCTTGTCATGGGCTTATATTCTCAAGTATGCAAAGATCACTGCAAATCTTATCGTGGATTTTGTCAAGCATTTTGGGAGTAGGTAATTGCATTCATCGTTTGTTGATATACAAGCACATTTAGACTCATTCACACAATTGCAAACAGTTACAAACAAAAAATAAATTAGAACTAAAAAATGTGACATTTGATAAAGACACGGTGTTGTCGAAACAATAGTCATGTCAAAATATATAATTTCGTTAAAATCTGAACTTTTAGTTCTAATTTATTTTGATAAATGGATTTTCATCAAGTAAAAACCACCTCAGTTCAAGTTACAAACACAGGAGCAGATGTGCCATTAACTTTGTCAAACTCATCTTTGATTTCTTTCGGCATCAATACTTTCAAACACGAGTGTCTAATCACTACTTGAAACTCTAATTTATCCATTTTTATAGACCCATTACAGTTGTGCAGTTCAATCAACAACACTTAAACTATGTGATGGATACAGCTGGAACTTTTACACCTGAGTAATTAGGTCTACCAGTTAATAGCGAAAAGTTATTTTCCATTCTACCATCACCATATCTTGTATTTTCTAAGGACTTATTGAACAACCCTCATATTTCGCCTTATTTATTAAGAGATCTATATATTTATTATTATGACTGTGTGTTTTGAGTGTGGCTGACTAACCGAGGTGTGTTCTGTGGTGGATTATGCAATCTGGGTAATCTTGGTGGTGGTTTCTATAGAAAATCATGTAGGTACTGTGAATTTTACTCAAATGTAAATTAAGGTTCTACTTAACCATCTACGGGAAACTCTTGAAACTGTGGAACAAATGCGCCCGTTTTAGTTGAAACAGAAGTAAGTCAAATGTTTTTCTTGGAGAAATGGTCCGTATAGTGCTGCCAAATCTACTAATTTTTCATGAGACCTACTGATTACCAAAGTTATCTGATTTTAGCACAATTTCTACCAAAAAAAAGTTGCGTTTTAATAAGCTTTCATCGAATGCTGGCTACTGATTATATAGAATTTCAATATAGTTATCATAATATATACATTTTTTCCAAAATCATTTGAATTGATTTGGAGTGTTGGAGTATATTTGTGCATTGTTGCTTTGTTTAATTATATTTTTTGTAAATTTAATTCGACCGAATCTGTGTGTTTGATATAGATACGGCATTTGTGTAATGAACTGGCTGCACTGAATAGCAAACAAATAATCGAACAGGCAAATCAGATTCAGTGGCCAATCAATTTAAGGCTAAAAGAAATGCAAATTAAAAAAGTGCAACAATTTTCTTCCATTTCCAAGAGGATCAGTATATTTATTAATTTCTATGATGTGGACATTTGTTCTACCTGGTGTTGTTTATTTCTTTTTCCTTAGCTTAAACAGCTAAAATGTTCTAAGCGCAGATCACAATATATGTTATACATGTTGTTTCAAATTTAACCTCCGTTGGCAAATCTCGGAAAGGGCAAGAAATGGGTGAACCACATTGGGGTAAATTTAAATATTCGTTATTCTTATCAGATATTTCGATTAATAATTACCGGAAGTGTATAGAAAAATTGAAATTTCCTGTTTTCAGTTTTGATTTGGCCCCCTTTTAACTCGTTTGTTATGAGAGAGTACCTTGTCTTAGAGTCTGTAAAAATATTTGTATTTTCGTGAGCAACTTTTTTATTTTAAATAAAACACAACGTATATTGAATATTTTTTGAAATCTTACTGTTTCTGATATATTTTAAATTTTATATCAATAGTAACCTCATCCTCATCAAATAGGATTTACCATGCTAAAATGGGGTGTTTTCATTTCAATAAAATGATTTCTAACGATTTTTTTATTCAAATTTTTAATGTTAGTTTTTACCAGCCGGTATTTATTCATTTTTCGAATATCCACACATTTAGATCCGCTACTATAAGGCAATCAGCCCCAAATTTATAACAAAAACATTCTTTCGGACAAATGGATAGATATATTTAGACCTACAAACATGACTTTTGATGTAAAATTAAAAACATATTAGAAACGGTAAGACTTAGGTATAGGTTATTTTATGTGAATTATGTATACAAAGTTCCAAGGAATTCAAAATGCCTTAATATGCATTTGAAATAAAGAAATTGTTACTTTTTCACGAAAATACAAACACCTTTTAAATATAGAAACATTAAATTTTAAAAGTGTAAGCGAATCCAAACAACTTTTGTGTCCAGGTTTTTTTTAATACTTTTTACACATTCCATTGACATTAATCCATTGTATTTAAAGGTTTTTTTAAAGTTTAGAGATTAAATTTCAATTTTGACGCAATATTTCCAGAACTACCAAAGATAAAATTCTTTAAAAAAACATTGATTCCCGCCGCTCTATTTCTTGCTATTCCGTGAACCCGATAATGGGACGCTCTTTATATGCAGGGTAATTAAAATCTTAGAAACAGAACTTTAGCAGTTGCCTAGAGGCTTTTTTTGAAGCAAAAACGTGAACAGGCTGTTCATTCTTTTCTTTAAGCTTTTCGTGTAAAATACATGAAATTGTTAAATTAATTCCACATTTCCTATGAAATGAAATACGCAGATCAACTAAACTGCTTTGCTCTGCATAATGGTTGTTCTACTCCATACTCTCAAATACCCAATTGTGGACTGATCAAGCTTGCAGAACCTGTCACTTTAAAACGTAAGTTTCATTAATACAACACGCGATTTCGGGCGACCTCACTTTCACTTACTTGGATTACCAAAAAGTAAGGTCGAAAATTAAAGCTAACGTTGTAGTCGTCAATCGCTCATAGTAAATAGTTGGTAAACCTAACCTTATTAAGCTTTTGAGTGAATTAATTTGGTCCCTAAGTCTTTTTTTAAATATAAATGGATTGAGTGATTTTTTGAAGATACAAATGAATTTGTGGTATCAAATTTTATAAATTGTTGGGTCATAACATAGAGTTCAATTGCTTTTGATATATAATACCAAACAAAATAGAATTTTTGGTAGATCAGGCTTCTATTAAGTTTGGAAGTATTTGGACTGACTTTTTCTTCCACTTCAAAATGGGAAAATTCTCCTATTCCAAAGTGGAAATTCCTAATTACTCAAACCACTCCAAATTCCCTGGTGGATATGCAGTGGTTCCTTTATAAAAGGAACTGCTACTTTATGGAATTTAGTCAAAGGTGATTACTTTTAAATTTGCAGTTAAAGAGGTCCTCTACTAACTGCTAAAGTTATAATTATTGTAATATTATGAATTATTTCTTATCCCTATGAAGGGGATAAGCGTTTGCGATAATGCGGTCTGATGCGTAGTCCTTTATTTCTAGTGCAATATAATGTCACTCGGGTGTTCTGCGACTTGTCGGATACAAGAATTTACTTAATGTGATATCTAAAATCGTTTTGGTCAAAAAACATGCAGCTCGGATCTTATCCGAATGATTTCAACGGCAGCGATTTTCTAGAATAGTTTATAATTTTGCAGTAATTGGTTGGGGCAAATCAACTATCTGAGAAGCTCCAAAGGTTTTAGTCCAAATTAGCATTTTAGATAGCGTTTTTATTGGCACGTCCATACAAAACATTGTACGCATATGCGATAGTTTTTTAAATCGTTGAAGTAGTAAAGTGAATTATTTAATACATTTTATAAGCATATATAACGGTTATAGCTGTGTGGTAGACATTTTTGTGATGTAAAATCGTTATAACATTTTTGTTTCGTTTTGTTAAGTTCCACGTTAAAATTTACAAAAACTTTTTTACCTTTTGAAGGGTCAACGTAGGTGTTAATCTTCTAATAATCGCCCAAGCACAAATATTTTGCCTGCAAATAATCAAACCGAACTCGCTCCATGGACCTAAGTGCATACAATACAATAGGAAAGTGTATGTCGTAACTGAGAGAAAACCGTTCGAACATATTATCACGTCCCATAAGGTTGTCTGCGAACCATTTTATCTTTCCGTTGGTTCTGAGTCCATTGTCGTTGTCGATGATTTTGCATTGTCCCGTTTCCGAGCCTATGGACCACGGAAGTACTTGCCCGTCCCTCTCTTAATCGTATTGTTTAATATTAATAGTAATAATGATTATGATAAACTAAATAAAACATGGTCCATCCATTTCGATTGCGTGTTTATATTGAAATTTGGCATTATAGTTTTACTCGTTACATGTTGTTATTATTGATGACTTCCACAATTTACTCTCGTACATAATATGATAGTTAATGTTATTTGATTGTACCTAATATTTTTAATAAAATTATTGAACCACTATATATTTTGCCTTTTATCCAACTCATGCATAGAGGGTCCGTGAATGCTGGAATTCATTGAAGATTGATCAGAGATGTGTAAATAACCACAACTAAACCCCTAGAGCTGAGCACATACGTTATGTTATAAATACAATATTAATTTTATTTACTGTAATGTGGTGCTTACAGCATATTATCATAATATGCATTACTACTCTCTATTCCAAAATAGCACATATCACCAAAAAACACGTTTATCAAATAATATAATGGGATGGTGTTATATTTAAGTTGAAACCATCTGCGGTGTGGCCACCGTAGTCGGGATCAATTTTTATTTTGAGTGTTGGCATATGTTGATCCCGGCGTTAATTAGTGCATCAAAAATAATAAATAAATCCATTTACGGAAGTTTTTAAAATATTAAAAAATTAGAAAATTTTCAAAAATGTCGAAAAATTTTATTGGAAAAAGTTATATCTTTTTCAGTTTTCTACAAATGTCCCTTTTTAAAAAAAATCGAAACACTTGGTTTTAACATTTTAACAGCTAATACAGAATTAATTAATACAAATTATAATTATAAAGTATGAAATTTTATTTAAAAAAGCTTGGACTACGGTGTTGAGACTAATTCGTATTTGTTAGTTACTTAGTTGCTTAAAATTATATACAGAGTCAGACTGAATTTTTTAAATTGTTAAAGCGTTGTTAAATTTATTCATCAAACTTTTGTTATCAATATTTGGGCATTTTTCTGTTGAACTAACATATTGGCCATACAAAAAAGGCCGGACTTATGTTCCATGTTTGAAAAACAAGAGTATACACACCGAATTGGGAACTACTGTAATTTGAAATCAATGTAAAATTAGCGAGTTAGTTTTATTTCTATAATGTAAATTTATTCAAGGTCTTTCAAAAAACATGCATCAACCCTCCGAGATTCCAAGATATATAAAAAGAAAAACGCTTTTCTACAATGTGTTAAATATTTTTTGATCTAAATTCACTGCGGTCCCAGGATTTATCATAACGAATATTGTCAAAGAGACGTAATACTGTCTTTTAAGCAATTTCAATGGTGGGACCGAGGATGGCTCAGTTGGTATGACATTAGATATGCCAACTCGACTTGCCGGAGGTTGTGGTGAAAAAATTGTAATCCGTAGATTTTCCTCGGTGAATGCCGGAAAATGGGTGAATATTCCTAATTTGAGATGAGCCCAATTAAGCGTATATAAAAAAAAAATTCTATGATATTAGCTTAGAAGAAATAATTATGACAATACTTTTCTATATAAGGTGCAAGATTAGTGATCTGAAACCAGTTCCAAAGTGTACCAATATCCTTCTACAGTATTAATGTTATAAACATCCCCGAATTGTAGGATTGTAGGAATTTTGTCGTTCTGGCACTTTAATTTATAATTAAAAAGCAAAAAAAAATATGGAGACTAGAAGTTTGCTTTTCATGTCTAGGCCTTTATAAATTATTTCATAAATTTAAAATTGCTCGCTTCTGAAATCTAAATTGTATTGCAATAACCTAAATCTTAAAGTTGTAACTTTCTCCAAACGTCTCTCCACACTTACACCAGCTAATTTTTGATCTATATATTCCAAAAATTAAAGCGGCTTTGCAAAAATATTCCTTTATTAAATTAAGTCATATATGTATATATATACTTATAAATCAGACAGTAACTCTATTATTAGAACCTTCTCCAGTCTGCACCAAATGGTATGACAGCCACCAAGAGAGCAATGGCTGCATCACAGCCACAAAGAACATGAAATACAACCTCCGTTTGTGG
This sequence comes from Cylas formicarius, assembly GCF_029955315.1. NCBI lineage: Eukaryota > Metazoa > Arthropoda > Insecta > Coleoptera > Brentidae > Cylas > Cylas formicarius. The sequence goes on along the minus strand of NW_026844214.1, from coordinate 15,292,948 downwards.
CCTGCAGCATTACCTGGGCTGTAGTAGTGTTGTTCATTCTTCGAACCTTGGGAAGGGAGCAAGGTCACCTTTAGATTACCAACAAGGAAGAAAGCTAATGCCAGATTGACATAACTTAATGTGACATAATAACCAGTTTTTCCGGTTACCACACTAATCAAAATGCTGACGGTGGTGCCTACAAACTTATATCCCGAGTAAGCCAGAAGATCCAGTGTTTTAAGGCTTGTGTTGATTTGCATTATGTACAAGGTACACAAGTAAATTGCCAACTCGACGACCCACCAGGCCAGTGCAGAAGAAGCTGTTACCCCAATTTGTTCAGGTGTGAATCGGTTTTGAGTACCCAGTACCAAACCAGCCACCAAGACATAGGTTATGTAAGCCATCAAGGGTATGTATAAGTCTGGGGCATTTATTTCAAAACGTGGCTGTATAGCCCCTTCTTGTTCATTCTTCATGGACCAGTTCTAAAATTATAACCTGTTTTACAGTTATCGCAATATTGATCAAAATGTTACTTTAAACACAAGTTAATATTATTAATTATTAAAACTAACCATATTTTCAAGTAGTTTTAATTTACTTCTATTTAAACAACTCACCGACTGTGTAAAAGGGAAGAATAACAACATCAATTTCATGACAACATATTTTGTATCTACTGCAAAATAGTACTTTAATTTTGTAACAGGAACATACTTCTCCATCTCCTGTTTAATAATTGTTTTTCCAGCTCCTGCTAGCTAAAAATTACAATTTCAATGTTATTTCTCCATTATAAATCAATATTCGGGACTCACTTGTTGTCCATACTGCATTGCCAGGTCTTGCATGACAGGTTGTCCTAACCCAACCAAATTACTCGGTACATTCTGAAAGGGGGCCTGGGGTGATGAAGGAGTTTGACCTCCATAAACAGGGGACGTAGGTCCCCTAGAGACATTGAGTTGCGCATAGGGTTCGTCCACATAAGAGGAGGGTGTTTGATAACCTTGTTGAAAATTGGCAGTTGTATCAGCAGTTATATTGGGATATATATTTTGCTGGACATTCGAATTAAGCGCAGCGTTATACGGATTGTACCCCATAGCGTTAACATCGCTTACTCTTTTAATTTTGCGCCCCAGTCCGCCTGCAACACCATTGGATTAAGAAATGTGAATTAAGGGATGTAATGGCTACCTGTACGGGGGCCCGCGTTTGCATTGTAGTTCATTACGGATATTATCTATTATCTAAAGCAAAAAAATCATTTTAAATTCTCAAGTTGAAATAAAATTTCCTATATGACACCAATTTTAAGCTGATTCAGTTTACAAACATAGAAAAGAAAAAAGTAAGAACAAAATATCATGCCAAAAAATGACACGCAGCTTCACAGCGTTGCCAAGTTCTGAAGCCCGACAACCGCAGTGGTTGTAGACAGTAACAAAGGAAGAAGAGGAACAGAGCAATTTTGTTATGCCGGTTTGTTTTCGGACCACAGAGTTTTAAGAAAAAGTTTTCTCTTTTAATAATAATTAGCATATTCCAGTGATTATTGATACACATACCATTTAACACTGTAGATAGTATGTAATCTCTATATGTATTTTTTTGTAAATCGGCGTAAAGTGTTAATTTTCATAAACTAATAGGTCTAATCTCCATTGCAATAACTTTGAAATTCTAGATATCGCACAAAACATCTAAGTGAAAAAATGTTCAAGAAGCAACAGTAATTGACAAGGGGTATTTCTTATTCTAGTAAAAATTTAGCTTGTAGCTTAATTGCTTTCTTATATGTCACGTAATTCTTGTACACTAAAACATATTAGCCAAGCATCCTTCGTAGCTATTTAAGTGCACCTAAAGATATAGGAAATTCTGTTTAGTAAATTCACATGTAAATATTTGTGTAAAGTCTATTTTTGTAAAATGTCAAATATAATAGGCATCACTTGTTCTTACATTTGCTATAATTTCGTGAAAGAACAAAATATTGAAAGCACAAATTATACAAGTTAGTGAGTACGGTACTGAGGTATTAACACCAAAAAATGAAAACAACAATGGCACAGGGCACAGACTGTTCAGCGATAATAATAATTATTTAGCTGGGCGTTGCCAATTATGTTCGGATTTCAGAGATTGATGTTGCGTTCTTATACTAATTAATCAATTTTCCAGAAAAATTACGGCAATGTAGCAACTCAGTCAGTTGAAGGTGACGCATGCGCAACTTCTCTACATCTCTACGAAAAAATTTTATCTACCTCCAGCTGATCAATTTTTAACTTTATTCGTGGTAGGGCCACTATATTATAGCTATATGCCCGAAACCAACGGAGTGTTACCATCGACGAATATCGGAAATGGGCAAATAATCACTGTATTTAAGCTAATGTGTATGACATAAAATGAAGAAAGAAGAAGAATAAAAACGAATATTTCCCAGTCATATGTCAACTTTCAAGTTTGTTCCTAGTTCCCAGCTGAAAGTTGCATGAATTTGTACCCCAGCTTAATTGAACTATATTGATTTTAATTAAACCCATTTAAACACATTTATTGACATCGAATCGTTGTCGAACTTAATTCGTTTAGATTTGGACCAGTGGATCTAAATACCTGATTCAAGAATAATAATGGATTTGGTTGCCACGCCAGGTGCGGAGGGCCCTCCAGAAGAAGTTATTAAAGTTGTAGGCTGCGCTCATTACAAAAGAAAATCAAAATTTGTGGTGAGTACCTTAACACTGATTTAAAACAATGGATTTATTTTTAGCTTGGTTTGCAATAGTATTTGTGTTTCAGACACCCTGTTGCAACAAGGTTTACACATGCAGGTTCTGTCACGATGAGAAAGAGGACCATTCGGTTAACAGAAAAGAAGTGACAGAACTTGTGTGCACTCTATGTGAAACTAGGCAACCTGTACAAGCCGAATGTAGGAATTGTGGGGTTCGATTTGGCAAAGTATGATGTGATATGTTTAATAGATTTGCTGGTTTGTTTTGGTAGCAGATAATTTTTTTGATCATAATTTGACTGGAGTGCTATTGATATAAAATTTTTGGATTTAGAAAAAAATTAATTGTAAAATGCAAACTAACTTCAAACAAAACAATAAGCCCACATTTTCTTAAAATATATTAGAATCAAATGAAAACTGTGTAGATACTATTAATTCTTCACTCGTCATGTACTTGATGTGTATTTTGTTCTCTTTTCCTACAAAGTAGCTAACAAGTTTAACAAACACTGCTTGAAATTCATGAATTCATAAATTCCTGTCAATATTAACATGACAATAGTAAAAATTGTTTAGGTATGAGATTTTTATGTTTTCAAATTAAAAATTATTCATAGTAGTAGAATTTTCTAATTTTCTGTTGCATTATAAATTTTAAATTCAACAGGTTCATGGTTTTTTTAAGGATATTAGGTAGATGTTTATATACCCTCCTTTAATTTTTTAAATTAAATTAATTATCTAAAAAAAAAACATTAAATTATGTGAACTCTTCCTTACCTTTTGAATTAATTTTTAGTATGTTTGTCTGGAATGTAATTTGTTTGATGATGAAGAAAAAAATCAGTTCCATTGTCGAGGTTGTGGCATTTGCAGAATTGGAGGGGCTGACCGATTTTTTCACTGCGAGAAGTGCAATATGTGTCTGCCAGTACAGTTGCAGAATGGACATAAGGTGAGAAACACTGTTCTCTTTTACTTCAAGCATTTTTGTTGTAGTTTGTTTGTCCTCAATTAAGGACAGATGGCCATGGTGTAGGAATATTTTATTTTTTTCATTCTTTTAGATATCTATTAATTGATCCACAGTTGCGTTAACATTTATGATTAATGGGGTTGAAATTTGGCTGGGATAAAAATGATCTGATTGCCTGGTTCTATAAATCGCCTTAAACACCACCCAGTTAATCTAAAAGTATTAAAACACAATCTAATTAACAATCGGTGATAGGCAAGATATTTGATTTTGTTGGTTCTAAAAACTTTTTTTTAATTTGTGTACAATGAGGTAGGGGAAAAGAATATTTTTAAGGATTATAATGTTTCCTATAAACCAGTCTGTCTACAGTTCTGTCTGGTGATGATCCGCTAAGTCGTCAAAAAAATTTTTTTTTTAACATATAAGATTTAAGGAATACTTTGAATAAAAATTAAAGATGGCGCATTACCCGCTGAAAATGCTGTACTCTCATATGCACTATAAAGATGCTATGACAATCTCTTGTTTTTTCACCACTAAATTATTGCAACAATGGACATGGACCATGCATTTGAAAAGGCTGGATAATAGACTCAAGTCTAAAGTCAATCTTCAGCATTGGTTGAAGAGGGCATGTATCTCATATCCTTAAGGACCTAAATTGGCTTAATATGCATAATCCTCATATATTTCATTTGACCAGTTTCTTTCACAAGATTCTTAAATGTGGCAAGCCATATTTGATAAACAAAATTATTTATTGGTCCCAGGTACAGGTGCATAATGGTAATATTATAATAAAAAATATTCTTATTATACCTAAACTTGGAACTTTCTAAACATCACATTTACTTTATTCAACAAGACACGTTTGTTTCACTGTTTTCAATAATATCACTAATTCAATAACATTTTAATGTTCATATTTTATACTATACTTTTCCCTGATTAATATTCTTTGTTCTTTTTTTTTTTCGTCTCTGTCTTCTGCTTGCATATTTGTATTCCTCCTACCGTTGGCTTATAACAGTTATATATATTATTTCATTATTTTGACCTATTTTCATTATTGCATTTTAGTGTGTTGAAAATGTATCGAGGGCAAACTGCCCTGTATGCCTGGAAGACATCCACACCTCCCGGATACCCTGTCACATACCAATGTGTGGGCACCTACTGCATCGAACTTGCTTCGAACAGCTGCTCCAGGCAGGTCATTATGCCTGTCCTATATGTCAGACGTCTCTTATGGACATGACTCAGTTGTGGAATTACCTCGATACGCAGGTGGCAAATACGCCCATGCCGGCTGAATACAAAGATTATGTTGTTTATATATTATGCAAGGACTGTCACAAAGAAGGGGCTGTTAAATTCCATGTAGTGGGCTTCAAGTGCAACCACTGCGGGTCCTACAACACTTGCCGTATCAAAGGTCCCATCAACCCTAGAGGTTTGTACCTAGGGTCCCAGATTTACTCAAAAATTTAAACACAAATTCTGTTTTTAGGGGGATTGAGGAGCATAGAAAACCAACCGGACGCCGGAGGTGAAAGTAGTGAACATAGAAACAACCCCGATTTAGCCTCTGACCAGCCAAATGTTGAAGGCAACTCTTCGGAAGGCCAGTAGCATTTGGCAAACCGCTCGCCGTGGGCATTTCTGTGGTACCTCGTCGCCAGTTTCGTTGTACTCGCTGTTTTCAACCTCGCATGGGCTGCGGCGTTTGCATACTACTGGTAGCCCGAGATTTGTGTGACCTAAAGCACTTTTATTCGAGATTGCGTGTGCTGGACGGAATGGTGATGAAGCTCCTGGATAATTGAATGGAGCCAGAGGTAAAAAACTCGTAATTTTATTTATGCCTGCAGCTTTTTTTTCCACAATCTTTAGCATTCAAATAAAGCAACTGAAATACAAAACAATCCAAACACTCTGCAGATGTTTGCTTACAAAGTAGGTCAAACTATTAACCCTAGGTAGGTGCCTTCCATTTGATACCATATTGAGTGGCTGTAACTTTTTTACTTTTAAAGATGAAAATGCAAATAAAAAACTAATTGTTAGCAGAAAGTTTTTTTCCTAAAAGACATATAAAACAAAAAACAGATATGGGCCCATTTTATATATTTTTTTAATGGAACCTTATTATGATCAGAATTCTATATTTTATACCACTTGTTTTCGAGATATTGACAAAAATAGCAAAATTTTCACATATAGTTCGATATGGATTAAATGATAAGTTATTGCCACAATTATTATTGTTAAAATGATGTGTCATAATTGTCATAAGGACTTGGGGTGACTAAACCGGTCAAGAGAAAATTATGGAAATTATTTTGAAGTTTCTATAATGGCCATTAGCCAAAAAATGTAAAATCTCTTTTTTTGAGAAATAATTTTATATTACAGATAACTAAACAGGCTCATTTAAAGTTGGGATAAATTCAATTCATAGAATAGTTTGTACTCTACCTCTTAAGAGAAAACAATGTTGAATAGTTTCATTACTAAAATTGTTACCATTATTATAATGAATAATCAATAATAATTAGTACTCATTCCTATATGATTTCTAATACAATATATTACAATAATGAAAAACATTAAAACTTTAAACACTAGGATATTTGCGTTTTAATGCAGTATATGTCATCACAAAAATTCCAACAGAAATATTTGCGTTTGCTTATTGTTATTTATCAAGCACTTCTACAGGTGGAAAAGGTATTTTTTTACAAATAAGGCCACCCCAAAATACACTATGCTGCAATCTTAATATAATTGACACTTCAAATTATAATTTTTGTTATTTTGTGTGTTTCAAAGCAGTTGGATTTTTTAAATTTCTAATTTGGGTGATGGGCAATGTTCAATCATATTAAAGTAATATTAATTATTATTGACATTTTAAATATATTTTTTGTCAGTACAGTAAATTCTAAAAGACTGAAATTTAGAATAATGACAATAAGCAACACTTGTTCAATTTTTTTTTTTTACTATTATATGTTAAAAAACAGATATCGAAATGAGATTTTCATTAAGCAGAACAGACCTTTATTTGGCTATCCTTTGTTGCAATAAAAGTGATGAATATGCCAGAAAACGCTGTCTAGCGGCGATACAAGTAATCTAAGTCCATCCATACAAGGTTGTACTTAAGAAAACACTAATATATAGGAGATATTTTCGTTCGCGAGATATACATCTGGACCAAAGCAAGGAATTCAAGCAGCTGATTACTTGTTTTGCTTTCATAATTCAATGTTCAACTTATTTCTCTGTTCGTCCTTGTTCATGAATTTTCGAGGCAGCACCCCTGTTTGAGACCCTTTATGACTTGAGCAATCAGAGTATTTCCCATCTTAATTATTTAATTTTCTTATAGTTCTTATACACTTCAGGGTTTTCTTTCTCAAAAAGCGGGGTTTAAAATTCAAGAATGCGATTACGGGCCCCTGGCGGCCACTGTTAATTATTCGAATAACATGTTCTATTTTATACCGATAAAATACAAAGATCTTTAAAACAAGAAAGTTATAACCAATCAAAATGTTATGAAGATAAATTGAACACACTTCACATATATAAAAATATTGTATAACTAAATTAGGTAAACAAATGAAATATTTTTTGTTTGACTCTTTAGTTATGCAAATTGCAAATTCTCAACAGAATAATAATGCATTAATATCAAATTTTTTCAATGCATTTTCTTGTTAACCGTTTATACTAATTTCCTGTTTTTTATTAATCTTCTTTCCCGTCGAATGCCATCAAATCCTTCAAAAAAATCCCACTTTTGTATAACAAAGTATGGATACTCAAAGAGAGCATAAAACTCCACAATTGATTCAATCCCTCACAGGGCCTTGTTTTCGGCATTAAGTTTTGCTGCGAGCCATAATGTAACGAAAAAAATGTGTATAGAATAATCAAAAAAATTCGTTTTTAATTTTAAACAACGTTTTGTGCATACTTTGTGGGGTCAGGTTATCGCATAATGTTGTTTCAAATTGAAAAACTGAATTTCATATACTGTTGTTGCAAATTAGTTTAACATTACTTGTATTGATTTTATATACTTTCACAGACTGTAATTTTGAGTTTTGAAAAACATTGTATTTTGTAGATATTTTTACTATTAAATTGTTTCATTTTTGACTGGGTTGCGATATTACATTTTTTATTCCCGTTTGGTATTTTCTTGTCCTCTATTCCTTGCTTGTTTATTAAGAAAAAACATTAATTTATAGGTAGGTATGCTAATTTACTTTCAACACTTTCTATTTATTACTTGCTTACGAATGCCATGTATATGTTTTGAGGTTTTCTGGAAAATTCAGGCTATTCAAACAAAATTATTTCTGAGAAAATTTCGCCAAAAAACATGAAAATAACTAACTTTCAACCATTTCAAGTAAAGATCTGGAATTTTGGTTATGCCTTGTCAATAGGCTGCTTCGTCATGTTATAACATGTGATTTAAGTGAAGACATTCGGTTCGTTTGTTTACTAAATTATTTTGCAACATTGCAATTTAAAATAGAACGCCTAATAAAAAGAGCGCGATTCGTTCTTGATCTTTGAACCGTTTCGGGATTAAAAGCATATTTTTTCAAAAATATAGTAGTATTTACATTTTATCAAAGAATTTATGGTCTGGTTTATTCTCCCATTCTCCATATATTTCTAATAAGTCATTGAGTTTGGGGAATTATGCATATTATGCCACGAAATAACCTCCAGGTATTCAATAATTTTATGTGTCATATTTCAATACCTTCAAGTTACATTTAACTACAACAAATTTCAACATAAGTTACATTTTTGTTGAATTATCTAATTTGTATTCTCGCAGTGAAAGTCATTATTTTAGCAAACATATTTTTAAACGAACTTTGGATTTGAATTGAATATAGGTTTGTTCAACGATGCCTAAAATTACAACCATGCTATGCTTTCAACAAAAAATAAAGAAAATAATTAATTTCTTAAAAACACGAAATTTTTAGAAAAATCACAGACGGCGTAGCGAAAAATGTAATAATATATTTCACGTTTTATTTAAAATATCAACGAAGCAACAATGTCACATAGCTGAAAATATTTCCCATGGAAAGATTGTCCTTATTTATGTAAATGAACAAATCTCCAAAATGACCTTAACCTGTCTTGCACCTTAGACAAAAATCTTCTACCTATCATTTTGCATTTTGAAAGACTTTATTATATAATCATGATCTCGTATTAACTAGTCACTTCTACGGTTAGTAACATTTCCTAGTAATCAACGCAAAGCAACAAAAAAAGTAAATAAATGAACAAGAGGAGTATATTAATCAATATTGAATTACAAAACTTACAAATATAATCACAATAAAAATAATATAAAAGTGTTCTTAAAAGTTTAAATAAAAGGCGTCCGGAAAAAATAAAAATAAATGAATAAATACGTTCTCGTAAATAAAGTGTAGGGGACACTGAGGATCTAAAAATCTAAGCGCAGAGAGAAACTTTGCTCATTCTGGCGGTGGCAGGGGCCATTCCGAGTGATCGACCTTTTTACCGCTCATCAAATCTTTCCAAATTTGCTGCCACTTTTTGAGTCGAGCACTGTAGTGCTCGTATAATTTGCCCGGATCACAATCTTCCTCGCATACGTTGGTGTTCGATAAATCTAAAATTGGACTATTGTTTTTCCAATTGCAACTGGTTTTGTATTTCAGCTTATTGAGCTATCGTCTAATAATTGGGTTAAACAGCAAATAGCTTCTAGATAAATTGAATTTAAGCGTGTTGATAACCGGGATCCTTATTCTTGACCGCGATAGAATAGAAAACTCATGACAACGTGGGCGTGGTTGCGTGTGAGTGCGCCATTCGTATTTTCTCTATAGTTATAGCAACTGCTAATATTATATTATTATGTGACTTCTAACGGGTCTGGTGTTGACTCTGTCTCCCTTACCATTAAGATGTTTATGTAGTTCTACACCCTTTGAAAAATTAATGGTGATATTATCTTTTAATTTAATCTTTAATTTTATCCAATGGCAATGGAGACCCATTTATTGTGGCCTGTCTAAAAAAGACATATAATCTGGAGATCTTAATTTTATTGTTAAAAAAATTTAAAATATCGAAAAACTCCTAAAAACTGATTTTTCTCCATATTTTCCATTTTGTAGCTAGGTCTTCTGCAATACTGTTCAAAATACCATCCATCCATCCATTCAATTGGGCGTCGTTGACTCTTTAGTATAAGCTGCCGACAATTTTCCCGAGATCATTTTTCTTCATACATGAATAGAATCAATCATCTTTTTTTGTGCGGGCGTAATTAAAATGGCTTTTTCTTGGCTTTTCCTTCATCGTAAAAGTTATTCGGACTATTTTACGATGAGCACATAATCACCACAAACGTAAGCAGCAAACTACACATTTATTTACTTAGGTATATATTGTACTATCAAAAAAATGCTATGAAAAATTTATTGGCAATATTTAGCGCACCGATGTACCACCAGGCAACGGTGGTGAGTGTCCGCGCCTTTTTCGTTCGTTCCCTTTTGTGCAATGCGGTTTTCGATTTGATAAACCAAGGAACAGAAATATCCGAAAGAGTTTTCCTCAGGAATGATTCATTCTATCGCGCTCAAGCTTAAGGGTTTGGATATTTCCCTTCAAACGTCGCTCTCAACCAAAACCTGCCCTTCATTATGGAAATGTAGAGCATTATTTATCCATCGTATTATCTATTAATCATATGCGTTAAGCCGAGAAGTGCTGCTCTATTGCTATTAGGAATGCGGAAATACTGAATGGTTCAATCAGAATTTTCAATAAATATGGGCCCAAATTCAGATCTGGAGTATATCATAATATTCCCACAAGCCGGGGTATTAAGGAAAAAATCGGTTCAAGCAACCAAGTTTGTTTTAACAAAAAACATAAAAGTGAGTGTTACTGAAATAATTTCTCTAATAATGACATTGAAAGAGTTACAATCTGCACTGTTGAATTGACAGGAATTGGCCATCCTCAAAGAAAACTATAAAGAATCAATTAAAACTCCAAAGCTGATGTCTTGAGACATCAAGTTCGGAGTTTTGGTTTGTTTTGATTAGTCTGTCTTGAGACATCAATTTCGGAGTTTCAATTCATTCTTTATAGTTAACACCTTGTTTGATCAAAAGTTGTTTTTGTTTATTAATATTCTAATTCAGTGTTATTATATTATATTTGGTTGTCCGATTTATATCATCCCAAATGTAGTCACAGAGACAATCCTTCAGTAGAAAAGCAAAAATTGAACTCGAGGGCATCAAACAAGCAACAGCTGATAGTTTTCAGATTATTTGGCTTTTGCTTCTGTGGACAAAATATCTTTTACTTAATTAACTTAATTAAAAAAAAATAGTTTTGGTTAGTAAACAAAACGTCAACATGTTTATTTTATCTTGAAGTAAACACACTAAATTTAAAATGTTAATTTTGTGTCCTATGAATCTTCTTTGTTAGGCTGTCAAATTCCGGTAAAACAGCCATACAGCAATAAAATAAGCAAAACAGCTACAAAATTTAGAAACAAAGTAACCAAAACTGCTTAAAAAAATAATTACGGAAATGACAAGATTTTTCCGAAAGACACAATATAAAAAAAGTATTACCTGTACAGGTTCAGAACAAACAAATGCCTAAAAAAAGCAAAGTCTTCTTAAAAGGGCAAATGAATTGATTAAAAGTTGCGAGCAAAATTCTTGGGAACCATTCTCGTTCTGCAACCCATTATTTTCAAAATCATCATAAATTTTTTGGAAACTGAAAATTTGATCATACTTAACTTAGAACAATGATTCGTGATTATAATGCACTAAAAAAGTATATTTTTATCCTCTTTCACCTACAAAATAGCAGATAACCTAATAATGTAATGTAAGTAATAAAACTCATTTTAACGCAATACGGTAAGCATGCATATAAAAAGCGCATAGGTCTTTTACAAGCACGTTTAATTATAAGTTTAAGGGAGAAACAATATTATTCTGTATAAAAACGACATTCAAATGTATTGCTTAACGATCAATTAGATTTACATACATCTGCTTTATTGAACTTAAAATTCTCACAACATTAATTAAGGTTTTATTGTTATTTTTTGGTATATACAGCAGTATGTAAATGTTTGATAAAGACACGGTGTTGTCGAAACAATTGTTATGTTAAAATATATAATTTCGTGAAAATCTGAACTTTTAGTTCTTATTTATTTTATAAAAACGCCTGTCTGCCGAAACGCATTAAGGCTTGTGTCACTGAATTTCCTTTTCATGGCATCAGACCAATTAATTTATGAGTTTAACAGCCTGGAACTTTTTAATGAGGTGTCTAGTAAAATCTTTATGAGAAATACCCCCCTCAAAATTACTAAATATTGCAAGATTGCATTTTTGGTCACTATCTGTGAATCTAATCACCCTCTACGCAAAAATCACACTATGTTTCATGTTGTAGTCGAAATAGAACAGTAAAAAATGTTTAAGATAAGATATGGTAATAAGATATCTAAATTGTATTTAGACCACAAATACCTTTGATTGGATAATAAAAGTCACTGCTGACTAAATCAACAATATTTTTACTTCATATGAAACAAATCTATATTCTCTGAAATAGTTTGTTCTCAAGTATGGAAATTACTTAAAATACTTTAATAATTAGATTACTAGCTAAATCTCAAACAACTCCAAAATCAGTCTTTTTTAATTTAACCAAGAGTACCTTTTTTTATGGAAAATTGTTTAAAAAATATTATTTTTGTCCAAACTAAAAATATCCCCATCCCATTTTTCTCCACAAATGGAGTTTGACGCAAATCTTGTATTTTTTTTAAGTCGTATCTGACAGATAGAGTTCAATAAGTCAAGGTGTCAAGACAGCTACCTGAATTTATTGCCAAAAATGAGGTTCTACAGGGCAGTAGCCTTGCGCCTCTTATATTTTCCATTTTTATTGATGACATAATTAGTGCTATGTCGACTAAATTATTAGTATTTGCAGATGGTATGAAAATATTTAGATTTTTCTGTAATTATGCTAACTTCTGGTGTAAACTCAACAGCATAGATTGAATCTAAGCTGAAGTATTATTATATTCTATTTTTAATAAATATGTCAGTTGTTTAGAAAAACTTCTTTTTTTTTAAATGTTTCTCTTTGGGTGTGACGATTCGAAATAGCGACTCAAACAATTTGTATTTTTAATTGTACTTGTAGTGATATACCGGCTCACTTTACTTTAGCATTAAAAGGTGGATTTTTCACTGATTATTTTAGGTACTGTTACTTTTTTTTTGTTTTGCGTTTTGTCTTTTCCTATATATCTTTAAATGTGTGAATGGTTAAATGTCTTGCAAATTTAATTAAATTAAATGTCTTCCAAATGTATACTAGTATAGAGTTGGTGGATCTAAGACCCCTAAACACGTAGGCCACTGATGTTTTTTTACCACGAAGTTAGTCAATTGTGGCGTGAGTTTCGCTACACACTCGAGCCTGAAGCCGCTTTCATATATGTTCCACGCACATGGCAGTAATGAAATGTTTTAAATGGGTTTTGAATAAAATATTTTTTTATATGAATTTCTCATGCTGTGTTCCTAAGTGTCAAATCCACGACAGAATAGTCCAGATAAAATATTTATCATCGTTCCAGTGAAAAAGAAAGCGTTTGCAGCAGCAAGAAGAATTATCTAAGTAAAGCTGTAGAAGTATCACTGCAGAAGGAAGCCAGCCTACAAAGTATCCCCAATTAACTTTCCTGCCCCTAGGGTTACGGTTCCTAAGAGGAAAGGTTATATTTAATGATAGTGATGGTAGTGACAGTAATCATACTAGTGACAGCATCCTTTGTCCATTTGGCCATCCAGTTCAATAATGAAAGTAGCGAACCATTTTATTTATTTGACATTGAATCAGATAAGAACAGATATCACTCTTCTAAAAAGATTCGTAAGAAAACATTTCCTTTTTTAGAAGAAAAGTTTTTTGTTTTAATTTATATTAAACATTGTTCCACAATATTGACAAGATTTCTCTATAAATATTTTTTGTCAACATCCCTATTATTATTATTATTATTATTCTTAGCGCCGCTTTAGTACAGAGTATTAAAATTTTGTTAGAGGTGACTTTTATGATCCAATATCTAAGTCATTTCGGGTCTAAATTTCATTTAGGTATCTTAAACCACTTCAGAAATAATTTACTCTTTATAGAGCCCCGAAAAAGGCGTTTTCAGACACATTTTTATTAACCCAACTAAGTCATTTTTAATATTCTATTGGCTCTGGAAATTGGAGGAACGCTTTTTTAAACATCCCGTAAAACAAAAGAAAATTGACTCTTCAATTGTGTTTAATACTAATATAATAATTTTTTTAAAGGATTTAGTCACTGTGTAGCTGAACTCTTGATTATTGTTTCTTAACATTTAGTTTTCGTATATTTTTATTTAATTTTTGTCCGAATCAATATAGAGCAAAAATTACCTTGCCCTGTGTAAGACCAAAAGTTTTATTTCACAATTCAGAGTTTGGGCCATTCAGTACATCAGCGGTAATGCTTGTTACACATCCACATATTAATTTATTTAAAAAGCAAACTGCTAACGTTGGTGTTAAAATCACAAAGCAACTTTACTTAGTTACCACAATGTGCCAAGTTGGTAATCTTTCTAGCATCCTCAATTTCCTTCAGCCCCTTCCTGATGTAGTCCTGGAAAAATTTGCTCGACTTGCTCAGGAACGGCTCTATGTCCGCTTCAGGATATTGCTGGATAAAATCGTACAAAAGATTTAGACCCTCCTTGGTCTCCTCCTTACTGCCGATTTTTTGGAATATCTCAGTGAGCATATTGTGGTTCGCCCGCGAGAGCGATTTTCTCTGAGACTGGACAGGAATTTCCTGAGCCTGAGCGATTTTTAGGGTCTAGAAAGAAAATAAATTAAAGTATTTTTCATAATAAATAGTAGAACTTACTTTCAGCAGCTTTAAAATGTAAGCTTCAATTTCTGATTCTCCAAGATTGCTAATTTTACTTAGCAGCTGGGTCACGGCTGGCCCTTTGATTTTTACCATTAAATGTATGATGGTCTTGATTGTTCTTAAAGGCGTGTCAGCCGGTTTTCGAATCCACCACTTGGATGGAAACTTTACGAGAAATTCGTGAACTTCTACCAGAACTAATTCATAGTCGAATTCATGACCCCAATTGGGCATCAGTTTGATCACTTTCCAAATACACTTCATTACGAGTTCCACTTGCCGTTCCGAACAGTTTTCATCGGCTACGCACTCCTTAATTAACTTAACCAATGCGCTGCAAACAATGCAACAGTCAAAAACTGATTGTTAACTATTGTTACTGGGTAAACCCAACAACCAATTATTCATAGATAAGGGACAAGACAAGAAAAAGTTAGGTAGATGTCGACCACGTGTCGGCTGATTTTACCGTGCGTTTCGAAAAAACTTCTAACGAGGATATCACTAATTTATGTCAAAATCGCTTGTAATTAGTAGTAAGTAGACGATTTATTAAGCAAGAAGCTTTAAAAGAAATCTACTCCCTTACAAAAACATTAATATCTTCGATAAAGAATATTGTTAACAGTGAATTATTGAATGAAAGGAGAAAACGTAGTGATTTTTAATCTCACGAAAAAGGCGAAAAATATATACATATACATAAACAATAGGACATATAGGACGCGGACAAAATAATCATATTACAATGTATCAAGTTAAACTCATTACAATTGTTACAGTAAAATATTTCATACAACTTGTAACCACAACACTTGCTCCCTCTAGAGCGCTCATCAGTCCATTCCTGTCTTCATTCGGCCACCCGCTCGGTTCCTAAGGCAATAAGTAATAATGAAGGCCATGGTTTCATCGGCGTCTAACCAAAAAAAATGACATAAGTCATTCATAAAATTGCTATTGTTGTGATGCAAATATAGGCATTTAGGCAAGGGACGCGCATTTAGGGCAAGCGTTGCCCATATATTATATACCTATTAGAGAATATATTGGCCGTAATACGATAATAACTGATGCGCCTCAGGAGATATTTTCGTAGAGACGGAAATGATCTACCCATGTTGTTTGTCAAATGCCGCTAGGTTTTGTTAGTTGGAAACGACCATCTTAATATTTTTTTCGTCGTCGCTTTAATTACTTCCAATGTTAAAAGCACAACCAAAGGAAATCCTACATCGTCATCTATGTACTTACCATATAATCACGGTATGATCGGAATTCTCGATAATCCTAACGCAATTGAGATTTAATACTCGCACATAGACGTCGCCGCAACTTTCCAATTTTTGTTCGACCAACAGGCTGACCAGCTGGTTCATAAGATCCTTAACGGCCTGTACGGTCACCCGTTTCGATGAGCGTGGTTGCTGGTAAAACTAGTAAGAAACGTGACCAACGGCTACCAAAACAATTTGAACAAAAAATTAAGATTTTACCATATCGATACTCCTAAACAAACTCCGGTAGAGCTTCGCCACTGTTTCATCGCCGCCAGGGTCCAAAGTGCGCAAGTGCTTCAACTGTGATACTAACGCCTCGACAAAATCGTTTTCGTGATCGGCCAATACTTGACTTTTGGACGGGTTATTCATTAGTTCCAGTAATTGTAAGAAACCCTAAAAGGCTCATAAAAAACTTCATCTGCCGCACATTTTATCGAATCCACTTTACTTGACATCCTACTGCCAAATTGGGAGTACCGACGAGCTTAAGCGTCTCCGAAATCTCTACGCTGATGCCATGTTTAACGCCCTGCATCGCGTAACTCATTGCCTGGACAGGTTTAGGAGGCGTCATAGGCATTATTCTAACAAACAAAAAAATATGAACAACCATTTACAAAGTTCCTTGTAATTTTTTACCAGAATTAACCAATAATAAAATTATCACCTAGTTGGTCATGCATCACATGGCGTGACTCCAAAGCTACGCCTTTTCTATAATAATCACAGTTGTGAATATTATATTATTATTTTTCAATAATGGGCACAAGAATAATGTTTTGAAATGACAAAAAATTCCAAATATAGTCGCATATAAAAAAAATAACAATAATGCAAAGATATTAGATAAAAAATATACAGATAACACTAATTTATTGATTAGAAAAATTCCGCTAAAATTTGAAATGTCCTCTTTTTAACTTATCTAAAGCTAAAGCAGGATGCAAATGATTAATATTAGTTAAAACACTTCTAATACCTCTTTAATGGTATCCATATTGTCATGCCGCTCAAAGAAATTTTGTTTTTTAAATACCCCCAACCTCCCCTTTAAAAAACAGGATCAGAAAGAGTAAGATACGGGCTATTGTTCAGTATCTGATGTTGGATATTATTAAGTAAATATTCTTTCAATGGGTAATAACAGGTGATTCAATAAGAGTTTCCACATTACAATCTGAAATATTTTTGAAACGCTACTGCATTTGTTTATTATCATATGAGATTTCTAACCTGAACAGCGTGTAAACATTGTGCAAGCCTATTATGAAAATGGTCGATCAAGAAAAAATGCATTTCGGGCTATACGTGAATTTTTCGGAGCGCAAAATCGACCTTCTGAGAGGACAATTTAGAATGTGGTTCAGCAAACTGGATCTGTAACTAACCTCAAAGTCTCTCAACGAGCTCGTGAAGGTCGGTCCGATCAAAATATTGCCATTGTTCGCGAAAGTGTAGCCGAATATCCAAACACATCGATTCGTCATCGATCGCAGTAAGTGGGATTTACGTATTCAATCACACAGCGAATTTTAACAAAAGACTTGCATCTACACCCATATAAAGTCCAAATAACGCAGGAGTTGAAACCTCGAAATCATCAACAGCGCCGCGTGTTTGCAGAATGGATACGAGAACAAGGGGTTCATTGTTCAACGAAAATCATCTTTAGCGATGGTGGCTTTGTCAACAAACACAATGCTCGTATTTGGGGATTAGAAAATCCAAGAGAGATTGTTCAAAAAGCAATGCATCCTCAAGAAGTGGCTGTTTGGTGCGGAGGATTAATTGGCCCTTTTTTTTTTCGAGGATATTGCGGAGAACGCTGTTACGGTTAATGGTGTTATATCGACACATGATATCTGATTTTTTCTGGGAGCAGTTGGAAGGTATGGACCTTGAAGATTTGTGATTCCAACAGGATGGAGCCACTTGTCACACATCCAGAGAAACGATGCAATTGCTGCGGGGCAAGTTTCCTAGTCGGATTATCGCACGTAACGGTGATATCAATTGGCCGCCGCGATCATGTGATCTTACTCCCCTAGATTTTTTTTTGGATATCTAAAAAGCAGAGCGTATAGAAATAAACCAAACACTATTCCAGAGCTGAAACAGGAGATTAGACGCGAAATAGCCGACATAGAACCTGAATTGTGTCAAAAAGTGATAGGAAATTTCAATAAACGAATTACGTCATGCCACATGAGTCGCGGGGGTCATTTAAATGACATCATCTTTCATACCTAATTGTAATACACTAATCTAAAATGGCAAATAAAAATGTTTGTATATTTTTATATTCTTCCGAGTTTTTTTTTATTATTTTAATGAGGAAACCCTTATTGAATCACCCTTTATAATTTCCGCGAATCTCATTGACTCTGATATTTTCTAAAAAATCTTCCCTTAATACTTAACATATTTTTTTTGGCGGTGGAGTGGCACCATCGTGCATGACGATTTTTTTGCTTTTTCTGGCCTAATTATAACATGTTAAATATTTTTGAAATCAGCTCAGGAAATTTTGGTATACTATTCTTTTTGTTAAATATACACATCAAACTTGAAACCGTTGTTATTTCAACTTTTTCTTCGAAAATGCAAAATAAAAAAGTTGAGAGGGGGTAACATCACGGCAAGGAACACATTTCCATTACCGCTATAGAACTTACCTACAGTGTGCCAAAAAATGCCCATTTTTCGCTTAACCTTTTAATATAACATTTGTTTCCAATAATATTTTATTTTGAATTATTGTCATTATATTTTGTGCTTTTACTCCAAAGTGATTTTTACTTTGAAATTATTATCAAAATGTCTTATTAAATGTTATAGTAACTCATCTAGGTAAATTTCCTTCAACAACTTTATTTTATTTGGCACGAAAAATTTATAAATATAAATTTATGGAGTAATTTTTTATTTTACCGTTCCTAAAACTGTAGTGCCCTCATTTTCAGCACTTTTAAACCTTACATTTAAAATTATGTCTCATAAATTTTATTTTTGGAATTAAATTGCAGAATATATTTTTTAATATTTGAAGAAATATTTCACATTTGATAAAGACACGGTGTTGTTGAAACAATTGTCATGTCAAAATATATAATATCGTGAAAATCCAAACTTTTCGTTCTTATTTATTTTGAGAAATATTTCTTCAAGTTTCAGGAATATTGCTTAAAATGTCTTCCTGAATCTGATTGAAAACAATATTATTTACACACATGGATAATTTTATGTTATATAAAGTGTCCAAATCCGAATTGTCCTACAATAAATGGGTAAAAATACAAATAACCAAAAAATCAATGAAAAAGTAATGCCCAAATATCGAATGTCAATTATGCAATCATAACTTCAATCATTTTGGAATTGTTCCAACGAAAAAAGTTCGGAAGACGTTGGTCGTTTTAAACGCTGCCTTACCGAATTAGAACAGTGCTAGATCTCGGTATTTGCCAATATAATATTGTCTCAATGAAAGTCTAAATTTTGCTCTATTTTTTCTTAGGTTTTCTCACTGGTGCACTCAAAATATTCTCACGGATTTTAGCATAAACAAGAACATCTAAGCTAACAGTAAACATTTTGGTTAGATAGTTCATTAATAAAATCAAAACTTTAAAAAAATTTGAAGTAACCAAAGGGTTTTATGTAACTCAATCAGTTTGGACGCAATATAATAAAACTTAAAATTATTTAGTATTTATTGAACCTCTTACAAAACGTGTTACGCCAACGTTTTCTTATAAAACTATAAAAATTGTTATAAATCCTAATAAACCCCATACAAATATCCTTATACTTACTTAGCCTTGTTATCATAAAACGATGGCATCTTAATATCTTCATTCATGAAATTTGTGTCTATTTCCATGATAGGTTTTCTTTCGTAGTTGATAGTTATCTTATCCAACTCCTTCATGAATTCCGGATCTAACTGGAACGGCCCATGCACCACTTTCTTGGGAGGTTCGGAAGCGACGGCGGGCGGCAATCTGAACGGCAAACGAATAAACTAATAACGCAATGAAACGACTAAGACAATAAAATGCCCTTAAATTTTCAATAGAAATTTGTTCTGGTGGTGAGGAGAAGGCATCTTTGAAATCTTAAATTTGGATTCTATGCTACAAAAATTTCAGGTTTTGTTCGAGGTTTTTTTGGATTCTCGGTGTATGGCGCTGTAATTGTAAAAAACATAATTTATCGTATTTGTCAAGAAATAGATAAATGTTATGAATCCGACTTTAGCCTTATAATCTCATCGATTTAAGATATTTTTCTTACTCCCCACTCTAAAATACCTAATTATGTACCAATTACTAATAAAAGTTTTCAATTGCTTTCAAACCTTGCCCTTTCTCACTTTGAGTTGGACAAGGTGCTGCAATCCGTTTTAATCAATGAATGTGACACTACTAGCTAACCTATTATACGTTTAGATGCATCTGAAAATTGGGAAATCATGTGCTTTTTTGTTTCTAAACATTTACTTCATCTGAAAGTTTGTTTTTTCTATTTTTTTTTAAATGTTTATTAAACAATAAAAATATAAACATAACAAGTCGATTTTGGGAAAAAATTTCATTTTGCGGGTTGTTTTGAATGTTTAATTGTCCAGAATTTACCAAATAAAACGCTAACCTATTATTGATGATCCACATGCTATTTGCAATCAAAATAAAATTTTGTTTTTACCTTTTACTTTTTTACAATTTGTTGATAAATCGAATTTGCTGACGTCGCGAATCATAGTATGATTGGCGAAACGTCAGCAAATTCGATATATCAACAACCGATGCAAGAGGCATCTAGTGTGGAAGTTTCTTTTTATAAATTAGTAGACATTACTCTTCTTTCTTATCGCAACGTTTTTTTCGTAGCACTGGATTACAATGAGTTAAATAAGAAGTAATTAAAACGTTAGGCAATCAAGACACTTTGACAAGCACCATATAACATGAAAAATATGTGGCGATTGGGATAAAAATCAAATTATTTTAATGGCAACCGAGATTGAGATGGTGAAGCTAGAAACATTTCACTAGAAAGACAGGCGACGACGACGACTTGAGAAATAAATTATTTCTGTCGCAAGAGATATTTTATTCCTTTTTTATATGGTTGTCCATTTACAGTCCAATTTACACAATAAATAAGTCAATTAAAATTAAAATATTAAATTGTTCCATACACCTTGTAACACAAACACTTGCTCCCTCTAAAAAAAAACTCAGCTGCTTTGAAAATGGCTTGTTCCCTTTTTCACCATTTCACCACTTGTATAAACCATTTTTCCCTTATTTTATTATCATTTTAACAGTTTCATTTGGGTGGGTTCTAAGGGCAATGTTGTTGTCAATATAGTGTGTATCGCATTATTGCCTTTGCAGATTCTTAAAGCCAGTTACACATTTGGCAACATTATTCAACTTTAAATAAAACTAGATTTCTTTAAAGATTTTTAAAGATTCCTCACTTTTTAATAAGACGGATAAATATCAACTAAAAATAATGAATCCCCAACCCCCAAAATTATACTCTCTAATTAAATTACATAAACAGAATATGCCAAACAGGCCGGTTGTGTCTTTTGTAACAGCATCATCTGTCAAAGTGTCCACAAGATTAATAAATATTTTAGAAAATTACACAGACTTCAAACCTAAATTTACAATAAAATACTCTTTTGAATTAGTCATCAAGGTCAAAGATATTAATATCCCTCCTAATGCATTATTAGTTTCATTCCACGTTCAAAATCTATTTCCTAGTATTCCACCTATTGATGTAATAAACGTAATAGACAGCATGCTCACCCAAAAACAAATTAACCCAATCGTTAAACAAGATTTATTGGATAGTATAATAGTTTGTTTAGACCAAAATTACTTTGAATTTAATGGTCAGTTGTATATTTCTAAAGAAGGACTAATTATGGGAAACCCACTTAGTTCTCTAGTTGCCCAAATTTTTATGGACAATCTGGAAAATATTATACTTGAACATCCGTTATTTAAAAGTTTTCTTTGGTGGTACAGATATGTGGATGATGTTTTCGCGTGTTTCGTAGGGACTGAGAGACAATTAGATACCTTTTTAAATTATATCAACTCATTACACAATCGCATAAAATTTACTACTGAAATCTAACAAAATAACTCTTTAAATTTCTTGGATATAACGATAAATAAAGCACAAAACAAATTAGATTTTTCAATATACCATAAACCTTCACACACAAGACACTATAATACATGAGAGTTCAAACCATCCCTATACACACAAAATAGCTGCCTTTTATTCATTTATTCATAGGTTGATAACTATCTCTCATTCTGCAATAAACCTTGAAAAAGAATTAAATATTATAAAACAAATAGCATTCAACAATGGCTATGACCCGTCACTGATAGATAAAATCTTAACTAAGAAACAATTTCAAAAAACTTTGAACTCTATATATCCCCGCTCTATTACTGAATCTCAAGGTTTTAAAACATTAACATACATAGGAGAACCTAGTAATAAAGTTTCAGATCATCTCTCGAAATGTGGCCTCAAAATTGCTTTTAAAACTAATAACACCCTAGGAAAATTTGTTAAAAACAATAAATCTAAATCTAATAGATCCCAGAATTCTGGAGTCTGTAGATTAAATTGCAGATCATGTTCTAATATTTATATTGGACAAACAGGTAGATCTTTCAAAAAACGTATCAACGTACATTGACGATCATTTAAAAACAATAGTTCAGATTCTAATGACGCTATACATTTAAATTTAGAAAAACACAATTTGACGACAATTTCGATATTTTACACACTGTTTCAAAAAGTAGAAAATTAAATTTACTAGAAGCTATGGAGATGAGATGAGATGAGAGGTTCGAATGTATTACTTAATGACCAACTAGATTTGAATGGATGTCCCTTGTTAAATCTTAATGTAATACCTCACATTAAGTAATTACTACCTGTTTTGTATTTATAAACATCGGTACCGTTTGATATTCGCATTTGATAAAGGTACCGTGTTGCCGAAACAGATTATATTTATGTGAAAATCTGAACGTTTGTTCTTATTTAGCTATTTTAAATGGATTTTCATCAAGTAAAAGCCACTTCAGTACAATTTTTTTAAAGATTTAGTTACATTAACTAGGGAGTGTACAGTAACAGCAACCTGGAATCTACTATAGAGTGGCGTCCACAACATAACAAAAATTGGAAAAGTTTCACATTTTGAGCGCCAGCGATTTTAGTATTTGGAATATTTTTTGCGACCATTTTTGGGAGGGTTTAGTGTGTGTCTATGAGATTTTGTGATATATGGAAATGATTTGAGTATTTGCTACTCAACAAACCACACGTTCATGGGAAAGTTATTTGGTTTAGACTATAGATACAGTGAGTCAAAGCAAGTGTTTCTATTTCGTATATTTTAAAATCTTAAAAAAATTAACAAAAGAAATATCAATGAGAATCCTAGTTGCACACTGGCGTGTTGGGTCAACACTTGTTAAATACGTAATTCATATTGGTTATGGCATATATCAAGTAAGGTTTTTCGTTAACTTTAAATAAGTGCAACAAATTTTTTCATCACCAACAAACAAAGTTGACCATGGACCCGTTCCCCAATACACAGGCTTACCTAACTCCAGGAAGAGTATCTTCATCATCTACATCTTGATCGTCATCGATCGTCACTGTTTCATTTCCGTTTATACCGTTGCTGGTGGTAGGAGCTACTTGGGTAATAGTTACATTGAGAGTTGGAGCCGCTTTCGGCATGATGGATCGTCGGCTCGACCTTTTTATCCTTTCTTCCAACAGGGACATATCTTTATCGGAGATCTGCAACAACCGCGAGAAATTGTTGGAACCAGCTCGTTCCTTTTGCTGTCACGATTACTCACATTGCCCACCATTTTGTAAACCTTGTCGCCGACGATATTGTAAGCTTGCACGACGCAATTTAGTGCTGCATTCCTTACTGAGTTATCTCTGTCTGATATCTGTTTGGCAACTTCTTTTAGTACAGCCGATGGCGACGGCATACAGACACTGATACCATAATCTTCAATCATCGAACCCATAATTTCCAAACATTCGGCTCTTTGTCTCGCATTCTTCGACTTAACACCCTCCATAACGTACCCTGATAGTCGACCCAGAGGAAAAACGCCGCTGATTTGTTTCAGTAGGGAGCGGACGCCATTTCTAACTGCGTCTTTCGGATCGCCGACCTGTCACAATCGTCACAGACTTAATTTGATCGGGTTTAACATAATTGCTGATCATGTTACCTTAAGCACTAAGTAAGGTATGAAGCAAGAACCCTCATTCTCCAGCATGTGGTACTGCTTCTCTACGAGGGTGTTGAACACAGAATGAAGATATTCTAGACCCTTTAGTAGCACTGAAGGATTTGTGTCGAAGAATCTCAGTGTTAGCCATTTCAGAATCAGATCCAAGTTTGAAATTAAAGCTTGACTATTGTTGGGCAGGTCCTCCATCAACGATTCAATTGCCTTAATGTGGAACCTGAGGCAAGGGAGAAGCGGAAATGACTTAATTGAACAGTAATTTACGCAGCCGGAGTTGTTCAAATAAAATACTCATGCAAAATACAATTTTAATAAATTAAATAAAGTAAAACCTCACTGACATTTAAAAGCAATGAAAAATTCGCTTGAGGCGCTGCTGTGTTTAAAATTAACAAAAAAAAAGTATCTCCAAGCGACAGAGTTCGAAGTTTCATTAAGCCCATTTGTAGTTTTATATCGGTATGGATTAAAATTCGATTATCTATTTTATAAAACTTAAAAAGCCATAAATTATTTGCGAAACGTTTTCGTTATTCTGAAATTTTATAAAGGTACCGATGACCAAATTTTAGAGCTATATGAAACTTTGTATTAATTTGTAACTAGAGCTTGTCATTATTTTTATAAACCAGTTTTATAAAGGCAAGAAATACATTGTCGTTGCCGCTATAAAACCCACCTACAGTATTTAAAAACACCAAAAAAGGTCTTTTTGTTCCCCCTTTTCTATATCATTTGTTTACAATATATTTTATTTGGTATATTTTGCTTTTACGCTGATGTTGACAACAATGGACTTTTTGTGTTTTATTAAATATGATTACTCAAAAATTTGAAAATTTCCTACGATGACTTAATTTCCTAAAATTTAAGCGCTCTCATTTTAAACGTAATTTTTTATTCAAACCTTCAATTTAAAACTGTGTCTTGTACTATCCTCTGTTGGTTAAATTGTACAAAAATCGTCATTTCGGTACACGAATCTACTCTAACCTAACCATACAGCAAAATTTAAAAAAAATGAAAAGTATTAAACAAGTCTCATGAATTTTATTTTTGAAAATAAAATGCAGAATATTTTTTAATAGCATATTTTTGAAGAAATATGTTTTCAAGTCTCAGGAGTATAAGTTAAAATGCGATATTCTTCCCTTTTTATGAAGTTATTTATGTCAATTCTAAAAACATAACAATGTCCACGAAATATAATAATATATAATATACATAAACAAAAAGAATAATTTTACGTTATATGAAATGGCCTAATCCAAAATGGCAGCAATGTCATAATATAGTTGGAAAGGCTCCGGAATATTTGCGACGGATTAGTTAATCTAAGAATATTAAAGGTAACGCGCCATACAAAAAACTTTTAACCGAGCAAAGCAGTTCGTTTATAAATTTTGATCTATTTCTATTAAATTTCGTCTAATTTTTGATGATTAATCGCCTGGTGCATTTTACAAAACATTATCACGGGTATTAGCGTACGTTCAATAAAGGCTGCTACTATACTTAATTTTATGTGATTAAGAAATCAATTATTACATCATAACCTCAAAAAGATAGCGGCTTCCACATACATAGCTATAAATTTTATAACTTTCTTTATCTTTGTAGCTGTAAAATATTTATTAGATGCTTTCAAGATTTATGAGGGCTTTTTAAGGGCCAAGATGTAGAACCAAAAGAGTGAAAGTTTTGTACTAAGGTTTTTAAGAACGCAATAAAATCTGAAATAACCAACACCTACTTTTTTAGTTCTTACTTATAACTTATAATAAAATGTTAAGCTGCGAAAAATGTTAGTTGGGAATAATGTTTTCAAAATGAAAATGAAATCTATTGTCAACTATATACGAAACTAAAACAAAAAAACTAAAATATTACCGGAAATCCGAATGAAACATATTGGCGATCAATTGCTTGTTGACGTTAGCGGCCAGCATCTGATCTTTCAAAAGCTCGACAAACTCTTCCCGTGGCTGTGTAAAGTTCCACCTCAGGACCTTCAGTTTGGATTCGTCAATTGTGCGCTGATGTTTGAGATTGTTTGTGACCAAAAGCGGCGAAGTATCAACTTCCTCTTCCTTCTTACGGGATGACACAGGCGCCGATGCCTTGGTCTGCGTGGATCCAGCCTACAACGATAGATTTCAGTTACAGATTATTAGTCGAGTTTTAAACTACCTTAGGTTTGACAATTCTTTGTTGTGACGCGCTTTTGGTAGGTTTTTCTTCGACGGGCTGGCTTTTCTTCATTGGGAGGTTAGGCCTGACTTTGTCTAGAGCCGCTAAAACGACAGCCTTCGAACCAGGCTTCAGTTTTTCCGCCTGCTTTATCATTTCCTCGCATCTTGCGTGAATCATTATCCCTAGGATAGCTTCGTTCGCGTTCTTCCTTACGTCCGCGTTCCGATCTTCCAAATTGCTGAAGAGGTGCGGAACACATATCACGATTTCCTCCTTGGGCAACGTCTTCGGGGGAACTATTGAAACGGATTTAATGAATTTGATTGAACTATGTCATTACATGTGGCAAATTTATGATTAGATCGATATTTACAAAGTAAAACTACAAAAATTTGTAAGTTATCTATCAAGGTAAGGGTAAACCGAGTGTGAATGATTTGTGTGAAGTTTCCGAAGGGTTCTTCCGTCGTCAGTCTGTTAGATTACAATAACTAATATGTGTAGCTGGAAAGGATTACCGCGAACTTGATTGATTGAACAGTGACCTTAAGATTTATATGCCTGATATTCATATATGGTAATCGGCACAAAAATAAACTGTAACAAATATTTATGGCTAGCCTTGACAATAAGGACGGGTTCTGTGGTGAAATTTCATCGTGGGTCATTTCAATTCATTATATTTTACACTTGACTCGCGCGTTTCTATTTTGTATCTCATTTTCAATTGGTTACTTTTCTTATGGACGCGCATGCGAAAGATCTCGATGATATTGTTTAAAATTGCTATATACTCTTTTTATTATAAATACAAAATAATAAATATAAATAAATATAAAATAAAAAATATATACAATATACAATAACAAAAATACGACTAATGTTGAGATAATGGGCTAGAATATCAAATAAAACAAATTCAGTCTGAATTTCAAAACCCAATCCGTTTGTCTACTGTAAGTTATTTTTTAAGTTGATATAGTCTAATGGAAAATTAGATTTGAAATCAGACAATATAAACACACCTTTGTATTACCATTTTACGTTTTACCATATTTGGGTGTGAAGTAAAAGATTGGTCGGGATCACCAAGAATCAAAGAAATAACGAAGTGAAGACGAAAGAAAGGTGAAGAGAGGTGAAAGAGAATGTCTTCAACATTTTTTCTATCCATTGCTATAATTAAAATTACGATATATGCGCTACTACTTTTGATTTTCCCTGCACTTTCGCTTACTTTTCGGCAACACCTCGGCCAACCAGTTCCAGAGTTCCGCGCGCAAAACCGGCGAACCGGTTTTAAAAGCATCCCCGATCATTCCACAGTCGAAAAACTCCTTGTAACCGCACTTCTCGCTATAGGCATTGATCGTCTCTAAGGCCGTCGTGCGCATCCACGCTTTGTTATCGGAGAGACCTCAAAAAGCAGCAAATAAAATCGCACGACTTTAACGCAATGATCATTGCATACATTGCAAGAATCCTGGAAAAAAGGTGCGAATATACTGTTTGGACTCTGGCCCAACTGCCTTTACGATCTCCTGGCAAATATTCAACGTGGTCTGAGCTATCTTCACGTTGCTGTCGCTTAAACGGGCAGCCAGCGCTTGTGGTAAATCACCTAGATTGGGTTTGATGAATTTCGCCTCTTGAATGATAGAGTTGACTTTGTTCAAAGCTTCAATACGCTCCTTAAATTTGATCAAATGTAGTCATTATCGCCCCTGCGCACAAAAATCTTTAATATTTTTTACAGAAAGCTTACTTAACTAACCAAAAGGCGAAAAAAAACTTTTATACATCTTTTTTGTAGCCCGGTTATCGATCAATGCTGTAAGGTGAATTCCTAGGGAAAGTTATGACCATCCAAAACCAAATTAAAACTTTCTTGTACCATTAGAATTACTGAATTTTGCACACTTTAATGAAGAAAGTTATAATCCAAAAAAATCCAAAAATTCAAATTATATTATTATTATAGTTCTCCTCGGTGCTTAACCAAACAAAATCTTTTTTAAAATGCCTATTGCCAATGCCAAATTTAACCGTCAGTTGTCAAATTCGATTTAAATAGTATTAACGTGGAAATACCAAAATCTGTAATTAATAACAAACTGAAAAGATACACTGTCTCCAAATCGTACGGAACTGCGAGAAAATATACCATCTGGTGGAGAAGTGATATCTACTTGTATATTATTACGTGAACAACTTATCAACGTAAATTGAAAGTGTTTATATATAAATTTGTACTTTTGTTGGTCCGGGTATCCATCCGTTCGTTGTTTGATCCTGGATTGGGATCGGTCGCCTGACCTTTCGCCAGAATTCTATCTGGCATCGTCAGAGACTGCGCGTCCATGTCACTTGTACGTGTCCGCACTTAACCTGTTTCAGAATACCCGGATCAACACCAGTATACACCCTTCCATCCGTAAAGGAATACACACAAACAATTTATATATTTATATACATAATGCTGGAGTTGTTCTTGGGTTGAGGTTATTCAATAATAGCAAGATTCTTAAAATTTTTAAATTTTATTAAAATTTGGAGAGGAGGTGGGCACCAAGTGCAATTTATAGAAATTTAGAAATATAATGGCTTTTTTTATTATTGAACCTTGAAACGCGCATAATGCTGTGAGTTGTTCCAGGGTTAAGGTTTATCAATAATACTTCTTCTTCTTAGCGTGCCTTGTCCTATCGAACGTTGGCGATCATCAGCGCAATCTGGACTTTGTCCACCGCTCTTCTAAAAAGTGTCCTGGCGCTAACACCATACCACTGCCGCAGATTCTTCAACCAGGAAGTTCTGCGACGGCCTGGGCCTCTCCTACCATCTATCTTGCCCTTGCATAATGAGTTGGAGTATTTGGTACTTTGTGTTGCGTAGAATATGTCCGAAATATTCTAGTTTTCTCTTTTTGATAGTGTGTATGACTTCTGTTTGTTTGTTTAGTTGATTTAATATGTCTATATTTCGGACTCTGTCAACCCACGAGACTCGCAGCATGCGTCTGTATGTCCACATTTCGAAAGCCTCCAGTCTTCTGCACATGGTTTCGGTCAGCGTCCACGATTCGGCCCCATACATGAGCACACTAAAGACATAGCATTTGAGAATGCGAATCCTCAAAGCTAAATCGATATCGCGGCTGCATAACACGGCCTTCATTTTAACGAAGGCGCCCCGGGCTTGCTCTATTCGGGATCTTATCTCTTGTGTGTTGTCCCACTCTGCGTTAAGTATGCAGCCTAAATATTTGTAATGTTGGACGCGTTCTATGGGTTTTCCGTCATACTCCAAATCACCCCACACATCTCTATGTTTGCTTACTACTAGCCATTTAGTCTGTTTGATGTTCAGCTTGAGTCCCATCTCCCTACTTCTGTCTGCCACGCAGTTCAAAAGTTCCTGCAGGTCCTCCAGCGTACTCGCGAGAAGCACAGTATCGTCCGCGTATCTGAAGTTATTTATAACTGTACCGTTGAGAATAATACCTTGGTGTTTCTCGTATAATGCTTCTTCAAAAATGCTTTCGGAGTACAGGTTAAATAAGAGGCGACAGCACGCAGCCCTGTCTCACACCACGCATGATTCGAACCTCATCCGACATCTCTCCGTTCACTACTATTTTTGCTTTCTGGTGCCAATATAGATTTGCTATTATTCGTATATCTCGTTCATCTAGGTTTTGTTTCCTTAGTATTTCAATGAGTTTACTGTGCTGGACGGTGTCGAAAGCCTTCTCATAATCTATGAAAAACGCAAACGCATCTACGGACACATCCCGGCATCTCTGCACCAACACCTGCATGCTGAATAAGGCCTCACGTGTACCCATCCCATTTCGGAAACCGAACTGTGTATTGCTCATATTCTCTTCACATTTGTTGTAAATACGGGCATGAATGATTTTCAGGAATATTTTTAAAACGTGACTCATGAGGCTAATTGTGCGGTAATCACTACAATATTTGGCGTTCTGTTTCTTTGGTATTGTTACAAATGTCGAAAGCAGCCAATCTCTGGGAATTTTACCACTCCTGTAAATTAAATTAAATAGCCTTACCACAACGTTAAGTGATTGTTCTTCTAAAAGTAGTTTTAGGAGTTCAGAATGTGTTTCGTCGGGTCCTGGCGCTTTGCCCCTCTTTGCAAGGCGTATTGCATGTTCCACCTCTTGCCTGGTTATATCAAGTCCTTCTCCTGGCAAGTCCATGAGCCCGTCTCTGATGTCCCCAAAAAGTTCCTCTATATAACTGCACCATTCCTTTAATTTTGTTTCGGTATTAAGGATGACTTTCCCCTGTTGGTCCATTAGTAATCCTGTGGACCTGCGTTTATATAATCCGGCCGCTTCTTTAATATTTTTATGCATGTTAAAGAAATCATGTTTGGCTTGCAGACTTTCGATTTCACTGCATTGACCGGACAACCATTCCTGTTTTGCCTGTCTGATTTTCCTTCTAATTTCTCGCTGAAGCAGAGAGTACGTTACTTGGTTCTTGTTTTTTAAAAGCCTTCGTTGTTCCATCAGGTCTAAGATCTCGTCCGTCATCCAACAGTTATTCTTACGTCGGGTTTCTGTCTTGAGCTTGGCTTTGCTAGTTTCAACTAAGGCATGTTTAATTACATTCCATGATGTTTCTATGTCTTCTTCCCTAGTACTAGTATTTAGCAACTTTTCGTTGAGCATTTCTTTGACTTCCGTTCTAAGTTCTTCGTTGTTAAGTTTAGATGTATCGATCATCCTAGTTTTTGTTTTGGTCTTTAACTTTTTAAGGTTTATTCTCACAGACACTATGACGGGGTTGTGGTCTGAGTTCAAGTCCGCTCCAGGGTATGCCTTCGCTGAACAAACACTGTTGCGAAAACGCTTCCCGATCATCACGAAGTCAATTTGGCTTCGTACAATTCTATCCAGGGTTTCCGCGTTTGATCTCCATGTGTATAAGCGGCGGGAAAGCAGCTTGAAGAAAGTGTTTGTAATCACGAGCTCCCTTTCCTGACAAAATTGCACCAGTCTATCGCCCCGTTCATTTGGCACACCAAGACCGTACTCGCCAACTATACCTTCTCTCGGTCTGTTCCCGACTTTCGCATTAAAGTCACCCATTACAATAGTAACGTCGGATTTATTAACCAGTTCCATTGCCGAGTCTAGATGCTTGTAAAACAATTCCACCTCTTCATCAGAGTGATCGCAGGTCGGTGCGTAGGTCTGAATTATATTAACGTTAAATGGATGTGCGTTTAATTGCGGTAAGATCACTCTATCGGATATTGGAGCAAATGCTTTGATCGCCCCTTTCAATTCTTCATTCACGATGATGCCCACACCGTTATAATGATTACGGTCATCATTACCTGCATACAGAACTTGATGCCCCTCTATCTGAACTTGACCTGACCTTGGTCATCGCATTTCACTAATCCCAAGGATTTCGATGTTCAACCTTCTCATTTCTTTTATAGCATTGTGGACTTTGCCAGCTTCAAACATACTTCGCGCATTCCATGTAGCAATCCTCCTCATGACTGGCCCGGAGATTCTTAGCACCCCCTGACCATCAAAGGTCTGCCGGGGACTGAGGGCCGTAACTTTAGCTTTTCCAGTCATGCTGATGATTTGTCCTGGGGAGTTTAATGAGGTAGTTTCCAGTTGCTTTCCTCATCGCAGCGTCTTTGCCGTTGCAATCAATATGTGATAGTCGCCAAAGATTTTCTGGTATCGAGCCTTAAATGAAGTTTCTTCGGTAGCCTCGACCCAGTAATGTCATAGCTGCTTCCCTATGCCATGCTAATTTTGGTCCACCCCGGGTATTTCATTTCCCCGGTACCACTCATATCTGAGAGGCGTTCCCCTATCCGCCACCCGGGGAGGCGCCCGATGGGGGACTAGCAACCCCCGACGAATAATACGAAAATTCTTTAATTAATTAAAAGACATCGAATATATATGGGGCGGAACATGTTAATTGTTAGAGTCCAATGTAGTCCGTGAAAGTTGTCTAACTTCTTATGTCATTTCAAAATTTGTACAAATTAATTTCTCCAGTAGGTGTTTTAATAAAAAAAAAGAAAACAGCTTGTATTTGTATTCACCATTTTATGACTCTATTTGACTATTATGGAATTAATTCGTAGCGATTTAATAACAAATGGCGGTAGGTTAGAATTTTTTTTATCTAATTTCACTTAAAAACAGTCGTTATTTGATGTCTCTTTCTGTACATAATGGTTTTTCAAAATATAAACAATGACAATTTGTAATTTGAGAGTGCAGCAGAAACACAATGTCTTTTGATAGATCTTTATGATGGACATGTACCAAATTGCTGCCTTTTCGCCAATCATCCTGTTTGCTTCTTCAGAGCTTGACTGAAAGTGGCTCGTATTTTACTCTGTACCTGCTTATATATTGCTTAAGGGGTGGGGGGGGGGGGCTAATGAAGGGTATAAACACCGTCTCGGATGACTGATTTCCAAATTGGGGACAGGTAGAGACCTGAGATTGTTAGGTTGTTTATAGATTTCTATAGACTCTCGGATTTTTCGTTGGCAGAAGAACTGATTGCATGCAAGAATTTTAGTTTTATCAAATAAGATTTTATGCCCGGTTTCATGAGTGTGTTCCGCAACAGCTGATGAGTTTATCTGTCTGTCATGTTCTTTGAGCCTAGTATTTTTCGTCCGGTCTCTCCAATGTATTCTTTGCCGCATATGCACGGAATGCTGTAAACTCCTGGCGTCTCAAATGGAATTTTGTCTGGACGAACCGCAGATGTTGAGAGATTTTTGGACAAATGGTAAATCTGGTTTTGACGTTATACTTCTTTAGAACTTTTGCTATATGGTCAGTGATGTTTTGAATCTAAGGAAGGACGGACCACAGTGGCAAGTGTAGGATTCTTTTCGGCCTCATTGCTATTGGAAAGTTGTGGTGAAGTGTATTTTTTGATGGAACGTTTAATATCTTTAATGTCGAAATTATTAGAGAGAAAAGCATAGGTAAGGTGTTTTAATTCTGTTTTCAGTGACTCGGACTGAGATAGTTTTATGGCTCTGTAAACAAGAGAGTTGATAACCGATGATTTTTGGGCCGGATGGTGATGTGACCATTCGATAAGGTATCGGTCTGTGTGCGTAGGTTTTCTGTAAACACAATGACCCAATGTTAAGTCTGATTTTCTATTGATAATATCTAAGAATGGCAAGTTATTATTAGCTTCCAACTCAATGGTAAAATGTATGTTAGGGTGTATTGAGTTTAAATGTCTAAGAAAATCTACTAGGGTTTCTTGACCATGAGGCCAAATAACAAATGTATCATCGACGTAGCGTTTCCATCATTTTGGTTTTAGATGAAAGGTGTCGAGAGCTTTCTTTTCAAAGGCTTTCATATACATATTCGCAATGACTGGTGATAGTGGAGAACCCATAGCTGTTCCCGACGTTTGTTCAAAAATTTGACCGTTATAACCACTATCACCAGTACGATATAACATTTTAGAATTATACGTGAATCCAAAAAAATTTTTGCCTTTGAAGTTTTTTGAAATTGTCGACAGGTTCTGAGAATAGGTGTCATTTCGTAATAAACGAAATATGGACAATGTCGCAAACTTAATTAGGCATAACAAAAATGTACTACCAACCTTCCAATTTTTGTCGCCCAATTCGTTTATTAAGGAGTCTGTTATTTTTCCGCTGATGTCCGCCCTGGGCAACAAGTCTTGTATGTTCACCTCACCGGCCTCATCTTCTAGAGCATCGAGACTGTTCGAGCTTGCTGATTTTGGAACACCTATGAGCACCACTCCACGTCAGATCTACACTTTTCCAAAACGTGAGAAAACTTACCTCTAGTTGGAGCGGGTGGATTTTGACCTTTATACTTGTCAAACTCGGCGACTATTTGATCGCGCAGCGATGGCTTCTCGTTCTCAAAAAATACGTATAGACTTGAGCCCATGTAAAGATACAGAATTCCTAGGAACGATATGGAAGATTGACGTACCCCCGGATTCGTCGAGCTCAAGGCCTTCTTAGAGTTCTCGATGATCAGCTTCACGTTCAGATTGCTGATCGAAAAAAAAAAAACGCGTTGTTTTGCTTAAAATCGTTATCCTTTGAGTTGAGGCTATATGGAAGATATTTTAAAGTATCTTAGGTATAGGATGAACTTTATGGGTTTATGAGCTGGCTATCCTGGAGAATCGTAGGATATTTCACAATCTGTTTTGTTTTTAGGGTAATAGATGGTGTTATTGATTCTCCTTGCATTTTGTCAAGGGTGACCCCTCACTGAGGAATACTCGACATGCCCATAATTATGTGTTGATCTTCTGGGTTAGTAAATATACTATCGAATTTTTCTATTTCCTTCAAAAGTTAAAACTAAGTTAAGGAATATTTTGTTGTATTGTTATGTATTTTGTATATTGTTCTAAGTTGAAATTATATTCATATTTTTAAAATAGTTTTATATGTAAAATCAGGCAACGATTGAAAGAAGAAATAAATCTTTCTACAACTCGTTTTCCTCCGTTGCCTCATATACAGGATGTCTCACTTAAGAACTCTACATTGAACCATAAACAAACATTCTACAGGAGTAATGCTTAAGCAAATTTCATGGAAATTAGTATAGTTAGGTTTTATATAGTTCTGAATAAGAATTCGTTCACACTTTATTCTTTAAAAAAATTCGCAATAAATTGTATTCCATCTAACAAAAAAGAAGTTATCCAAATTGAGCCATAGACAAACATTATGCAGCAGAAAAAAAATCAGGTGTGCCCTTTATTTTAAAAATACTCGCGAAATAATATTGGTTAGCCCTGCGTTGTTAAGTATCTGTTTATCTGGATTATATGATTATTAAGTTACGTCAAAGATAAGTCGATCGAACTAGACATTTCAAATCCGAAATCCGAAAAATGATCTACAATATATCTCTAAGATATTTTTCTAATAAAATTTACCGTTTTCGAGAAAATCCAAAAAACCGCAATCTTTACTTTTGACGTTGAACAATTTTTTGTCACACATAGAATCAATGCGGAGTTTTGGCACTTTATTTCTACTGGTGTCCCCGAGGTCTCCACAAAAATCCAGCTCCGTCGGATTTTTTGTGATTTGATTACTATTTTTATATTTAATTTTTTTAAATTTAATTTAATCAGATTAAGAGCGGAGCAAATCTGAAATTAATTCTGAATTTTTATGAGTGAATATATTCTTTATATTCAATACGGAGAATTTGAAAACAAAATTTATTAAGCAAATTGGAAAGCAAAAAACTGGATATTATTATGGAGTTTGTGAAATGGCCGACAACAGGTATAGTTGTCACCTTGATTTTTGAAACCCGGTCTCTGCAACTGCATAGCTTGCAATTGTCAAAAAACTCTTCCTGGTGACATATTTGAATTTGTCTAAGTTCTTAAAACAGTACGCAATGGTACGCATTTTAAAGATTTTTAGTAATAACTTTAA
Source organism: Cylas formicarius (assembly GCF_029955315.1). Taxonomy (NCBI): domain Eukaryota; kingdom Metazoa; phylum Arthropoda; class Insecta; order Coleoptera; family Brentidae; genus Cylas; species Cylas formicarius. The sequence continues at coordinate 15,256,852 of NW_026844214.1, read as the reverse complement.
GAATTCCAATCCTTACATCCTTTTTAGGAATTGCATCTGTTGTGACCTATCTCCAAATGTAAATGACAAGTTGAATTCTAAATATTTTTATGACCTTGTTGATTGTGTCCCAATGTCTCAATGATCCGCTCTTGTGTAGATATAAAGGTAACTTCTGCAGCGCTCTATATTTGTTGCTACTTTATAATTTTGTTATTTGTACAACTACAAAAAAGTACTCCATAGACAATTGTGGCTGTGTCATAATTGCATCAGTCGATTTTCCTATTTCCGCAAGAAACAATCGTGTCAAAAAGTTTCATACTACTAATTATACCACTGATAATCCTGAGACGCTAATGTGTCAGCTACCGATGAAGTTGCTTTATTTATTGCTGTGTGTGGCCAGTTTTCGGCATTACGGGATATATCAGCTATTTTAGAGACAGAACGATGCGGTTTTCACAATACTGTGCTCGATTTTCATAAAACAAAAGATGTCGTTTTGAGAATAATCGTAGACACAAATTTTGTTATTTGTAGAATATTAAATTATTGCTAAAAGTAATATACAATTACAAAAAACTACTCCATAGATAATTGCGTCTGTGTCATAATTGCATCAGTTGATTTTTCTATTCCTGCAAGGAAGAATCGTGTAAAAAAGTTTCATAGTACTAATTACACCACTGATAATCCTGTGACGCTAATGTGTCAGCTACCGATGAAGTTGATTTACTTATTGCTGTGTGTTCAGTTTTCGTCATTGCGGGATATCTCAGCTATTTTAGAGACAGAACGATGCGGTTTTAACAATACTGTGTTCGATTTTCATAAAACAAAAGATGTCGTTTTGACAATAATCCTCTCTGTGTCTATTGTGAATACCGCATCCTTCTATCCCTAATAATTACTGAGATACCCTGCAATAACAATGAAAAATGGACACACTGTAAAGTCATTAAAAACCAAGGAAAGGCAGGTGATTTAACTATACTTATAATTTAGTTGCTGAATAAATTGCTAGGCTACCCTTTTTTTGTGTCAGGTAAGTACCATATATTTTCTATATACTTTTTTAATCAATGAATAACTAACATAATAAAAGTAACTCATAAACTGCAGCTAAATTAAAAATATATTAAGTAAATAATTAAAATGACTAAATAATGAAATGCCCTAGGAATGGAATGACAACAAGCTCTCTTACGATATTCCGAATTCCTTTACGGCAACCAATAACCAGTTCAACGCCTCCTGCTGCAATTTCGGGCTTCTTTGGGAGAAAACGGTTTCCAGTACCGCAGTGGACACATGACCCAAATTGGTTGCGTCAGCCATGGCGGTTAAGGTTTCAGCGACGTAGGGTCCATTTTTGACGTCCGCAATTTTATCACATATGTCGTTAACGCAACAGTCGACTGTCGTTGTGGAAAATATGCCATTTTCAGCCAAGTACTGAAAAACAAAGTTTCGCTGCACAAATCTTTCAGAGCTGCAGCACAAAACAAATTGTAAATCATTGTATGTACGTGTGTACACAGTTACTATATTTATTTTATTAATTTTTTTATTTTACATTTTAGATCTTAGAAATGCAGAAGTTGTACGGTTTAATACGTATATTTAATATTACACACCTATTTTTATATGGTAGTATAGCACTGTATATTTTAAAAAAGGATTTCAAAATATGTAACATATTTTAGTTATTTTATACATTAAGACTAGAATTAGGTAAAAATAAAACCGTCGCTATACATCATCTCCTCACGCGAACGCATCGTCTTTTATATAATTATTAGAGTTGTGGCATATCTCTATTGTTCAAAGTAGATAAATAAATAGAAATAAAAATAAGATTGTTGAAAATATCCTGAACACACAGTTGCTACACTCTTTTTAACTTACCTAAAGCTCTAATGACCACCATTTATATTATAAAGTTATTTATTTCACTACTAATTAGTTCGTTAATGTTATATATATGGTCATATCGAATAAAACAAATTTTGTTTTTTAACAGTCTGATGTTTTCAAAATGATTTTCTACAAATAGATAGATAGATACAAAACATAAGAAAAATCTCAACATATGATTTATTTAAAGGGAACATCCTATTTTAATTTATTTTTCTTTGTCCAATAACATCCCCCAAAAAAAAAACAGTCTATCTCTCTTTTTATTGTTAGTTGCCAAAGCAAATTTAAAAAAAGAATGTAATAACATGTCAGATATACTAAAAGATCTCCTCCTACCAAGTTTTAGAGAATAAAAAATTTTGTATTATGTATACTACTTCCCACCTAATTTTTTGTTTACTATATGTTTAGTCTTTCCTTTTCTCCAAACAAATATTACATATATAATTTCGTTGTTTAAGTAATTTAAATATAATTTTGTTAAGTGTTTTTGGCATCTTTTTTATAGTTTAGTCTAAATAGTATATTAAAGTATGAATTTTATGTATCCCTGCGTGTTAATTGAAAAAACAAATATTGTTATTTTTAGAATCATTATTATTATAAATCACATATTGGAAATAGCATTATTATTTATTTATTAAAGGATTCGATTTCTTGTATTTAAATATAATACTAATTTTAATGTGTATATGGAATTTCTATTAATAATTGGTCATAGAAACTACTAAGGTACGCCGCTGATTTCTTTTAACCACTCATTATTATTTTTTAAATTAAGCAACTAAAAATAAAACTGCCCCATGATTTTTTTTTCTATTTTGATTCATAATCAGAATAATATTGATTATTAGCTAGTCAAAAGACAAAAATAGATAAAATAAATAAAATAAAATTAACTAATAAATTTTCAACGTACAATTTTGTTTGGAAATATGCAAATCCCACAGTCATCACAAGTGGCTATATAATTGTACTAACAATAATTACAATCAAATTAGTGGTTTCAATCACAAATATAAACTATTTCCCTTACATATTGCATTACATTAAATTACATTATTGCATTTGAAGCTATTTAAGTTTTTACATTTCTTAATGCAATCAGATAATTCATTAAACTGTTTTGAACCCATATAGAACTGATTATTTTGATACTATTTACTTTACGTAGGTAAAAGTTATTTCTCGACTTGTGTTATATTCATGTTCTCTACCAAATGAAGAATTATTTAATAAATGTTTAAGAAATTGCTAGTGTAACAATTTATAAACAAAAATTAAAGTGCCTGTGTTTGTTTTATACTTAATACATAGATTTGCATAATTTAACATATCAACTCGCTAAGTATATAAGTCATAATTGAATATGATGCTTAACTTAATTATTAAAAACAAGAGAATTGAACAGAAGTAGAAATGTGACGAAATTATTATTCTATTGTTGTTGTTCAAATATACTCAAAAACTAACATTCGTAGAAAAAGTGTAGTATGCAACAGGTTTATTAAACTTTTTAAGTCACTCGTTTATTAAACACTGGCTTCGCTGAGCTCCGCTCGTGACTCAAATGCCATTTGCCACACTTGTTCCATGATATACTATTTAAGATCGCATCACTTGGTGCAAATATAAGTTGGCCATGCAAATGTAGGTTACAAATGTAAATGTAAATGCAAATAAATAATTATTTAAAACATGTCAAGCGATAGAAGGCAGCCTGTTGAAAATTTGATGAAACATTTTACTCAAACTGGAAGTGTTGCTTATGAAAAGAACGAAAGAGTCAAAACTGTAGTGAACGAAGAAAATGAATTTCAAATACTACTTAGGGTGGTATATTGGTCATTTACATACATTAGTTAAATTATTCTAAAAACTGTTTTGCTGCTTAGTGCAACAAATGTACTTATTCTACCTCCCTACTCCAAAATACCCAATTATACACAAAGTGATACTTTGAGACGTCTGTTTCCTTACTGACAGTCGCGAGCCACTTTGGTACGTTAATCACGGATTTGGGTAGATTTTAGCCATAGTATTTTAACATTTGTCAGTACTGACGGTAACTTCACATGTGACTCATCGCCTATATTGTGTTTTCCAAATTTAGCCACGGTATTTTAATATTTCTCAGTACTGATGGTCACTTCACATGTGACTCACCACCTATATTGTGTTTTCCAAAAATGTATCCATTAGCTAATGGTGGTAAAAAAGTATAAAACTTGTTGCATACTAACTTTGGTCTCAACATAACACTATTTTTACTTTGCTTTATTGTGCACGTCTGCCACAGATAATTTTTAAATAAAATTTTAAACTCAATCACATCAAAAAATCAACCAATCAAAACATTTTTGCTTTGGCACTATAAGCAGATGGAGAAAGTATATTATCTTTCTATGGTTATGTTCGTAAAGAAAAATCCTAGTCTCCTTAGCCACAACTTTCACTTTTAAGTCAATGAAGACTGTTACGAGGAACAGAACCGGACTCTGAATCCCTGTGCGTTTTTTGATGGTGATACAAATTTTCGGGAGATAAAGGCCATATCACTCTTTGTTTAGCGGCATAGTTAGGGTTAAAAACAGAAATTTGACGTTGTAGTACGACCTTATTAGAAGATTAATTACGACGCGTTGCAAGGTGAGCCGACCGATCGAGCGTTTCGGAGGAGTTCCGAACCTGCCGTCGCACCGCCAGAAACACGTTCCGTTTTCTCAGTCGGTTCGGAGTATTTGGACCGATATATTCCCTTCCTCTGCGCCCTGGTTCGGAGTATTTCATCGAGCGGCTCCCGCATCAGGGTATTTCGGCCGAAACCATCCTTTTGGTCCCCGACGTCAGTTCATTAGTACGGAGTATTTCGGCCAACCGCCCCTGTGGTTTCGGAGTATTTCGTGCCACACTACCCGTTCCTATCCTGCATGGGTTCGGAGTATTTCGGCTGACCGAGCCCCCCACCCACCAAAACAGAGACAGCAAGGCAGGAATTGGAACTCCGGAAAACGCAACCCCCTTTCGAAAAGGGCTAATAATCTTGGACTTTTAGGTTGTAAATATATTGAAAGGCCGGGTAGTTTTAAGGACAGTGGTTATTTGCTATAATTTTAGAAATAAAGCTGCGATAGTCCGCTATCGTAAAAAATACGAAATTTAATGGAAATTTAACGTTCTCCACCGCGACTATCAAGGGTAAGCGGAGCCTAAGCCACTTCGATTACTTAGGCTGGCGCCCGAGAACTATCGTACATTGACGTCGGTCAAGCAAAAAAAAAAAAAAATTAGGTCTATCCCAGACATGGTGGAGTAAAGGCGGAATTTCCGTCGGCGGAGTCCACACTAGCACAGTTGATAAAATGGAAAACACCCTGAAATTGCGCTAACGGAAAAAAGTTCTTCGCATCCCAAATTTCTTTTTCCATCAACTAACGAATTTTCCACCAGCACTTTTCTTTCCTCGTTCTATCTTTATATTCATCCACCCTCTTATCCCAAACACTTGGACGTCCCTGAATTAATTGGATTAATTTGTCCATACCCATTATCCCACCAATCAACAAGTTAAAATTGTAATAAAACCATTTCGCGACCTTCCACGACCCTTCTTCTTTTAATGTACTATGCTAAGATAGGACTTAACTATGATTTTTAATGGGTAGTAGGGATTGCAATTGTCGGTTGTCTTTTTATTATTTATCAATTTTTACTTTTTTATATTGTAATCTTATCCTATTATATTAATTAATTCTTTGTAATCTTGTAGATGTTTATATAATAATAATAATAATAATAATAATAATAATAATAACAATAATATCCTTTTATTATTATTATTATTATTATTATTATTATTATTATTATTATTACCATTATCTGTAAAGTGATGTGATTGCATTTGAAGCCAGAAATAAACATTTAAAAACGTCATAAAAACCAATATTCTTACCTTCACAATGTCCAGTTTCACTTTGAGTACCTGGAAGTTAGTGTCCTTTAAGCCTGGCTTCTTCATTACGGTCTTAACGATAGCCTGCGTCGGAATAGAATTTCCGTCCATAGTTCGTAATTTTGAAATTATTTGCTCTGCTGCCACCAGTCTGCAATACATCCAATTGAGCACATCCGATGACGAACCACCTACACAGAAATACCTGGTCTTCCATACTGAGTCCACGAGTTCGCTAACGATGCCGCTAGGGAAAAGGTCCTCCACGATACTATCCACTTCCACATCGTCGAGTTCCTTTTCAATCTTAAGAGCCGGCTTCGGTGCAGCTTTCACTCCCTTACACTTCACGATGGTGGCGGTTCCCGTTAAATTCGTCACCGACGGTTTCTTTTTCGGTACTACGGATACGATGTTCAAGACAATGAATTTAAGCCAAAAAATCTATTTGTAGATAAAGTCTATTTATTTCCAAAAATTAAAGTAAAAAATTTTGGGGGAGAATTAACTCATTTAAAGTCAACTACTTAAATGTAATTTGTAAAAAGTGAAAGTGAAAAACAAGGAATTTGTAAAGACTATGGAAATTTTACCGCTTCTGAAACTAGGAACTTGTGAGAACTATGGAAATTTTACCGCTTCTGAAACTATAAACTAGTGCTACAAATTACAACTCGGGTACTGCATTAAAATAAAAAAGTACATCATAATAGTAAAACCAAAGGATTGTACCGGGCAGTAAGTAAATCAGAAAAAGTTATTTTCGAGTTTCTGAAATGTCCACCGGGGAACGTAATTGTTATCATCAATTTTAAAACTAGGTTCTATAAAAAAATCCAGGATTAATTATGGTTAAAGTGAGTATTGTCTGTATAGTACTGTATAGTAAAGTTGAGACAATTTCAAACCTTTTTTAATTAATGCTTAACGGATTTAAAAAAAAACTTGGAGTCCGTAAAAAGGGCTACCAATCGTGCACCCTGACGTGATTAGGATTTACTATTTACAAATCTTCTGGATTCCTACTGCGTTGGTTTTTAACAAATCAAATTTGTGGACGTTTCTCCAATCATCCTGTTCGCTTCTTCAGAACTCATCTAAAACTGTTAATGAAACTGACGCAGGAGGAATCCAGAAGATTTGTAAATAGTATTACTTTGACACCAGCTGGCGTTTTCTGACATAATCGCAAAAAGTGATCAACGAAATTAATAAATGCAACGATATGGCTTTTTAATGTCAACCCAGTGAAATTCGCATGTCAACATCTTCATCCTTAAACACACATCCTTACGTTGGATTTTTAAAAGTCTTTTTTTAACAAAAATAACGCGCAGTTTGCTTTCTTTGCAATGTGTACACTGTCACACCTAGGTCCATCTGAGAATCGACACTTGATTGATATAATAGTTCAAACCGAGATTGTTCTTGCCATCATGCAGCACAGAGCACTTTCGAGCATTCAGCGGCAATAGCCAAGTTGAACACCACTTGGAAATAGTACTCAAGCCTCTCTCCAATACGTCCGCACGTGTTGAAGGATTTGCAAATAATTTAGTGTCATCAGCATAAGCGCTAACATGAGAATCAATGCTTTAAAGCAAATCCACGGTATACACTAAGAATAGCACTGGCCCCAGCATCGATCCCTGGGGAACACCACTAGGCACGTTTTGTGGCAGTGAAAAAGCGTTGGCAATTCGAACTCTGAACGACCGGTCGCTTAAAAACGCCTCTATCCACTCTAGCAGTTTACCCCCCACTCCGACCTTTTCAAGTTTGAATAACAAGCGTCGATGTGGCACTTTGTCGAAAGCTTTGCTGAAGTTGAGGTGAATAATATCCACCGAATCACCTGAGTCAAGAGATAATGTCCAGTAATTTAAGCATGTCAATGTATTTAATATGATCTGGCGGGAACAAAGCCATGCTGCGCTGTAGGTATAATATGGCAGTCGATCAAAAACGGTAACAGCTGATTTACTATAAGGCGTTCAAGAACTTTACATATAATACTCACTAGGCTGATAGGGCGGTAATTTGAAACATCGAGCATATCACCCTTTTTATAAATCGGTGTTACATTTGCGGATTACCACTGGGTCGGGAGTGTGGCAGAGTCCAAAGATTTTCTCCAAAAATCAGCTCTGCAAGCACAGCGGCACGCGCTTTTAAGATTTTACTGGAAATTCCATAAGGTCTGGGAGCAGAATATTCTTTTAACTCAGAAAGAAGTTTTTTTACGTCCTCTTGGTCAAAGTGAATGTCTTCTAATAAATCTAGATTTATAGGACCATCATAGTGAGAAGATAGGTTAGCTGGTTCATCAGCAAAGACACTAGCAAAATATGAAGCAAATTCATTTGAAATGAAGTGCTGGTTACAGGAGACCTCTCCCGAGGTATCTCTAAAGACAGGAAGGGATACCTTAGACGATATGTGTTGTCTGACATAGGAATAAAACCCTTTGAGCCGAATGAGGAGGAATCCTAACTTCGCCTCTAGTTAACAAAGGTTATTCAGAATTGGATTTAACAAAATGAGTTTTGGAGCTTGTGCCTAAGTAATAATCCAGAATAGACAGAAAATATGTCCACGCAACATTAACGTCGTTATCAGGAAAGTTCCATGTATGGAAAGGTCTGCAGCTAATCTTGCAAAATTTGTCTTGCATAACATTTTACGATTATTGACTTGCTTGGGCTAGTTATAAGGCTTGAATACAAAACTCAATAACGACATGATCAGATTTGCCGATCGGGGAATCAAGTTTCAATTTGTCAAGATTGAGAGTTGATGGAGCGTAGTTCTCTCGGAAGCGCGCGTGTTCTTCAACAAGTCGACTAAGATTACAATCTGACAAAAAATCTAGGAACATGTATTTCATGGAAGTCGGGACAAAGTCGTTTGAAGTAACAGGTCAGGATATTCTTGGGATGTTGAAGTCGCCAGCAATAACAGGGTTGACGAAATTTGTGACAAAATTGTTCATGGATTGTAAGAGCTATAGATTAGAATAATTATCAGTATCGCTCGGCCTGTATACACAGGCGACTTAAAACTAAAGTCAGAACTGGTAAATGACAAACAGCGTCTATCATCTGACCCATCATTAAATCTAAGAGCTTGATCCTGTAAGTACCGGCAATATGATCAGCAACGTAAATACAAGCGTCGCCGCCCCACCTGCTATCGGAATGATAAATTGTATATCCTAAAATAGATATGGTGCAATCGGGAATGGAAGGCTTTAACGCTTACTTTTTTGGAGCCGAGATGTTGACGATTGAAGGCACACCTTTAATATATTTTATTGTTAACTCCTTCTCACCTTTCTCGTGTTTGTCCGCGTGTTGACGCGCTGAGAAGGCGTTTGGTCGTCAAATATCTTAAAATTTCTAAACGGTCCGGTTGTTTTTCTGTTTTAGGATTTTTTTAACCACTTCAGGATTTCCAACTACGACCCTTAGCGCTCGAACTCTAGACCTTTCCCCATCAGCATGAAGGGCTCCCAACAGAAGCAAAGAGACATTTAGAACTTCATTCGTTTTATGATGTATAATCTCCGTTGTCGATTGCTTATCTTGATCTCGATCAGACTTGGGAAGTTTTGAAATGGTAATATTGCCGGAGCGTTTAAAGCGCTCATATGCTTCAGATAAAATCTCCTCCCGTATGTCAGGGGTGGGAGGAGAACTAGCTGAATTAACGATCGCAGCTTCGAGAGCCGCTATGCCACTGCTGAAGGTTGTTTCCATTCTCTCCAACCTCTTATTCTACTCATCTAACTGTCCATCTCTCGCCTCAAGTTTTTTAACTAGCTGATCAAGCTTGTCTTCCTGCTTGCTGCATTTACCGCAGAATATTATAAAATTTAATGCGCGTCATACAAGAAGCTGCCTCCTTCGACAGCCCCACATAGACGGCATGCAAGTCCCAGTCACTGCACTTACCACTGAGCCTTGGAGAAGACAGCGACGTATTGCACTCTTTACAGCACATCGCGTTTTATATTGAGCGGTCCTGGTAGCGGCCAAAGTGAACGAGAGCCAGAAAAAGTTATACCTTTTTTGAACGCCACAAAATGTCAAACCGAGCTGGTGGTAATCAAATGTGTTTAGCCTAAACTGCTAACTAAGAGGAGTATTTTCACGTAATACACTAAACACATCACTTAACGAAGTTTCAGCAATAAGAATCAACCCGAGCCTTAGTTGCAAGCAAAAAACTAATCAGAGCAACAGCACCGACATCCGCACGCGTTCACGGTAGATTTACTTTACACCTCTTTCATATTTATTTTATTCGGTATTATTATTACTATCATTGTTATTATTAAGTGATTTAGAATTTTTTTATTTTCTTTTTAAGAAAAGAGATTTCTGCTTCATGTTTCATGAACTTTATATACAAATAAAACATATCTTGTTACCTATAATTTAATTCCCAAATTACTAGCAGTCTCTATCGGTTTCGTGTATCATAACTACTTGTTCTATCAAAAGAATCAAATGAGTGATACAGTTAACGGTTAAAGATCTCATACTGGGGCCCAGGAAGCATACCATAGCGGCACTGGTTAGAAGAGCTTTATGACTCTTATATAATGATTTCAATTCAATAAAATTAAAAGAAAAGTGAAATACAGTCCACTAGGCAATCCAAATAATGCGCTATCGAGGTTAACTAAACAATGTGCATATGACACTAAAAATTATAGACTGCTTGATGATCTTAATAAAACTAAAAAGTGTGCGGAAACCACAAAATGATTTTTTACGAGTTTGCGTTTATATAATATCTTTATATGTATTTAGTCTTTTTAACTTCTGATTTAAAATAAACTGTTTCATGTAACTTATCTTATAGGTATTTAGGGTGTATTCAGTTCCGGAAACTTTTTTGTACAGCTTCAGGAAAGAGTACCTCTGCAGAAGAATTGATTATTGCTAATGCTAATTACAACCATCCAAGAGAAGATAACAATATTAGAGGAAATATAAAAATAATAAAATATTACTGCTTGCAAGACAGAAGAAATGTAAAGGCTATTTATGATGGTATTGCTACACAGTAAGACAAGTGGGGTAGGAGTAAGATTCATTTGTCGAAACTGACAATCATATTCATTTTGTTTATATTACCTATAAAAGATACACAGCGTGTTATAAACTGGCAAAAACAAGAGATACAAGTTAGGTTAAATTGAAGCAAAGCTACATTGCAAATCCATTGACCAAATTATATACATACCTATTATGACATACTACCTTTACGTTATGTATTTCAAAAACCCAGAAGGGCAGTTTATGTGCCTTATAATTCAATTAGAACATCCTTGCAAAGATAGTGGCGGACAACAACTTCAAATGTACCAGGGAGCCTTGAGGGATTGGCGGAAATTTTACAAACAGGCGAGTGGTCTAGATATTCTAATTCTTCAAGTGGGCCTGTTTTTCAATTGCTGTGGTGACCAGGGACGAACAAAGAGCAATTGTTTTTGGAAATACCCAATTTATCAGCAACTTTGGTCATTCCCAATATACCTTTATAAATGGTACTTTCAAAGCAGTTCCAAGAAGATCAGGATTTGCACAGATTCTGACTTTTTGCCACATGCATGGATCATGTAAGTGGAAGTCTCAATTTGGTTACAAATAATAATTATATTTAACCAGCACATTTACTGTTAGTAGTTCAATATTTTAGGCTTTTGCCATTTTACATGTATTTATGAAGAGAAAGTTGAAGTCTCTATATGAAGCTGTATTACATCATCATATTACCGAGATATTTCCCCATTTTATTAATGGTACTGTGGTAACAGCAACTATGCATGGATGTTTCTTTGATTTTTGCCAGGTTTTTCTAAATTGTTAAATTTTACTAGTTTACTGTGTACATAGGTAGGTACAAACTCATTAGTTGTAAATATATTGTTATTAATTTAAAGATAGTCCCCTATTTTCTTAACCTGTCATTGAATATAGTGATATTAAAATTTTTACCAATTAAATGATTGAGTATTTATTTCTAAATATCTTCTTAGTTTCCTTACAAGAGTACCAATCAATGCGAAAAAACTATACTTAATTTTTTTGTTTAAATTTAAATTGAAAGTAATTCTGCCATCACACTGCCATTTTAATGTTAAGTAGGAATATTATATCTACCAAACGATTTGACTTTTTGAAAACTATAAATTTGTTCGCCCTCGCTGCCGCCCTGACCATTCTGAAGTAACCGAATACAGGACGACCGATCGACCGACCGTACCAAAACAAACGAATTCGCCGGAATACGATTCATTTGAATGGTTTAAGATTTAAATGCATGACTGAAACAGGCCACGGAAAAGGAATGGGAATATTGTTATAATTATTCTATAGTATTGAGTGGCGACATTGATTGGTAGATTTGCTTATGTGTTGAATTGAATATTGAATGAAATATCTATTTCCACACAGGTATTTAAACAAATTAATGTATTACTGGTACAACCCAATACGTAGCACCTATTTTTATAAAATCATGATTACACAAAAAGCAGAACACAGCTAAATATTATACTAACTAGAACAGAAAACATAATATAGAGACACAACAATAATTCAAATTCAAATGAATCTGAATCGGTTGTTCGGACGATTAGGAGTCAGTGACTATTGCCGCTTATGTTGGCGTCAGAAAGTATTGAAATGAACGATTGATTGAAATGATTCGGTCCTCTTCGAAATCGGTCAATGATTGATTCGGTCCTTGTAAAATGAACGATTGATACAACACTAGGTAATAATATAAAGGCATAGTTACATTTGCTGAGCTATTTTATAACAAATTAAATAAAATACAAGTGTAAGCACGGCTCAAATAGCAAATCAATTTATAAAATGTGGAATTTATTTTACCATGGTTAATTATCTATATAGGTGGATTCCACTATATAGTGTACATCCAAACAAAATAAAATCAACAGTTTTCAAAAAAAAGTAGATGTTATTGGGCATGACATAAAGAACAACAATTTACGCTATTGTTTAAGCTAAAAAAACTTTTATCTTCTTAGCTCCAGGAAAATTATTTCTCCACATAAACGCTTTGCCGCTGTCATATCACTTTCATTCAACAAACTGATATTCCTATTATTCGCTAATTAGTGTCTGGTCTGAACTTTATCATATAACTTTTAAGTGGCCCGTCCGGCCTAATAATCCCTGTGGTTACAAATTTATATTGTAACCACTCTCTTGTATTAAGTATTCATATATGTAATAAGTTTTAAGAAATCATGTGCGGAGTATGTTAATTATGTAAATTGACAGGAATTTTGTTTCGTCAGTTTTGAAATCCTTGTCAAAAGCAGCGTCAAGATCAAATTTTTTAATTAAATTATTAAATTATTTTAAAACTTGTTGATTATTTCACTAGAGAAAAAAATGCGGGAAAACCGCTTATACCCTAAACGCCGTCCACAAGCTAAGTGTCATGTCATTTTTACGAATTAGCAATTTAAGTTTCTGAAAATTATTACCGTGTTTCTAGTAGGTTCTACCATTTATAACATGATGACTAACGTCCACGTTGCAAAAACCCTTGCAAATTAGAATTTTAATTAAGTTTTTAGGATTGGGTATCCTAACGTACCTACTTTAAACTAATGAATTAATTAAAATCGGAACTCACCTAAAAATGGTGGCAAAATAGCTAAGACATATGGTTCATTTTTTTTATTATGTCACTATACGTGACGTAATTGCACAACTGCTCTGAGTGAAGTATATTTATTATTTCCACTATTATATGTTTGCTGGCCTTTAGAATTAGTAAGGAATTTATTATTATCACCACTCGCCATAACCTTACCTGCAGGCGCCTTGAAACCCGCCTTGTCCATTCCTCCTTCTTTTGCCTTGTCAGTTTTGATGGGGGCTTTTTTCGTTGCAGCAACCTTGACAGAGATCACCGCCTTTTCATAATACTCTCTCACTTTGTTCATCTTTAGGGTGTCCTTTTCGATTTCTACCAAGAACGGGCCAATCGCTTTTTCACCAACAAGTTTCATTAACGTGCCAAGGGTTTCAGCAGTCGATTCCCTCACAGTTGGATCTGCAAGCGCCCTTTATGACACAAAACTACAGCCAACAATAAAAACGCACCCGGTTCATTTAGATTTTTCACCAAAACTCCAACGACGGCTTTTAGATGTTTTTTAGTGATAGCCCTGGGCAATGTTTTGGTAAAAGCCCTAGCCAAAAACAGGGACGTTTCTGACTTAACAGAGGGATTCTTGTTGTTAAGCGCTTCAAGAACGTCCTCCAGAATGGCTTCGATGTTTGTCTAAAAGTAATGAAAAGTAAGAATAATATACATAGACACCAAGAATTGATTTACTGTAAGATACACGCCGTCAATGGCATCTCTGAGTGCAGTCAACACGTTTTGCTTCTTTTCCTTAAATTTTTCCAGTAGGGTGGAAACTAGCGATACGGAATAAATCTGGAACTGTCTTTTTAAACCGGCAGCTAAGCCCGCAATACATCTCGCGGCCATCGCCACGCATATAACGTTGGAATCTTTTTGGACCACCTAATGAAGAACAATTTAAAATTTATTGAAGACGGCATCTGAAAACTGTTACTTTTTTGAGGGCCCTAACCAAGTCGCCATAATCGCCATTTTCCAGTTTCGGCGATTTGAGCAAGTTTTCGACGATCTCGAGTACGTCTTTCCTTTCTTGCCATTTTTTTGCTTCAATTTTTTCATAAAAATCTTTTGGCAATTTGGAGAGAATATTGACAGGGTCGGCAAGGTCGTACGGATCGATCTCTTTAGGCGCATCCTCTTCATTATCTTCGTCGTCGGCGCCTTACAAGTTGAAATGTAATTGCTACATATTATGCCAAATAATTGAAAAATAGAGATTCACATGTTTGCCCATGTTAGAAAAAAATATTATAAACAAAGTGGGCAAGAGAAATACAGGGTGTTAATGAAATGAGATCATATAATCTAGTTAGTGAATGTGGCCTCACTCTGATATCGAATTATTCCATCCAAATCAGATAAAAAAAATCTATTTTTTCGTAATCTTACCTGGCCTTATAGGAAACGCATTTCGCTGGACTGTTGACGGTTGGTGCTGCATTATTTGACACTTGGATGACATACATAACCCAATATATTTTTTTATTAATACAATAAATATTTCAACTATTTCTTCAATAATTTCCAATGTCTCATAGTACACTCTGTCTATAAATATTATTTTCTACTTAAATCTAGTCGCAATTGTTGATCAAAAACTTATTTTACGCTTGAAAAAAAAATGGTGACCTTTAAACAAACCGTTTGCACTTAGCTCAAAGTAAGCGGAAATGTTCAGACAAATAATCATTTGCTTAAAGCTATGTTGTGTTGAAGGCGGCATATGACTGCAACCGCAGGTGGTGTAAACACAACAGGTTGCCCTACGTTCCAAGTACCGAGTAAAGGGTGCGGAGAGGTGCGGTCACATTGAGTTGATAGAATTATCGTCATTATAGAGTAAATATTTATTTCTTAAATAATAATTCTTTGCGGAATAGTAGGAATCTATCAAAAAAATATCTTATGATTTTAAATTTTAGATATACCTGAAATGCTGTTTGCAGTGCTAGTAGGTAGTAGAATAGTAGAAATTTTAAGCGAAATGCATTTTTTCATTTTCCTTAAAGATAAAGAACTTCAACAAATATGGGATGGTAAATGAGATGGCAAAAACTGTCTGGTTTGTTCTGAATATTTTACAAAAGATAATTTTGAAGGGTCTTATAAACTTCATTTGAGTCGGAAGAAAAGGCAAAAGTATTGAACAAGTCTTGGATATTTTCATAAAAAACATTCAATTAGAAACCTAAATGTTATTAAAAATTAGCAAGATTTTTTATTATATTTAAACGAAAAATCGGACAAAACAAACTCTGGTTTGCACAAAAATTGTTTTATTTTATTATAAGCAAAAGAGGTTTTTGTTATTTTATACGTACGACTTTTTTTATATATCCAGGCGCTGTCAGATTTTTATTTAAAAAAAAGGTTCCAAAAATCTACCTTGGAAAATTCTTACCCATACGTTGAATCTAAAGTGACCTTGCCGATTTTGATAAAGTACAGCATGAGGATTTTCTGCGATAAAAATTGTATCTGTTAAATATTCCGAAACAGTTAATTCTCGCTTTATCACTCCAAACATTTTCCGATAAACCAGTTACAAAATTGTATTCTTCTTCCGGCATCCTCTTCATGTAATTGGTGAACTTTTCTGGTACGATATGACTTGAATTTATGTTTTTTAAAGTAGTCAAAACTTTGGGGATATGCTTGGTAATTGGTTAAATTATTTTTTAACGTCCGAAATAATCGCTTGTCTGTTTGGTGCCGCTCTGGATATGTATTGAAATTTCGTACTTTTCATAATTTTAAAGCTTAAGTTTGGCCACTAAAATTATATGAGACAGAACACAAAATTCAATACAAAATAAAAGGTATGTAAAAAAATACCCTATATTTCCGCCTTTTTTCAGATACCAAATTTATATGGCTGAACAGCGCACGGCATTTTTTTAAGACCATAGTCAACTATAAATTCATTTATAAGAAAACGGAGAAACTGTAGAAGAAGTCTGAGTACCTAATGCCCTAGTAATGTTTTTATCCGAATTCAAAATTTTAATAAATAAAAAGTTATGGGCAATTTTCAAAAGAGTCCAAGAACGCCCTATATCTCGGTCATTAAATGTTTCTCAAAAATCTAGTCCTTGACATGCATGTCGATTTTCCTCTATCTAGTTCAGAAATAGGTTTTTTCTGTTACAACACTCCAATTACGAGTACGAAAAAATTAGAAAACATAAAATTTGCTAAAGAATAAAGCTTAAACACGAAATGTTAAATGTTAAAACTATATCTACGTTATCGATTTTCAAGCAAAAATATTTCTAGATTTCGTTATCATCTATTTTATTTTGTTGCACCTTTCATAATTGTGACTTATTCATCAAGACAAAAAAAATTATTTATAATAAAATTACTCGAAAATTCTTATCGCTGCGTTTGTCAACTATAAATTCATTTATAAGAAAACGGAGAAACTGTAGAAGAAGTCTGAGTACCTAATGCCCTAGTAATGTTTTTATCCGAATTCAAAATTTTAATAAATAAAAAGTTATGGGCAATTTTCAAAAGAGTCCAAGAACGCCCTATATCTCGGTCATTAAATGTTTCTCAAAAATCTAGTCCTTGACATGCATGTCGATTTTCCTCTATCTAGTTCAGAAATAGGTTTTTTCTGTTACAACACTCCAATTACGAGTACGAAAAAATTAGAAAACATAAAATATGCTAAAGAATAAAGCTTAAACACGAAATGTTGAATGTTAAAACTATATCTACGTTATCGATTTTCAAGCAAAAATATTTCTAGATTTCGTTATCATCTATTTTATTTTGTTGCACCTTTCATAATTGTGACTTATTCATCAAGACAAAAAAAATTATTTATAATAAAATTACTCGAAAATTCTTATCGCTGCGTTTGTGAAAACTTTCAAGAAAAATATCCAAATATTGCATTACGCAGAAATTGAGTGCATAAGTTTGGTAAATAAATTCAAATTGGATCTGTTGCAGATATAAAGACGACTTTAACCCAATTAATTTTGTAATCGATTAATGAGCATACAGTTTACAAGTCATATTGGAAATGTGTGCAAGCAAAATAAAACTCTTCCATATAAACCAGTTTTTAACCAAACCTGGGAACATGGGGACCGTGACGAGCGCATGAATTTCTTTTTGGGTATAGGCAATAAACTTCTAAATAAGAACATGAATACACCACCAATATTTGGTGCTCCATTTCCTACTTTGGAATTATAATATACTTTCTTGATGACACGTGTAACAGACATTCTTATTTGTACATACTTGAAACATTTTATTCAGAAAAGTTGGTAAAATTGCTTCTTCAGTATCGCCAATATATGTATTTTCAGCATGACCAGTGTACCGTATTCTACAGATGTGAAACAAAAATGGCAAATATGGAAATCTATGGACAGGCCGCAATGGATAAATTTTTAGGACAAGATTACGATTTGTTTCATTGGAGGAAAACTAACCAAAAAAGTTTTGAAGCAGAAAACATTGGATGCAGCAGAATCAATTGTGCTGGAAAAAATAAGAACTTTTGACAAATTTCAACAGTGGAACATTTTGTTAAATATAAAATTATGTTCACTTATCTAATTGTTATTTTTATTTTTTATTTTCTTTATTTGAATATGCAGTAATGGAAACAAAATGTTTTTCGTTGAATACAATCATTATTAGCTAACACTGCATAGGCGATTGTTTGCAACCCCTATGAGTTTCCCATTTTCAATTATAAATATTCTCTGTTCTAAAGTCAACATGAACACACACACATCACAATTATGAAAGGTGCAATCAAATAAAATAGGTGATAATTGAACTTGGATATATTTTGATTTTAAATAAAAATTTTAATATTTCAAATTTTTGCTTGCAAATCTGTAATGTGATGTACATTGAAATTTAAAACGTTTGTATTTAAGCTGTAAAAAAGGTCACTTTATTCTTAAGCAATAATTACATTTTTGCATTTTTTCCTTTCCTGTACAAAAAAAAAAAATCCGAACCTTATATTTAAAGCAAGCAAAAACTTTTATAAAAAATGTCCCCTTATCTACCCCATCCATGCACATAGTTAAATGATCAGAGAAAACGAGTTAACTATTTGAAGATGGATAAAATTTGGTAAAAATATTATAGCCTCCCTGAGGCTTATTATCTAATAGCTATATAAGTAAAGCTACAACAGTGACCAGCAGCAAAACATCCCATTAGAGAGCGTTGTTGTAAGCTTAGGCAGTTAATAAATCTAAATAATAAAAGTGATCAACCAGAGTTTATTTGTAAATACCAAAGACACTGTACAACTATTTTGATATTTGAATTTTTTAAATATTTGGCATTCTAACTAACCACACTAATTTTGGCTGGAGTTTAATAACACTAAAATAGAAGAAATTATTTTCTGGGATTTGAATTTATGTTATTAGCAATGTCCTTACTAAACATTAATGGAGAATCCTTTGTAGTGTTAGTAGGCAACATAATAAGTTCAGCACAAGCAGTGCAACTCAGCACCGTGGAAGACCATTTGGCTAGCTTATTTTATCTTGACCAAAAATTCAGTGGCCCCAAAAGAACTTTATTCAAAATTTGTGGAGTAATTTTCCCGAAATACAAGGCAGTAATGATTATAAGAAGTAGTTTTGTCACATTGCATCATTCATTCATATGATGTCATTTCAATAACATTATTAGTGAGCTATTCGAAATAAACAGTTCTTTACTACAAGCACCCAGGCTTTTAAAAAATGTTATTGACTCTGGAAAACAATTGTACAAATGCAGTCTCTTATAATTATTTGCATGATACATGAAGATTTACAAAAAGGTTTATCTAGGGAACTATTTCATTTGGCTGTGTAAATAGGTACTGGCACTATGTACATTTTACTGTAACAAGTATAATAATAATTTTGTTTTGATGCCAGTCACAAGTTTAGATGGCCAAAAAATAAGATTGCATAGTACAATTTATCACTGAACCTTGTGGAAATATTGACTATTATTTCAACAATACTTATTTATTGGAACTCACCATCAACTTCTTCAGCATCGGCCATTAGTTTGCTCTGTTTTTGCTGCTGAGAACGAACATACCTCAAAGGGCAAGATTTAGTTCCATCAATTTTTAAAAACTCAGTTTCTAGTTCAGTGAGCTGAACTGCCTGTAGATTTGCATTCTGCAGATGAGCCCTACAATACAGACATAACAAATCTAAACCAAATATAAATTTTAAGTTACCTTAAGCCAGGGCCTATCCACCTATACAATTCAATGACCATTAGACGTGCTTCATCTCTAACAGCTTTATCACGATCAGAAAACAATACTCCAATTTTCTTCAAAATTGGTTTTGGGCTTACAATCTTTATACCAAACTCGCGCAGTGCCGTGGTCAAAGCTTGGATGCAAGCTGCTGTTATTTTTGGATTTTTTTGCTCTGTGCCCTTTAATAACTCTTCCAGAACCTAAAACTTGAATATTCAACATCCCCTAGAACTATTACAGTGACTAGCTCACAGCTTCTTGTTTTTCTATCTCAATATACATAAGGATGATTTGCAATGCTAAGTCTCTGGTCTTGAGTTTCGGCGCAGCTATGCATTTCATGACTATGCCAGACATTACTTCCGAAACAGTTTTACCAGCAAACCCATAGTTTTCTACATAAGCTAAAGTCGCCTCAAGACCTTTCTCTTGTGCTAAAGCATTACTGTCTGTTACAAATTTCTTCACTAAACCCAAATATTTGGAATACTCGGGGGACTTTTCATCGTCCAGATGCCTGAACAACTTAGTCACTTCTTCATATCCATTTACCCTAGTTTTCCACAATTTATGAACACATTTTTCTTCGATGGGCAACTTTTTAAATTCTTCATCCTCCATTTTGTTAAATACCTACTGTTCAGCCCCTGAACACATCTATTGATACCTAAACTGAAATTTTTTGCTTTGCCAACAAATAAAAAAAAACAAACTTCAAATAAAAACTTCTTCAATTAGAAGGAAATTATAAGCGATGTTACAATTACAATAACTAAACAGGATTTTAGACGCACACAGGCTTTTTCTTCGCGATTTTACTCCGTTATTGTTATTTTACCCGAAAAATTAAAAAAGTAAAATCTCAGCTGACCAACGATCGATCACTTTGACGTCTTTTTCGGTTTAATCTAGGGATCCTATTCGATTCAGGAAGTTCAACTCACCAATCTCTTCCAAGCTGTGTTTGACACAAACCACCAAGGAAAAACTGAAACGGTTTTTGCCGCCTTATTGCATTCACAAAGTGACATCTTGTGTTTTTCCGTCCAATTATTTATTTTTTTATTTAGATTGCTTCTTTATCAAAGGAACGAATTTAGTTTTTAAATTAAATTAAAAAAAAAAACGAATTATATTTGGAACTAAATTGTAAATCTAGACAAACATGAGAATTACAAAGGACGTATTTGCCATAAATTTCTTCCAGTGTCATAATTTCGCAACGTCCAGGTTTACCTCTTTCGACCCATAACTTAAATAAATTTGAAGAATTTTCTGAAAAAGGGTGACCCTGCTCTTCCGATTTTGGCATTCGACTACACATCACGTTTTTTTTAACCAACTAAATTTAAATCATATTTTCTGCCATGTCTATATCAAATGCAAATCTATAAAAAAGAATCCAACACGTTAATCAAATATCAGGGAAAATACTAGAAGTTAAGTACTTTACCCAGAAAATTGCTCAGCTTAGAAACGATGTAAGGGGACTTTGGTTCATAGTGCTGCCATCTCTGGCTCCTCAATTAAAAAGTGGTATCGCCAGCGCCATCTTTTAATTAGCAATGCGCGAGAAAGCTCACTGTGCTACATGATTTAAATTTGAATGGTTGTCAATTAGATACGTGACCACATAATACAGACTGTGAAATAATCAATATGTAATATGAGGTGATACATATCAAAAACAGAAATTTTGTTTAGGTTTAACGGTGGTGGGACTACCCGCACGCCTTGGGATATAATGTTATTGAATTCATACGGCGCATGGGTAGTTTTCGCATCATTGTCGTTATTTTATAACAGTCAATGCCGGTTTTGGTTATTTGTCTTTTAGATAATGTTCGTCAAAATTTACATTGATTTGTCGTGACTGTAAACTTTTACAAAATGCCCTGAACATATAATTACCAATTGCTACTAATAGTTTTGAATATCTTGGCTTTTTTCAGTTAGAAAAAGATTGGTGAGCTAAAATTGGATTTCTTTCGCAAATTGATAATGTAATTGAAAGAGCTTCAAATGCGTCAAATGTCAGGGATCATTGCTAAAATATAAACAATATAAGAAAAACGGTATTTAAAACCAGTGTGACGTCATTCCAAAAAGGTAATGGCTAACTATACACGAGGTAGTGCTACGAATCCATAATCTGAGTGGACGATCTTTAAAACTGCCCAGCAACGGCAACACCGCGGGCGCCCTAAAAAAGGTCGCTTGCAGAGGGGGTCGGCGCTGTCGACTGTCGACACTAAAGATAGACCGAGGGATGCTGCAACAGGTGCTAGCAGACGTTAAGCTTCATTATTCATTTTCATATTTTTCCGCTTTTTTTTTAGTTGTAAAAGTTAATAATAAAGTTATCAAAAAATTCAGTCCACTCAATCAAACAAGAATCAACGCAGCAAATAATGTGGACCTACATTAAAATCCACCTCTGAGAAAGAAGCGTCTGGTCTGCCGACGAACTTACCTCCTGAATGTTTTCGTGTGCCTTCGTAAGCATAAAAATTTAAATGATTTCAGATTTATAATCTCAAACTATTGTTTTTAATATGCCTGCTAACAAAGTAATTATTGCATAATGATTTACTTCGGAAGCCAAGTTCACCGTTACACATTAGAAACCAAGACTGTTGTTGGTCGTTCAGCTTTCTAGAACACAAACCAGAGAAAAGTGGGAGATGTCTTAGAACCGAGGATTTACAAAGGACCAGAATTGAGCCAGCGCTGTCATTGATATTTTGTTATTTTAGTTTTTGGTTTAAATTTTCTTTTTTTTTCCTAGTAATGTCACGTTACTCTGCAATCCCTGAGCTCTCACAGCATTCTTACTGAATCCGCAAGACGGATAGCCCAAAGCAGCCAGGGTTAAACCATTTATCTATTATACCACAGCTACTAGAGATATAGACTTTTTAATCTGCAGTATAGCAGGTAGTGATCTACCAGAAAGGTTGTGTAAACAAAAAATAAAGACGATGGAAGTTCGACAATCTCCTAGTATTTTTACTGAATCATTGTCTACCACTTTCAAGCAAATTTTTAAGGTAGTTTTTTCTCAAAATATGTGTGCATATCGCTGTTATTACCTTCTCTACAAAAATTTTATGTAGCGTGCGGTGCATCCATGTAGCTACTAGACGTATGGACGACTGGTCTATGCTGATAGTACGGGAACTCTTGAAGCAACTATGTAAGAAAAATTGACTAGGTCCATTCAACATGCGCATGCGGGAGACATAAAATTTTGTTTTTAACTAATCACCTTGCCGTATTCGACAACCAACATGGCCGCTAACAGATCGTCAATAAATTTGAATGCGGAATTTTTGCGGTAGTATATTCCCTGCGGCGCATAAATTTTTACGAGACTGATTTTCTTTCTAAATAGCAATATCCACTCACTTAACTTTTTGCCTGAATATTTAATGGGATTTGGACAGATTTTGAGAAAATACTGCTTTAAAAATCCTGCAGCCAAACTTATTTATTATTAGGTCATTGCTTAATAACAAAATTTTAAATGTTGCACATGTTGGATAGACCTTCTCTGTGTTATCAGCATATATGGTTGACCTTAATTTAGCAATTTAATTAAAATGATCGAATCATTATAATATATTGGATTGGATTTTACTTCTAATGGCCACGACTGCAATAGGTCACTCGGCAAGCTTACAATAAGTTTAGCATATACAAAAATCCTGAAGAATGCCTTCCTTAAAGAGGGGCCTGGACCAATCCATCATCCTCCAGGTTGCTTAACATTTACAAAAACGGGACCAACTTCTAAATATTGTCTTAAAATGACGACCGATTCTTCATACGACTCCGGCAATTATCCTATACGGGATATCCGATCCCATCCGGCCTGGATACCAGCGTGAGTACAGAACATTCGGAAACCGTGCTAACATATACATTATGGAATAACAATGACAAATCCGTGTACATCCGCGTAAAACGAACACTATTTCACGGAATTATAGGCACTGCGGCTCTATCACATCAGAAAACAAATGTACAAAACAAAATTTTCTTTACACGACACTAAATTCAACAGATTTCTACAATTTTATTGAAACCGGGCAGGAGCAACGTCCGCCATGTGCAATGATTCCATCGAAAGTCATTATAACATATTTGTTTTTAGAACTAAAAAGACGGTTTTTTCGGTACAACAGCGAAGGAGTGAAGACTACCTGAGTATTGTTGTGCAAATCTTTAGGCATCGGCCCTAATTTTAATTGTTTTCTGTTATTTGGTGAGTCCATTTAACGCATCCAGTTATATATCAGTTTCTGTGGCTGGTAGTTTCCTCCTCTTGGCCCCCTAACCTTATCCATGGGGGACTCTTCGGGGGGCGAGGGCCCCCCGACGGTTAATGCTGCACAAGAAAATTACAGTTTATCCAATGATTCTCAAAACCGTCCGTTGAACGCCATTATTTGTAACATTTTGCCACCCGATTGCCAAAAAACTGCTGAAGATATTTCTAGGCTCCAGTATTTTGATGTGCCCTCAGGTGAAGAGTTGTCATAGTTATCGGCAGAGATCCAGATTATCAAGAATCAGTTCGAGCAAGACGCTGAAATCCTGCGGGAAGTTGCCAAAATCTCAGCAAACATAAGGACAGTAAATCGGAAAACAAAATATGAAATTACTGACCAGGGGCCTTTTATGGTGATTATGGAGGGGATTGCAAGTAAGGTGGGGACACTTCATCCTATGAACTTTGGGAAGTTACTTCAAGCGCAGAAAGTTCAAGGTATATTGAAAATTTCCAGAAAAGGAGCCAATAAAATCGGTTTGGAGTTTAACACCTCTGAGTCTGCAAATAAATTTTTATCTAATGAAACATATTCGACAGCTGGTGGGTATAATAAGTATATACCTCAAAGACTAGTCACTTGCCGAGGGTTGGTGAGGGACATTGGTGACTTAATTGATGAGGATGATTTTTACTCTGAGGCAGAAGCCAAGGTTAACATCGGAAGATCGCTAAAACGCGTGAAGATTGTTAATGTTCGCAGACTAACTAAAAGGGTCAAATGCCCAGGTGTTCTGCCTGGCACTTTTGGTTTCAAGACAGTTCCATCTAATGATTATATAATAACATTTGAGGGTAAAACTCTTCCAGAATCAATCTGTATCTATAAAAATGAGTGTTCAATCGAAAAATATGTTAGTCCTGTTGTTTTATGTATGAATTGTTGCAGGTTTGGTCATTGGAAAAACCAATGCAAAAGCAAGGGTAGATGTAGTTTCTGCGCTGGAAATCATCCAGTATTTCATTGTGAACTGAAAGAACAGTTTTATAAGAAGAAACCATGCCCGACAGACCACTTAAATCATGAAGGTAAATGCAGCCTGGGTAATTGCGAAATATCTCCAAAGCCAACTTGCATCCACTGTAAAGGCTCTCATCAGGCCACTGATAGATCATGTCCGGAAATGGACAGACAGAAGAAAATTAATGAGGCTATGGCATGGTACAACCTATCCTTTTTTGAAGCGGCCAAACTCTTCCCAAGAGGCCCCAAATCAAGTGAGTTTAATCGCTCTAATGAAAATTTCCCTCCTATTTATAACACGGTTGCCCTCGTCTCTCAGCCTTCCCCTAGATCTGCTTCTAAAACTTATTCTGTCATTGCAAAAAAGCGTAAGTCCCCCCAAATAGAACCAGGGTATGATAGGGACGCCCACAGGGATTGTCTCGTGCCGCCTTTGACTAGGCAGAAATTGAATCACACTGGCAAAAGTCAATCTTCTCCCTCATATTTAAATGACTTATCGTCAGAGTCCGAGATGGACACTGCTTCTCCAGGAGTTTCTTCCTCTGGTGAATTTTGGTATCGGTTTGAAAATTTAACGAAAAAAGTTTTGTCCAATATACCAAATAAAAGTGTGTACCATAAAATTGAGAGTCTTTTTAACTCCCTGCCTCCTCCCGGAGGATACAGGTTTTAATTTATTAATGTTCCCAGATCGACAGTCAAATATTTCTGTTCAAATTAGTAATTTCTCAATTATTCACTGGAACACTTGCGGTATTAGAAGTAATCGTGATAGTATTATTGGACTTATTCGTGACTTTGGTCCGGATATAGTCATGATTAATGAATCTTTTTTACTCCCACATATCAAGTTTTCCTTGTCTGGTTTCTCCTTTGTTAGGGACGATCATATGGATGGGTATGGAGGGATTATTGTTTTTTTACGCTCAAACATTGGGTATAATGTTTTAGATGTGTCAGATATCCCCAGGCCGGATAGATGTCAGGTTATAGTGTTGGAGATGGACAGCCTTTTTCTAGTTTCGATGTATAATCCTCCTGACCTTCCTATGTCTCGTTTGTTCTTAGATACTTTGGTTGATAGATTTAGGTCAAAACCCGTTTTCTTTGCTGGTGATGTAAATTCTCATAATGAAGAGTGGGGCTCTACAATTAAAAGCTATGTCGGTCTGGCTAACGACTCTTTACTATCAGACTTTATTAATGATAACAACTTCTTTATTCTTAATGACGGGTCTGCCACCCGATTTACAGGGAATGACTCCCGTTCTGTCCCCGATTTGGTATTTTGTTCACACGAATTGGCTCATGTTGCCGATTTCCGGGTGTTACTCGACAGAGGGTTTAGCGATCATTTTCCGATACTGTGTCATATTTGTTGTAAACCGGACAGTTTACATCATCCTGCTCAAGCGTATCTCCTGAAGCACAATGTTTCTAAGGCAGAGTGGGACAAATTCTCTGAATTGATGAGTATTGGTTTAAGCAACCCCTTTATTACGTCATACGACCAGTTCTACAAGGTAGTCATGGATGCGGCTGATGCTTCCATCCCCCTTCATAAGAGCGGGCGTAAATGTGGACTTCCTTGGTGGGATCACGAGTGCTCGTTAATGATCGCTAAAAAGAGAGAGGCTTTTAGAAATTATAAAATTTCCCCTACTCTAGAGAATTATGTTAATGTAAAAAGAACTCGGGCTAGTTGTAGAAAATTTCTTAGGGAAAAGAAAAGGGCGGGCTTTAAAAAATTTTGCCAGAGTTTATCTCCCAATGAGAGTGCTAGGTATGTATGGAAATGTGTGAAAAGATTTTCAAAGGCTATTAACCGGGCTAATTGTCACCTCCCACTTAACTTTTCAGTACCGGCGGAATTGTTGGACTCCTTAGTGGGTCATGCCGATGTTGTCGTAGAGGAGACAAGTTTAGAGGGGGGAAACAACACTGCAGTTTCTCCCTTGTTTACTCTTGATGAGTTTATCGCTGTAGTTAGAAGTCGTAAAAACACATGCCCCGGCTTGGAGAGTTTCTTTTGAATTAATAAAGCATCTACCAATAGAGGGAGCCGTGTTCTTAGTGAATTTTTACAACAAATTATTGAGAAATGAGTGCAGTATACCTGATAGTTGGAAGACGCAGCTGGTTGTTCCAATATTAAAGCCGTTTAGGGATCCTAATCTTCTTAGTTCTTATAGGCCGATTAATTTGTCATCTACATTCGGTAAAGTGTTGGAGTTAATATTAAAGTGCTGATTAGAGTGGTTTCTTGAACATCACAGATTGTTATCAGAATGTCAAACCGGTTTTAGGCGCGGTAAGTCCGTTATGGATAATGTTTCCATCATAACAAGTCATATTTTGTGTGCTCAGAGCAAAAGTGTTCCTACTGTTATGGTTGCATTGGATATTGTGGGTGCTTATGATAATGTTAACATCTCCATGCTAATAAAAGAGATGGATAAGCAGGGTATACCTAGGGATGCTATAGGGTTAATCAATCGACTTCTCCTCAACAGGAACCTATTTGTTAAGGATGCTGTTGGGCACCTTTTGGTCGGACCTAGATCAACCAGTAAGGGGGTCCCTCAGGGATCTCCCTTAGCGCCTCTTTTATTCAATATATACGTAAATTCAATTAAGTTAGTAATTCCTCATAGGGTTTCTATTTTCCAGTATGCGGATGATATTGTTCTTTTATGTAGCGATGTCAATGTCCCCTTTGCTATAGGCTTGATGAATAAAGCCTTGGTGGCAGTGGCTGATTGGATGCATAGGTTTAACTTGCAGCTTAGCCCGCCAAAGTCGTCTGCTATTTTATTCTCTGTTTTGGTTGGACTTCCCGACTTGGTAATTAATAGTGTAAATATTCCCTGGAAAAATGAAATTAGGTACCTGGGAGTTACATTCGATGCTAAGCTTACGTGGGTTCCACAGGTTGGCAGAATGATTCACAAGGCAGCTAGTGGAATTAATATTATGAGATTCCTATCTAGGACATGGTGGGGAGCCCATCCGTCTACTCTTTTGATATTCTATAAAGCTTTTGTGCGTTCCCATCTTGATTATGGTTCTATGGTACTGGGGTGCTGTGGGAAAAAAACCCTGTCTGGTCTGGATAGGATTCAATATCAGGCTTTAAGAGTGACATTGGGTATGATGAAATCAACTCCAATTAATATTCTATTGGGAGAGGCTTGTGAAACAAGTTTGGAGGTGAGGAGGATTATGTTGGCTTCTAAGTTTTTAGTCAAGTCCCTTATAATCAGAAATAATCCTAGTTTCTTAGCTACCCAACGGTTATATATTGCCTATCAAGAAAATCATAACTTTTTTAGAAGGAAGGCGAAATTACCCTTAGTTGAGGCATTTGACTACACCGCCACATATCATAATATTATCGATAGTGGAGACGTTCTAGCGTGTTTTAATAAGGACCTGGCCCCTCAGCTTACGCCTATTAATTTTGTTTTCCAAAATTGAGAAAGGGGTGGGTCTAAATGAAACTGAGTTTCGGGAATTTTGTTCTAAAATGTGGACCGGGGAAGAGACATTTATATTTACCGATGCTTCAAAGGGACCAGATGATAGAGTTGGCTTTGGAGTATTTATTCCGTCTCTCAATGTTAGGGTCGGGCATGGGTTGAATAGCGCGTTTTGTATTTGCTCTGCAGAAATGGTAGCTATTAGTTACGCCCTAGATCTTATATTAGATTATAATATTAAACAGGCAGTAATTGTCTCCGATTCCAAAAGTGCCCTGCAGAGCAGAGCGGTTGAAGCTTCCAACAGCTACATTCTACTAGAGATTAAAGCAAAGATTGATATTTTGAAGCGCAGACTTGGGAGGAAAATATCGTTATGCTGGATTCCAAGCCATTCAGGGATAAGACATAATGAAACGGTGGATAGAATAGCCTCAGAAGCTAGACTTTTAGACCCGCTGAATTTAAGGCCCCCTTTTAGTGAATTTATCCCGATAATTAGAGCAAAGATGTGGCACATCTGGGCCATCAAGTGGAGAGAGTGGGGCCGTTCCAAGGGCAGACTTTATAGTGCAGTTTATAAGACACCTCCAACAGTTCCATGGTTCCACAAACTGCAGCTGTCTAGAAAGGAGATTACAACAGTGTGCAGAATGAGGAGTAATCATTGTAGTTCCCCAGCACATCTTTACAAGATAAACGTAAAAATATCTAACCTGTGTGCTTGTGGAGAGGTGGGAGATATTGAACATATTTTGTTTGATTGTGCTCTGCATCGGAATAACTCCCAAATTTTGTATGAGTCCCTCATTGATGCCAGCTTACCCGCTCCTATTAGTGCCCTTTCTGCACTTTTTCACCCTGGATGTATGGATTCTGTTGCACGACTTGTGGTTAGATTCCTTGATGCATGTGGTACCTGCTTATAACCGCTTTTGGATTTGCTAGCTCATGGTCTACGGGTTGGTTTTAATCATCATGAGAACTCCTTCTCTGGAGAAGATTCGAAAACTCTCGACATTTAGAACTTCTGAGATTAGTCTCCTTCGCTGGAGAAGATCCGAAAATCCTCGACATTTGGAACTTTAAAGTTTAGTCTCCTTCGCTGGAGAAGATCTGACAATCCTCGACATTTGGAACTTCAAAAATTAGTCTTCTTCGCCAGAGAAGATACGAAAATCCTCGACATTTAGAACTTCAAAATTCTGTCTCCTTCCTGGAGAAGATCTGAGAATCCTCGACGGAAGTCGGCAATGGGCGAATGATCCTGGTAGTCTTGCCCAACAGTTTTCTGTGAAACGCATCATTGAATTGAAATTGAATTGAACTAAAAAGAAGAACTTTTAATAACATTGTTATTTAAGGCTATATTTTTAGGTTATGTATTAAGTATAATTAAATTATTACAGCGATATATTTATAGGCCATTTAACTATAACTGCAATCTGTGGATCTATTAATTTACTAAATAAATATTCGAAATTCGTTTTAACATAATGAAAAATTACGTCTTATTTAGAAAACTGGCGCAGTAGACATATCTCAAATGACGGCTATAATTGGAAAGATTCGCTGTTTTAAAAAAACGACTGCCCAATTGGGTCGCAGAACTTTACAAGTGTCTAGTCGACTATGCGAATTCTGGGAACCTGATGATAAAGGAGGATATAAAAACACCCAACCATACCCAAACTTTAAAGAGCGTATGAGACTCGGATTGCAAGAATTAAAAAGTGAAATAAAGTTATGGACTGACGAAGTAAAGGAGACATTTGATTGGGACCCTTTGTTAGCATATCGTCCTGGAGAAGTTGATGTTGTGTGGCGTTTCAATAAAAAGGACTCCTTAAAGCAGTGGCTTGTGACCTCTGATAAAGATCATAACGAAGGCTACAGCGAGTGTTCACTACAATTGACAAATTATGGTAAAGGCCTCTTTTCTGGAACTCTCTCAACCAAATTGCCTAAAGATGGAAAAATTAAAAGAGCAGGTTATTGTAATATAAAGACTATGAGGGCTAGAGTAAATTTAAAAGTGCTCCTTTTTATATAAGCTTTAAATTTGTTATTTTAGAAATCATTTAAGCGGACAACTTATTTGGATTGGAGTGCTTACAATATGTTAGTGATGAAGGTGAGAGGTGATGGTCGCTCCTACTTGTTAAATATCCATACCAGAGGGTATTGGGATATTACCTGGAATGATATGTACCACTTTGCTCTGTATACTAGAGGAGGACCTTATTGGCAAATAGTTAGGGTAAAATTTGAAGTAAAATAGTTGTACGTTTTGTTTTTATAATTTGGATTTTAGATTCCCTTTTCAAGATTTTTTTTGTCTTCAAAAGGTAGAATACAAGATCGTCAAACGTCAATACCATTAGAAAAAATTACATCTTTCGGTATTACTGCGGGAGAAAAACATAATGGTAGTTTTTCTTTAGAAATTGATTATATCGGATTAGAATTTGATCCCAATAACCAAGAGGAGTTTGCATATGAAATGTATAAAACTTCAAAAAATATTGCTGCTACATAAATAATTTTCTGTTATAAAATAGTTTTTTATCCTTAGTGTAGTTGGGTTCAAATCATATGCGCCAATGAATATATATTTTTCATATTAAACAAAAAAATTTTTATTATAGTGATTGTGAAATTATACTCGACAACTTGATGCATTTAAGTAACCTGCTAGTGACTCCGAGCCTTCTGTATTGGTGATGTTAAAACGATGAAACGGAATTATTCTAACTGAATATTTATTACAAAACAGGTGCACCACCACAGTTCTATCGTTCTGTTCCTGGTTAAACAAAAACAGACCACAACCAAAAGGCACAGAATACAAAATAGACATTGCCGATTTAACTCTAAGATACAAAATCATAATTTCACATACCTCCTGGATTTTGTATTGAAAAAAAAAGAGATTTATTAATTGCCAAACACATTTGTTATATTTGTCTTTTCCAAGTGTTTTTGTAAGTATATCCGCGAGTTGATCATCAGTGTTTACTTTGAAGACATCAATTAGACCTTTTTTTTCTAAAAATCGTTAATAAAGTGATAACTTACGTCAATGCGCTTTGAATTCTTTGAAAATTTGCCATTTTTTGCAAGCCTTATTGCTCCTGTGTTGTCTTCATAAATTTTTTAAATCTGTCATTTTATTTTTCTTATTTAATTTACCCTTAACCTCGTTTATTGCATTTAAATCTCAACTAAAAATTAATGTCATCAGCATACAAAATTACATATATTGGTTTTTGATCAGTTTTTCTCATATATATATGAACAATAGTTATAATTTGAGAGAACAAAGCTAAAACTTAACATGAAATTATAAATGCATTTGTACCAATCTCGTGGACTTTCTCTCAGACCATAAAGACCTTTCTTTAACAAACATGCTATTGATAATAAAACTTTGAAAGTACAGATTCTTGCTAGCGGTGAGTATATTTCTTCTTCTAGGTATAATTGTTGAAATCCTTTTGCGACTATTAGTGCTTTATATTGTCCTTTTGTTTTAATTCTATATATCCATTTAGTTTCGATAATTTTCTTATTTTCGGGTATATCAACTACTGTCCAGGTTTCATTCTCCTCTAAATTTCTTATTTCTTCACTTATTGTTTTCTGCCATTTCTTTGCTTCTGCACCATTTATTGCGTCTTCATAACTTTCTGGAACTAAAACCTTTGTAAAATTAACATAAACGTCTTAATCATCATATCATTTTGGTAGATTAACTTGTCTCTTTGGTCGACTTGAATCTAATCTGTCTGTGCTTTCTTCATTGTTTTTTTTGTTCTGTCTACCTCCTGAACTTTATCCCTGTCCTTTTCTGTAAATTCTACATTTTCTTCTGAATCGTCACCTTCATAGGAGACACTTTCCCTTAGGCTTATATGTTTTGTGTCACTTTCAATAAATTGTACATTTTTACTAATTATCACTTTGCCGTTAACGAGAATTTTGTAGCCCAGGTCAGTTATCCTTCTAAGATTCCTTTAATTTTTCAAAGAAATTTCCACAAGCTACTGTAATGCTTTTTACAATACTTTTGGATTCCTCCTGTGTCGGTTTTTGATTAATCGAAATTGCTGACGTTGCTGTAAAAAGCACATAATATTCCTTTGACTGCTTTTGGATTTAATTTTGTATCTCTACATTTTTCTGGAATTCCAACATTGGGTTTTTTTATTAAAAAAGATTTCATAAGGTGTTTTTTGAACTTTTGTGCTTTCTAACAAACAATTTCCTATTTAGGCAGCGGTCCGAATACATTCTGGCCAATAAGATTTATCAAGTTTTGCTTCAGCTAATAAACATCTAGCACGATTCATAATTGTTCTGTGGTATCTTTCTGCTATGCCATTTAACTCACGAGTATAAGGAGGTTCTGGTCGTAGATATATTCCTTCATTGTTAGTGAACTGGTAAAAATCTTTATTTATATATTCTCTGCCATTAACACAATGAATTTCTTTTTTTTTTACTTTCCCATTTGATTTTGAACTAATTTGATATATTGCATGAAATGATCAAATACTTCATTTTTGTGTTTAATACAATGAACTAGCGCAATTTTACTGAAATCATCAATAAAACTTACAAAACCCTTCCTGTATTACTGGACAGTGCACATCTGTATGAATAATCCCTAGTATATCATTTGCTTTACTTCTTTTGTGTTCAAATTCTAGTAACCGCTCGGCTAATTGTAAATTGTAAATTAAATTTGTCATTTCTTGCACATTTGTAGGATAAGATTCTGCATTTTTATAATCATAAACATTAGTAGTTAGTTCATATAACTTATTTCTTTTTGTGACTTTACAATCAAAAGTTTTGGCATTATACTTGGAATACGTAATAAAATTATTCTGCTTAGTAATACAATACACTTAACAAATTATGTTTCATATTTGGCAGAAAATATACATTTTTAATATTTGTTGTTATGATTTTGTCACAAACTTCAAAATATATATTAATATTACCTATTTTTTCCAATGTTAGAGAAAAACCATCACCTACATTTACGGGTTTTGTAAGATTTATGAATTCCGAAAAATACTTATCAGCGTTCACTATGTGCTCTGAACAGCCACTGTCCAACAGCCATGCAATGTGATCTTCTATTGCTGGGAATCTTCAGTTTTTGTCATAATAACCTCCACATGGAATGTGTAATTGCTGTTGATATTTTCTATTTTTGATGTACTTGCAACATGTCAACTGACTTCTTCTCTTCGTTGGCCTCATGAATAACTTCTGCAATATTTTTGAATGTGCTCTATCTGATTGTACTTGTAACATTTTGGTAGATTTTCACTCTCTCTGTAATTTGCTGAACTTCCTTGACTTCTTGATTGTTGACTTGTGTTTGAGTAACTTCTTGCTCCTCACGAGGTGCCTCTCTGACTTCTTCCACGAGAAACATTGAAAACTTGTGACGTTTTATTTCCACTACTACTCTCTCGTTTTTGAAATTCTATATTTAGTTTTGATATGACTTTCTCTCATCGCAAGCAGTAAATCGTTTAGTTGGTCTTCGTGGGTTATATCTTCTGTACTTTTGAGTTCGTTACATAGTTTCCCGAATTCATTGAAAAATTTCGTTGGGTTATCTCTTTCACTCATTTTTAAATCTAACAACTTTCTGTTACATAACAGCTTAATAGCACTACTCTTTACATACTTCGTCTAATTTTTGTATAATCTTTTTTGCGTATGCTGTGATATAATTAGTTCCAGTTGTGTATTGTTGAGACTACTTACTATGTAGTTCCTTGCTCTCAATTCCTTTTTGTTCCATTCAAATTCGGTGATTCTTTCAGGTCTTTCTTGCCTTTTAATTACATATTCACAATCCCTCATTTGCAGCAGCAACATAAGTCGAAATTTCCATTTGTCCTACCTGGTTCCATCAAACACTTGCAAGATCAGTTCGTCCTTCTTTTCAGAAGCCATTTTACTTTTCTCTTTTACTTCATCTCTTATCTCAATTTTTGATTTTACAATAACCACAAACCTCTGCTACCATGTTAAAATGATAAAACGGGATTCCTCTAACTGAATTTTTATTACAAAACGTGTGCACCACCACAGTTCTATCGTTCTGTTGTTCGTTTTGGTTTCTGGTCAAACAAAACACAGACCACAACGAAAAGGCACAGAATACAAATTAGACATTGCCAACTTAACTCTAAGATACAAAATCATAATTTAACAGGTGATATTGGTGATAACTTTAAGCCAATAGAAGTTATTTATTTATTTTTTAAACTTTTGTTTCTATGAGCTTACACCTATTTCAAATACTCCCCACATTTATTATTATTTTTAATTTAATATTTGGTCAACGACCAATCTCACCTAAGGGTCTCGACAGCAATCGCACCCACGGCCTTAGGCGAATTATGTTGGCGCTTATATATTTCGATCAAGGGATGTAGTGCGGCGCAAACACTTATGCATGTATACTTATGCGGCGTCGGAAGTAACTTTCCTTTTTTGTTTGTTTGAATACACTGCTTCCGTTGAATCGTTACATGTTTTAAAACGATGACTGTACATTTTAATGCATATGTTGCTCGTCCACAAACTATTCCATTTTCCCGACAGAATCGTAACGATCACAGCTGCCAAATTGTAAGGATATAACAGATATGGTACTATGACGATATTTTTTTGCGCATGCTGGATAATAGTGGTTTTTAAATGAACGAAAAATAAATTAAGTTTAATTGTTGATATTTGATTCTCCTTTTCTTTACCACGGATTAGTGAGCCATTTTGTCACAGAATTCAAACATTTAAAATAATTGGCAAATCAAATTTTCTTAGGGGTTACGATTGCTTTACCAAACACCAAAGTCTGCATTCTCTGCTTCGACTTTGCGGAATAGATGGCAGTCTAATCAGAAAATGGTATTTATGTTGTGGAAATATGTCCGGTGTACATTTTAACCCTTGTGTTGAGTTCTTTGAATTCAGTATTTTTCTTGTTTGAATGCAAAACAGCATTACCACTCACGTGTATTTTATTATTTACAAGCTGATGCGCAGAAAATTTTTGTGATCCACCTTCCCTCAACTAATGCTAGTTTTTAATCTGGTCCTTTTTTGTTTTCTTCGGAGTTTTTTTTAATAAACTGAATGTTTTAAGGTGCGCTCCTAACGTTTTACTCCATCAAGTATTCAAATAACCCAGCAGAAATATGGTAAGTTCAAATCGGTTGAGTTTCCATATCCGAGTTTTTTGACGGATTTAAGTTTTTGCATTCATTACAGGAAGGAAAACCTAAAACTGACAAAAATCGAAACGGCGAAGGCGATATGGAGGTAAGTTCAACCAAAAATTGGTATTTGCTTAAAACTTATATTGTTAGGAATACTATAAAAATACTGGTAATGAAGTAATGTTTGTTATATTCTGAAATCCTGAAGTCAATGCGCACAACAAAAGTCAAGGTATTTGACACTGACAGTTTGATTTTAAAGTTTGTCAAGAACATGATGTATACTATAGGTTCTTGTTTTACCTTTCATTTCAACCACACTACAACTATGTTGGTTAACACCCTCTTGTCATCCCTTAGTGCGGCAGGTGGTTAATTTTGGTTAGTTATGTTTCTATATATGTAAGGTTAATATGTTTTGTTTTAGTTGGCATTTGTTATATTCATATTCATGCAAATTATCTTAGAACGAGTCTTCATTTTTTAATAGTATAATATAATGCCATCAAGGGAGGGTTCTCTCAAATATCTAACAGGGGATGTCGCATGTAAGATATGTCAGTATGAAATAGAAACAGTGAAGTGACTGTTCAAGATGGCATCAACAACAACCTCTCGCAGGCGACATGTACTGGTCCAGACTCGAGAAACCCCCCGAGCACATACCAGTATGTAACAATAAACACCCTGTGTTCAGTTAAAATAGACTCAACTGTGTTGGGACCAATATCAAATATGGCATTCAGACATTGTTGTTATGTAACAAATACCCTATTGAAGTCCACAGAGTTACCCCAAAAAATAATTCCAATTTTATGTAAGGCAGTCTTGTGGTTCACACTTAATGCAAGCAATAGCGAGAAAGGTCAGCATTTGACAAGCTGTCAAAGAGTATTGCCTTGTTTAATATATTAAGTATATTAAGTAATGCTTGATAGATGGCACAAATTGTGCTTTTGGGTTTCATAAAGCTATTCTGATCACAAATGTTTAGTTTATTATTTAATATTTTTCTCCCTTTTTGTATATTGGGTTGACAAGTGCTATTGTTAAGCTATCAGGGTTAAATTCCTGTACCTAACAAGGGTTACACTATCTGTAAGAGGTATATTAGCAGATTTTTTTTTAAGGAAAGAGTCTCATCCTCCCCAGTTGATTTCAGCTTTTTCCAATTATTTATTATTCTTATTACCTCTCCCATGGGTTAAAGTAAATCTGAAATCTTCTGTCATCCATTTTCCATGTTTATGGAGTTGTAACCGTTTTCTCTTTTATGTATATCTTATATGAGATCACACACGTCCCTTTTCCCAGTTGATTATTAACAAAAAGGAACACTTAATTTTATTTTGTTTTACACCGTTTAGACGGGTATTTAAGTGTAATCTGTATAATTGCAAATTGCTCGTGTTTCGACAATATGCATTTATTTAAGTAAAACGAATTTACTTTTAGCATTTGTTATTTTTTTTCCGATAGTTTTCTGGTGACGTTATATTGCCGACTATTAAAAAATGTATTGTGCGATACATGATGTGGTTGTACGGCGGCGTCATTGTGTTGTTTGTCTTCATCTCATTTTTGTCCACCCTATTGGGTAGAAATGGTGTAAGTACCTGTGACGTCCAAGATTTGTATTTTGAGGAATTTATTGGTGTAAAGTTATTTGTGATTTGTAAATTCTTAGTTTGTTTTACAATGTTCATAAAGGGTAATTCAGTTTCATTTATTAATTTATTTTATTATTCATCTATTGTCGCGTTTTGTTAGGTTTATGTCAATTTTTTGAACTAATCAATACTACAATTTTAAATAGTTTCTATAGTATTCTCATTTCTTTTATTTCTTTCATAGATGGAAACAACTATGATTATAAAAATACACCATTTTGTCTGAAAAATAAAGAAATTAACAAAGCACATTTAATCTGTTTACTTATATAATTAATATATCGTTTGTTAGTTTTATCCCCACTTCGCGTCTCTATTAAACATAAGTTGCAACTTTCTCTATGATGCCTTCCGTTTTTTTTTTACTTTTTTTTGTTTTTTACTTGAACATATGAACCTATGTAAAAATGAACTCCGTGAAATTTGTTATAAATTAATGAATGTAGTTAATTTTTATTGATAGTGTAAGGGAAGATAATAATGTTATACAACTCTAGTGACAATAATTATTATTCACTATTGTTGTAATATATTAAAAATTATATTTAGATTCTAATTATGTTATATAGTCTTTTTTTTTTATTTGATTATTACTTAGTTCACTAGATTATTCGAATTCCCCATTAGTGTTTTTTTTCATCTGGAGAAGGTACACAGTTACACATCTACAAATCTTTTGGATTACTCTTTCGTTTTTTTATTGATAAATCGAACTTGCTGACGTTTCTCTAATCATTCTATTTGGCTTTTCCAGAAGATTTGTAATTATTCTATATGCAGTGTGTCCAAGATAGGAATGTCTATTAAGGGGATATTGGAAACAATAAGAGATACGAAGAAGGTTAAATTAGAAAAAAGTTGCAAAATTTAATGCTGTTGAGAAAACTAAACATTTCTGATCACTTCGGAAGATACGTAAAAAAAAATCTTCGTTTCTACTTTCTTCTGGTGTCGGTTAAAGAGATATAAAGAAATAAATGCCACCACGATTCGTTTTGGTGACATCATCAACTTTATTTATTCATATGGTCCATGTATTAGCAGTTTTTAATACGAATATAACAATGTACGACAAAATATGATTCTACATTGTTTTAATCACAAATAAGATTTTTTATTAAATTTTCAATGTTTTGGTGTAACACCACCTTGTATTCGTAATAAAAAATGCTATATAATAAATTCTGTATTTTTTTCACTTATCATATGAACGATTTTCTGTAGTGGTACTTCTGTTATGTGCTAGTCTAAGCTGCGCGCAATGTGTGATTAGCATTAGCTTTATAGTTTCAATTTCTAGTTTTTTTGTAATTGCAGCCAAAGAATAACTTAGGGAGTGGTCCGCCACCTCCGACGCCGCTCAACAAAACTAAACTAACCGCAGGAGCTATCCAAGGTCCTATGACTAAGAAAGACAAACGACATTCCAGTTCTCGTTTCAACATTACCAAAAACAGAGAATTGGAAATGTTACCCCTTTTAAAAGGTAAGCTGCTGATAGTCGTATAAAATACCACCCAGCATTTTTTGTTTATTCAATGGTTAAACAGCTAGTTTGAAATCTGTGTCTTTTCGACACTGGGAAGCTGACAATTCACAAGCATATAAAATAAAACGCAGCACTAAAATGTCTACTTTCATTGAATGCTTGCACACAACCATACTCCCTTTTTTTAAACTGCAAAATTGTGAAGTGTCTGGTTCTAACATATTTAAACTACTTCAAATTATTGTCTTTATTTAAAAATAATCGTCGTCTTTCGCGATTTTCAATATTACAGGCATTTTCTACTCATTTGCATGTAGTCTTCACTTCTATTTAAAATAACACTTATTGCTCTATTGTTCCAACGTCATATCTGCATATACAGAGCCTAACAATGAAAAATTATTATTTACATTAACTTCTCAAACACATTTCGATTATTTTGAATGTTCTCTAACAATTCTGCCAGATCATTTGTAAGGAAATTGAAGTAGGCATTTAATCTATTTGCAAAATAAAAGGGCCTACTAATGTATTGTTGCATTACCTATTACCTATTACTATGTTCTTCAAACAACCCTTGGATTCTCATTACTCCGGAAGTGTTCGTAGTGAGTGTTAAAAGTTTTATCTGTTAAAAATGTTGCCTCATAAGGCCATGAACTTTTGTCCGAAATATTTTGGATCTTTGGAAATCCATTGGCAAAATTGTAAACGATTTGGAAAGTTTTGTGGTCTTAAATTCTGTACTCTTAGATAATGCTGGAGTAGTTCTTGCATCTATCTACGTCACAAAACTGGAAAATAACGGCGGAAAATAATTGATAGAAAAATGTTGATGTGAAGAAATTGGTGATATTTGCCTGGAGTCTTAATGCTATTTGAGAATTTCCCTCTCTCAATTTTGGTTGGAACTCCCTCATAATCATAATTTCCTATAGACCCTAGGTCGCCAACCTGTCGATCGCGAGTTACCGATAGCTCGCGGAGGCAATTCTGGTAGCTCTCACAACAATTTTAATTTTAAAAATACAAACTGCAAAAATCAGAGAAGCTTCAAAATTCCACAAAACAATCTAATTGTTATAGACAGGTCATAGGTGTAGCTCACTGTTTATTCCAAAATTAACAAAGTAGCTCAACACATTGAAGAGGTTGGCGACCACTGCTATAGACCTTCCTTGCCGCTGAGGTCGACTAAACAATTCTCGTTCTGCTAGATTTTTGTAGTCTTGTACAGCTCCATGCGTATTATCATTGCAATAACTGCAAATAACATTATTATCTGCTAATTCTCTGTTCGAAAAACGCTCCATACTTATAAAAACCAAATAAAAAAAAACTTCAGAGACAGTGTGAAAAAAGAAACACGTCAACGGTCGTCAAAATAACAATCATGTCGATTCTGTTTCAATTTTTTGTGAATAAATAAGACGTCATGCTAAACACTGTATTTTTGAAATCTGTTTTTCTCGAAAACGATCCATCTTAGCGATATCAATCAAGTGTAACTTTTTCTCCTAACAGAACACAACGTCTCCGAAATTATAAGAAAAAAGTCTTAAAGTGAACTCACATAAATTTA
This sequence comes from Cylas formicarius, assembly GCF_029955315.1. Lineage (NCBI taxonomy): Eukaryota > Metazoa > Arthropoda > Insecta > Coleoptera > Brentidae > Cylas > Cylas formicarius. The sequence continues at coordinate 15,216,262 of NW_026844214.1, read as the reverse complement.
GTGCAGTTTTGTTACCTGTACCTGTGAGAAGTTACGCCCCTGACCAAAATTTGACATTTATAAACTTGCAATCAGATTCGACATGACAAAATTACCAAGGTTGATTTGCTTGTCAGTACCTATAATGGATTTGATATTGTTATTAAGTTTTAGGTAACAAGGAACACAAACTTTTCCTTTACACTTTCCAAAAGTTAATCTATAAGGTTAAGTCAAAGTCAGAATTTTGCAAGTGAATGTTTGATCGTCTGTTTAGCAGAGAACACACCATGTGTGCCATATGCTAGATTTATGTAAAGTGTCAATGCTGATAATCATCATATAGGATCGATCCATTTTGAGTTGAGTGTCTACTGCACACAATTTCGTGCATAGTGATGATCGTTGTAACATTTCTTAGATCTTTCCACTCTATAACTAAACAAATATCAGAACGTTCATAAGCGGTATCTCCCTATTTTAGGAATGGTTTAATTTTGAAAATGAGAATTAGTCATTCTTTCAAATAAATACTACAAATAGTAGTACTATAAAAGTTATGTAGAGAGAATGCTCATTGTTAATATAGGTTTCTTTGGCAATATACGCAATACAGTTTCGCACAACCGACGCAGGAGAAATCCAGAAGATTTGTAAATAGTATTACAGTACCCCGTGAAAGAGTCTTTAAGCAATTGGCACCAGGTGGCGTTTTCTGACGATACGCCCTTTTTGTCATCCCAGTGATAATCGCATCTTCATCCTTACATAAAATATTAATACGAGAGCTTAACGCTAAAAATAGTTGGATTTTTGGGAAAAAAAACATTTTCGCGGTTGTTATTAATATGGATTGGGTTGTTCGGAAAGTCATTTCGTTTTTTTTGGGGAACATGAAAGACAGTTTTCGTATAATGAATAAATATTTTATTAAATTATATATTGGCCATTCTGGTCCAACACCTTTTGCCACCTTTCTGGCAGTAACATAATTCCCCTCTCATAAAAGTTTTGGTCCTTGCTGGCAAAAAACTGGTTCAGGTGGTTTTTGACATCTTCATTTGAGGTAAAGGTTTTGCCATCCAAAAAATTTTGCAGGGACCGGAACAAATAGTAGTCCGAAGGCGCCAGATCTGGAGAATATGGTGGATGTTGCAGTACGTCCCATTCAAGCTGTAAAAGTTTTTGGCGAGTGACCAAACTTGTGTCAGGTCTCGCATTATCCTGGTGGAACACTACACCCTTCCTGTTGATTAATTCGGGCCTCTTCTCTTTAAGTGAATCATTCAATTTGTCCAGTTGATGAGAATAGACTTATGAATTAATCGTTGTATTGTCCGGCAAAAGCTCAAAAAAAAAACGATTCCTTTGACATCCCACCAAACGCAGAGGATCACCTTTTTTTGGTGAATGTTGGCTTTTGACACGCTTTGAGCCGGTTCCTTTTCTGCTCCATGACCTCTTGCGTTTAACATTGTTGTATACAACCCATTTTTCGTCCCCAGTAATAATCCGCTTCAAAAATGGATCATTTTCTTGACGTTTGAGGAGCGAATCACACACGTCAACGCGACGACACAAATTTCGCTCCGTAAGGACATGGGGCACCCACACATCGAGCTTCGAGGTTAAGCCCATGCCTTTCAAATGGCCATAAACAGTCGAATTCGACAAATTTAATCTCTCACCGATCTCTCTTGTGGTTATTCGCCGATTTGCATCAACTAATGCCTTTATCGCATCTTTGTCAGCTTCGACCGGCCTTCCAGACCGTGGTGCATCTTCGACATCAAAATTGCCGGATCGAAATTTTGCAAACCAGTTCTGGCACTGGCGTACTGTTAACACGCCTTCTCCATACACATCCGTGAATTTTTTTCTCGCTTGGACAGCATTTTTACCTTTTCTGAAGTAAAATATGACGAAAATGCTGCTTATTGCTCTCCATATTTAAAAGGGCACCAACCAAAAACTACTGCGTATAATTAATAGAACTTTTTCACACACAAGCCTTGCAATATCAGCTCTCAAGACATATAATGGTTATGCGGCTTAAGTGTGAAGTTGGTTTCGAAAAAACGTAATTAAGTCCTCTGACGGGAAAAAACGAAATGACTTTCCGAACAACCTTATAATTATCCCGAATTTAGCAAATAAAACGCTAATTTATTATTTAGTATACCAAATGGTATTTAAAATCAAAATAATTCAACAAATTTCACCAAACTACCCAACTTGCCAAATGAAGATTTGTAAAGATTTGTAAATATCTGTCTCTTGACTTACTAAAAACTGGGTTGAATAGTAGTGGATTTCCAGTTTTTTACTTCTAAACATTATCATGGTTTCCACTTTTCATTTTGTTGTATTGCATATATTTTCTACTTCTATATACTAAGTAACATCTGCAGTGAAAATATCTAAGAAAAATTTAATCTCCAATGAATCTTCCGTCAGATGTTATTTTATTAAACCGCACGAAAGTCGTTAACTTCGACATTTGACAAATCTGTATCTTGAAAACTTATATTTTCATTTACCTCGCTTTCCCACTGATCCGTGTTCACTTAATTTGGTAGATATTCACTACCTCTATCGGAAAATATATCATTGTTTTTAAACAATAATTTAATATGACGTGCCTCACGGCGATCCAATCCGCAATAATTATAATCATTATCATTTTGCATTTTGGTCCGCGTTTTGGAAGGCTCTGGTGTGTTCCTCCTTCGATATTATAAACGATGCGAAGTCGGCCATTACTCGCCACAATATTATATTGGTTCCCCGGGTATGAATAACGCGATGTCATATCATAGCCTGTGTGGCAAATTTCTATGTGGTAGATATATATGTCGGAAATCGTAAAAAATAATTAAAATAATATAATAAAAATAATAAAATAGAAATAGAAAGCCTGAGTGGCGGGCTCTGATGGTTAGCGAGGCGACAGGGTTAGGCTTCTCGGAGATATTAAAAGAACGCACAATACAGTGCTTAAAACAAATGAATAATCTAAGCACTTAATGGATTATTATAGGGAGTCCAATGATCCGCGACCCGCTAGATCAACTACAAAATAGTCAATCAAAAATAATCTATCGGAGCTACTCAAAATCCGACTTAGCCAGTGCTTTTATAAAGCCTTCGCCGGTTCGCGATTCGTTCGGTTCCGAAAAATACCAAAGTGGTTTCCCATGGGTCCACAGTATTACGAATGACGGAATTATAACTGTTTAGGTTAGTTAGTTAAATAGAATTTAAAATTCGATGCGATTTCGTTCCCTGACGGACAATCTAAAAATTTAATAAATAATTTGCAGCTAATTCTTTTGGTCGCTTTGGTCAAATTTTTTCACCCCAATGACTTTTTTACCTCTTACTCGGTACATACAACCTACTGTGTTTGCCAATTTTAGAAGAACCTACCACGAAATTTCCGCAAAAAACCAAAAACGAAATAATAAACCGGGTGTTTCCTACCACGAAATTTCCTCAGAAACATTAAAATTAAATAATAAACCCAATGTCCCATTTAAAATAAGGAAGAATAAGGAATAAGGACATGTTATGAAATTTCCCCTGAAAGCCAAAAACGAAATAAACCAGGTGTTTCATTTAAAATAAGGAAGTTAGGTGCCGCTAAAGATTTATCAGATCAGATATGTATAATAGCAAGTATCTTATCAATCTAACATAACTATAGATGGCAAACTATATTTCAAGATGGCTAATTGTAAAAGACAATACCTACTAACATAAGTATGGGTGAAATTTGAGCAAAATACTATAAATTATTTAACAAAATATGCATTAGCTTGATTTTATAATTATTGACGTAAACACATAATAATTCGTGGGCATATTTGTTTACCACAGGAGATCAAACTATTTAGAGGCATATTCTGGGCATGTCGAGTATTAGTCAGTGCGGTAGACAAAAATTGACCTCATTTCTCTGGGAGGAACATGGAAATTAAAACTTGACAAAACGCAAGAAGCAATAATACCCTTAAAATCAAAGCACTGATCTTTAATTCTTCAAGGAAGCCAATCTATGAAGCTCACCTACCTCATCAATTTCCATCTGAAAACTCTTCTAGCCCAGACACTTTAGATACCTCAAAAATATGTTGTTACCACTAGAAAAGGACATACACACCTTGCATCCTTCATACTTCATATCACAGCTTCACCTCAGCATATGCATTGAAATATTTTGAGATCATCTGCAAAAAGTAGGTAGTTGACTCCTGAGACACACCCGATAATACATTTATTATGGAGGAGAGAAATCTATTCATTCAGATAACCTGACAACTGTAACAATCACAAACCCCAAATACCAAACTCTTCAACAATACTTCAATAATATACAATTAATATTTTTTAATTAATTAATAATACAATTAATTAATACTATTATCTATAAATCAAAATCAAAACATTATAGAAGCAGCTCCAAGCGATAGAGAAGAACTTTTCATACAGAAGCTGAGGCAGTGCTGCGTGCTTTTCGACTTTGCTGCTGATCCCTTATCAGATTTAAAATGGAAAGAAGTGAAAAGAACAGCACTTACAGAAATGGTCGAATTCGTGACTCAATATAAGGGTGTAATCACTGAAAGCGTCTATCCCGAAGCAGTAAATATGGTAGGTTAAAATTTGCTCTCTCTCTCTCTCTCTCTCTCTCTCTCTCTCTCTCTCTCTCTCTCTCTCTCTCTCTCGCAAACACATTTTGACTTTACAATGGTGTTTTCGTTTCAGTTCTCTGTCAACCTGTTTAGAACTTTGCCGCCATCATCTAACCCCAATGGTGCAGAATTCGATCCTGAGGAGGACGAGCCCACACTGGAGGCGGCTTGGCCACATCTGCAACTGATATATGAACTATTCTTGCGCGTATTGGAAGCGCCAGACTTTCAAGCAAGCGTGGCGAAGAAATACATCGATCAAAAATTTGTTCTGCAGCTTCTGGACTTGTTTGATTCCGAGGACCCCAGGGAGAGGGATTTGTTAAAAACAACCCTCCACCGGATTTATGGAAAGTTTCTAGCTCTGCGGGCGTTCATCAGGAAACAAATCAACAATGTGTTTTATCGGTAATTTTAAGCGGCTTTGAAAACTATTCCTGATAAGGATGATGGCAATTTGTAGATTTATTTATGAGACGGAACACCATAATGGTATCGCCGAGCTCCTAGAGATCCTGGGATCAATCATAAATGGTTTTGCTTTACCTCTCAAAGAGGAACACAAGGTTTTTCTCTTGCGAGTACTGATGCCTCTACACAAGGTTAAGTCCCTGTCTGTATACCATCCCCAGCTCGCTTACTGCGTGGTACAATTCTTGGAAAAAGACCCGTCCCTAACGCAACCTGTAATCCAGAGCCTGCTAAAATACTGGCCCAAGACTCACAGCCCCAAAGAGGTTATGTTCTTGAACGAGCTTGAAGAAATACTAGACGTTATTGAACCGGCTGAGTTTCAAAAGGTACAGGATTGATCTATTTTAAATAAATAAATGTTTTATTTTGCATTAGAAAAAATAATGCAAAAGTTGTAGTGTTTAATGTGGAGATTTAATATTTATTTATTTATTTATGTACAGGGTGTACCAAAAGCTGTATATTATTTAAGTTTCTTTTACTTTAATTTGAAAAATGTTGTTATTAATTTACATTAATTCCAAAATTAGCCAAAAATAAAATCTTCGGCTGCCCCCCAGTGGTTTGCCAAATTTAAATGTTATATTAGGAATAATTAATATAATATTTAAAAATATTTTGAAAATCCATTAAATTCTAAAAGTGAAAAATCCACTCTTTTAAGTTTAGCAAAGTTCAGCATTTGATTGAGGACAATAATACTCAGGGATTAGCATTTTCTAAACAATGTTGCAACTGATGAACAATGATTAATGGTTTTTCATAAAATTTTATGGACCGATGAATCTAGTTTTACCACAGCAGGGATGCCCTCACTGGTCGGTAGAAAATGCGTAAGATATTTAGAAGTTAAACGTTCAGGATATGGATCCTTCAACGTTTGGGGTGGTCTAAAAAAACGCCAAATTATTGAACTCATTTTTTATAATGACTGAAGAAATCTGTTTAAGAATTTTAAGGGAATCTATAAAAAAATCTTTTAGAAAACACACAAATCAATTAAATAGCGGAAATTGTTGCCCCAGTGACAAAATATTTGAATAATACATATCCAACATGGATTAAGCTAAGCGATACTATGTTTAGCCAATAGCCCAGATCTTACCGCTGTCTTACTTTTTTGGGGGTTTATCTAAAATACTTTGGGTGGTATGACAATATTTATTTGTTATTTTATTTTATACACCCAAAGGCTAACCAACCAATTACAGGATAGCGCATATTTAACATAAGATTACACATGGTCGGGAATACAAAAGAAACTTAACCAGATATTTCCTAAGCTAATAGGCAGTAATTAAAAAAATGTTACAAAATTTTCCATGTTTCTTAGAAACAGGCGTAGGCTTAAGTTGAATAAGTCTGTATCTTCGTTTTTCAGAAAAATACAGTTACTATACATCTAATAAGCGGAAAGTTTAGGAAGTAATTAAATCTGATTCTTTTTATAGAAAAAGTTAGCCTAGTGCCCACTAAATAAGGACTAGCATTAAAAGATAAGTGACTTGTACAAGAAGGTTTTTATAAAGAAAAATTACGTCTAAGCAATTTCTGCGTATCTCAAGCGATATTGATTTATAAAACTGTATGATATTTTCTTACGAAGAGTAGTGTCTGCTCTATTATATCTAAAATTTAAAAAAAAAGCTTAAGTGACGATTTTATGTTTTACAAAGGCATTTTTTTTAAACAGAGTTTCCAATTTAAAATTTTAGGTTATGGTTCCTCTCTTCCGTCAGTTATCTAAGTGCGTAAGCTCCCCGCACTTCCAAGTGGCCGAGAGGGCGCTGTACTACTGGAACAATGAATACGTAATGTCTTTGGTGGCGGAAAATGCTACCGAAATACTGCCGATTATGTTTCCGAGCCTCTACAAAAACTCCAAGAGTCACTGGAACAAAACCATTCACGGGCTCATTTACAACGCGTTAAAACTGTTCATGGAGATGAACCAGAAGCTTTTTGATGAGTGCACAAAGCAATATCGTCAGGAAAGGCAAAAGTTCGTTGCAGACATTTGAAATGACGAGATTATTTTATTATGACTTACAGAGAACGGGAGCGGCAGAACCAAAGGATGGAGTTGTGGTGCAAAGTGGAATCTTTGGCGATGAGCAGACCTGAATTTGAATTGCTGAGGGGCAGAATGTTTCTGGATATATCTAGCGTAATCGCGAGTCCCGAATTCGAGGAGGACGTTAACTTGGAAAATTTGGAACAAGAAGCGATTGAGGTAAATTAGTAGTTTGTGTAGCTTAATGGTGATGGGTTGAGCAACAAGGTACGATCGCTGATGGCAGATTTAGAGTTTAAAGACACTAAGATTAATAATAATTTATCGCTTGGATATAATATTGATTGTTGTTACTTTGGCAGACTTGTTGGAATTATATATTTTCTCATGAAACGAATATCGTTTTTTTTTTTTGCCCATTTCTGAGTGAGACCAAAGTTATTATGGCATGATCCGTTTTGGAAATAGTTTCTTGGAATTCTTAATAATAGGTGTCTGTGTAAAAACTTTCAATGAACTTAAATAAATTACACATGGTGGGCAATTAAGAAGGACACTGGGCCGTATCTCGAAAAGTAATTGTAAATATTTGCGGGGGGGGGGGGGTGATAAAACTTATAACCAAGTCGGTCAAGAGAAAATGCTGAAAATTATTTTTAAGTTTCTAAAATGGCCACCAGGAAGCGTAATCGCATTCTTGATTTCAAAATTGCGTTTTTTCTATTTTGTTAATTGGTTTTTCCCTATTTCATTAAGAAAAAGGTGGGAGTATTCAAAGATTTTTGGAAATAAATGTTAATAACTTCAAAACGGATAACGCGTTTTCTCAAACTTGGAGTTGTTGAAAAGGGCACTTTTTATTCTATCAAGGCTGTCATCCCAAAGATTTAGATTGCTTGTAACGCCGCTAAAGGGTGTTTTGCTACATCACTATAAGTAAAATTTATTAAAAAAAAAAAAGAACTATACCACTTTAATTGCAATGAAATATACCCAAATAAGTGTCTAATAAGTTAGTGAAAACCGTATTTCGAAATCTTTATTGTAACATAATATCGCCAAAAGAAATAAAAACTGGAAATAATATCGCATACCTGCTATTTTTAAATCCTAATTTCTTCTTTTTTTTGCAAATATGTATACATACATTCATCCGTTCGTTGTTTGATCCTAGAGTAGGATCAGTTATCTGATGTTTAGACAGAATTTAATTTGGAAAAAAAAAATATTTAAAATGTCAATAATACTCATTTAACAATACTCATTCAGTATTATTAAATATTGCCCATCACTCCACCCAAAATTCAAAAATTTTCAAATCCAAGTGTGCTTTGGAAAACAAAATAGCAAAAATTATAATTGCAGTATTTAAGTGGCAGTCATATTAAGATTGCAACTATTTATAGTATATTTGGGGACTTTATTTGCAAAAAATACATTTTCCATAAGTTGAAGTGCGTTTCATGTTTATTTTCAAAACATTGACAACGCAACTGTTTCTGTTAGACTCTAATGTGTAATGTTTAATCTCTGTTATTGTTTTTCATTCTTTTATTATATTATATGGCAATATTCAAGCAATATGCTAATACATAATACATATTAATTTATTTATTAATGTATCTTGCTAAAAGCGCGAATAGTAGTATTTAATAATGATACCTATCCTGAAGATATATCCAAAGATTGCTACATTATATTGTTTTTTCTTTTACTGATATAGGTTAGGAAAGGGATATTGAAATGAGGTTTTCACTTGCGTCTGAGACCCTTATTTGGATGTCCTTTTGGTGCAATAAAAATGATTTAGTTATCAATCCGTTCAGGGCAGCGTTGATGGCCTAAGAAGAGCCCTTTTGAACGACTTTAAGTTTGGAAAAATGTGTTCAGTCATTCTGAAGTTATTGGCAATTAACATTTAAAGAATTGAATTTTTCTCAACTTTGAAACGGTCACTTTAGTTATCTGTAATATAAAATTATTTCTCAAAAAACAGGATAAAAAATTCTAGAATGCGATTATGCCACCTTACGGCCATTCTAGGAAATTTAAAATTAATTTCCAGCTTTTTCTCTAGGGTGCTTTAGTCTTTATGGCTTTTTGAGATAGGGCAAAGCGAACTTCTTAATTGGCCACTAAGTAAACAGTTTGGTGACTGTAAATAGAAAACTCACAGACTAACGGACTTCAAAATGAGAAAGGAATTACCCAAATATTTTTTTCCTGTTCTGGATATGACAGTTAGAAAACGAAATGGCTGAAAATGTAAGAACAAGAAAATTGTGCTAGGATTCGCCAACAATTATAAAATTAGGTCAAATTCCAGTTTAATAACCGTTTTTAGTGATTTTCTTTGTTGTGATTTAAATATTTAATGTTTTTCCCTGAAGTTATAATGTTTCCTAAGATATAAAAAGGATGGTGTTCTTGTAAATCGACATATAATTTTGGGCGAGGTAAGTATTTCCCTTGAATTTTTCATGCCCCCAAACCAATTTTTTGCTCAATTGTATTGATTAATTGCTTAAGAAAAGTAAATTTATGCTTGATTTGCCTTTTGTTTAGTTATTTGGTTAGTTGGTAATGTTAAGGTTTAAGTAATGATTGTTGGGAAATTATTTTAGTAAGTCCCATTTGCATATGTATGGCTATTAAAAGCAATTAGGTTCTACGGCCCTTCGCGTAGACCACAATATCTTTAAACGGCAATAGATTGATACTTACAGTTAGATACAATTAATGACACTCTAATAGAATAAACCTCTTACTGTATAGAACTTATTTTGCTTTTTATATTTATGACAATTGTAATAAAACTTGTATATGTTTATATTCTGGTACTGTTCTAATTAAATATGGGGCTTTTTATTGTGAAGAGAATTCATAATTACTTTCATCTATAAAATTGAGGCTAACCAGAAGTCATCATTTGTACACAAATTGGAATGGGCAAAACAAATTGTATAATTGCATCCTAACAAAGTTTTTCATTCCTTGATTGTCTCCAACACCTTGGGCAATATTTACCCTGCATCAATAAACAAAGTTTGCAACATATTTTGGAAAATTTTGCTTTTTGCTGTCAATTTTTCAAACAATTTAGGAAGAGCTTTTTTCAGCAGTATAGTGATAATAGCTGCAGACCAGACCTTACTCAAAAAAGCTCGCAAAGTGTCAGTGTCTATGTCCACGTTCCATTGCATTCTGTGGCTTAATTAGAAGGGATAGAATCAAACTGCTTTTGATTCTATTCTGCGTTTGATTAGTTTCCTTTCAGAGAAAATTTTTAGTTTTATTTCAAAATAGTCTGTTGACCTAAAAGCCTCGATAAAACTTTTCGTCGTGCCTTAATCAGCATTTCAAAGTAAGGCTCAGTGTTGCTTTCCAACAGTGGCAGAGGATCTCACATCATCCAATCTATCTGCACCTCCTGTTAGTTGTTGTTCAAAAAGCTTTTTATCACATCAACACAGCATGGACATTATATTTATCACTGTTGTCAACATTGTCAGAAAACGGCAAACGCACTAAATTTCACTTATTGTATTGTATTGTTTTGTATTTATCCGTGAATTCAAAACTGAAATTGATTTTATATAGGGTGGTTCATAGTGAACGCGCCAAAAAGAAGCAAACCTAGGTTAAACTTGAGAAAATAATAATATTGAGGCAAAAATACTGTAGTAAAGTTTCGCCTGTTAGCAAGATACAGTTTCGTTCTCGAAAATGTTGTTTCTTTGGGGCTTTTTTTTTGACCCTATAATCTCGGTATTTAATATCACAACTTTTTTGTTAATACCCTTCGTTTTTTTTTCAAGATTATGATTGAGTTCATTTCATTTTGATGATCCTTTTTATACCATACCACATTTATGTCGAACACATAGTTTTTGAGATATTTGCATTGTAATATTTTATTCCAAGTCATATCGCTGGCTCAAAAACAGTTCATAGCCTATGGATTAGATATTAACACATTCACGGCCACATTAGCATTGATATTCATTAATTTAAACAAAAAATCTTTTTATATTTTAAAAGTGAATAGAAAATCACTTCAACTGCTTAGTATGCCTAGATATATTCCGCTCATTCAGATATTATCTTAAAAAAAAAACGTCTATTAACAAAAAAATTATGACATGAAATCGACAAATTATAGGGTGTAACTAACACCCTCTACATATAATTTGAAAAAATACAATGTCATCGTATTCGCTATCTCAAAAAAAAAGGAATCCAAGTTTTCATGTCATTTTAAAAACTGCTTAAGCCATACAGAAATAACAATTTCGGAAACTAAACTTTATGAATAATAGGATGTAACCTTATTCTGGAAAAATCCCCGAATCTAGGTTTGAGCTTGAGCTATAAATAAATAACAATTTCGAAAACTAAACTTTAACACACCGCATTTGGCTCAATATCACGGTTTTCATTACGGACGACATTTTGTAATATGATACAATAGTTATGGTAGAATCCTGAATCTAGTCGTTTTGTAGGCAAAAAAGACCAACGCAAATAAGCCCCTGATGCGTCGCAAGTCTGAACTACCGCAGGACCAGTACACAGTAACCGCGCTGAATAGTCACAAGCGAGCAGATGAATACCTTTCTACGCCGCCAGACGTCAACAAATGCTAGTCTTTTACAAAGGTTAGGTAGCTTAGTGCCAACAATATTTAATGTTTTCTATTTCTACTTTTGAAGTCATATAAAAGCAGGAGGGAAAAATTTAAAGTACTAAGCAGTTAGGAAATAACTCGATGGTATTAGGTGAACTAATGTATTCATTTATCTTTATTAAAAATCGAATTTGGATGTAAGAGCAGGAAATGGAGAGGAGACCGTCTGTGTATGGTTTCTGATCAAAAAGTGAACAAATTAAAAAAAAAATTATGCCCATTATGGGATCATATGAAAATAACTAATATTGAACTGTAATTTGGTAATTTTGAGATTGAACTCGCCAAAAAAAGCTAATAGCAGAGCATCATAATCGAAACATGAAAATCCTTATTTAGTTGATTAGGATTAAATTTCAGTTAGGTTAGGTTTTTTTTAGGCAGTGTCCCGATGGTGCCTTTGTTGTCCATAATCCTCAATTTTGTTTCTGTTTTAAACACAAGTTGGTGTCATCTTAACAATTTCTTGTATTTTTTAGATATAACGCTAGTAAAATAAGGGTGCTTAGAAGAACAATGTCGCGTTTATTCTAAAATTTTCTGAACTAGTTAAAACTTTTTTAGTATTTGTTTTTAATATTTTAGTTGTCCTATCCTTTTTAAAAAAGAATTAAAGATATGGTATTATTTTTCTTGAAATCTGGATCTTGATTGAACATTTTAATTTTTTGTTTCACTTGATGGCGTTTTTACCAAAAATTGTTATATACATTGTGATTCACTGTAGATTGTACATAGCTTAAATCCAGATCATTTCATTTGAAAAATATCTCCTTAGTCGGGATTTATCACGATATTTATTTAAAGGTAAATAACAAAAAATTATAAAAATTGGTAGGTTAATTATTATGCCCCTTGAATTTTGCCATTAAATAAATTGTTTTGCTAGTTGAAATTCTGATACAAACTTGTAATCTTTATATAATAAAATTTTAGTAAAAATAAGTTTGGTGCTAACACTTCAACTTTAAAATTATTATTATTTACTGATAAAGAAAATGAGGATATTTTTATATTGCGTTGACCAAGTTACACTTCTGACGATGGTTATATTAAGTAGTTCAAATGTACAGAACAAAAATTTGAAACACCTTTATAACATAGAACATTTGCTTTTGAATTTCGTTTGAGTGAAACTCAAAATTTAATCAAAATTGTAGACGTTGATTCTTCTATGCTATTATAATGCAAAAATCCACACGTTCAAATATTGTTGACCGCTTTATAAAAAATAATACAAAGAAGTTTTAAGCAAACCCCGCGAATCATTAGCGTTGGATCAGGGTAAGTGTAATTTTCTCAATAATATCTAGATTTAATGTTTAGGTTCGCCAAACCTTTATTTATAGTATTTAGTTATGTAAGTTGAGGCTTGATTAATTAATGTGCATTTCCCGCGGCCTTCTTTCCTGGCTTAACGAGGGTTCCAAAGACTATAAATAAAATATTCTGCTCAATACTTGAAGCAATTCAAAATGGTTGGGCCGGGCTGGCTGACTTCGCGAAAATTTTTGGATGCTGCACATATTGAGAGTTTCGGAGCAATTTAATGTTGCAGTGAATGAATGTAGCTTGAAGATTGCTCCAAAAGCATAGTTTGAAAAATGTATATACATATATTGTGAAGTATCTTTATGTTTTAGTTGAGAGTACATTGCCCTGAACCATATTATATTTTTGTAAAAAGTATATATATTTAGCTTTATTGTATTACTCATTTATTTTAAGCAACATTTGTTTTATAATAAATTTAGTATGTTAGAACTGTTCAATTGTGAGTTTTCATATCCATATCCATTAAACTAATGTTGGTGGGAGCAATACAACTAAAATATTTTCAAGATGGCTGCTCATCCGGATATACTGGAAGTGGACATCAACTTTTTCATATAAAATGCACCATTATTGGTTGTTTGGATTCTTCAAAAAATTCTAGATATATTTGATGTCTTAAATTTTACAGTTTCTGGGAGATTTTATATCAAAAATGAGGTTTGCAGACCAAATAACAACTGTAAATTTACCTATAAGGAATCCATTAAAATTTTACTCTATTACCTTACCTTGTAGGAAATGCTCTATCTATATAATTAAAAATAAGGACTATTTTGTATTAGATTGTATATTTCAAATTTCTTTTTTGTCCACTAGGACTTGCGCAGCATTGAAAAGGTGTTACAAATATTTTTTGTTATATAATAAGTTGATAAAGTAAAATTTTAAAGGATTCCTTATAGGAAAATTTACAAACGTCGTTTTTGACAGAAAATGTTAAATATAAAAATAAGAACCAACATGAGTTATTTATGGTAGTTTAGAAATTAGGCAACCACAGCTTTGTTTCAGGTTTCAGGTATAATAATCAGAATTTCGCATATTACTTTGTGTAGTCAAAGTAGGGGGAAAAAGAAACTGAGAAATGGTGCTGACCATATATTACCATTATTGCAAAATAATTTTCCTTTGGGTAAATTAATTATTTAAAGGCGTTCCTGGCGAACCCACGACATCAATTATTTCTGCTGTTGTCATCTTGGAGTCTGGGTCTTGTTGGGACAATAATTGTGGAGGAATGGTCAAGGTCTGCAAAAAAATATTCAGATTAAACATTCCCAACAAAGTACCCCATTAATACTCTGCCAGGATTCAAAGCCTCATACTGATGCCTCAAGGATTGCAATTCATCTTCACAGGTGCTCAGTGCGGACTTGAGCTCCATTAGGAACACCATATCGCTGCGGAGCTCATTGAAATTCTGGCAAATTTCTTCGGTCGGAGTGGGGTTAAGCTCTAGAACATAGGTTAATCACCATATTTCCAAATCGAGATAAAATTGTTATTAACCTAATGACATGTCCTGAAGGGTCTGTTCAATATTTTTAGATTTTTTCTGACCAACATTGCCCGGAAGTTTCATACGCTGAGACCTGAGTGAAACTCCGCTGTTCTTGAAGTCTGGAAATTTGATACCCGCGCTCTCAACAGCCTGTAAAATGTGCTTTAAACATCAGAAAATATTTTTTAATACTTATTTCCCAAAACCTATAAATAAACTTTTATTAAGCTACACATACTAAACGGTCTATTGTCAAATACATTTCTACATTATATTTCTTAAACAACTCTACTTACGCTGCTGTCAACTTTCGATGGCCTAGAAGGATTCACAATTTTCCGTTTAGGGTTCTTTTTGTCTATTTTTCTTGGAGTGTCATTTTGACTATCTGCCTGGCTAATTAATTTTTGCAAATCTTGAGTTTTTCTCTCCCGCTCTTTTTTACGAGCTTCAATCTTTTTCAATTCACTTAAAAGAAATTGTTCTTCTTCAATCTAAAACCGAATTTTCAGAACAACTTTTTGGATGAAACAATGTACCAAACCTGTTCAGTTGTACGATCATAAAGTTTTTTCAATTGTTCTTTACGTCTCCTTTCATGGTCAGCATCATAGGTGTAGATTTTTTTCTCACCACTTAACTAAAAGGTATAACCTTATATTTTAAGAAAATGACACTCCTGAAAAAGTACCTTGCCAAGTATACCTGTGATTTTATAATACCGTTCTTTCAAATCCTCAACCGAACGTTTTGTAAACTTTTCAGTGTCATACCTGTCGGCCATAACTATAAACCTAAGATCAAATCTATGTGCCAGATCCATCAAATGATCTGTTTCCTCTTTTGTCCATGCCTCGCAAGTTAAATGTTGCTGATACTCAACATCTGTGTAAGCAGGTATTTCAATTTTTTTATTGAATTTCGCAAATGGATATTCTTTAGGTTCGTCACTAGGTCGTCTCCAATGATAAAATGTTGCACTGTCAGCTCTAGCTGGGTTTGTGAATGCCATCCACTTCCAAGGCCTTGGTTTTCGCATGCCTAGTTTGATTTTAATCTGTTTATAGCCATTTCCAACTGCAAAATATAATTTAAAATGACTTTAACCCCTTCGTTTTTGAATATACCTGTGTCTGATGGAAATAAAGGGGGAACATCTTTATTATCATTGTACAGAAGGGCAAATACTTCTCTGTGCATGCCTTCTGGTCTTTTTGACTGTTTAGGACCCATCAGGTTTCGTTTTTTCTGTTTTTCGGAACCAATTATTGTTTCTCTTGTGATTTCGGGGGTGGGCGGACGTCCTAATTCTAAGATATCTCGTACGTCGGCCATAATGAAATATCTCTAAGAAAACTATATACTTTTTTTTAAATATAACGGTACGGAGTTTACCCTTAACGATAGTGGTTACAAAATAGACGCAGCTCCCTTTATAAAAACACTCCCTTGTTATTTGAGCGTTGGACGGTCCGCTGCTAATTCATTCACAGCTGATTACCTGGCAGTGGCGTAACAAAATTTGTAATAGAAGCAAAGAACAAAAAGTTTAAAGTGGCACCTTAATTTCAAAATAAATATGTTATCTCTTTATCTGAATTTTTTGAATAATTTTGATAATAAAACAATACCTTGAAACCGCTTATTCAAAACAAGGTAATTTCTAAGTTAGTGTTACGTTCTTTTCTTATATTTGCGAAAGGGCAGTGGCAGAGGTATAATTTTGTCTATTTTGACGTTTGACGCCTCCCAAAAATTTTAGGTTAGGTTAAAGTGTAAATATGAAAACAATAGTTTTTTACTAAATTTTGGTAATACTTCAATATGTGGTCGTTTTTCTCTCGGGATCCATCTAAAGACTTTAATTACGAAATCGTAGAGTTGGTAAGCGGTTTGGAAACAAAAAGCGTATGGAGCCAACATAAGGGCAAAAAGCGAGTAAGTAATGGAAGCAGAAATCACTGTTCCGATGAGCAACTGGTTGCTGCTGATTTTCGTTTATAACAGAAGGAATTCAAAATGTTTTTTAGGGCACTAACGAGGAAGTATCAGTGTTTGTGTATGACATAAAAACTGGATCTGATGCACAGTTGGAATTAGCAAAATCTGCAATTAAGCGGTTAAAAACTCTTCGTCATCCAAGTGTTTTAACCTTTTTAGATAGCCTAGAGACAGACAAAAATTTATATCTAGCTACAGAATATGTTGAGCCATTAGCTCCACATTTAGAGAAACTTACGCTAGAGACCCCACAAAAGGAACTGTACATAGCCTGGGGTATATTTCAGATAACGGTATTTAAATTGGTAATTTAATTCAGAGATTATATAATTTTTATTTTAGAGAGCTTTGTCTTTTTTAAACAACGATGGAAATCTTAGGCACCATAATGTTAATATTTGGTCAGTATTTGTCAATACCTCGGGGGAATGGAAATTAGGTGGAGTTGAGTATGTTAGCAATGTTCAGGATAATCATGTTACAGTTTGTAAAGTTACCCATTCTCTTGAGGTGTATGATCCCCCTGAGAAACATGATCCTACAAAGCAACGTCTCATTACTAAATGGCAAATATTTTAGGTTGTTATAAAATTGTCATTATGTAATGTTAATAATTTTAGTTCCTCTGACATGTGGGGTCTTGGGTGCTTGATATGGGAGATATTTAATGGCCCCCTTTATCAAAAGAAAAACTTGGAAAATCTGGAAAAAGTGTGTTGTCCATCCATTTAGCTATTTCAAAGACAATGTGCTTTTTAGGTACCAAAGCAGTTAATCACCCTTTATTCTGAGTTAGTGAGTCCAAATCCATCTGCAAGACCTAATCCAGCGGATATTATTACTAGATGTCGGAAATTAGGAGGCTATTTCAAAAATGACTTAGTTGATACTCTGTTGTTCCTGGAAGAGATACAAATCAAAGATAAAAATGAGAAGAACAGATTTTTCTCCAATCTGACCCCACATTTAGATAATTTTCCAGACAGTGTCTGCAAGCACAAGATACTACCCCAGCTGATAACTGCATTTGAATATGGAGATGCTGGATCTGCTGTATTAGCACCTATGTTTAAAGTAAGCCCTCTAGATTGTAGGTCTTGCGGCATCAATTTATTCATGTGATGGTGTACAAACGTACTTACATATTGTCAGTAAGAAGAAAATAATATAAATCACAGTTTGCATTACATTAGAATTAAGCATACTTTGTTTCAAAGTATGCCTTGGCTTTTGACATCGAGTATCTGCCAATGGCAATAAAACACCTGACCAGCCCCTATTGTAGGATGAGGCCTTAGGGACGGACTTTTAAGGTTTTTTTTTTTAAACATGAAGACTAAATATTATATTATGTTTATTTAGCTCTGATGATATTAGATCTGATCACATTAGTACTACTAGAAAATACAGTGACACTAAATATATAAATAAATATATACATTATATTGTTATATTATATTGAAAATCTAATTGTTTCACTCTCAGTTAGCATTAAGATAAATTACAATGGGCTCCATATTATTTTGCATTTGATTTTATTTAATATATAGCATGCAACGGGTTTATTGTTTGGAAATCACTGTTTAGAAACAGAATGGCGCAAGATTTAGGTTAGTGGCATGCGCGGCCTGCGGCTCATCAGGATGTTATTTTTTTAAAGCATAAGAATTTAACACTTCCAAAATTTGCCCTTTCTTGTAACTGTATTCACAATAAACATCATTTGGGTAAAAAATGTTATTTTTTTTATATTTTGTTTATTAAAATTTGGCCCTTTTTGTAGGCGGCTGTGTAAGTTCTGCACTTTTATCTTCATGATAGTCCAAATTCTTAATATTGTTCTCAGACAACAGCAAGCAGTTTGGAGTAAATCCTTCTTCTGAACCAGCGCGAATTATAGTGATGTGTTTTCCTTTAGTGAAGTGTTGTTTGACATATTTTACTGGATCATGTGTATTGAACCAATATTTTTAGTTGATGCAAAGTAGGAACAATTTGATATTGACAAAGAGAAACTATTTTTCTCATATCTTCTTTACTATTGTCCAAACTGTGAGATTTAAGAAGTCATTGTTAACAATATCCTTTTTTGAAGATATTGACATTTTTACAAGTACGCAAGTTTCTTTTAAAGCTCCTTGTTTAATGAATCTTCTACTTATTAAGCATCCATACACCTTTTATATATTTCTTTTGCCCCTAATGACAGGTTATTGCGACGTGACATAACAGAAAAAATAATGATATACTCCTAAGAAGCTTGCTCGAAACGCGCGGTAAAATGGGTTATTCAATACTGCCACTGATCAGCCCACACGCGGCTGACATGTATCTCACTCGTCCCTTACCCATTGGTTGGGTTTGCTCAGTAGCAATAAGTATGAAGGTTGTACTTACTTTTTGGGGGAGCATCCGTCAAAAGCCAAGACGTTATACTTTGAGACACACTTTACCTGTACAATTATACGCTTCAAAAATTATAATTACGAACTAATATGACATGCTCTCTGAAGGTGCCATCTTGCATGACATAGTTGGGAAACTGGGAATTACTGGTGATGTTTTTTTGGTATAATTTTGCAGTTGGGCAAGTTACTAGAGGAAACTGAATACCAGAGGAAAATTGTTCCATGTGTAGTAAAATTGTTTGGCAGCAATGACAGAGCCACACGCTCTCGCCTCCTGCAACAATTGGAACATTTTATAGGTCACTTGCAGGCGAGCACAGTCAACGATCAGATTTTCCCCCAAATTGCTCATGGATTTATGGATACCAATCCAACCATTCGTGAACAGACTGTCAAAGTAATTTCTGTTTTGATCAAGCTTGTGGTTTTCAATATGATGATTGGTTTTAGTCTGTGATACATCTAGCTCCTAAGTTAAGTTACAACCATTTAAATGTAGAAGTGCTAAGGCATTTTGCCCGTCTTCAGGCAAAGGATGACCAAGGTGGAATAAGAACCAACACAACAGTGTGTTTGGGCAAGATCGCACAGCACTTACACCCACAGATAAGGCAAAAAGTTTTGATATCGGCATTTACTCGTGCCATGAGGGACCCATTTCCGCCTGCTAGAAACGCGAGTAAGTTACAGTTGTAACCATAAATTCTTTGTTTGTCAAAACTTTTTAATTGTTAAAAGTGCAGCACCAGAATAGGTAAAATATGAAGTTTTCATTTGACATAGAAATACATATTTAATCTATTTAAATGAACTTAACACCATTAGATCTCCAATCGCCAACTTGGATTGTTTAGTTTTATTTAGCTTGGATAATTTTATATTAGAAGGTTGTCTACATGTGTTTGGCTGAAAACTCTGGGTCTTCAATAAAAGGGGAAAAAATGCAACTGTTAACTTTATCACGTTTCTTGAACAATAGTACAAGGACCCGTCCTGCGTAGAGTCGCATAGCCCTTTATAAACCGCTACCACTAAGATTGATCAAGGTTATTTGAGTTATTTCATTGGTTTTTTGTTTCATATTTCAAAACGAACTAGATGTTAATTATCT
Organism: Cylas formicarius; assembly: GCF_029955315.1. Lineage (NCBI taxonomy): Eukaryota > Metazoa > Arthropoda > Insecta > Coleoptera > Brentidae > Cylas > Cylas formicarius. Next base: position 15,196,058 of record NW_026844214.1, on the reverse strand, counting down.
TAATTATGCAAAGTTATGTTCATATAATTCCGATCTAAAAAAGTTTTAATCTAAACTTTTAAAATAACCAAGTTTTTAATCCAATGAAGTTTCTTGTGTTAAATTTTGTACCTAAACGTAAATAAACGTGCCGCTTTTACTTAATTTTTTTGTGTGTGGTTTGCGGAGGATGATTCAAGAGCAACAATTTAAGATGGAATCCATTTTCATTGTATTTAAAATCTAATGAGAAAACCGGTGTTTTGTAGAAGGCGAAGCATTATTAAATGCAAAACTTAATTGGATCTTCAGCAGGAACTGATAACTTGAATTATATTTTTACAGTTCGTCTTCAATCTAGAAAAATTAAAAGCACTGTCTGTAAAATTAAGACTCAATTAAATATTGCAAAAGGTCAAGATTCATAAATCCAGTCGTAAAGCTGGTTTGTTGGTAAGTTGCAAATATATTGCTAAAGTTTGTTTGTTAGGTTTAAAGAATAAAATGTTTACATGAGAAAGTAATATTAGGTTAATATTATTACTTAATAACTCTTGAGTGACGTCCATCAACAGAGCAATTTATTTTGTGTTTGTTGTTTTATGTTGTGTTTATATCCAAACCATAGTAATTGTAAAATCGCCAATAGGCAAACTTAAATTTACTAAATGCAAACACTTATTTTGTATTTAGTAAAATTTTGTTTTAAATGTATATATAAATAAATATATCTTTTGAGTAGGTTGTGCTACTTCTTTTTTTGGGATGTTGCTTTGTCATATTTCGATTTTGCCGGCAATAAAGAATATTATTAGTTGTATTATTACTATAAAGTTAATATATCTAACCACTAGCGGAATTCAATTTGCTTCAATAAATCCTATCCCACACAAGGCCGAATTTCCGAGCAGAAAAATACGCTTCCACTTTAAATAACCCACATAGTCAGCCGGCACGTGCGGGATAGAACTAACCTTTTGATTTTTGTTTTTGAAATATTTTCGCTATTTTAAGATTTTTCTGCCACCATTTTTTTGTTTTATTATTATTTGTGTTTTTTTGTGCTATGTTTTTATCACTTGATCATAAAAATTTAATCTATATATATTATTTATAACTACCTACAATCGATTTTTAAAAATTTTTGATTTTAACATTTTTTTTTATAATAAAAATTTTAAGCACTTTTAATTAAAAAATGGATTAAAAATCAAGCATAAGAGATAATTTTATGAAATTTTCAGCATCCATGGTCTATACTTTAAGAATATATTAACGACTTAAAATTATTTGTTTATTTTCATATTGTTAACTAACTTTTAAGTTAACAAATGGAAATTTAACTGATTTCTTGGTAAAAAAAACATTTTTTTTATCGGTTTTATCCATTTAAGTTTTATGAAAAATGAATTTATTTATGACAGCGCGCCGAGCGCTGTGGAAGCGCCGCGCTGCCGAGCATCTCGAACTGCATTGAAGATTTTATCAGTGGTAATTTAAAATAGTAATACAAAATAGTATTATAAAACAAATTTTATTATTTATGTTATTTTATTATAATTATTATTAATAAAATTTACAATCATAACATACTAAATAGAACAAGCAAGCTTAAATAATTAAATTGTAAATTGGTCGTCAGTTATTATTATTATTTTTTTTTAAACTTTGTTAATACATACTTTTTTATCCACTGAAACGAGCCAACATTCTAGTGAAAAAGTTTCCAATGGTTTGTAATAATGAAATTGGCGAGTATTTTTTATTGTAGTGAAGCGTTCGAATCGTGGTTGGTATTTTTTTTCATGTAGCCCATGATCTTTAATAGTACACAAAGCAAAATCAATTTTTTTAAAAGAACTTTGGACCCATTGGAAAAAGGAAAGTGAGGTTGTTATGTGGTTGTTTTTATCACGTTGGAGAGTAGCACTGTAAGCTTGTCTTTTTACACTCCCTGCTAAGCCATCATACGCTCCTTTGCCATGAGATGTAGCGAAAAAAGTCCAATCAGCATCAAGACCAAAATCATTTTTATGATTAACAAAATTTGCAAAATTATATTTATTTTTATATTGTGAAGCTGCTCCATCGGATTTTTTTTTTATTTTATCGGCACCAAATCTAGTTTTCAAAAATTCTATCAATTTAGTATTAAATAAATGTACTGAACTTGCATCGTGACTAAGTTTTTCTGATATCACAAGAAAATTTTCATGGTTCATTTCTCCATTTGCTTTATAATAAAAGACATAAGGGTGAAGTGTAGCCTGATCATTGGACCAATGAATAGCATCTTGAAAAAAAACAATAATTTTCGGAAAAATCGAGACATACTATAAACTCTCCATCATCATCAGATTCTTTTTGTTTAAAGAAATAAGACGCTTGAGCCACAAAATCATGCTTTGACAGATCGGACCACTTATTTCCCAACTAAGGCAAAAAATCTTCCTTTAAATACGCTTCAACGATTTCAGTCCGCAAAATTTCAAAAGAATGTATTAGATAATAAATTGTGTACAAAAATCAATTATTACACAAATTGATGAAATTAAATTATTTATGTTTTGCCCTTTTCCTTACCTGTCGGTACTTTTCCATTGACAAAACGATATTTCCTTTTTCTCATGGCTTTCAATTAATAATTTTAACATCAATAACAACATTAACTTCTGGATACTTTTTACAGGCCCAAAAAAGACATGATAATGTAGGTTGCGCGCAAATAGAGCTTTGAATCAAGTCATTATAACTTTCAGTAAAATCAACACCTTTTTTTTCAGTTCATTTTTTAGTCCATGTAATTGTAATTTTACATTTTTGTGAATTTTGCACACATTATTTGTTCCACTGTTTCCAGCATTCCAACATTCCCTTAAAGTTTGAAATTTAGTCTGTCCAATTTTTTCATCAGCAAATTTTTCTTTAAATTTTTTATATAAATCATGTATGTTAAATAGTAAGAGTCTCTTTGTTTCTGTGTTTTTTTACCATTTTTAATAACCGTAACATAATTTTTCCTTCCAGACATCACACGGCTAGCATCATCTGATAAATAAAAATTTTTCACGCAATCAAGTGTTGAATTGTCCAGACTTTTGCCTTTTTTAGAGTCAGGCTGTAACACAAATCCTGAATTTTTTCTAATATTTTTTAGTAGCTTCTCTTTGACACTTTGAACTCACGTCGTTATTTTGATGGACCAATCCAGCGGAAGAGTAGTCAAAACTTGATTTTTTTCGGATCTACTAGTTTTTTTATCAAAAGCAGACTTGAAATTATTTAAAAGAAAGTCACCAGAGTTATTATCATTAATATCTTTACCACTCAATTTTTTTAGACACTCAGCAACACTTGACACTCGTCTCAATTTTGTCGGTGGTTCACCAACTTCCGACAGCAATTTGTTTTCAATTTTCAATTGATTACCACACTTGAAAGTCGGATCTTTTTTATCATCATCTGTAATTGTATCTGCTTCTGGCTCAGTGATATCAACAATAGGATCATTATTTACAGGTTTATGGCTTGTATTTTTACTTGTATTTTAGGTTCGCGGCCCAGATAAATTGCCCTCTCACAAGAATTGCACATATAGTTTCCTATAAAGGCTCTGAATTGGCAAGCACGATGAGCTGTTATTATAACTAATTTTTTAATCACATAATTTTGATTTTTTTTATTTAACTGATTGCAACATTTATTTACTCAGCCCATTTTAAATCACAGAAAATATTATTACAATTAAAAATTATAATACTAAAATATTAACTAAAAAAACATATTTCCTTAAATATATGTTATAAAAACACGATTAGTTTAATTATAAGTTAATTTGATTGAATACAGCGTTTAAATTTCTTAATTTTGCTCTCGGTTTATAAATTCGAGTTAACGTGAATTATTTTGAAACAATAGCATGGCAGGTATTCAGGTATTACGATAAATTTGCAACAAAATTCAGTTGTTACGAATCAGTTGTTTAAGCAAATCCCCTGTAATGCATCAACTTTCTTGTAACCATTTTTGTAGTTCTGATTTTTAGGGTCCCATAATAGTGAATGCTTTTTGTACAATTCTATTACTGTGTTCCATTTCTTTCCCTCCCGACATGTATATGACAATGTGATGTGGATTATTTTAATTTTCCAAAGAACCTAATAAATTGATTCTCGCTACAGTTCACCTGATCCATAATTAAATTAAAAATTTGAAATATGATGGCGATATAAAACTTGAACACGTATTTTGTTTTACCATTATCTACGTTAAAATTTTAAATACTCTGTCTTCTATGAGTTGTTATATTTGTCAAGCTCGTTTGAATTGTCATGCTTGAATTCTTTTTTTAAGAACTATAGAAAAAGCCGCGCAAGAAAATCATCAATCAAATAACGAAGATCAGATCCTTTAATAAACATAATTACCGCCATAAAGTTAAGTTTATCGATATTACAATTGCTCTCGGGCATGTAAATTGCTAAATTGCTAATTGAATTGCGCGTTATAGGCATTCAGTCACATTTTCTTATAAGCGTCATCTCTCGATAATCTCACCAAAACAACCCTGTATATACTACAATCTTGCATAGCTTGAATTTTTATTATTAGAGTAACTTAGTTCGCCTTCAATTATAAACTCTTTTTTTTGTTTGTTGTTAAATACAAATGTCATAGTGTTTTCCACAAGATCGTCCCACTGTGCCGTCGGAACCGTGGTTCATAAATCAGGAGGCAAAAATTATATAAAAAAAACATGCCGTATCTAAACAGTTAGATAAATGCAACATGGGTATATAAAGGATATCAAAGTCAAAAACTTAATGGACGCAGTGTCCTGGAGCTATTAATAAGCTATAGTCAATTAAGTTTGCAATGAAATAGTCCCCACAGCAGACTAATAGTAATTATTAATTTGATCCGGCCCCGTGTGAAAAATTGTACTTGAAACATGTATTTCTCTTAAGGTGTGTTGGCATTGGCAGCTACGCAGCAGTATTACTTGCTCGTTGAAGTATCCCAAAGGATACTGCCGGCCTTGTGTCAGCTAACCCTAGATCCGGAAAAGTCTGTACGGGACTCAGTTTTTCGTACAATCAAAGGGTTTTTGGGGAAATTGGAAAAGGTGTCGGAGGATCCGAGCCTGAAAGAAAGCATGGGTATGTGGGCATCGTTGCCGGATAAAACTAGTCCGGTTAACATTTTTTTTATTGTTTGGCAGAAGCAGACGTCAATACAGCAACGCCCAGCCTAGGTAACGCTGCGGCCACGTGGGCCGGTTGGGCGGTGACGGCGGTTACAGCTAAATTTTACCGGAGTCAGTCTGAAACTGTTAAGTCTGTTAATACCATCGCCAGTAGGATGCTGAATAAACCAGCTTCGTTAGGTATGTCAATTTCAATTAAAGCAATATTATATATTTGGGGATGATTTTTGATAAACATTTTACATGAAAAGAACATGTACAGTATGTAACGGGTTAGGAAATTAATCTACAAGTTTTATAAACTACGAAAGATACTACCGTTTGGAACCTTGAAGGTGTCTATCCTTCCTTGTAGAATCAAATCTGAATTATGGACTAGTGGTTAAAGGTTAGAGTTCAATTGTTGTGGCTGCCGGGTTAATGTATGTATAATACATTCAATTTGATTTGTATGCGTGCGCATACACTACACACCTAACCTGCCATTGTGCGCTAAAATATTTCTAGTAATACCAAATGTGTATTGTGATTAATGCCTTCATTGTGATTTTGGAATTATTTGTTTTCATTTATTATATATTATTAAATATATCTATTATATCAGAACAACCATCTAGTAGCAGTATATCGACGACCACATCCAGTGTAACTTCTATGACGTCATTGGAACATGAAGAGGGAAGTAGGGGTAATGAATCGGTATCTGATTATGATTACGATCATTGGGGAGACAACGAAAATTGGGGCGACATGGAGGTAAGTTATTGATAATTTTTTTTTTACTATTGATTGATTTATTATTGATATCTTGGGAAGACTGAGGGGCAAATGGCGAGCAGCAGTGGTAGCCCGGGCATAACAGGAACTCACAGCGATCCAACTAGTCCTCCTTCCGGATCGGGGGCGAAGGTAACAGATGGCTGGGACAACGAAGAATGGGGTAGCCTAGAAGAAGAGCCAGTAAGTGGCGGGATTGCTCGCGTTCGCGGACGTAAAACTTTCTTTTTTTAGGAAGCGGAAGCCGAAATGACTTCCCCTTCAGATGCGTGGAGTCCTATCGAACAAAATAAAGCAAACAATGTGCAGAAACCGGAGATTTACTCGAACTGGGAAGAAACCGAGTTTGAACCGCTGCAAGACCAGACAAACGTGTCCAGCCAGAGGTTGGAGGAAGCTAAAAAAAGACGTGAAGAAAAGAAACTGATTAAACAGAAGGAGTTAGAGGCTCGAAGAGCGAACAGGGCCACCGCGGGGCCGATGAAATTAGGTGCTAAAAAACTGTAGGTGCTAATTTTGACGTCATAATATTCTCGGGACATCGTCTTCAAAAGTTCATGTAAAAAGTGGTTTTATTCATAGTAACCTTCTTAAATGTGTTAAATTGGCAATTGTAGGCCATAACCCAAGAGTTTGTATCGTAACTATGGAAGGAGATAAATAATATATTGATAAAGCTGTTTAAAAATTTTTGATCCTTTTTTTGTAGTACGTCAAGATGATGAAAGGGTTTTCTAAACAATTTTAGCTTTTTTTGTGACAAAACTTCTCAAACAAATTCCTATATTTATGGAATAAGTGAACAAAGAATGAATACAGATAGAATTCGTTTTTTTTTTACCGTAAAATAATCTATTCCGCAAATTAAATAGCGCAGAAATTGGCAAGTTTCAATTGCAATTAAAAAAATAAAACAAATTTTAAATTACTGAAAATGGTTTAAGTAAATTAAAACTGAAATAGCTACTTTTTATGAAAATTTCAAAACTTTTATAACAACATTGTAATTTATCGCCTGTGTGAAGTGAAATTGTACACATGGGATCCTTGGGCTATGGTAAAACTCTACTATGACATATATAAATCTGTACATGAATTTAAAAAATAAAAACGTACAAGTCTGGATTAGGAAAGAGAAAAATGGTGCATTCAGAAAGAGGTTTTGATGTTATATTATCTTATAAGTATGTTAAAATTTTATTGCTCATAAAATGTGTAGCTTAATTAGTTATTAACAAATGTGTTATATTAAAAAAATATTTGATTCTGTTTGTTAACTTTATATAACCGCTATTTAAGGCAAATTAATTTTAAACATCTATGTTGCTAGTATAATATCAAACCCTCGATATTAATTTGTATTATCAAATAAACCAAGAGAAAAATGTAGCCTAATGTTTTTTAAACTTTGTAATATATTAGATTCTATGATATTTAAACTCTTTTACTTGCTACATAATAAATTTAATTATCAATATCCACAAGGTGTTTATTTTAATTGGGAAAACTTAAGAGCTCTCCCAACACTTGACTTTAATGTATATACCAACAATCATCGAGAAGTGTAATCTATAATTTTTAATAAAACAGTGTCAAGTAATGTTGGTACATAGACTTGGTACGAAAATACATGCAAGACAAGTTTTTTTTCTGATATCACAGGGCAATTAGTCATGACCAGCATGTGAATAGTTCTAAGAATGTAATGAAGAATAAATAAAAAATGTCCTACACCTTCGAAACTGGAGACAAATAAATTGATATCGAGCTTTATGTACAAATTTATTCATTAGGGCTTATACATACAACCAAAATCTTACAAATACTGCCATGGAAGTGGAAATGGATATTTAAATCAAGAAATTAGTTTGCTATAGTGTAATTATTCGTAATACACAAACCAAAACTATCAAAAGTCAAATACACAACAAAAGTCAACCAGTTGAAAAACTCAATGTCTATTATAACAGTCTAAGCAAATTTACACAATTTTGATGAAGTTACTTCATAGTAATATACGAAAGGAAGGCAAAGCTAAAATTTCAACAGTTTGGCCAATTTAAACAATTCTGCTTAAATGTGATGGAATGTAGGCTCACAGAAAAAAATGTGTAAACTGCTTTCCTATAAAAAAAAACAACAGTCTTGTCCTCTTAACTATGGTCCCCATCCAGCCTCAATCGTTTGCGCGCTGGTTCTTCTGTTGGAGTTACCTCTCGCTTCTTTGTGGCATTCTGTTAAAATTAAAAAGAATCATGAGATATTATTGGAGATGTTTTCATGGCTACCTTTTTGTCCCAATGTTGCTGCATATATTTCAACAGAATACTGGTCTTTTCTGTAACAATTACTGAAAATTTATTACATTAGATGAAAATTTGAAAGAATGTATGGTCTTACTTTGCTGGGGGGGATAATCTTTTGTGGGTATATAAACTGATGGCCTCTTGGATGACAATCTGTTGTTGCCATCGACATGAAATTTGGAGAAATTGTTTTCATTGTATGAAGGCAAACCAGCTAAAAACTGGGCGACCGACTGAAATAGAAAACTCAGTTTAAAGCTAGACTATGATTTCAACGAACTTACCATGCTACTGACGATATAGTACTAATATGTTAGCATAATGATCGACACAACATCCATTAAAATAGAACCTTCTTTTTTTTCTTTGATAAAGTTTTAGAAAATTGAAAAACTGCTTTGAAAACTGTCACATCACATATCTTCTAATTTTTACAGTATGTTGGCCAAGTTACTCACGGACACTTGACCCTTATCGACTTCCGTCGAGGAGTGCGTATAGACAAAACTAATCAAAACTAACCAAAACTAAAGAGAAAACTACAAAACATTTTGAATTTACATGCAAATAAAACTAATTCCAAATACAAATCGCACATTTATTTTGTTTTTTATGTTAAATTATTAGGATATGTTTCGGTTACCGGTTATTTCGAATAACGTATTATTTTTTCACAAAGCTTAAATAATCTTTACAATTCTATTCTATGGTTAACCTTTTGGTTCCAAATTTTACTCCGTGGTTGTTGTCGTGTGTCATCTAAATTGACGGGGGGTTTGTGAAAATTTTCATTTAAACGGCATGTTACATCGTCAGTCCAGAAGACAAATGTGTTATTTAGCAGATTGACAAAGCGACAACGTGCTCTTTACACGACAGCATTCCCAAAAAGTCAAGATTCCGCCAAAAAGCTTTACTGGGCCCATAGGGTGGCTTCCGAAAGTAAGTACACAATTTGGAGTCAGATCCGAGGTCACGTTTTGCTCATTTGAAGATTTTGATAATTTGGAGGTCACAAAGTTTTGGTAGGAAATATCTGAAGGTATTGGTTAGTATTTTTAAAGTTGAAATACTTACCATTTCAAGTTTTTTTTTTAATTTAAACTAATTACTCCGTCTTACATATTGATACTGATGTATTTTTATATGAAATTTTAACTAATATTGCTAGCTTGTTATCACCAAATTATCAACTTGTCTATCTACCTATTTAACGAGACAATTTGTTTTCTATATTATTACATTTTTGTATTCCGTATAATCACGAAATTTCCAGTTTAAAATAATGCTTTTTTAAATACTGAATTGAGTTTTTACTTGTTGCGTAATCTATAGCTCACCAAACTGTGGGTCGGTAACATATTTCGCGTACAATCAACAATGTGTCATATATTTAATATCTTCAACATTATTTTAAATTTGTATTATATCATTGAACAAAATTTTTTATATGATTACTCTTGTATCTGTATGATGTTAACAAAGAAAGTGTTAAAAACAAATTTTATTTTGTAAGTAAAGCTTTATAAAACGTAAAATGCGAGTTTTTACTGCTACACATGCATTTTTTGAGGAGGATAAAGTATAACCAATAATTGAAAAGATACATTGGTGGAATTGCTTCATTTGGGATTTAAATTTTTGTAGAGTTTCTTTATCACAACATGCATTGCACTAGTATGTTTTAATAAAAAAAAGTTAACCATCTTCAAAACCTTATGAAGGTGGTTGAGGGGCTCCAAATTGATATTTTCTTTGTTTTTACTCTTTGCTTTTTGAATGAATTTGTAATGCCAGTTTTGCTCATTATTATCAGCTTTTTATCTGGTCAATTCACAATCTTCTCAAATAGAAAAAATGCCTTTTCTCTATGGTAAAGGTCACTTATGTATATAATTTTCCTAATAATCTCTGCTCGTGCCATTATTTGCAGGTGTGGCAATAAAAATGGCTAAAAAGATCCGGGAAAAAATCGAGACAAAAAGCGGACCTTCTCAAAAATTGAAATTTAAAAGCAAACAGAAATTCAATTGCACGGTAAAACAAGACCAATGTCACAGTAAATTTAGGGCCAATAGGGTGGTACCCGACACTTCTAAGGAAGATAGTTTCTTTTTAAAATCCGAATCAACGGTTAAAAATTCAGTGGTGTCAGACAATGGACAGAATCCGCAAGCAACTTCTAAAAAATTTGATAAGAAACTTTGGAGGTTGAAAAAATATAGTAACAAATACAAACTGCAACAATGGGAGGAAATGCGAAAAAAAGCGGTTTTGCGAGATTATCAAAAAACCTTGAAACACGAGGACTCTAAATTTGACGTTCAAAAAATCTACCAAGAATTTGAACAGGATGGCGACGAGGGGGAAAAAAGCAGCAGCCAGTCGACGTCAAAGAAGAGGTTTAAAAATGCCAGGGAGCGTTTCGAAGATATTCATGCCAGAAAACAGGCGCAAAAGGAAGAATGGCTTAAGAGGAAGGCTGAGAAGCAAGAGGCCATTAGAGAGTATAAAAGAAAAAAGCTTGAGAAGTTCAAGAAATTATCGAGAAAAACGAAAAAAGGACAACCGATAATGAAGAATAGAATAGAAATACTGCTCGAAAAAATACAAAGTAGTATTAATACTTAAATAAGTTTTTAACTCCATTCATCCAGAGTATGAGATGGTATTCCAAGAGTCACATTAAAATAAAATTAAAAAGAACCCCTCATTAAAAGTCCGTAATACATAGAAATTTTCATATTCTGTTTTGATTCACATGTTTTTCCTTCTCCTAAAAGGTAGCTTGGCTAAAATGGGCCCCCAGTAATGTTCTTTGCATGGGTAGACCTCCCCATCTTTCTAACCTCTCTATTCGTGATGATCTTTATTACTCTCCTGAAACTTAAGGTTGAACTTTCTTTGAACTTTTCTATATTTCTATATTTTCTTTTATTAAAACGTCCAAGCCTTTTCCATTTATTGGTTAATCATCGTCAATGTGTTTGCATTTGTATTAAAGTCCATGGGAAACTGGCATTCAATGTGAGCATGCAAGATTCATTTCAAAACTCTTTCAACCAATGAATGTGGCGTTGTTTCAGCCGCATTTTGTCCAAATATTCGCAAATCTCATTTAACCTTCACGGAAAAAACGAGTTGAATGCGGTGCACATATGCGAAAATGAGATAAATCAATTTTAATCTTTTTGCAACCCCTATTTTATATGAAGGCTCTTCGGTGAAAAGTTCAAATATGATTTTTATATTATGTTGTGGAAATAATATGCATGCCTATTTATTCACTATTTGTCTTTATTATAGTAAAAAACTATATACAAATTTTTAAATCTTACAAAACTCCCTTTTTCCTTATTCATCATTTCTTTTTCATAACTACATTAATACTACATACCAACTACATAACTACATAAATTTAATAATAATAATAATCATAATGATAATAATAAATTATAAAGCAATTATGAAAAAAAATTGCATGCGCGAGATTTAAAATTCGTTGTTAACCAATGACACTTATAATTGCAAATTCTGGCCTTCGACCAATAAGATCTTGTGGCATTCAACCACCAACATGACCGCTGAGAGATCGACAAGAAGTTTGTATGCGGCATTTTTACAGTACTATTTTCTCAACAAATGCCGAGTTTGTTAAATGAAAAATAAATAGATTACACTCGGGTTTATCTAAGAAACTATTATGATCTCATTATAAAAGTTTGTGAATGGGAGTCCTATATAAATCACCTTTAAATCTTTTAAATTAACTTGCATACTTACCCGTGTATTCTATTCTATTCCTTATAGTTTTTATCACAAACACAAGTTTTCCAGTGGGTGAACATTATTGTGACAAAAACACAAAAAAGATACAGAAATATTAACCAAACGCCTAAACTATAAACAAACGATACAGACTGCTTAGTATTCTGTGGCAATATAGCAATAGCAATTTTGTAGAAAAATTACGACATCGTCGCAGCGCAGTCAGTGGAGGGGTGACGTGTAACCATAACCAACTTGGACCATAGTAGGGCTACTATATTATGCATATAGCTTCTAGGGATATCGAGGCCCTGCCTAAGGTTGTTGATAATACAGGAACTTATGAAGCAACCATGAAAGACAAAATTGAGTAGGTCTATTCAGCGTGCGCATGCGCGACCTTTAAAATTTCCTTTTTAACCAATGACCTTGCTGCATTCGGCAACCAACTAGGCCAGGGCGCCAATAATCATAAGAACGGCACTGAATTCAATAACAGCCCTTACGACATTGTCGCTTTAAAGTAATATAAGTTTAATTAACGTTAAGAAGTAACTAATTTTTTGGTATTTTATTAGACCTGGGTTTACCTAGTTCACTATCCAGTGGTTCCTTGGGAACCAGGTTGATAAAAGCCGAGAATTGTAACCGGTGGTTGGAAACCAACTAAAAAGCACTTTCTTAATAATACTTTAATTTACTTGTTTATTATCAATGCTCTTTAACTTTATAAGAAAAACTTATTTTAAGACTCGAAAAATGCTATGACATTAGGAATTCGTCTAATTTTATTAGATTTATTACATATCAAAGTGAGAATTCCCGTTAGCAGGTCGAAAACCAGCACATTAAACTTATGCTGTAATAAAAATTTATCTATTGCAAAAATAGTCATTATACACAGTTCTTTAGTTGAGCGGACATATTAAAAAAAAACAAGTATACAATGTAGAAATTATACTTACTTGCACATTGCATTACACATTACACAAAATTGGCAAGTCAGTTTATTCCTAAAAAATTTTAAGATTGTTTAGTTTTTCGTTTTCTAAAGTTGGCAGTACTTTACATCATGCAAGTATGTCATATAAAGCACAGCTTGTACGTTGTTTTGTCAATATTTTCGAAATTATATTTTGTTTATCGCACTTTACTACAGTTTGTGTTCCACAACGTTGCTTAAAAAATCACCACATAAAATACAACAAAAATAAATAAAACTTGTGAACTATAACCTAATATTAAACAAAATGGAATAAACTACCTTTTCCAGTTCCATCTTAAAGACTTAAAGGTCTAAAATAATTAACAAAATGCTTTAACATCCAAATTAGTCGCTGCTGAAACTCAATTTCCAATAATTAAAAAAAGAAAACAAAAGCTATGGATTTTGCCGATGTTTGATTCAGATTGATGATACTTCCTTCCAATTGTTCGGGTACCGTTAGAAAATTAACGCATAAACCAGACATTACGTCATTGTCTTTGTTGCCAACCAGTCGCCACATACCGGGAAGCTTTAATACAATACTACAAAAAATATAAACCTAAAGTTGGATCATCAAAATATACTATTCCCAATAATACAGCATGTAAAATCAATAAACGATGAATAATAAAATAAATTATTAAATTTTCTGTAAAACTACGATCACTTGTTATGTAATAATTAAATTAGATTGAATATTATTAAAACCATTCGGCACTGCAAATAAAAATCACAGTTACCGCTAAAAAAGATCCTTTTTTATTTATTGCAGCACATAGAAAGATAACCCAAAAAGAAAACAAGCTCTGAATAAAACAAAACATTTCGTTACTACTATTCATGTGCGAATCGTCCCAGAAAAATTCGAAAATGAAACCAAAACAGTTTATATTTCTGACACACTGTACGGACAAAACCCAGAGAAAATCAGAATTGGCTCGGCTTTCAGTGTCACGTGGAATCGCGTGAAGTCACTATATACTCACTTATCTTATCGTCGTTTATGTTATACTTTACATGCCAAAGATCAATTATCCGGGATAACGTTCGAAACGTGAAGAGGGGATATCGTATCCGCTATACCATCATTTACTTATGCGGAGTTCTTTAAACTTTTGCATCTTTTTACAGCGCCAGCGCAGCTTGTGCCGTTTTCTAACAATTTTCGCTTTTTTTTGTGCGTTTTTATTTGCTGGTTCTATTGATGACCAGCCAGTCTATATAGGAATTACAATATTTTTCATGTTCTTATGTAAAGAGGCTTCAGCCGGACCTGCTCTTCTGAAGGTAAGATTCTGAAAGTTACTAGGTCCCTTCATATTCACCGAAGTAAGAAGGGAAACGAAAATTGCAGTATATTTAAGTTTACTCTCATACTTCAAGGATTACAATGTTAAAAAATGGACCTTTAGGTTTGCAAGCCTTTAAATTTACACCCAGAAAAAGAGAAACTAATTAGGGGATTATATTTTGTTGCATAACTCATTAGATGTTAGCTTAACACCATAGCTTTTTTTATATTGTCCGCTCTCCGTGTTTGTTAGTTATATGCAGCGTTATTACATCAAATCAAATCAAATATTGAATTGAATTGAAAATTAAGTTAATACTTGTCAGATATACTGAATTAAAAATATAAAAGACGATGGTCCAAGCTAAAATCTGTGGTCTAGAGACTCCCGCGCTGTCAAGAAACATATTTTTTTGTTAATTTCTTAAAAACGTGTAGGTTTGCTGCCCGTTTACGTTATTTTGAATTTTGAATGTATAGGTACGAATTTGTTAAATATAATAGAATAGAATAATACAAAGTATTAATAATTATGAATTACAACATCTTCTCATCGTGTTAAATTTTGATTTCTAAAGCAAACCAATTGTTGTCTTGATTTTATTTTAGTCAAATGGAATGGGCTTCTACTCTACCAAAAACGTTACATCTCAGCCAATCCAAAACAATAACCAATAAAGTTAAAAGTTACCATTCGTTTCGAACGAAATATCCCTGCGTCGATTCCAGAATGAGTTCGAAATTAACAGGCTTCTTGCGCGAACAAAGAGTGATGCTTACGGAATTGTAATGGTTATATTGGTGACAAACAATGATGGTGATACAAGAATTTTTGAAAATGAAAAAAATATTGAAATCTCGTTTTCAACCAATAAAACTTAACTACCGGTGTTCAACACCTAAGTGGCCGTTGACAATTCATCAATTCGAAAGGTTTCAGTTTAGGTGTAGCATTTTTACGCCAGTATTTTCTCGAAATATGTCCAGATCTCGTTAAATATTCGGGAAACATGAGTTAATTGTCTGTAGTTTGTTGTTTAGAAAGAAAATGGGGCAAAGTGGGTGAAATCTAAAGGCATGCAATCCATCAATGTTTACCCTACTAGGACCACATTATCTAATAGCCATATTTTTAACTTTTAACTGTATCCTCTATGAATTATAGCAATTTAAGGTAGTGTATGTATTTCTACAAAATATTTTACCATATTTCCTCGTACATTTTCCTTAATATTGTCCTTATATTTTTCGGTAATTCCTCGCAGTGGGGCAAATATTTGCTTAGTGGATTCTGCCTTGAATATGATTACTTACAGGATGGGGGGCCACCCAAAATGTAAAAAAAAAACACCATAATGTTACTTTGTTCTTTTATATCCGATAAGATATCTTTGTAATTAATTAAGGACATTCATGTGATGACCCAGACGAAATCATATTAAAAAGTTATCGCGTGAAGCTGAACTCTTAATAAATATCATTCACGGCAAAAAAATTGAGTTCTAAGCATAATGTTTGCCTTCCTTTTTCGTTTTATTGTTTTTCCGGATAATAGATATCTAACTTCTACAGCAACGCATCTTATATTAATGAAATAAATATTCGGGTTGTCCTAATTATTGTCACACAGTTGAGTTGAGTTCCCTATTAAAATTCTGATCATTTTTACGAAAAAAAAGGTATATTTATTTGCTTCTGTTGTTTTGTTCTCTTCTTTCTAATATTATTTCGACTATTCTCCACTTTTTTGGTATTTACAAATCTTCCTTAGAAGAATTGATTACATTCAAGAATTTTAGTTTAGCTGGAAATCTATAAGCAACTAAACAACCTTAACCGCGACTCATATCTTTACCTTTCACTAATATGGGAATCAATCATACGAGACAATGTTCATACACTTCCTTTAGCTCCCCCCCTCCCCCCCCCCTTTCTACAGAACAGTATGCGGGCCAGTTTTAGTTAAGCTCTGAGGAAGCCAACAGGATGATTGGCGAAACGTCAGCAAGTTCGATTAATTAACAACAGCCGACAGGAGAAATCCAAACGATTTGTAAATAGTGTTACAGTAGCCTGTGGAAAACTGCCTGTGAAAAACTCCTGTTTTTAATTTCTCTTTTCGGCTAATAACTTTTTTTCTTCTTAAGTCTTTCAAAGTTTTGTTATTCTATCTCTGTCTTGACCTACCGTTTCGTTTTTTCCCTGTCCGATTTTAGTATAGTACCAGTTTCGGCATTATTTCCTTCTCCAATCGCTTCAAGCAACCGATCTTAGCATTTGCGCTCTCACAGAACATGTCATATCCGGTCCAGTTCCTTATTAGTTCTCCTACTCCACCCTGCTTGTGTACCGACTTCACCATATGTTCTCAAACCGTTTCTGTCTCAGCGTTCCATCTGTTGTTTCTACATACTTCACAAGCGTAGGTCTGATTACTATGGAGTAATAATCTTACTTAAGTCTTTCCTCAGACTCTAGCTCGGTTTTCATTCTTTTGGTAGGTTTTTTTTATCTATTATTACCCTTTCTCTCTAATTTCCTCTTTGTTCGTGATATTACAGTTAAGTCGTCTACGAATGTCAACGTCAACGATATGATAATTTTTATTTCTGCCTTTGTGGGGATTTCTATTACTTTATTTTCCTTGGCGTAGTTTGTTCATTCAATAATCTCTCCACCCCTCTTCGACTGTTAATAATGCTTACTCGCTTTTGATATAACTATTTCCACCCTATCAACTATTTCTCTTGTTTTCTTTTCTTCTTGATAGAGTAATCTGATTTCTTTGCTTTGAAATGCGTCTTCCATTTCTCTAATCTTATGTTCATTGTTTTTTTTTTGCTCTACAAATTCTTTAAAATGTTTTTGTTTTATTTCTAAATTTTGTTTTATTGTCCTCTCTTTAATTAGCTAGTAAGAGGTGTCTTAACATTTTCTTTTCTTCAGCTACTTTTCCATACTCATTATCACAGCAGCCTTTATTTCCTCTTTGCTTTGTTTCCCAAAAGATACCCAGTAAATGTGGTTCGCTGAGATTTTCACTTGGACCGCAACCGCAACCAACGTTCAGACTAATTTTTTATAGTTCTATCCAGCAAATCTACACCATTAATTATGCGACACCCTCTATGAATATATAGGGAGCAGATACCGGCAAAGTTTTAAAGCTCTTTTTATATTAAAATGTTTGAACATTTTCTCTTCAAAAACTAGAACATGTTTAAATACGCGTTGACCTACAATATACGTATGCGTTTGGTTTTTTATATTGTTGTTTTATTTTGCTCATTTGAAGTATGGAAGTACAGTTTCAACCCTTTTAAAAATCGGTGTTGGTAAAGATTTATTCAAACAATGAAGTAGGACTATCTTAGGTTGATTATTTTTGAGGAGTCATCTGTTAAAAACTGTTATCTTTCTTTATTTACATCAGACATTACAGTGTTTGAAAAAGGTCAAACGTGGCAAACTGAATAACAACAACGATACTTTATAATATAAAGTTCATAAGGTATAAGGTAAGGTATATTTCATTTACACAAACAGTACTTTAAAGAGATTAAAAAATCAGTAAGATTATAAAAAGTCATTTTTCAAAGAAACTTCCACAGGCTACTGTAATACTCTTTACAAAACTTCTTGATTCCTCCTGCGTCGGTTTTTGCCGAGTCGAACTTGCTGACGTTTCGCCAATAATCCTGTTGGCTTCTTCAGAGGAATCCAGAAGTTTTGTAAAAAGTATTATAAAAAGCCATTTTCAGAAATTGATTTAGTTTGATTTTAAAATTATTGGTTTCTTAATTTCAGTAGACTAAATATTTATTGGTAAAATTTAATAATTAAAGTGAGATCTATATGATTCATTCTGTCTCAGGTCGAACGAATATGCTCAAAAGGGTCCTCTTCTATCTTTTGCTGTTTTGCTATTTTAGCATGGTCCATGTTAATAAGTTGCCTTCTTAATATTTGTCTTAATATTAGTAAAAGAAAACATGATGAGTTTATTTCGGACGATAAATTCTCACGGTGGTTTTTTTCCAATCTAGATTTTGACCTTCCGTGATTCAGCAACTTTTATATTGAGAGTTAGCTGTGTTTAAGTTTGGAAAATTTTGGCATAACTACGTGAATCAATATTTGCAATTAGCATTAGAATTGTTTTGGGGCTCTTTCAAGTATGTAATCAATGCTTTTAAGACCCAGAATAGTATTATTAGGTGTATTCTCAAGCCGCCCCCCGGACTTTCTTTTTTTTTTTAGTGTGTAACTTTATTCTAAAAGGTTATTTCTTTTAAATGTTTGTAATCTTGTAAATGCTTAATTTTATTAGGGCAAGTTTGATTGTCATTTAATATGATTTTGTCGGAAATAATAGATATTATTATCATTATTAAAGCCTCTTAAACTTTCCGCTAGAGGCGCCGCGTTCCAGCTGAGATTTAAAATATAAGCTTTATTTTGAGAATAAATCTAAATAATTTACCAATTAATTGTTTCTATCGATCACACACCACTCCTGCAATAATTTATATAAAATGGCATATAATTTCAACATTTGTATTAATTTTTTATCTACTTTTGACTTTCTAAAGAGCATGATTTTACTTATCAATTTCTCCTTTTTGTAGCAAAATCAGTTCTATTCATTCATTCACTCATTTTTAAATATTGCTGACGAGTAACACTGAATGTATTGATTATCTATAAGTAGTGTGCGTTATTATGGACGAAAAATCGCGGCTTTTTAAGACATTATAAAAAAGGTTGCGATTTATCAGCATTACGATATACAGTTCGGTAGATGCATGAGGCTCTATCTGCTACGAATAAGTGAACTGTAACTGTACAAAAAGGTTTCGGTGAATTCGCAACAAAAATAATGACTAATAATGGGACTACACAGATTCAGACCCAAAATAGTAATAATAATATAAATTATATTTATAACAATTTTAGTAAAGAAAAATGGAGGTCACACATAATCTTTAACTCTTTGTGAGTGAGAATAACCGAGATTAATTTAATTCCGGTTAAAAACTATGACGTCATCGATGTACAATCGATAGTAACACCCACTGCGATAACGCTTTTGTTTTTTAGAAATTTGAAACGTCAATTAACTCAATTAAACTTACTTATCCTTGACTTAACCATATATTAACATTTTCCGCCTATATTTCTTGAAATCCTTTTTAAATGTAAAAAATTTAAAAGTAAAATTACCTAGTAGGAACGTACATTACTTAAATTGCAAGTCGCAAAATTAAAAGACAAAAAACAATATCTAAGTAAACTAATCAAAACCCATTAAGGGAGTAATTTCATTACGAAGCTTAGTTCCATGTCAATCCGCTAGACCACATAAATGTTGCAGGGTCGTAACGTGGACGAAGCTTCCCCTGTGACCAGAGGGTGTTTTCTTCCATACAACTACAAGATCTTCTTGAACGGCGAACCGCCTTGGGCAGGCTGCTAGCACCCCAACTCTAACTTGTAAACCACAACCCCTTTTTCCAAGCCCGTCACGCGCAAATTGGAGCACGGGCTGCCTCGTGAGTATAGACACATCCAGAAACATCCGCGGGCTGTGGAACTTGTAGGTACACTTCTTTTGGATTTCTCCTGCGTCGGATATTGATTCTGTCTTGCTGACGTTTCCTAAATATGCTAGGGCCTGTTCGCCGAAGATTCTTGACCACAACTGGACGGCACATTGTCTGGAGATAATTTTCAACTTTAACCTATCGCAGATGTTGAGAGTTTTTTGGAAAAAATAGAGAATTTACTTTTGATGTTACGTTTTATCAGAATTTATGATATTTGATCATTATGTGTTCTGGTGAAGTGTATTATTTCATCGAATGTGAAGCGAGATGTGTTAACTTATGTGATATTCGGTTATAGACAGTGATTGCTCTGAAAACTAAGGAATTAATCACAGAAGAGTTTAGGATTGGATGGTGATGTGATATTGAATGACCAAAGGTTAAGTCAAGATAAACAAAGTGTTATCTTGTAAATCGATAGTGAAGTTGATATTTGACTGTGTGGAGTTCAGATTCCTGTTCATGTTGCCAAATAATAAAGTTTCCACTTTAATTGGAACTTATCCATGGCTAGTTTATCTAAACGTTTCATAAGTATATTCGCGATGACAGAGAAAAGTGGGGAACCGAAAGCTGTTCCTCAAATTTGTCCATTTACATGTGAAGTATTCAGTCATCTCCGCAGAAATTAAACCCCAGTCCTTTGACGCCGTTAGTTATTTAAAGTGCATGAGAGAGCAATCGACCCTTAGTTTCACAAAGTGAGACAGCGAGACAGTCAATACTCGACTCAGCAAAAATCCAGAAGAAGTATACCCCAGCCTGCGGAAGTTTCTTTGAAAAATTGTAGCCACACCCATCGATTTTGGCGCGCCTGTACCCATAACGCATTGCTTTTTGGTTCCAGCTTGCTTATTAAACCAAACGTTTATAATTATATTTAACATTTCCATCCCTATTCCATCGAAATGAAAATCGCAAACGTCGAAGATCGCATCCACATCCTCGAACCGACCACCGATACGTGGTCGGTTATCAGGGATATCGCCAGTGACCACAACCAGGAAGAGGCGTTTTATGTGTGCGATATCGTAGATGTGGTCAAAAAATATGGGATATGGCGATCCAAATTACCCAGAGTCCAACCCTATTATGGTAAGGACAACACAAGAGAAAGGGAATTCGTTTTGTTAAGCCTGGTCTCAGAGCTTCCGAACAATATTTTTTATTTTGTAATGGTAACGGTTGAGTTTCGATTATCTATTTTATAAAACCCGAAAAGCCATCAATTATTTGCAAAATGTTGGCCTTACTCTTATAAAACTTCTGTAGAACTTAAATGCGGAATCTCGTAAATGTGACGGTAACTAAATTTTAGTTTCATACAAAACTTTTACACACCTCCATTTATTTGTAACTAACCGTTATAATCCATAAATAAGTTTTACAACGGCAAGGAATACCATTTTCGTTATCGCTATAAAGGTAGGTTTTATAATAGGTGTATATAAGCACCAAACAAAAAACGCTCCATTTTCGCATCGCCTTTTTCTATATCGTTTGTTTACAATATGGTTTTTCTACTCACTTCTGTAAAATACTTAATTACTCACGAATCTAGCGTGCGGAAAGCGCCACTTTATCACATGAATTTTGTTTCCCACCGATCAGAGCCACGTCGGATATTTTTGTGATGTTACCGCACGCGTTTGGGAGCAATCTGATGTTTTCGGAGATTTTACCGCACGGTTTGAATTTTGACGTTTGTCAATTCTGACGGTCATGTTAGAGAATGTATTCGTGTTGTTTTTGCAAAAATGTACTCAAAAACTAACGGTCGTAGAAAAAGTATAGTACGCAATACGTTTGATAAACTTTTCCGTTTCCACACTTATTGCATAAAATACTATTATAATACGACCAAAAATATAGTGCATTTATTGTTTTGAAGTTTTAAGTAGTTTACAGTACCGTAATCGCAGACCTGCGCAAGACCGTGGTAAACTTCATCCCAACAGATGTTTATTCTGCATTAAGTGGGTCTTGCCTGAGATGGACCGTAACGAATATTTGTAGAAACTTGAAATTTTTATTTGAAACGTAAATGGACCGTTTTAAATTTGATTAAGTTAAGTATGTTCGTATATATTGTGGATATATTTGACTGTGATCCTTGCAGTAAGTACGTATTTATGTACCTGATACAATATTTTAATAAAGACTACAACTCGATTCGATAGCACAACATAACGGACAGGAAATCTTGAGATTACACCCGTATTATTGTATATTTAACCCGATTGATATGATTTAGTCTGAGTTGAAACTGCATATAAGAAGAAATAACACTGCACCAAAATTTCGTGATAGTACCATAAACGTAATTCGGCAAGAGGTAGCTAAAATATCAGTACAAAGCTGGTCTAACTGTGAAAAATTAGTGGCCGAGTTGATTGTTGAACTAGGTGACGGCAGTAGCCATAGTGACGATTTATTTAATATTTTGTATATTATGAAATATAATGAAATAGAACGTAGTAAATTGTTACTTTGTACTAATTTTTGGATACTTTTAAGAATTGCTCGGCGCAAATGATTGGAAACATACTTATATCCCGCTTGTTAGTGTAGGTATATAAATTCCTAGAACGGTCCTGGAATTGTTACGGGTAAGGGTTTGCTCTACAGGGTGTTCTATAAGGAGCTACGGTTTTGGAGTAATAAACAGTAGGCAAAGTTAATCATGGGGTCGGTTGTAAAAACACTATATTTCAGGTCGAAGTATACAAAACCGCTGTAAAACTAAAAGTAGCTGGCAAATCTATTGAAAATCATTAGTGCGCAAATGTCAAAAATCAAATATGCATTCGTAACCTCACTCTTCAGTTGTTTATTTCGTGTTGAAAGAAGTTTGTTTAGTTTTCTATAAATATTTAAAGTTGACAATGAAAGTAAACTTGCCTTTTAAAATTGTGCGAAAGAAGTTGGGAAAACAGTCTTTGTCAGTCGTTCCAAGCATTTCGTAGACCAGGTTTCCTAGTATCTGTACAATATTTAATAGATGCTTTAAGATTTGTAAGAGTTTTACAAACTAGGTTATAAAAGCCTAAGAGTAAAAGTGTTATAATAAGATCCCTATAAAACTTTTTTATAATTATTAGACATCTTACAAAACTTGTAACGGTTTTCTTATAAAACTATAAAAACTGTTATAAAATGTTTCTTATAAATTCCTTATGTATCTTTACTTTATAATGAAATCTTAAGTTGTGAAAAATGTTAGTTGAGTTTGTTTGTAGTGACCACAATATTTGAACAACAAAATGTACTTCTTTCTGAATTCTTTTTGGTCGAAAAATTAACGTTGTTTTAGAAATACACGTTTATACGGGATAAGTCATTGCTAAATTGATACTACGGTTTACCCACGCGCGGGATGTTTTGTTAGTGTACAAGAAAAACCTAAAAATATGCACTAAACAGAACAATGTTAGAAATAGTATTAAACGAAAGCTAAAGCTTTATTATAAGATAAGGAGGTTTATAAGAAGCCTTAACTTTTATAATAGTTTTTATAGTTTTGTAAGAAAATGTAATTTGCCTTACATTTTTTGTAAGACTTCCAAGTTTTATAAAATGGCATTCAAAACGTTGCTGCCGTTACTTTATTTATAAAACCTTTGGAGTGGGTTACTTCAGTTGTTTTAAAAAGGTTTTATAGCGTTTGTGCTTATGCTTATTGTTATAACACCACCGCCAAAGGGCTGTTTTTCCAACTTTTTTTGTTTGTACATTTTTAAAAGGCATATTTAATTGTAAATTTTAAATAAATATAACTGAAAACTGAGGGTATAATTGCATAATTGAGATTTAACATTTGCGCACTAATAGTTTTCAATTCGTTTTCCTATTACTTTTAGTTTTATAGCGGTTACGGTTAATACATTTTTAGTAACTTATTTTTATTATATAGACTAAGACAAGTTTTCTAAAAGTTATCAATGTGTTTAATATCACTTGAAAGCCCGTATAAAACTATCAGTTTTTAAAAAGCGAACCTGAGGTACATGGCACCCTTTTATGTGGCTGCCATTATTAGGTTGTTTCGAATTGACATAACATATTTCCTTAAAAAAGAAATATCGCATTTTAAGCAATATTCCTGAAACTTCAAAACAAATTTCTTCAAAAATATAAAAAATATTCTCCATTTTAATTGGAAAAAAAATCATGAGACGACATAATTTTAACACTCTCAGGTTTTTACCAAAATTACGATTTAGCAATGGTAAAATATAAAATTGTCCGGTATTTTTTTTTGGGCCAAATTTTCAGTTTTTAGGTTATAATATTCATCAAGACATTGTCATATCAAAGTAAAAATTCATTGCTGTAGTAGTATATTATGCAACAATTGCGGTAAACGGCATTTGACTCATGAGTTTATTTGACCGAGCGGAGCGAGTGTTTAATAAACGAGTGACTTAAAAAGTTTACCGAACGTGTTACATACTATACCTTTTCTACGACCGTTAGATTTTGGGTACATTTTCGCAAAACAACACGAATACATTCCCTGACATGACCGTCAGAATTGACAGACGTCAAAATTCAAAGCGTGGGAAATATCTCCGAAAACATCCGATTGCTCCCAACCAAACCCGTACTGTAAAATCCCGGGAATGTCCGAAGTGGTTCCCATTCGTGGGAAACGAAACTGACGTGGTAAAGTGACGCTTCGCGCAGGCTAGGTCGGTGTGTGATTAGGTATTTTACAGAGGGGGGTAGAAAAAATACAATACAAGGACACGAATGATATAGAAAACAGGTGAAGCCAAAATGGAGCGTTTTAAGTTTGGTGTTCATAAACCTTTTATAAAACCTACCTTTATAGCCATAACGAAAATGGTATTCCTTGCCATTGTAATAGTATATTATGCAACAAGTGTGGTAAAGGGCATTTGAGTTAAAAAGTTTACCGAACGTGTTGCATATTATACTTTTTCTACGACCGTTAGTTTTTGAGTACATTTTCGCAAAACAACACAATACACTCACTGACATAACTGTCAGAATTGACAAACGTCAAAATTCAAAGCGTGGGAAATTTCTGATTGCTCCCAAATCCGTGCGGTAAAGTCCCGGAAATGTCCGCATGCTCGCATTCATGGGAAACGAAACTGACGTGGTAAAGTGACGCTTCCCGCACGTTAGATCGGTGGGTAATTAGGTATTTTACAGACGGGAGTAGAAAAATAGTATATTATGGAACAAGTGCGGTAAACGGCATTTGACTCAAGAGTCTATTTGACACGAGCGGAGCGAGTGTTTAATAAACGAGTGAGTCAAAAATTTACTGAACGTGTTGCATACTATACTTTTTCTACGACCGTTAGTTTTTGGGTACATTTTCGCAAAACACGAATACATTCACTGACATGACTGTTAGAATTGACAAACGTCAAAATTCAAAGCGATTGGAAATATTTCCGAAAACATCCGATTGCTCCCAAACCCGTGCGGTAATATCCCGGAAATATCCGAAGTGGCTCGGATTCGTGGGAAACGAAACTGACGTGGTAAAGCGACGCTTCCCGCACGCTATTTCGGTGCGTAATTAGGTATTTTACAGACGGGAGTAGAAAAACTTATTTATGGCTCCTAAAGGTAACGACCACATCTAAATTACAAATAAATGGGGAGTAAAAATGTTCTAAGAGACTAACATTCGATTACCGTTACTTTTATAAGATTCTCGATTCAAGTGTTATAGGGATTTTATACGAGTAACGCACACGTTTCCTGAACAATTAATAATGTTCTCAGGATTTAAAAAGTAGATAATCGAACAGTATCCGTTGCCATTATAAACCAAATAATATTAGTTGGGTTTTGCATCAAATCCCCATTACAAATTATTGTTTTAGCCGTAAAATGCAACGACAATCTCACCATACTAGAAATTCTATCCACGTTGGGCGCCAATTTTGATTGTGCTTCCAAATCCGAAATCAACAAAGTACTTTCGTTGGGTGTCGGCCCTGACAGAATCATTTTTGCAAATCCGGCCAAACCTGCTAGCCATATCCGGCACGCCGAATCTGTAGGTGTTTCCATTATGACCTTCGATAATGAAACGGAACTGCACAAGATCAAGAAACTGTACACCAACGCCAAGTAAGTTAAAAAAGGCCTTTATACTCGAGTTTAGCTTGTTAAGTAGCAAATATTATTTATTGTAAAATATGTAGCTCCGTTGCCGGTGCTTGTGCACTAATTTGTGTGTTTTTTTTTCAAATTATTTACCTTAGGCTCTGGAACGTGTAGGTATACTCTTGTGTCGGGTATCGGATCCTGTCTTGCTGAAGTTTCGCCAAACGTGCTGCTGCCTTCTTCAGAGCGCTGTCTGAAACTAAGGATCGATTGCTCTGTCATGCACCTTAAAACACGGATGACCTAATCGCAAATGAACGATCACTGCTGAAGACTCTATGGTCTTCAACATAATTGCCATCTAAAACCCAAACCCAAGTGACACTCCATTAGTGACTAGTAGTACTATGTTCTAATGTCACCTATCAAATATCAAAAATGCTGAAAAGTCATAACATCAAAGTTAAATTGTCTACTTGTCCTAAAATCTTCCTATGCAGCTTGAAAAATATGAACCAGACTAAAAGAACAGATCAGTCCTTTCAAAAAATATCACATCAGCAGTTTCTGAATATCGTCACGCGACAGGGCACTAGATTTTATCCAATAACACCAAAATACTTGCAATATGAAAATAAAAAAAATTGGAGAATTCAAAATCATCGAACATCCTTGTAATATAAACGGCGGCACAGGTTTCTATCTTTCGTCCATTCGCGATTGCAACATTTTCATAATGATGTCAAAGTAAAAATTCATTGCTGTTAAATACAGTGACAAGGACACGAAATAGAATAGATTGTAAGCAAATGTTATAGAAAGAGATGAAGCGAAAGCCACTAAACGCCCCTGCCCAGGTATCTGCTGCTGGCAGGTATCTAAGGTGCAAGAGCAGAACAGTGCAATTTGCTCTCAGTTTCACAAAAAGTGTGCCTACAAATCCATTAGTTTAATTAACATTCGCTTTGTTAGATTTTGTCATCAATAAATTGTCAAAAATAAGTCACTAACTGTACCATCCGCACTCCTTTTTTAGGCTGGTTATTCGTATACTCTGCGAAGCATCTGATGCTCAGTGTCCTCTGGGTATGAAATTTGGTTGTGATCCTGTCAACGACGCGCCGATACTGTTAGATGTTGCCAAGTCTCTGGATCTTGACGTGGTCGGGGTTAGTTTCCACGTGGGATCTGGATGCCGCGAAGCTACCGTGTATCGTCGGGCAATAGCCACCGCTCGTGAAGTTTTTGATTATGCCGCTTCTTTGGGATTCAACTTCTACCTCTTGGATATCGGAGGTGGATATCCGGGTGACCGAGGCACTTCGATCGATAAGGTATGTTGAACCTAAAATGAGAAAAATTATTGAATTTCTGGGGCGGAAAAAATGCTTCTTTTGTAAAAGTTACCAGTCTATACTAACTTTTTGAATAAAAAAAATGTGTATCCACAAATTCGTTATTTACGAGCCCTTGCAACAATATTTTGGAACGAGGAGTAGAGCTCATTCATCAATTTATTATTTCATATTAATTAATAAGAAAATATAAAGTATGGATTTAGCTGCAAAGGTACATAGAAAAATGTTAACAAAAAATAAATAAGTATATCTATGCTTATGTTTATACTTACCTGTATGTTTATAAACTTATTAATTCCAGAGTGTTACGAATTCGAGGTATCTTCATTTATATCAGTTCAGCTACACCACTTTAACTAGAATCTGATTTGTCCCTATCACTAAATGATTTTTCGGATGACCCTCAGTTTACAGTAAAATGCATAGTTTCAGGAACATCGCCCAAGGTTTGCTCTATTTCTTCAAAAGTGTCTCTATTGGAGTGGAGGGTCGTGACTAAGCTTGTCATTGTCATGTTCTCATGTCCATTTTATTAGTAGATGAGACCCCATCTTGTTGAACGATTAAATCTCCGAATGGCTATAACTTTGCTTTGGTCAACTTACATACATACCACCTACATATCATATCATTTTTGGAACGCGTAACCGGAAAATTATTACTATTACAGCTTATTTGTTACCAAATACTTTTAGTTGTCACTTCCTAAACAATGGAAGAGAATACGTACATTGTGGTTGGTTTTTGACTGTTCTATTCAGCACAGCTGTTATTACCAGCAGTGCTGTATGTTGCACTTGTTTTGGTTGACTTCAAAAGGTTTCGTTTATTCTAGATTGCGAATATAGTCAATATGGCGCTGGATGACTTTTTTCCCGATCCCCGCGTCCAGGTTATAGCGGAACCAGGCAGATTTTTTGTTAGCTCCGCTTACACCCTCGCGTGCAACATTCATTCCATCAGAGACTCTATCCAGAAGGACGACGTCACCAAATCTGGCAAGCTTCACAAAATGTACTACATCAATGATGGGGTCTATGGCAGCTTCAACTGTATCTTGTATGATCACCAAGTGGTGGCACCTCAGCCACTATACAACAACCAGTGCGCCAAATACTATTCTAGCAGTATCTGGGGTCCAACTTGCGACGGCTTGGATCAGGTTGTACTGGATGTGCAGTTGCCGGAGATGAAAGTTGGTGATTGGATCGTATTTGAAAACATGGGCGCTTACACCTTGCCCGTGGCTAGCGAGTTCAACGGATTCCCGATTCCCAAGGTTCATTTTGTCATCGACGAAGCCACGTGGTAAGGCTGTTTATCAAATCCTAAACTCTGGGTGTTATTAAATCTGCAACTTCCAAGTGCCCTTAAATTCTAGTATTTGAGGATGTTTTTCATTACTTGTAATGGTTGAACTTAATTCCAAACAAATTTTAAAGTTGACGAGACTAATTAACTAGCATTTTTTTGTTTTATAATGGTAATAACAACAACAACAACAATAATAATAATAATAAAGAAAGAAAGAAAGATTTTGTAATTTTGGGGAGAGAAGTGACGAGTTTAATGATAACATAAAAACAACAGCTTCAACCATAGTGCGGTACTGGGATTTATAAAGCACAATTTTAAAAAATAGTAATAATCGTCAGGTACTGGATTAAGAAGGAGCAATTAGATTGAGATACGGAAGTCTATTATTCACTAAGTGGTAATTTCTTTAGTTGCCTTTTAAATCTTTCTAAGTTTAGTTTTTTTAGTGTTAGGGGAAGTCCATTATACAGGCTATACACGTGGTAGGAGAAGCTTCTTCTGAACAATGTTGTAGAGTAATAAACTATGAATATTAGTTCTATATTTGATACGGTGCGACAAATACGCAGGCGTCCCCAATACAATAACCTTATGAAAAAAGACAAAAAAGTGGAGTCTTATTCGTTGCTCCATGTCAAGCCACTCTGCATTCCTTAACTTATGCGAGATGGGAAGGTATTTTCAAATCTCAATAATCAGAAATATTGATTAAAATGCCGGTATTCCTTCCATTTATAATGAAGATATTTATGTCAATTTCTCAAGACATTACTTTTATGAGCTTTTAAGTAATATAAAACACCTTGGATACTTTTATAAAACTTATGTATGTATAAAACCTAAAGTGAATTTGGAATATAATATATAAGATAACAAAAAGCTTAGTAACCCCTATAAAACTAAAAGTAACCGAAAAATTCAATTAAAAACTATTGTGTGCAAAAGTTTACTTATTTTATTTTATAAATTTCTCAAGTGTTCAGTTAAACTAATCGTGCCTTTTAAAAAATGGTCGGGAAAATAGCAATGTTTTTGACAGTCATTCCAGGCAGTCTAGGTTTTATACTAGTCATAGAATGTTTATTAGGTGCTTTAAGATTTATAAGAGTTTTATGGAGTAAAGAGTAAAAGGGTTATAATAAAGTTTTTAAGGACACTATAAATCTGTTTGAAAAACCTGAACCAAAGTAACAGAAACGTTTTGGATTTTATTATAAAACTATACAAACTATTATAAAACCTTAATTTGCGAAAAAGATTAGTTGGGGTAAAAGAAAAAAGTAATTTTTTCTTCGTAGGAATTTGCTAAAAACCTCCTTGTCACTGAGCGAGGATAATTTTGAAATTTTGGACCGACCGGCTTTCCCAAATGACATAAACACTGGCAATGCGCTTTTCGACGTGCGCGATCTCCCCTTAAGAATTGATTTACCGCTCTACGGACAAAATGTGAACTACATCGACGTCGCTGTTTTGGAATAATGGTTTACGATTTTTGGATTCGAACGACTGGGATTTTTTCTATGCAAATTTAATTCTAAGTTGATCTTCTATCCGTAACAACATGTTTTTATCGATTACGTAATTTTGACATTTTTTTTATATTCAACTTTGGAGAACTGTACCAATTTTTTGAAATTGTTTTGTACTTGACAATTTTTGAGCGCCATTTAACAGATTTTTTTGTAAAGGGATAGAAATGTTAAATATTGATTGTAATAGGGTTTTAGGACTGGGCAGGGTTTATATCGCTCTTTTACCTTTCGGATAATAGACGACCCCGCTGATGTCATATAACTTTAGGTTTTTAAGCAAGGGGGCAGCTTCAAGCTTATTCATCTCGGAGATATGTTTAATATAAACAATTACCCGTGCATATTTTTACTTAGGAGTATGCAGGGGTGGTCACTTATATTAAGACGCTTGTAGATTAGACGCCGCGCTGTTTATTTAAATATATTATTTAGTGTAAAAAAGTTTTTGTTGTCTACCACTTCCTTTAACTCCCTTGATCGGCGAGATTGTATTATAATGTTTTGACTTGGAGCTTGCCAAGTTTTTGACAAGTGTAACCGAGAAACTTCCAACCGATCAAGTTTCGCTATTTTACAATTTCATGGGACTGGCCAATGACGTTGTCATTGCGTTAATCAAAGAGCGACCGGTTTCAAATCCAAACGAAAAACAAATTCCTCTGTTGATGGATGTCGCTTGAAAATCATTAAATAACAGTTATCCTAATAATAGTTTTTGATATAAAAAATTTATTCTTTAAACTTACCTGACACGCTGATCCCTAATCTCATAGGGAGTGTTCTTGATATTGGTAGTTTGAAGATCGGTGTGGAGTTAGCAGCCAAAATTACGGAAACAGCTGAACAACCAGTGGTGATTCAAATTAAACAGATCTTTCGTTTCCACTAAAAATGTTCTCGTGCGCTACGAAAGTTGCTATGGGATGAAACAAAAAAGTTGTAAATATATTTTTTCTGCTTTAATTGCAATTACACACTTTCATTTATTGATGAAAATATGTCCACGAAGGTTAGCTTTTGTTTCCAGTAAAAACATTCTCTTGCGGTCTCGTGCGAGAGTTGCTATATGTGGAAACAAAAAAGTTGTAAATACATTTTTTTCTACTTCAATCGAAATTTTAGGCACTTTTATTTCTTGATGAAAATACGTTGCCAAAGGTTAGCGTTCGCTTCAAGTAAATGTTCTCTTGCACTACCTTACGAGAGTTGCTATGGAATGAAACTAAGAAATAGTAAACATTTTTTTACTTTAATCAAAATTTACATGTTTTAATGCAGCAAAAATATCCGCTAACGCGAGTGGCGTATATATAGTATATATAGCTCTAGTGATGGGACTGGTCAAGTGACCACTTCTTAATTGATTAACCAACATTTAACAACATTTGTGTAACAACATTTTTCCAATTGCTGTATTTCTTAAGACGTTGCGTATAAAACCAAGCTTAGTAAATATTATTGCCTTAAAATGTTAGTGCGAATGGTTTCCTTGTGTTGCGTTTACGAGGTGTATATCAAATTAACGCAATGACTGCTGCCGAAAAATTGTCGTCATAATCAATTTTTCAAAAGTTGATAAATTTAAAATTTGAACGTATATTCGGCTAGTTTTAATCATTTTGTTATGAAATACATACTGAAAAAATTTAAGATTAATGAATAATGAATAATTAATAAATTCACCTCAAAAGTTACGATCGGCGGAAATTATTAGAAAATTCTCCTTTGCGATTGCTTTAAACTTTTCTTTCAGGAGCCTTCTTTACTTTCGTTAGTTCATTTGTACGAAAGCTAACTTTTGTGGTCACATTTTCATTAAGAAAGTGTGATCAAAGTAGAAAAAATTATTTAAATCTTTTTAATTTCACCCTACAGCAGCTCCTGTACGGGACTACAAGAGAATATGTTTACTGGAAACGAAAGTTAGCCTTTGTAGTAGAAAAATTATTTACAACTTTTTTTGGCGAGGGAGCTACGTCATCTGTTGGGGACCGTTGACGGGTGGGGCAGGTCAAGGTCCCTGACGCGCGACTACTAACGATTTTGTTGTTGCGTCGGATGAAGGCAACTTCTATGAACTATAAAAAGTTGATTTCATTTTGTAGAACTCTGGCCTGTGTATATGTATTTGATTCCGTGATGTTCTGTTCAAGTGTGCTCTACGAGGTCAGATCTATTTCTTTCTCCACGTTGGGTATGTTTCTCGTGTTCTACTATTCTTACATCTAGTAGTAGCTTCGTTTTTAAACTTTCGTTATTAAACTTCTTACAATTTGACGTGCAGAACACAAGAAATATACCCAACGGGGAGAAACAAAGAGATCTGTTCTCGCAGGGCACATTTGGACAGAATCAAATAGACATAGGTCAGGATTACAGTAAAGGAAACCCACTGGAAGGAGGGAAAGTTTATCTTCATCTCAGCTACTTTCATCCAACGCAACATCTTTAGTCGTCCAAGCGTAGAAATCGCGGCACTCTGGCAACCTCTGGTGTCACGAACTTTGACTTGCCTCACCCGTATAAATTCGAGTAGCTTCGATCGTAGCGCTCAGTTTTCACTTGATAACGGCTAGTGATACTAGCCGAAACGTTATATTGAAAACGTTGTTAGACAATGGAAGTTCGAAACGCCAATATTGACCATAATGCTTCGCCCCTTCTACAGAACTCCTTCCATAGAAACATTATGAAATTAATGCAGTTATCAGCGTAAGACATAAGGTTCGTCATAATACTTACCTATGTTAATTACTCAACAAAATTGCTACAACTTAATAAGAAACAATTAATTAATTACCCTTAATTCCCTGTTTGGGATTTACTGTAAAAAGCGGCGTATTTCAACTTTTGAAAATTGTGGGACAGGTTCAAATTTTGCAGTCACACACACAAAAAAAGTTATACATTACATTAACACTATTATATAGCAATTATTTTGATGCAATTTGTTTTTTCAGATTATCTAGAAAACTACTCCTTTCAATGAAGGAACATAACAATTTCTGATTTTTTTAAATTAGTTTCTGACCTTGTGACCTTAAAATACAGGGTTTGGTTTAAATTTTTTGAAGTATATACTAAAAAACTCATTTTCGCAATATAATCGATATTGTCGGATGTACTTTCCAAAACCTTTTGTTAATCTAGAATTTATATTTTTGTAAACCCTTTATCGGCACGGAATTCGTTAGGGATAGTCTATCGTGTGTATGTGGATACCGCCTGTCACATTTTTGATGGTTTTAACACCTTTTAATAAAGCTATAAAGCTAGTGAAATATGGCACAAGCAGAAATTATCTTGAATATTTAGTAGTTTGGTTATGGTTTGGATAGGGTTTTTCACGTAGGATCGAGTGGCTTAATCACTTTTCTTCCGAAGCTCACAAATTTTGTTACATAAAGTAAACTTTTATTTTTGTATGGAACACCCTGTACGTCTTTAATTGATTTCATTAGGCTTGTTATTAACTTATCAAAAATATATAAGATAATTTTAATATTAAATGCGTATTGATAATATACTCCTATTATATCCAGTTTTTTTTAAATTTTCTTATATCTTCGGTTTACATGAGCGAACCAAATGTTTGATAACTAAAGTATATTAGGAAAACGGACACCTTTTTTCCATGGCCTACTAGCTTCGTAAAATTATTAAAACACATAGACGGTGTTTTTGTGCGTCTCAGAAGAAAACTGAGCACGAAACTGGACCCAAGGTAAAAAAAACCCTATCCGGGCCAGTTTTTACTGCTTCGATAAAAATCCACGATAGCTAGACGTTTCTGTTTGCGTCTGCTTTCATTTCATGAAGAAGTAACGATGAGTCACGAAAGCCGCAACACGCTAGCTTTATTAATAAAACGATAAAAATGGGACCACACTGGAATATTAAAATAACTTAAAATTTAATTAATACTGTCAAATGATGACGTAGAAAGTTGCGGTTATCCTTGCGTCGTAAATAATTAATTACCGAGTTTATCGACTCATTGTGATCATAGAATGTCGCCTATCACCGTCATACTTTTTCTTCTTGGATATTTTTGTGTAGTAAATTCATTTATTGAACCTCAAATTGTTAAAAACTATTTTAAATGCAAGGGTGTCAGTTATATTATCATCTTGACATGTTTAAATAAATACGGTATGTGTTTCTGAGTTGGTTTAGTCGAATCATTTCGGTATATGGCTAATTATATATTTTTTTAGATCAAATGAAAGTGTTTAAAATGCTAAATGGAAGTACTGGAAAAATGATTGCAGTATCGAATCTTAATTACATTAATATATTTGATGCTTTGTATACGAAACACCGAAGAACTGGGATTGTTGCTGATGCCGATTGCACCAACATTGATAATTTACTCGTCAAAGTAGGTTTTAAGAAACGATTTCTTTTAACAGTAACTACGCTTACGCTCAATAATTTTATTATTTCGTCAATTATAGTTCAGTTGGTTGTTTAATATTTTCACTGCCTTAAAAGTGAAATTCACTCCATGAAAACTTAACAAACTTTCCAGATACCCTGACCAGTAGAGAGGGCATCAAAAATATAAAGATTGAATATTATATTAGGTTTATTTAGGGAAGATAAAATAGCATTAGCACCAATAGAAAATACCATGGCATAAGATTGTGATAAGTGATTTCGAAGCGAAGCAAATAGCTTTTTCGAAACACACGGAAAAACGGGTTATTCAACATTTCCACTGATATCAGCAGACACGTAATCGACATCTACCTCACTCACATCTGTCTTGTCCCTTACCTATAAGTATGTATGTTGGTATGTAGGTGTAAAATACACAACACCTGTGGTGTGTCTCAAATTACATCATCTTAATGACATCAATGACAAACTTTCAAAATAAATAAGAACTGAAAGTTCAGATTTTCACTAAATTATATACTTTGACGTGACAATTGTTTCGACAACAACGCGTCTTTGAGAAATTTTATGTGCCGATATGAATAATAAAAAGCAATTTTCTGGTTTTTTGTATACCCAAGCGAAAACATTTCTTTTTAAATTTGATAGATTATTTTCGAAATCAGTTAAAATTGTGCATGAAAAAAAAACAATGTAATACAGAAGAAGACTAAAAAGTGTAAATGAAGAACTGAAAATTTGACGGAAGATATGAAAATCTAAGTTCGCAATGTGATTTATGATTTATATAGATCGAAAAACCAGTTACGAAAGAACCTTTTAAAAACGTAGTGTTCTGGAGGTTAGACTTGTATCAGTATTAAAATTAATAATAAGCGTGTTCATTTTTTAAAGAAATAAAATGAAAATTGCACAACAAAATTGAGAAAAGTGGAATTTTTAGGGGAAACGTGAATATTTTCGAATGGAAGTGGTTCAAAATCTTGCCATAATAAGTTAGTAAAGAGTGTCAAGAGAGAAAACGGTTCTAATGTAAAAGTAATCTTTTTTCTTCCGTGGAACATACCGAGAAATTAAAAAGGATCGAGGACGAGTACTGGATGTCGATGTAGCACTGATGTTCAGTGTTCGAGAAAAACTTGGAAGACGAGGAATTTCATTCATTAAACAGCAAATTTTCATTTTTTTTGGATTTTAGATAGTTGCTAAAATTAATTGAATTCTTTAATATCGTTACTAATAAGATAAAGTTCAGTTTATTATTAATTGTTTTTGTGACTTTTTAACAACTCCTGCAATAACATTTTGGTAGTCTCTGTGTTTCTAACGATTGATACATGGTGTTTTAAAACAAATGCCAAAAACATAAGGAGGTGATTCCTTGTTTAAAATAAAGGATATTTTGTTATATAAACGTTGGGTCAAAAGCCAACCATTAGGGAGATAATCGCGTTAGAAATATGGTGAAAAATTTTGTTTTTATTTTTTATCTTAAAAACTAAAATAGATGGAACTATAAAATATTACGGAAGTATTACTATTATAAAAATACTTACTTCTATCATTCTTATCTATCAATTTCAAAATTTTCAAATAGGAAAACAAAATCTAAAGCAATGCATAATGAGATAAAAAAAGCTAGTGGGCTGCTGTCACTTCTTAAGGCGTTCCTTATTATTTCTTTATTTGAAGAGATTTGTTTCAATAATGGTGAATTTCACTAGTGCAGAAATGACATATGCATTTTATGTACAAGCGTAACTTTTTTTCGACATGCAATGTGTGGAAGCTGTAAGTTTAATGAAGAAAATGCAAGAGACAAAGGAATTTTTATTAAATATTGGTTCTGTCTATTTTTGTTTTTAGGATAAGAAATAAAAACCTTATTTTCCGCCATATTTGTAGCGCGATATCTCCTTAAGGGCTTTTGACTCAACTTTTATATAACAAACTACCCTTCATTTTAAAAAAGGAACTGTTCCTTTCTGTATTTGGAATTTGTTTCAAAAAAATCTAATTAGTGACCTTTAAACCTGCATGATAGGACTAGATTTGACTTCTTCTTCTTCTTGTATCAGCTTCTCCTTTGGAGGTTGTTGATCATCATGGCTACCTTCACTTTTGGTACTGCTGATTTAAATAATTCAATTGGCAATAGACTAAACCATTCTAGAAGATTGCGCAACCAAGAGATTCTTCGGCGCCCTACACTTCGTCTAATGAGTTTCAGCACCTCATATCTTGTACCGCGTGATACATATCCCAGGAAACTCAAGTTTGCCTTTTTTAATGGTAAAGAATATTTCGAGTTCTTTGCCCATTCTTCCTAACAGTTCCTCGTTTGTATGGATTTGACTAAACCATTGTTACTGGTAAACCCAACAAGCAATAATTTATTCATAGGTAGGGGACAACATGGTGGAGGCAGGTAGATGTCGAAAACGTGTTGACTGGTTTAACACTGAAAGTGTTGAATTTTAGGGTACGTTTAGAAAAAGCTTCTTGTCATGGATGCAAAAGAAATTGTGGAAAATTTGTATGGATGTTTGATAAGTGGAATATTCATTAAACAAGAAGCTTGAAAAGAAACCTGCCTATTTATTATAGAATGAAAGAAAAAAAAACGTAGTGATTGTTATTACTTTCGAAAAACTAAAAAGCAATCTAGACGATGAAACCACTATAATAATAGATTGGAGATTTAATTACATTCAGGGAATCAAAAAGTACATATCTGAAAACATGTATAATTTATCTAGATCAAACTTCGGTTGATATATAATACAGTATCCTAAGGGTTGTGGAATTGACCGGTCAAATTTTTGTGTGTCGATTGACCAACCAATTGATCGAAAAAAATGTAAAAATGCCATGAAATTTATATTTATTTAAGTTAATTTAAACTTCATCAGGAAGTCTATCTTCGCTCCTAATCCTAACATCTGCAACAAATAGATTTCGATTAAATTCAGTTTTTATACAAAAAAAAGTTCCTATGATTTCGAAAATATATCACATTTTGCATTTTGAAACTGTTTCAAAATGTCACTTGGTTGAAATTGAATAATACTAAATAAAAATTATGTAACTTCTGCAAAAACTTTGCGACGGAGGATAAAATACCTTGTCCAGATATCTTTATTAGTTTGGCTCTTGCTTTGAGTATCCAACAAATTTCTAAGCAGTTGGCTAGAGCGTAATTGGATGAGGCCTCAAAAAATTTGCAGCGAAGGAGAGATTATTTTGGAATGCGACAAATGCTGAGAGAATACAGATTTATTGATTTAAAGATCGGTACCCACTGCCCATAATGATCTCCGGATCTCAAAATATTTAGTTGCATTCAAGTAGGTTGCGGACACAATCGTCTCTACTCAAAGCGTCCATCAGAATTTCATATCTTGGTATTATCTCACCAATGACAGTGCTAATGAATATTTTACGTTTAATATTAGTCTTACGCCTAAAAAAGGAACTTAGGAACTTAGGGCATTTTAAAATCGTCTAATATTGCCGAGATTGCCTTTCTGATTTTAGTGCGGAAGGTACAAATTATTCGATCCTAAATACCGGTGGTTGATACTCGCCTCGTCTAAAAACTATCGCGACATATTCGAGGGAGTGGATATAAATGTTGACGTGGATATCACTGTGGTATATCCAGCAAGGAATTCAAATTCGACAACGAAATACATTTTCATGGATATCTACAATCCCGCATCTGAAGGAGGCGGTTCTTTAAAGACGACGCATTTGGGATTCGATAACGATTCACTTGATCGGCGTTTACTGGAACTGGAAACTAATAAAAACTGGATTAGAAGGGATCTCACTGGAGTTACGTTTAACGCCATGGTGGTCGTAAGTATAAAAAGATGTTACTTAGGGCCCGTGATGATATGACCGAGCACATTCCCATTGGAAGTTTGCGACGTCCAGGATATTATCAGAATTTGATGGTAGCATCATAGCTAAAAAGCATCCAGCTTATTGATGACAGCAGCTTTCAATGTCCATGTCTCACATCTAAAATTGACCATATGCAGGAAATAAGCACCCTTTTTCGTGTACACGTGGATACTACTACATAAGACTTGTTTCCCGGATTTGAATGTTTTACAGTGTCTTTCAGCATTCAACCAGTTGCCAAGATATTTAAAATAACTTACGCGTTCCACAACGTCACCGTTTAATAGAAGCTATCCAGGATCTATTGGCACCTTTTCCACTACACTAGGTCTTACTTATGTTAATGTTTACGAACATGCTTCGCTTCGTTAACTGAGTTCAGCATATTTTGAAGGTCCATGAGTATGGTGATATCATCGGCCTATCTTATATTGATAATTACTTCTCCTTCGATCTTTACACCTTGTCTCCCGTTGCAGGTAGCATCCCGAAACATGTATTCCGAATGTACATTGTCTCCAATTTTGGTTTCGACTGAAGGGTAGATACGTTGTTAATGAAGATAGAGCCTCGCGTTTTCGCAAACCTTGCTTAGTTTTTAAAATACAGGGTGATTTTGGAAATTTGAAGTTTTGGGGCACCCGTCGTATCTAGGATATCCATTAAAATATCGGAAAGATGAACAGCGCATCCAATATAGATTTTTACGTAGAATTCAGTGGCGCAGTTAGTTTTTTCTAAATGTTTTCGCCTTATTGAAAAAAATATCTATATCTTATGGGCCATTTTGATTCCGCTTAGTATGAGCTTCTCAAAAATGTATGACAGTATGGGGTTATTTATATAAATGACCTCACAAAAATGATTTTTTAAAATGTTCATGAATGTATTTGCGGTAGGCCTTGGAAAAATGATTTATTAAATATCGAAAATAGTTGCCTTATTTATTCCTGACACCACTTACACAATTACTTTTAAAATTTGCATGAAGCCAACTTAGTTTAATATTAACATTTTATTTGTAACATTACGCATTGCTTTGTGACCTACATATTATTAAGAAAGATAAACCAAAACGTGAACAAACAATTATGGAAAATGATAACGAAGGAGGGAAGGAAAGTGATTAAATATTAGCTTTTTTTTCAAATCAGTACATCATTATTTTAATTTATAAAGCTATTTTTTAGCTTTAGCTTTAGCCGCTCAAAATGTCGACCATTATCTCTAACGCAAACAAACTTTATTTTAAGATACGAACCTAAAATTCACTGGACGTACTCAGATTTGTCTATAAAGCCTAAACTTTTTTTATTTATTTTAAATGAAACACCATGTATATTTTTGAAAAATGGTGATGGAACGTATGGATATTTGCACTTTTTGTTTGTTTCCTAAAATTCCACAATATAATGTACAAATGGAGCTCCTCATAATATAATGTTTTTGCATATGTATATTTGATCTCTTTGCGAAAAAGTTCATTAGCTAAACCGGTGGTTGTAAGTGTTCAGCTTTCTAAATTAACATCATATTAGGTTTTTTAATGTTATATTCAACAAGCATCTAATTCATTCTGGTTAGCATATTTTTTTTAGGTGTAAGTTTATTGCATTGTCTTGTTTTGTAACTTTTGCAGCCATCTAATCTCTCCCTCCGTACACATGAACAATAAGGAGCAACAGTAATTTTTATTCATATGTAATTCTGTTTGACGTTGAGTCGTCATTAAGATTAATTATAATTGGCTGTTATTTGTTATATGTTATTTTGTATGCAAATTTAAGTATTTTCAATTCTTAAAATCTGCTGTACTGCATTTTTTTAAGCAACGCATGGTCAACAAAAGTCAACACTACCACCAATATCAGCCGACGTGTTGTCGATATGCATCTGGCTCGTCCCCATCTTGTCATTAAACAATGAATAAATTATTGATTTTTGGGTTTACTCATTAACATGAGGTACGAAGGTCGAAATTACTTTTTGAACGAGGGCCCATCAAAACCGAAGAAGATATACTTTGAGGCAAACTTTTTAAAATTAATTTATAATGGCCATAGATTTATGAGATTGAACTTATTCTAGCTTCATGATCCGTTTGTGGGGAACTACGAAGATTATATAATAAGCGATGACCACAGAGAGATAAACACTTACGACAGGTTTCACTATCGCTTGATGTACCAGTGCAAGGATCACCATAATTTCAGGTAACTTTTTAAACCTTATATTTCTGCGCAGCGTAGAAGACAAAGAAAAGGTTGTACGGTTTTGTGATTGTAGTTTTTGTTCAACAAATGTTTGTCATAGAACTTAATTGATTTTCTCATACTATTGTTTGATTGATTTGTTCTATAGTTGTCGTAGAACAAAATTTGTAACCTTATAGTGCTATATCCTTACTCGCTTTATTATGAATCCAGTATTGCATTGGATAAAATATGAAATGGTGTAATAGCGAAATGATTGTAAGCCAGGTGCAGTGTCTTAAATAAACTTGTTTGCGTGCAATATTAAATGCGCATTTATAATGCACGCCGATTATATCGATTTTTTCTTAATTGCCAGATTTTGGGTAATATATAGCAGAAATGAAAATAACTTTTTTTCATTTGTGAGTTTTAGTAGAAAAGTAAGTACTCCACTGGAGTGTACTTAAAAAACCCTATCTAGAACAGTTTTTGTTATTCCAAAAAGTTTACGCATAATCGAACTACAAAAGGGAGATACGCTGTAATATCTTTACTGTGCAGTCTGTCCCACATAAATCAATTTTGAGAGAGGATGGTAATGTGCGACCATGAAGAATGAAGAAGTTAAAATCTGCCATTGAAAAGTACACTATTATGATGACTATTTAGATGTAATTAAAACAAAATTATCTTGAAAATAAAAAATGTTACGTAAAGAATAAAAATATTATAAATTCGGGGCCTAGTAAGAACAAACCTAGCAAAAAGTCTTCCTAATCTTTGAATTAGCAAGAGTGTCAACTCACAACTCTGACACCAATATTATGAAATATTATCTTGATTGAGACTTTTATTTCTGTTATGTTCTGACTTTTACTTTATGTTTACAAGTTGCTACAATCTAAAAATTGGTTTAGAAAACGCCAAATAATTCTATCTAATGACCTAATTTAGATTCCGCTTCCAAGATTTGCCAATTTTTACAAAATCAAAGATAGTTCTCGCGTATATTGTGTTTAATGTGTGTAAAAATTGAAGCGTCGCGGGCAGCATTGATATTTTCGTGGAGAAGAGGATGAATGATTCTCCGCACATGCCTTTAAATTTCACACATTATCCTGTACTTCGCATACTTTATGAACAGCTACTTCCACAGACTTAACTCATTTTCTCAGAACATTTAAAGACATCTATGCATATTTTGAAAAACTACTGTCGTAATAATATTACATCTAAACTATAACCTGTCGAATTGACGAACATAAATATGTTGGTTAGTTTTGGTTAGTTGAGCCCCATTGTCTTATTGGTTATCTTGAAATGACAAGATTATTGGTTAAAAATGACCGCGCATGCTCATATTGAATTGGCTTTCACAATTGTTTTTTCAATAGTCGCCTCAAAACTTCCTGTATTATCAGCATAGGGGCCTTCTATAGGTTTAATAACTTTATGCATTTTGTCAATTCCTGTTATTATGCATGGAGAAATTAACTATCCAAATTGTTTATACTATAGAGTTTACGATTATAAAAAAGACCTGAAAAAATTGGGTTTAAAAATAAATGAGTTAATTTAGAAAATTGAATGTTGATAACGTATAGTATTTTCAAGGTCCCCTGTTTATTTATACTTTTTTTTTAATATAAAATAAAAAAACATAACTCTTGCAGGAAGATTTTGTAAAATGTTCTGTGATAAAGAACTCAATAAGAGCAGCCGTTCGCTATTCAGGGTGGATAATAGATAACAATTCTTTGCGGAAAACGAGACTGACCAAATTTTCATTCTAGATTTTCTAATAAGCTCTATCGATCTTGAACATTTTCATGGCTGCCGATTTATTAACTTCCACTTAATTCGGAATATAATGCCAATGAATAGACTAAAAAGTTGAGGCAGGAAAGTGCACTAGGCCGAATCTTTTAAATTCTACAGCCACTCAAATTTATAGCTGTGATTACTTTGAAACGGTTTTATATATAAATTTGTGTGATCTATTAAATATGTTTGGAATTACTAGAATAATTCAAAAAATGCGATAGTATAATAGTTTGCTCTATATAAAATTTCAATGACGCTGCTGTTTTTCGATAAAACTAGCAACATTGCTTTATTGAAAACATTCTGTAGTGACCGAACAAAAACAAGCAACCAGATTTTCAGAACGATCCTATGTAATGCTTTTGTGAATGTTTATGAAATTATTCATACATTAATTTGCACGTATTTGATTCTTTTCATATATTAAATTTACTACCTATTTTCTCTGTACGGTGCTCTCAAGTGCTTTAACCAAAACTTCAGTTTAATGTTCGCTGCCGCTGAAACTCTTCGACAAATTCTAGTTATTTAGCTATGCCTAACTAAATTCCGCATAAATCATTTTCTGACGTTTTCCAGCTTCAACACGAGCTGGGGAAAATTATACGGTTATAAAACCTCCAACGGCACGATGGACGGACTGGTGGGAGAAATGGAGCAACGACGGGTGGACATGGGATTGTCTCCACTGTTTATACAAGAAGATAGGGCCAAAGTGATTAGCTACGGCAGAAGAACCTGGTTTTTAAGGTGTTCGCGACGATTTCTACGGCGACCAAAATGTACTGAAGACATCTTCCAGGTCTGCCTTCGTATTCAGAAACCCGAAATCTTTAAACTCGTTGGAAATATTTGTCCGACCCTTTTCGGCGGCTCTGTGGTTCGCAGTTTTCTTATTGGCGATCGTTTCGGCCTTCGTCTTGAGATTTAGTCTACGTTGCGAGACCAACCACAGAGTCGATACCCCTCTCGAGTCTACTTGGAGTTACGTCATCTTGTCTGTAATCGGTTCGTTTTGCCAACAAGGTATGGTATGTCTCAAAGTATACCGTCTTGCCTTTTGACGGCAATTACTGAAATTACTCGTCGTTGCCAATAAAACAGCTGACCGCTCGGTATTGTCGGACAGATCATCAGGGATAGATTTTTAAGGCCTAATAAAGATATAAAAATTATTAAGTTTATCAAATTCTGTTCTTGCAACTAGATTCAAAATAAATAGTATTTTGTAACAAATATTCTTGAATTTCATGTTTTGTACTTGAAGAATTTGGAGTTTTTTGTAGCAGATAAGAGCAAACGGTTTGGAACAAATCCCTCTGATCTAGCTTGAATTATGGTTAGGACTTCCTTTTCTTTTCATTTATTTCATTTATTTCCTTTGGATATCGTATCATATGTACCGAACCAAATACCTCTATGGAGGGTTTATCCAAAGTAAGAACAATCTGGTTAGGGAATATTTAATCATATTCTGTTTATTATTGTCCAGACATTGTGATTCAAAATCAAGTTTTTTCTTTCTCATTAAATAGTTTACTGTTAACAATATTCTTTATCGAGAATATTGGAGTTTTTGGAAGTAGGCAGGTTTCTTTCTTGTTTAATGACTTCTCTACTTATTAAACATTCACACATATTTTTCACAATTTGTTTTCCATCTAATAAACTCGTAAAGAGCTTTTTCGAAACGTACGGTAAAACGGATTATTCAACACTGCCACTGCTATCAGCCGACACGTGGTCGACATCTACCTTACACGTCCCTGTATGTCCATTAATTATGAATAAATTATTGTTTGTTGGGTTTACTCCAGTAACAATACGTCGTAATTACGTTTTACGGGAGGGTTCGACAAAAGCCAAGATGTATCTTGAGACGCACATTACGTCGACAAGAGCAATAGAAGTGGTGTTTTTTTCTATAGATTATCACCATAAACATGACACCTGTGATAGGGTATTATACCTTTGAAAATATCTAACGCTCTACAAAATACGACTTGTTTATCATAACATCTAAAGTGAGGGGCAAATCACCACCCGAAATTGGTACACCAAATTTTACACAACCATTTCTCAGGTTTTATGCCATATTTCGCGGATTTCACAAAGATTTCACGGATTCCCGATATCGCAGGTTTTACAAAGATT
Organism: Cylas formicarius; assembly: GCF_029955315.1. Classification (NCBI taxonomy): domain Eukaryota; kingdom Metazoa; phylum Arthropoda; class Insecta; order Coleoptera; family Brentidae; genus Cylas; species Cylas formicarius. The sequence goes on along the minus strand of NW_026844214.1, from coordinate 15,151,351 downwards.
TGTAAAATGTTTGTATTCTGCCCTACTTACTAATTTTCGAAACGGGCATAAAACTTATATATTTTTCTATTTTTTGCGAAATTATGCATGTCTCTTTAAATTTGGAAAAGTAATTTACCTAAGAAGTTATGAAAAATGCATATATTTAAAAAAATATAGTAACTTACCGGCAGTATCCATCTGACATAGTAACTAGATATAATATAAATTTCAAATTTTGGGAATATGGTGTAGTCCATCCGCCTAATATGATTAAGGTGTCAACACTACTAGTTACAACAAAAATTGCCAGAAAAATTTCTTTAATTATTAATATAGAATGCTTCAAAAAATACAAATTAATAAAGTTCCACCAATAAAAATCGATTAATTGAAAAATGATGTTTGTAAAATTAATTAAAATGCAACCAAAAGTCACAGCGTCAATTTATAAATAACTGAAGAATAGTTATTTAATAAATACTTGGATTTTTTTTAGTTTGACATGTTTACTACAACCGTTATACTTTCACAAATATTTCTCACAGATATCGAAGATTTCACAAATTTGAGTGATTTGACGGAGCTGGTGCACTAGAGTCCACGCGTGATTAATCTCTGGATCTAAACCATGAATGATGAACAGTTTTTCGGAAAGATGAACTATTTCAGCAAAATTGTGAAGGTTAATAATGATACATCTTTCCATTTTTTGCAACCTCATACAAATATAGATTTGTTTAAATAATAGTTTTGTTTGATGTGGAAATAATAATAGGTACACGCCATTCATAATTCTATTATTGATGTAAGCTATCCTTTAAGTATCCAATTAGGACTGTCAACAATTGTAGATTGCGGTTGACATATTTTAAAAAACTATATATTTTACGAAAAAAAGCTCGAAATTCGAAGAAAACCAAAGAATTTAAGAAGAGAACGAGAATTTTAATACTGCTTATTTTTTTGCATTACAAATCTACACGTTTCTTGAACATTAAACGCGTTTTTTTTTTCATTATAATGGTTAATCTAAATTAGCGGTAAAGTACATCGACAGAATTTTGAATAAAAAAAAGCAAGCCACTGACTTTTGGACAAATAAAAATGTGCTCCCATTTTACGAAATATCGAAGATGAACTTTTCCATAGCGCCTATGTTTTTAAGTTACGTAAAAATGACTGAAATGTTATATATTTTAAAAATAGGGCTAAAAGAACGCCCCACGAGCGCCTATTGGCGCGATTTTATAGCAGAACCGTAAATCCATAGGTGTAAACGCAGTTCCCGCCTTCTTCTGTGGCAAGATTGGAATCATATCACTTCTGCTAGTCACGACGATGGTCTATCAATTTTACTCGGCTAGTTTGGTTTCCTCGTTAATCAACGTACCGCTGGTACTGATCAATAGCCTTGACAATCTCCTGAGGTCCAATTTGAAGATTGGCATAGAGAACATTGCATTTAACATACAATATTTTAAGGTGAGAATATTTTTATGAGCAGTAGATTTTTTACGATAACAAAAAAAATCATTCCGCGTAAAACTTAAACTGAACTAAAAATTAATTCCTTCCATCTAGCGTGCGTGCGTGCGTCACTTTTCCACGTCAGTTTCGTTTCCCTCGGATCCGAGCCGCTTCGGACATTTCCGGGATTTTAACGCACGGGTTTGGGAGCAATCGGATGTTTTCGGAGATATTTCCTACGCTTTGAATTTTGACGTTTGTCAATTCTGTCGGTCATGTCAGTGAATGTTTTTTTTTCTTTACGCTTAATTGGGTCCATCTACAATTCGAATATGCACCCATTTTCCGGCATCCGCCGAGGAAAATTGACCGATAACAATTTTTCAAGCACACAACACCCAAGGCGTCAGTGAACGTATTCTTGTTGTTTTGCGAAAATGTACCCAAAAACTAACAGTCGTAGAGGAAGTATAGTATGCGACACGGCCGTTTACCGCACTTGTTGCATAATGTATTATTTTTTGTTATGAACTTATTCCAATCATTGTGATTAGCTTTCCTTAACTCCACTACAGGATAAGTTAACAGAATCTCCTTTAAGTTTTTTTTCATTTTATTAAATATATGCTAGAGCAAAACGTATGACTCCTCAATATTCATTTTGATAATAACTGCTTTGAGCTGAAATTTCGAGTAGCAATAAATCAAAAAAGGTCTTAAATTGGAACTCTTAAGGGAAAAAACAAGGTAAGTAACCTGATAAGTTCTCGGAAAAAAGTAGGAAAAAACATGGTTTTGTACTTTTAATTTTATTTTTCAAGATAAACATGTTTCAACTCTATAGTATGTCTAAGCGTGTTTCCAATTTTTTTAAGCCGTTTCAAAAAATTGAATTTTGGAAATTTAATTGGAAATTAATAGGCATTCATTTGAATGATTAACTCCTCGTTATACATAAACTTTTGTCCACCGAGCCAAGTTTGGAAACAATAAATAGGCGCTCGGGGTCGACTCTGGTAAATACAGTGAATGTTGTGATGATTGGAACTTTAATTACGTAATTTAGACATCGTACTGCACAGGTGCGCTGTGCTTTGTAACAGGATCTTTTTTTTTCTGGTGAGGACCCTTTCTCTTTATTTCTTTACCGAGCCGTTGCAATAATAACGACTGGTACTCTCTTCTTATCGTTGTTCCCTTTCTCTGTAGATGATTCCGCGAGCATCCCACGGTGCCATAACCTTACTGGCCGACTTGACCGTCTTCACCTTCTTTGGAGCCCGTTCAAAAATCCACTGTTTTGATTGTTATGTTTTCTCTGGAGTGTATCCGTGTCCTACCAACAGTTGTCGCAGAAACTCAAAGATTGCAGCAGGAAAACAACATTTTTTCTCACCAAATTTTTCGTGCAAAATTGACGCCACTGCGATAAGCCTGTCGTCTTAATTATTTTGGCGCACTTTAGTTCCTCGACTTAAAATCATATCGTGAATTTTGTCAATTATTTCAGGTGCATTATTTTACGGTGCATTCGGATTTGCATGTGTGGATGTATTACCGTATTTAAACTTATTCACCCATTTGCAAGAAGTTGCAAAGACGTGCCATGAACTTCGTGCAACTCGACTTTCAGCGTCAAACCTTTCAAATACTGCTTATTTTCGAAACTTGAAATGGATTCGGTAACTATTAGGAAATCTGTATTTAATTTAAGCGGACCACTGATCCGTCGGCTCTCCGTTTGTACAATAAGTGGGTCTTGGACAAGGAAGACGAAGCCTATCTAAATGCTTCAGATGGACTCCAATTGATGAAAAAAGGTCAATACGCTTTCCACGTTGAACTTGTTAAAGCGTACGCATATATGAAAGCCAACCTAAGAGATGACGAAATATGCGAGGTGACCCAACTACCCATGTTTTCGGCGATCAGCACCTACGCCAATTTTGTAAAGCACTCACCGTTTCAGAATCTTATCAACGTGTGGTGAGTTGGAACTGTGGTTCTTGCATACAGGCAGTTATGTAGTTAAAAAACACAATAAATATATTACGAAGTGACTTTAGCTTAGATTATTTTTTTACTTTACAATACTTTGTAGACTTACAAGTTTATGCAGCAGGTCTTGCATACATTTATAACCTGTTAGGTATGGGCAACCAATGAAAGCTACTAGGGCAAATTCGATACCACTCATCCTTCATTTGCGATAGTCACTAAGATAGATTCCTATTTTTGAAATTGCAGCAAGTCTTTAGTCTTAGAGCAGGCTGATTAAATTTTTCTCCCATTGTAAGAGGCATGTCTCTAAAGTTCTGGGAATTGTGCTATAAATAAATTGCGTAGTAGTTATTGGTTCATAACCATGAAATGCATCAAAATCTCAAAAAGCAATTTTGTTTTTGTGGAAAGAAAGTGAAAACTTCAGACATTATTGACATTTGTGGGAGTATTTGGTGAGTTTGCAGAATCCACAAATACTGTCTATCAGTGAATCGATCATTTTAAAACCGGTAGAACATCACTAAAACACGATCTAGAGAGCGCCCAAACACCTTTAGAAATGAAAGAAACATTACTGCTATCGAACAACTACTGCAAGAGAGGTGAAATTCGTCAAATTAGGGATGAGTTTGAGGGTTGGCAAGATTTCGGTTCTTTGAACCTGAAGGAGATCATCCACCTAAGGCGCAGTTCCAACTTTTGTATGATTGATTGATTAATCTTTTTACAAAACTTCTGGATTCCTCCTGCGTCGGTTTTAGCTTAGTCGAAAATGCAGCATTTTCGACTTAGCAGAAACCGACGCAGGAGGAATCCACAAGTTTTGTAAAAAGCATTACAGTAGCCTGTGGAAGTTTCTTTGAAAAATGATTGATTATCTGTCAAAATATACTACAATTAACGCAAAATATTATTGTCAAAAAACGGCCTGGAAAGAAGTTATTTCAACAGAATGATGCAAGAAAAACGGAGGAGGTTTTGAATGATTGACGAAGAAAATTGCTTCCGCAGCCTACTGGTTCCCTGAGATGTTGCCCATAGTGATTATCATCTGTTCGCAGATTTCAGAAAAACCCCTTCGCCGTAAAGCGTGCTATAAATAGGTGGAATGAGCAGACATCGAAAAAGTTCGACTTTAAAAAGAAGTTTATCATTTTAATAAATGAATTTAGTTAAACGGATATCATGTTGAAAAACACTATATAAATATTACAAATTCCCAAAATTTTGGAAACATCCCTAGTGTATACTTTACTAAAGATATTGATTGATGTTAAAATTTAGTCTACAGAGGATTGCTGAGAGTGGAGTAATGCGCAAAGAACTGGAATTCTGGCACGATAAGAAGCCAGAATGTGTTTACGCTTCAAACATCAACACCGGCATAGAAGAATTCTATCCAGCTATATCGGTTGTGGGGGTCGGACTAGTGTTCGGTCTCAATTTGTTGATGTTAGAAATATTGTATAATCTCTGGACGCAAAATAGATTACTACAATTTATTAATTAGTAAGGAATAAAATCCCACAGTGTAAAGCATTATTACATTCAAGAGTTAACCATTAAATAAACATTGCATTTCTGATATATTTTATTAAATAAGCTCATCGGTCTAAAGATCGTTAATAAAGCGTAAAATTCGATGATTATAAGAAGCAACTGTCACCTATAACTTTTATATTAATTTTTTATTATTTATTATATATTTTTCCACCTTCTCAATTTACAAAAATATGAGCCTTGATAATTCGGATTCGCTGATGACAACAATATTCAAATAAATCACTTATATTTGACTGATTAAAAAACAATGATTGCAATTGGTTTCGGCATTTTCTTTTTCTTGTTTTTCCAGCTTTCACGACAGAAAAAGATAAAAGTGCAAAATTCCTAGGTATGCTCTCGGGGACCAAATGAAGTTGCTTTTAACAAAATAGATCAACGAGGAAAAAACTTTTTTAAATAAAATTTATAGACGTAGTGAACCATTAATATTTTATTAATACAATTTGAGTTCTTATATGCAGTATAGTGTGATAACTGAGGATAAACCATTGGAGGAGAAGAATCATTGGTTTACAATATAAGATGGTCGTGAATTTAAACGTTAGACTTTCGATCCCAAAATTTAATTATCTGAGGGAGACAATACTGATATATATATATATATATATATATATATATATATATATATATATATATATATATATATATATATATATATATATATATATATATATATATATATATATATATATATATATATATATATATATATATATATATATATATATATATATATATATATATATATATATATATATATATATATATATATATATATATATATATATATATATATATATATATATATATATATATATATATATATATATATATATATATATATATATATATATATATATATATATATATATATATATATATATATATATATATATATATATATATATATATATATATATATGATGACACTATATTCCGGGGAGGATATTTTGAACGACCCAATATACAAACTAGTCACCAGAGATCCCACGACATATTTGGAAAAAACAACTAAAAACAACTAACAAAATTCTCGATTCATCAATAAACGAGGATACAAAGAAGAAACTTATTCCGAGGGAAAAATCGAGTCGTTGCCCAAAATTCTACGGGCTCCCAAAGATCCATAAGGACGGGGTTCCCCTGCGTCCAATCGTAAGCGCCTTTAACTCACCATTATGCAAGCTGGAAAAACATCTGGCCAGTGCACTTCAGCCTATAGTGGAAAAGGCAGATTCCTATGTTAAAAAACTCAGAACATTTCACTCAGATTTTAGGTTCTCTCAGGATGGACAAGGACGACATTATGGCAAGTTTCGATGTCAAATCCCTCTACCCGAGTATTCCAGTAGAAGAGGCACTCTTGCTTATAGAAGAAAACGAAGATCTTCCGCCATACATAATGGATCTGTCAAGACATTGCCTGAAAAACGCTTACTTTATGCACAACGGGAAAATTTACCGACAAATAGATGGAGCAGCAATGGGATCATCTCTCTCACCTGTGATTGCCAACCTCTTCATGATTTACTTCGAAAAGAAAGCAATAGAGAAGGCAAATCTGAAGCCAAAACTATGGACAAGATACGTTGATGACGTATTTGTTGTATGGCCTTTTGGCAAGGAGGAGCTTTTGAAATTCCTAGATCATCTGAATTCCATTCACCCAAGGATTCAATTTACAATAGAACTTGAAGAGGATAACAGTCTGCCCTTTTTAGATGTGCACATCACAAGGACCGAAGATGGACACTTGGAACACACTGTCTATAGAAAACCAACACACACTAATAGATATCTGAACGCTAAATCTCATCACCACCCATCACAGATACAGGCAGTGGCAAATACATTAATTGCTCGGTCCTTCAGGCTCACAAACGAGAGGAACAGAGATAAAGAACTGAAGAAAATTAGTACCTGTCTTCGACAAAACGGATACCAAAGGCGCACCATCAGCAAGGCAATCAGTAAACAACAACAGCCGCAGCAGAGAGTGCAGGACGAGACCCAACGAAGATCGATCGCTGTCCTGCCATACATCAAGGGGGTTACTGACAAAATCGGCCGAATATTACGGAAACACGACATATCAACGGCATACAAACCTGACCATACCATCGGAGCAATACTAAGAAACCCAAAACAAAAAATTACTCTGGAAAACCAAGGAGTATACAGTGTAGCATGCGGATCGTGCAGCCTGACGTATGTGGGACAGACCAACAGAAGGATTTCAGCCAGGCTCGAGGAACATCCTTTAGCCATAAGAAACAAACAAACAACATCTGCTTTCTTTCAGCACCAACATCAGACAGGCCATAAAATTGATTTCGGCACTTGCAAACAAATAGCTAATATTCCTGATTTTAGGACTAGGATTATACGAGAGGCCATCGAAATAGAAAAGTCCCGACACCTCAATACGAGAGACGACGCTCTGCATTTATCCAACACGTGGAGAACGATAATCAAACAGCAGAGCGATGCGCAGCAGCCAACGGGGACATCGCAACTACGATCGGGCGAAATTAACAACGCGACAATTCAGGGGGCGGAGCCACCTCCCCCCACGCACAAGCAGCACCGTTACCATCTCCGGCGCAGAGTATAAATACCGCACGCACCGCCGATAACCTCCCAGTGTTCGAAGTGTTTTCGGAGCGCGAGCATTGAAGATGCCAAGTGAGATTTTGGCGAAACGTCTGCAGGATTCCAGTCGGATGCAGGATTTGCAGGATTCCAGTCGGAGTTCAACGAGCGAACGGATGATATCTCGGAATATAGTGTCATCACATTTTTCATCCGTGAATCAATACGTGAGAATATATATATATATATATATATATATATATATATATATAGTATATATATATATATATATATATATATATATATATATATATATCCCCAATAAAATGTATAAAATCATGTTATATTTATATTTATATATTGACGATATTGATATTAGATATGGAACTGAGCC